>NC_136061.1:1764402986-1765087986 GCF_964261635.1 Lissotriton helveticus
GGTAGCAGAATTGTTCAATCTGATCGTCTGATTTCGGAGGAAATATCGCAGCCTGATCCTTCTGAAAAAACTATAAAGTTCCGTTTTCAGCAAGAATTTATTCACTGAGGCAGTTGGGACATAGGAAAGTCCTCGGCCGAGGACTTTAACTTCTGCCTCCTGGGAGCTGATATTTGGAGATGTTGATCACGGGACTAGTGGTAATAGGAGTGTCAAGGTCTGGTGGATTCGGCACGGCTACCATCTGTAGGTGTTCCTCCGTGTCGATATCTCCCCGTGGGACTCGGGGCGGAAATTGACCCGCTTCTGTTGCTTGCCTCGGCCTCCTTCCCATCCTGCCTGGTTCTGTGGTTGGCCTCTTGTTGAACCACGGGCCAGTTGCTGCCACGGCCTCGTGGTGGACGCCACTGCCCCCGTCCCTGGTCTAAAAAATGTGGTGGAAACTGGGGAGGATATTGCTGGTAATTGGGGTCTAGAATGGGGTAAGGAAGGTATGGGTAGGAGGTACTTGGTCCTGCCTCAGCCTCACTCCCAGAACTATAGGAGGAGTCCGAGAAGGTGGTATAGTTCTGTCGTCCTCTATAGCCCCCGCGGCCCCGATTGGTGAAACGGCCTGAGTTATCCTGTTTGTAATACTCAGGCTGTAGATATGGATACACCAATTTTTTGTCAAAATTCCTGAGATCACGTGCCAATTTCTCTAGTTTCTTAGTTTGTGCAGTGGTGTCAAAATCTTTGATGGTTACTTCCAAATTATCTATCGCCTCCTTAGCTTTTGTTAGGGTGCTGTCACCCAAAATTTCTGCCTTCAGATCTGCGATCTCTTTACTCAAGGAGACTACCTGTTCTGCAGCTGTCTCCACTCCCAGCACCATCCAGTGCCGGGAGCAGTTGTTAGCCACGTAACTAAACCCCTCTTTAAATTTAGGCACGTCAACAAATATTACTGGTTCGATTTTAATTTGCAGACCCACCGGGATTATGTTCTCTTGCAGGTACCTCGTAAAGAGGTGACCGTGAAGTCGTGTTCGGATAAGTTTTTTCTCAAGTCTTTCTAGACGGGCCACTTTATCATTAAGAGTGATGTCAATAGCCGGGACTGAGGTGGACAAAAAAGTGGACGACAGGTCTTTAGTTAACTGATTAATATACTCCTCTGTATATGAGAGTAATTCTGATTCCACCATGGTATGGCTAAAATTAATTTAGAAAAAAGGGAAACCTCGCAGGTCAGCACCTGCTCAGAGAGTGTTACACAAAAAGGGGTTTAACCCATATAGTCACGGGGACCTGGGTGCAACCAGGCTGGTTAAAAGAGCCAGGAAACGGGCTTGGTATAACCCTCGTGATTCTCTACTCAATCCAAATGATGTTCCCACGGGCCACAACTGATCGTGTGATATGTGTCACGACTTTTTCCACTCGCAGCAATGAGATTAAGAAGATCATTAATCTCAACTGGCCGTTAGTGGCCGAAGTCATTAATCAGCCAGAGTTGCCTCTTCATTCCTTTAAGAGAGCAAAAAATATTAGGGACATGGTTGTCCACTCTTTTCTTGAAGGTGAGAACCAACCTACTCTAACCTCTCTCTGGAATTTGCCCCCTGTAATTGGCCACTACAGATGTGGCGGTTGTACGGCATGCGATACTACAATTCAGATCAAAACATTTGATCATCATGGGAGAACGTACACCCTTCGACACTATACCAATTGCAATTCCATGGGGGTGATATATATCATCCGTTGCCCATGTGGTCAACTGTACGTAGGCCAAACTCAACAGAAAATTAAAGCCAGAATCTCATCTCATTGCAGCAGATTAAGATGCAAAGTGGCAGGCGCCCCACTGGTTGACCATTGGCAGACAGCTGGCCATTTGGTCACAGACTTGCGGTGGTTCGCCGTTGAAAAAGTGACTTTGGGTAGACGTGGAGGCAACCTCCGGGCTATCCTTAACACACGGGAGTCCAAATGGATGTCCCTTCTGGACTCCATAAAACATGGACTGAATGAACAGGACAGCAGTCTATCACAATTGGCAGCGTTAGGGTGATAGATCCAACAAGGCTCTCTTTGATACATTATGACAAATGTGACTTCTGAGTCTATTCTGGTAACCTGTGGAGTAAGGGTAAAAGGGGTCTTCATCCTCCTGTGTGAGAGATGCACCCACTGATTTCCTTTCTCTCTTTGTAACCATTGTGCAGTTGTTCCATCTGTAATCTGGGAATTGGTAATTATGCATTTTCTACGGATTGTAATTATAATTATCAATGTATTTTCACAGACTTTCTATTACGTTCAGTTATAGATCGATGCAATAAGGGGTTTACTTCCTCTTGTATGAGAGAAGCACCACTTGCGTATTGTTGACAATTATGTTGTTCTCGTATATTGGATATGCACCCACCATGTTATTCGTAAACCGATTTATTGATTTATTTAGCTGAACTGCCGGACCACTGTGGGTTTTTGTACAGCTTATTTGTAATTACACTTCAAATATATCGGTTTGCAAACTCCACCGCCAGTAACTAGCCCGTTCTGAGTATTTCTTTCATTTTGATGGAGCAGGCAGCAACAGGCCCCGCCCACAAACTCCGCGGTGTAGTTTGGCGGAGTTGCTGTCCGGATCCATCCAGACACGGTGCAGCGCGGACCCTTGCAGCCTGTGCAGCATTCATTTTTGAAGTAAGCAATACAACCGATGGGCGCTTTGCGGCACCCTTTCTAAATCGAGTGAGACTTACTCCCCTTTTCCGCTCCTTTAGGCAAAAGGTGAAAGCACTTTCCAAAACGAAGGCGAGTCTCCCCCCCCCCCCTCTTTGGCCACCGGCTCCCTGCATAGACGAACTCGCATCGCCACACCAAACATCCCTGTGAGTAAAAGTGCCTTTTGTGGACAGCCTGCTTGACGGCTTAAAATAAATAAATATTGACCCTTGCGCTTCTCACTCTCCCACAGTAAGTTGCGCCCTCCAAAAGATACGGATCGTCTTTATGTTTCTCCACACGACCTCGAACTTCTGAGGTTTTCAAGTCAAGTCGGTCCCAGACCACTTTTTCTCGTAAGTTGAAAAACACGCTGTTCATCTTTTTTAACTTGCGGTCAATAATGTTACATATTCAGTAACGTTATTCCATTCATCCCCTTTTTCTAGCGCGTCTGAGAGGCAATAACTTAATATTTGTGTTAACCACGCCTGTCCTGGCGTAATTTCTCGCCAGTGCATCAAGGCAATTAATTACCGTGTATCAACATTTTAGCGGGAACAAGGGAGCTTGTTTCCCGCGTGTGGACTTTCCAATTACTCCAAAAAGGTAATGGAGTCTCTTGGTCTTAATCTATAGTACTGTGATGTTATGTCACCGTGCAGTTTTAACTGTAGTTTTTCTCCTCTGTAGTGGTGGTTCGCCACCGATATTGTTTGACCGCGACTCCGCAGCGTGGCGCAAATCCAGAGTACAGAGCCTTCCCTGGCCGTACCCCATGGTAATTTTTGTATATATGTACATAATTAATTACTAGGTTTAGACCCGTGGATTATCTCCTGTCTTGACCATGTACTAAAGTCGTAATTTCTTTCCCCACAGTTGGCCCGCCCCAACCTCTCCCCCTCCTTCCCTGTGTGACGTCCTGATGAAGACCCCGTGAAAGGACTACATTCAGCCTGCTAATAGGGGTCGAAACGTCGACTGTTCTATTTTGATATACCGGACATTGTCCTTATTAATCTGATTTATCAGATATACCGGATATATTTTTGGATCATTCGTTAATTGGTCATAAGTGGTCATAGCTAGGCCTTTATATTGTTTAGTTTTTGTATTGTGTCACGCAACCTTGTAATAATTAGGTCTCTTTTACTGTGTCTATTCTCTTCACCACCTTCTACCCTAGTTTTTCCTTCTTTCCTTCCCCCTCCCCCACCTTGGGGCTTTGACAATATTGAATTGTGTATTATTATTGAATTTGTGTTCTGTTTTTTGGTAATAAAACTCTATTACCTTTTGAAATGTCATTGTTTATTGTTTAAATATTGAGTTGTTGTGTTTTAGTGTGGTCTCACGGCACACACTTTTTTCACGGGGACACGCCCCTCTATATGTATCATATTGCACCCAGGTCCCCGTGACTATATGGGTTAAACCCCTTTTTGTGTAACACTCTCTGAGCAGGTGCTGACCTGCGAGGTTTCCCTTTTTTCTAAATTAATTTTAGCCATACCATGGTGGAATCAGAATTACTCTCATATACAGAGGAGTATATTAATCAGTTAACTAAAGACCTGTCGTCCACTTTTTTGTCCACCTCAGTCCCGGCTATTGACATCACTCTTAATGATAAAGTGGCCCGTCTAGAAAGACTTGAGAAAAAACTTATCCGAACACGACTTCACGGTCACCTCTTTACGAGGTACCTGCAAGAGAACATAATCCCGGTGGGTCTGCAAATTAAAATCGAACCAGTAATATTTGTTGACGTGCCTAAATTTAAAGAGGGGTTTAGTTACGTGGCTAACAACTGCTCCCGGCACTGGATGGTGCTGGGAGTGGAGACAGCTGCAGAACAGGTAGTCTCCTTGAGTAAAGAGATCGCAGATCTGAAGGCAGAAATTTTGGGTGACAGCACCCTAACAAAAGCTAAGGAGGCGATAGATAATTTGGAAGTAACCATCAAAGATTTTGACACCACTGCACAAACTAAGAAACTAGAGAAATTGGCACGTGATCTCAGGAATTTTGACAAAAAATTGGTGTATCCATATCTACAGCCTGAGTATTACAAACAGGATAACTCAGGCCGTTTCACCAATCGGGGCCGCGGGGGCTATAGAGGACGACAGAACTATACCACCTTCTCGGACTCCTCCTATAGTTCTGGGAGTGAGGCTGAGGCAGGACCAAGTACCTCCTACCCATACCTTCCTTACCCCATTCTAGACCCCAATTACCAGCAATATCCTCCCCAGTTTCCACCACATTTTTTAGACCAGGGACGGGGGCAGTGGCGTCCACCACGAGGCCGTGGCAGCAACTGGCCCCGTGGTTCAACAAGAGGCCAACCACAGAACCAGGCAGGATGGGAAGGAGGCCGAGGCAAGCAACAGAAGCGGGTCAATTTCCGCCCCGAGTCCCACGGGGAGATATCGACACGGAGGAACACCTACAGATGGTAGCCGTGCCGAATCCACCAGACCTTGACACTCCTATTACCACTAGTCCCGTGATCAACATCTCCAAATATCAGCTCCAGGAGGCAGAAGTTAAAGTCCTCGGCCGAGGACTTTCCTATGTCCCAACTGCCTCAGTGAATAAATTCTTGCTGAAAACGGAACTTTATAGTTTTTTCAGAAGGATCAGGCTGCGATATTTCCTCCGAAATCAGACGATCAGATTGAACAATTCTGCTACCGGCTTAAGGGTCCCTTCGACCTTCTTTCCACCGACGTATGCTATGAACAGCCGGATCCTGGCCTTTGAGGATATTGTAACCTCCACTATAGACCAGTCCCTCAAAGAGCCTAAATTCACGAGGCTGAATTTATCCAAAATAGAGAAGAAGGCATTGACTGATTTGAGTAACAACAAAGAGGTTGTTATAAAACCGGCGGATAAAGGCGGTGCCATTGTGGTTCAAGACCTTTCAGACTATAGAGCAGAAATTCATAGACAACTATCGGACGGCATCAGCTACCGTCTTTTACCCAATGACCCCTCAAGTAACTTGAGTAAGACCATCTTAAGAGTTACGCAAAAAGGCATGGATACTGGCTTCTTAAGCAAACATGAGTTTGAATTTCTCAATCAGAAATTTCCGAGACTGGCAACAATATATACTTTGCCAAAAGTTCACAAGAACTTGCAAAAACCTCCCGGACGCCCGATAGTTTCTGGCTGCGGATCTCTGTTGGAACCTTTATGCCAATACGTGGATTTTTTCCTTAAGCCTATTGCTTTACAAACTAAGGCTTATTTACGAGACACAACCCAAGTCATCAATCTGATAGACGGTCGACCTTTTAATCCAGAGAGTTCCCTTCTGGTCACATGCGATATTGTATCGCTCTATACGAGCATACCCCAACAAGAAGCATTGGACATAATAAGAACGGTATTAGATACTCGACCCACTCCGGCCCAGGTTCCTACTGAGTTCATTATTGAACTTTTGGAAATTGCAATGATGCAAAATTTTTTCATTTTCGAAGATCGGTTCTACTTGCAGACTAGGGGCGTAGCGATGGGGGCCACTTTTGCTCCCAATCTGGCTATAATCTTCATGGATTATTTCGAACATCAGCATATCTTTTCAGCCACCAACCCCTTTAAGGCCCACCTGCCACTCTGGGTCAGATATATAGACGACGTCCTGTGCATCTGGGACGGGGATGTCGTCCAACTCCAATTGTTTCATGATTGGCTCAACACCCGAAATGCGGCAATCCAGTTCACGATGGAATCCAGCAACAAAGCCATACCTTTCCTAGACATCTCAATCTGTGTAGACTTAGACCATCTATATACCACTCTGTTCAGGAAGCCCACTGAACGAAACTCACTTCTACAATACCAAAGTCACCATCCGAGAGGTCTTAAGGACAACTTGCCAGTTGGCCAATTTTTTAGGATTAGGAGAAACTGTTCTACCAGAGCAGATTATTTCTCGGAGTCGGAGGTCCTGAGTGACCGTCTGATATCACGAGGTTATCCCACCAGGCTGGTTAAAAGAGCCAGGAAACGGGCTTGGTATAACCCTCGTGATTCTCTACTCAATCCAAATGATGTTCCACGGGCCACAACTGATCGTGTGATATGTGTCACGACTTTTTCCACTCGCAGCAATGAGATTAAGAAGATCATTAATCTCAACTGGCTGTTAGTGGCCGAAGTCATTAATCAGCCAGAGTTGCCTCTTCATTCCTTTAAGAGAGCAAAAAATATTAGGGACATGGTTGTCCACTCTTTTCTTGAAGGTGAGAACCAACCTACTCTAACCTCTCTCTGGAATTTGCCCCCTGTAATTGGCCACTACAGATGTGGCGGTTGTACGGCATGCGATACTACAATTCAGATCAAAACATTTGATCATCATGGGAGAACGTACACCCTTCGACACTATACCAATTGCAATTCCATGGGGGTGATATATATCATCCGTTGCCCATGTGGTCAACTGTACGTAGGCCAAACTCAACAGAAAATTAAAGCCAGAATCTCATCTCATTGCAGCAGATTAAGATGCAAAGTGGCAGGCGCCCCACTGGTTGACCATTGGCAGACAGCTGGCCATTTGGTCACAGACTTGCGGTGGTTCGCCGTTGAAAAAGTGACTTTGGGTAGACGTGGAGGCAACCTCCGGGCTATCCTTAACACACGGGAGTCCAAATGGATGTCCCTTCTGGACTCCATAAAACATGGACTGAATGAACAGGACAGCAGTCTATCACAATTGGCAGCGTTAGGGTGATAGATCCAACAAGGCTCTCTTTGATACATTATGACAAATGTGACTTCTGAGTCTATTCTGGTAACCTGTGGAGTAAGGGTAAAAGGGGTCTTCATCCTCCTGTGTGAGAGATGCACCCACTGATTTCCTTTCTCTCTTTGTAACCATTGTGCAGTTGTTCCATCTGTAATCTGGGAATTGGTAATTATGCATTTTCTACGGATTGTAATTATAATTATCAATGTATTTTCACAGACTTTCTATTACGTTCAGTTATAGATCGATGCAATAAGGGGTTTACTTCCTCTTGTATGAGAGAAGCACCACTTGCGTATTGTTGACAATTATGTTGTTCTCGTATATTGGATATGCACCCACCATGTTATTCGTAAACCGATTTATTGATTTATTTAGCTGAACTGCCGGACCACTGTGGGTTTTTGTACAGCTTATTTGTAATTACACTTCAAATATATCGGTTTGCAAACTCCACCGCCAGTAACTAGCCCGTTCTGAGTATTTCTTTCATTTTGATGGAGCAGGCAGCAACAGGCCCCGCCCACAAACTCCGCGGTGTAGTTTGGCGGAGTTGCTGTCCGGATCCATCCAGACACGGTGCAGCGCGGACCCTTGCAGCCTGTGCAGCATTCATTTTTGAAGTAAGCAATACAACCGATGGGCGCTTTGCGGCACCCTTTCTAAATCGAGTGAGACTTACTCCCCTTTTCCGCTCCTTTAGGCAAAAGGTGAAAGCACTTTCCAAAACGAAGGCGAGTCTCCCCCCCCCCTCTTTGGCCACCGGCTCCCTGCATAGACGAACTCGCATCGCCACACCAAACATCCCTGTGAGTAAAAGTGCCTTTTGTGGACAGCCTGCTTGACGGCTTAAAATAAATAAATATTGACCCTTGCGCTTCTCACTCTCCCACAGTAAGTTGCGCCCTCCAAAAGATACGGATCGTCTTTATGTTTCTCCACACGACCTCGAACTTCTGAGGTTTTCAAGTCAAGTCGGTCCCAGACCACTTTTTCTCGTAAGTTGAAAAACACGCTGTTCATCTTTTTTAACTTGCGGTCAATAATGTTACATATTCAGTAACGTTATTCCATTCATCCCCTTTTTCTAGCGCGTCTGAGAGGCAATAACTTAATATTTGTGTTAACCACGCCTGTCCTGGCGTAATTTCTCGCCAGTGCATCAAGGCAATTAATTACCGTGTATCAACATTTTAGCGGGAACAAGGGAGCTTGTTTCCCGCGTGTGGACTTTCCAATTACTCCAAAAAGGTAATGGAGTCTCTTGGTCTTAATCTATAGTACTGTGATGTTATGTCACCGTGCAGTTTTAACTGTAGTTTTTCTCCTCTGTAGTGGTGGTTCGCCACCGATATTGTTTGACCGCGACTCCGCAGCGTGGCGCAAATCCAGAGTACAGAGCCTTCCCTGGCCGTACCCCATGGTAATTTTTGTATATATGTACATAATTAATTACTAGGTTTAGACCCGTGGATTATCTCCTGTCTTGACCATGTACTAAAGTCGTAATTTCTTTCCCCACAGTTGGCCCGCCCCAACCTCTCCCCCTCCTTCCCTGTGTGACGTCCTGATGAAGACCCCGTGAAAGGACTACATTCAGCCTGCTAATAGGGGTCGAAACGTCGACTGTTCTATTTTGATATACCGGACATTGTCCTTATTAATCTGATTTATCAGATATACCGGATATATTTTTGGATCATTCGTTAATTGGTCATAAGTGGTCATAGCTAGGCCTTTATATTGTTTAGTTTTTGTATTGTGTCACGCAACCTTGTAATAATTAGGTCTCTTTTACTGTGTCTATTCTCTTCACCACCTTCTACCCTAGTTTTTCCTTCTTTCCTTCCCCCTCCCCCACCTTGGGGCTTTGACAATATTGAATTGTGTATTATTATTGAATTTGTGTTCTGTTTTTTGGTAATAAAACTCTATTACCTTTTGAAATGTCATTGTTTATTGTTTAAATATTGAGTTGTTGTGTTTTAGTGTGGTCTCACGGCACACACTTTTTTCACGGGGACACGCCCCTCTATATGTATCATTCACTGTAGGGGCAATATCTCAGGGCTCAGATTGTGTTGTTGCCCCTCATTTCCAGGCAACTGTCCAGTCTCTGTCTCATGTAGTACTAAAGTCTTGCTGTACGCCAAAGAGCTTTAGTTACCCCCTTTCTGCATAGGTCAGTCAGTCAGCCAATCAATCAATGAATCAATCAATCATCAGAGTTTTTATAGAGCACGGCTAATCACCCTTTATGCTCTCAAGGCCCTGGGGGGTGAGTTTCTGCAGTTCAGTTGAAGAGCTAGGTCTTGAGGTCCTCTTTTCTTTTACGTCCTGAACCAGGGCCACAAATCTGCTTATTAAAACCTCATTTTAGGCAGAGAGCAGCAGTGAAGCCTTCTTTTTGTTGTGTGCTCCACTGAATGGTGTTGTGCTGACGCTGTACTGTGAGGCGTAGTTATTGCATATTTATAGGCACAGGATTCTGTACTCCTGCTTCCCTGGGGCATTCAATCAGTATTTGGTTTGGCAAAAGTGTGAAGCAATTTGGGATACAATAAAAGATCCAGTGGCACTGCTTTATGCATCTTTAATTCACTGGGAGATATTATACAAGTATGTTTGGAAATATTTGCATGGTAAGAGGATTTTTGTTGGTAGATTGCAATTAAAATTAGCAGTGGCGGCTGGCATCTACTGATCAAACAAAAGAAATAAAAGAAATGCACCTACTGATCCTGACGACGGTGATGACGTCCTCCTCACTCCGACCTCGTCTGCTGCTGGGACTGCAGTGTAGACCCCAGCAAACTCTATCGACCAATCCACGACTGCTTGTGTGCTGTTAACCAGCATGTGAGCAGTGCCCTGATTGGTGGGAGCGGCCTCTGTTGCCACTCCCGAGGGTACTGGATGCCTGCACTTGCTCCTAATGAAGCTGTCTTAAGACAGCTGGGTTGAGAGGTTTAAAGTGTGCATGTGGGACTGGCTCGCTCAAGACGGCCGGAATAAGACACATGCGCACTTTAAACAAGTTCAAAAGGCAGCCCTCTGCCCTCCACTCATCCCTACTCACTGAGCAGGCCCCGCCCCGTCCTGACGCTCAGTTCAGGATGAGGCAATAAAAAATCAAATGGTAATGAATTACCATTTTATTTTTTATCCCCGGGGCTTTGGACGGGCACATAAGTGGGGCAACGTTCCTCTGATCCAAATGAATTGCACATGCAATGTTTGATAACATGCATTACAGAGCATAACATTTGCATAGCATGTGATCATAGTGCTACAGGGACATATTGATACCAATTCACAACCACTACTTGCAAACACTACTTTTAAGCTAGATAGTCACTGTAAGCCTATCCATAGCAGTCCAAGCACTAAAAACTAGCCTTAACCAAAACTTTGACCCTAAACCAAACAGCCAAATTAACTCAACTAAAAAAACTATTCTAACTACCCATGTGGCAGCACTAAAAATCTCTAAGCGTTAACTCCATCTGTAATGCAAATGCTAACGGAAACCTGATTACTGCGACTGACCTACGCACAAAATCCAACGCTATCTTCAGACAGAATCAAGCCTAAATCCCAAAATCACTGGTGACTTAAACATTAACTTTAAACATAATCCACCGGTATATGATAACTTAAAATCCCAACTCTGAGAGTAGCCGTCTATATCAACTTGATCATGAATGATATTGCAAGCCTCAACACTACCTCTGTCGCAGATACAAACTCTAACACTAGCTATATGTTGACTGCTAAACCAAAGTCCAACACTACTCACATCAAAAACAAACTCCAAACACACCAGAATCACAGCCCATAAGTACCCAACCTAGTGAAGTCCCACACTGTCAATTAATTGCTATGCCCACAACATGGACAGGTAGCAGTTATCCTGCCACACCCACCTGGTCTGAATCAGGCCCTTTACTTGTTATCTTTGGTCTGCAGCCTCAACCTCTTCCATTCCAATTGGAAACTTGATATACATGCACCCTTTAGCAGATGTACCAACCATCCCCTCTCAAGGCCGCCATTTTGTGCAGTTTGCATTCATCACTGCTGTTGCTATATTTACCGTTCTCCTGGTGATTAATGCACCCATAGGTGGAGTATGGGTAGTGTTTACAGTATGGGTTAAGAAATGATACATCTAACCCAGATATATTTGAGGATTTCAGTGTCATTGGATGGTGCATGAGAAGAGTCAGAGGATCCCTCAGTCTACTATTCCATAGGGCCTCCATGGTTGATTGAACCAGGCAGGTTATAGTTCTCTTCCCTACGTCCAGTAGTTCTGGGCCTTCCTCTCATGAACAGAGAGATGCTAGCTGGGAGTGATGAGACATTCCCAGACCTCAGTGGCATCTTTAGGAATTAAGTTTAAAAATGCTGTTCGATCACTCCTCCAAATGGCATAGTCTTACTCCTGAAATCTGGATCATATTCACAGCCTTGCCTGTATTCTGTGACAGCGGGTTCTTCCTCGCTTGTTTACATGCCACGAATAATTAATTATATCCATAAATAAACATATTTGACTATATTAATCTCCCCTAGGCATTGTTGAACTAATTTCAGAAATATGACAGGAAACGTGAATACTTTATTGGACAGTCAGCCCACAAAAGCTTTTGAAGTTTTGCCTTTGATTTGACATTTTAGGAATATACACTGCATCCTGTCACATCGTTGACAGATAATCAGAACCAAGAATTGATTCTCTGTTCAGAGACTTTCATGACTGTGGAAACGACTTGATGGCAAGATACTAACATTGGCAAGGGAGAAGAACAAACTACTGAATTGTTTAGATCAGCACCTAAAAGCTGCATGCTGTGACTTATTTTACGTTGATTCCTGATAAACTGGCTCATTTTAATCAGAAGCCAAACAAGCATGATTTAAAGAAATGTTTTGGTAGCTGGGACTGGTGGTGCCCAGCAGACAGGGACAGCTTGAGTGTTGATTGCATTGCAGTTGAAGGAAGCAATGGCATGCCTAGAAGAGCGCAAGGGGTGAGTCGGATACTCCCCGCAGGTGCAGGCCTTGACCAAGAATGGGAAACTAACACCGGGCAGTGGCAGCCCACTCACCACCCTTGGACCCTTTGCCCCAAAGGGGACACTATTCTGAGGCCACACATGGGCAGCAGAAACTGAACCTCCACCCTTTCCCTTTACATTTCATGAGCTTCTCCTTTGGTGACATTTGCAAACTATGATAAAATAGTGTTTATGTACTCCAAATCTATGTAAAGCGCTCTGATACCTCCGGGTCTAGATAGCGCTATATAAAACCCTACAAATAAATAAATAAATAGAGTTGCAGTGCCTTCCACACCCCCACAGCTGTCCACACTCCTTTACCTGGGCATCAAAAGCAAGGTTGCCTGTGTACATTCACAACCCTTTTGACTTGAAGCATCGGAGAGTGATTAACCATGCCTCAATAAAGGTGGTCTGATGCTGCATTCCTGGAGTCTGTGTTCCTACTGTGGACACCAGTATTTAAGAGTACCAGGCCTTACATTTCTGTGGACTGTGACATGTGCGATGCGTGCCACCCTTTGATGGCTACTGATTTGCGCCCTCTTAGGCAATGCTCAGACCGCCATTCACGCATTTATCTGTAAAGAAATACATAGACTTAGAAATAATACTTACGATCTAACCTCCGATGTAAATTTACCACGAGGTAAGACATTGCACTGTTGATTACTGCTCTAGAACCTACTGTGATATAATTAACTACATGTAATGTAACAACTGATATTCCTTTCAATCAAACACCCTGACAACTGATGTATCTACTTTCACACTGACCCACATGACATACCTGGAACTCAATTATAAAAAGTGTTTAGTCTGTTCATCAGGGTGGTGGAGGGCATTATATATGTCAAGCTTACAAACAGAAGATTGCCCTATTTTGAGTGGACCGCCAGTCCAGGGGTGATCTCTGTATGTTCAAAGGAGCCGCCACCATAGCAGCTAATGTAGAGGCACTCTAAGTCTGGTGTGCAGCTGCCATCTTTTACGCAAAAAACTTTCATGTGAGAGTTTCTTTCAGAAAAACAAAACATTAATGGCCCCCGCTCTCATGATATGAGGTCATTATCTATTTTTTCTGCTTGTCACAGACAGAAAAAAAGGACACCAATTGTCCACTCTACATAGCGGGGTGGTCCACAGCCCCCTACTCTGTCAGGCCACCAACGTATGTGTCCTGACAGTGGAGCCAGCTAGTGAACCCTGAGGGAAAACTGATGGTCCACTTGATTCAAAAGAGCAAGTGGACTGAGGGTTTTGTGGACAGGATAGTCCATCATGTTTGTGATGGAGTACCCTCTCCTCTAAACTCTAAATCAGACTCATCATTTTAGAACATGTTGTTTGGGTCTCTGCATATTAGCCTGTGGAGAAAGAAAGCAATTTGAAATCAGTCTGAGGACGCTGCCTGCAGCTATTGTACACATTTGAATGAAGTGCTAGATTCTTCAGTTAAATGCTGCATCATCTGATCACCACATTTCCAAATGAAACAAACTTCTCAACAGATGGTCAATACTTGGGAGAAATAACCCCCAGATTAACCATTAGTCTTGGGGTCCACAGTAGAGTTTTACTCACTAGTAACCACTTCAATGATAGAGCTATAGAAAAGCAAACATGATATGCCAAGACATGTTTATACCCATTATGTCATATCAAAGTTAACTTCAAATGTTCTTTACAGCCAGATAATAAAAACTTTCCTGTCACCTTTCCTAAACTGGCTCAGCAGTTAGTGGCAATGGTAGATTCTCTTTGCACTTTGTATGCGGTCACACAGGGCCCTCTACAAATCATGGGTACTGTGCCTGATCGTGTTTCTTGGATGTGACTTCTTTCGGCATGCCACCCTCTTATAATTACAAACACAACCATACCCCATACTATTGGCTTCAAGAGCCGGCAGCCCAAGCTGGCTCATCTTGAACAGACAGCGATGAAAAACTACCAACAACATTGCTAAGCATTACACCTTCATCAGTGATTGTAGCTCAAGTTATCATAGGAGCCAATCCCATTCGAGATAAATTGATCCTCAGGGCATAAACCCAGAAGCAAAGGCACTGCAGATCTTTAGCTTCCTTCTCTGAAACACTTAAAGCTTAGACCATTTACCTTGTAAATTATTTACATTATATATATAAGGCTGCCAGTTTTACATTTTTTACAGCTAAATACAGACGGAAAAGCAAACTCTTTCGCGTTGGCATATATTTTTGAATATGTAAAAAGGCGAATAATAAGTCTTTTTTTGAATAATTCTCATTACTGTCAATCACAAGTGCCAGCTCAGTAGCTTTACAGATTGACAGGCAGGGACGTTGAAAACATTTTTTTTATTCCTTAATGAAGCTTAAATAACTGCAAATGTACCTCTGTTTAAGCTTTTCTACAATGAAATGTTTTCAGATGACTTCATTGTACGGTATATAAGTAGAACCTGTTGGCCATTCAAATGTGTGTATACATTTATTGGTTAACTAAATGTGGAAATATACTCATTTCTGCTTCATTTTTACACTAAGTATAAAATAAATATAGATACATGCAGGTAAAATAAGCAAAAAGAGAAATATGGATAATTGCAGACGAAAATGTCAAAAAAATAAATACCATAAAAGCAAAAGCCCTAATTATATCATATTGTAGCACAGCATTACAGACGGCTTACATTTCAGGGTCCTATTTCTGCTCAATTAAGGAGGTGTTAAAATGATCTGGGCTGAAGCAGATTTTCATTAATGATGGGTGCTGGTTAAAAGATGATCAGGGAAAAAGTTCCAAAAGCAAGAACACAACGTCTAGGAAGAAGGCACTATGCCAGATGTGCTGCTGTACTAGTCACAAACAATGGTTGCTAATTGCAGGGGTGGCCTGCACGGCTCACGGGTGGGGAGGCAGGCGGGGGGGGGGGGGCGGGTCGCGGGCTGCTTTACAAAAAAAAATAATTTAAAAAAAACGTACCTTGCCGCCGCCGGGTCCCGCGTCTTCTCTCCTGCTTGCCTGTGTCTGACTCCAGGTCAGAACAGGAAGCAGGCAGCCAGACTCCCACCCCTAAGCCAATCACAATGCTCCAACATTCCTTTATTCTCATTTTATTTTTAATTTTCTTTGCTGCTCCTTGCAGTGGGGCAACGCTCCTCCGCCTTAGTGGAGGAGCCGCCACTGGCAAATTGCACACAGACTTTTTGCGTTCAGTAACTTATTTTCCAAAGTAGAAGGTCGATTTGCATAATAAGTTTAACAAGGGGTCTTCGAACGACCTGCCAAACTAATATTCATTAGGCAGGTCACAAATTGTGACTCTCTCCCATTGGCTATCTTCACAGAGGATGGTGGCAGCAGATCATCATTCCTGTGAAAGTACTTCATTTTTTTTTTACAGTAACCTACATTTCTTAAATGAAACAGTTCTGTTGTAAAAACCACCCAGATATGGGGAGTCAGAAATTGGTCAATGGTTTGCTACTGGCATTATGGTCACAATCCACTGATGCATGGGTGACCGAGTCGCAATTTTGAAAGGATGCATCAAGCATGCCAGTTCCAAACTGCGATTTAGCAAAGCTTTTCCGAGCCGCTAAATGGGTGTAGTTCATTAGAAAAAGGGTTTTTTTACCGGTTACAATCCCTTGATTTAGCAAATCAGAGCTTTTGTGACCTGTCAAAACCTTTGTACATGCGACCTATATTTCTCTTGGGCTAGATAAAGTGATGCATAGTCTCACTTACTCTCACAGACATAGAATGAAATAAAACACTTTATTGAAAAGTCAGAGGAAAGGCTTTATAGCTCACAAGAGATGACTAGCCCTGGGCCTCCTTGGCAGCTACAAGAGACCTATCACAGAGGACCCACAGCTGTGTGCACGACACCGATGTAATTAGAGAGAAGTCCAAGCTGGCTGCTACTGGAGCAATTTAAAGAGAACAAACATTGACTTATAGCTTTCTTTTATCTGTAATTAAATAAAAGGTACATTCTCTTGTGCAACACCTATGGACAGCTAGATAAGAGGTATCTGTTCTGACCACTTTAATTTTCTGCGGCAGTTGGTAAACACGCAGGGGTTTGTTTATTACAGCCATGCATCACTTTTGCACCACATAAAGATTTATGAAGCCACGCAAGCCACCCTGCATGGCTTTGCGTGGCCTCATAAATCATGAGTAAAGCGATGCAGCGCAAATCGTTGCATTGTCTCATGCTGCATCATGGGCGTTGCGGTGTGTTTTCCCATGCAACACCCATGGAATTTAATGCTGTACCAGATTTACAAAGTGATGGAAACTTGGGGAAGTTCCAAATATGTACTCCTCTAGAGATGAGGCTTACCAAGGAGACATTTGTAAATTTCTCCTTGTTTTTTCCTCTTTCCATGTGTGCTGCATGTAGAAAGAGGAAAACACCTCACAGGTGCCCCTTCCTGCACAAAAACAATCCTGGCTGCAAAGGAGGCACCCTTGCACTATGGTGCAATGGTGCCTACGTTGGTGCTAGGCCGCTAAAACGGCAGGAGCGCCAGCAGAAAGGACAGGAACACACCATATTGCATGAATATGGTGCATTCCTGCTCTTTCACTTTTTCATAGGGCAGTGCAGCAAGCTGCCTTGCTGCACTGCCCTATGCCAAAATGCCATAAATGAGGCCTGCAGGCCTCCTAGATTACGCAACAGTGTAGCACAGTATTTTTCTGGGACTGGTGTGTGTCGGGAACATTATTACATAATATTTATGTGATGCCTGCGTGTATTTATAGTTTTTCTCTGGTATTGGTGTGTTAGGCACAAGAGCAGAGCAACCCTCCAGCATTGGGAGTGTTTGACACACTATAGATGTATTGTATATTTCTGAAATTGTTAATCTTTTTATGGATCTTAGAACCGAAATAAAGTTATTCTTGACTTGACACTCCATAGTACAGTGTTCATTTGGTATGAGTGGACTGGCCTATTACTGCTATGGTAATGTTATGCGTTTGACACGCAGTACTATGCATTCCTCTGGAAAGGTATGCCTATGGTAGTAGTGAATGTTTGACAAACTGTAGGAAACACAGAATTACTGTGGTGTTGTTATTTGTTTGGCACACTATAGCACTGTCATCCTCTAGTAGTGGTGTGTTTGGCTAATTATAGCACAGCGTTTCTATGGTAATGGTGTCTTTTTGAAATCGAACACCGCACAAGTGGCAATGGAATGTATGAGGAACACTATAGTAAAATATTTCTGTGGCATGGTTGAGTGTTTAGTGAACTATACAGAATATTGAAATGTCATTGGTGTATCTTTGGCTCATTGTAGTACAGTATTTATTCAGGCCCTCATACTTTCTAACGTAAAATGTGTGGAGTGGTGTGGGGAATCAGCACACCATTTTCAAGACCATCTTGTGCCATAGGCGAGGATGCGAAGCAATGCTACGTGTTCTCTAATTGTCCTGCTACTCTTATGGCAAGCAAGTATTTTACGATTCTCTAGAAGTCATCCTCAAGGCAAGATAGATATAGCCAACAGAAACTCTGGATAAAGCTAAAGATCACAAATAATAAGCCTACAGTACACTCAAACATATAGCTGCTGGTTGCAACCAGGGGAGGGTGAAACTCATCGAGTTTCACTCCACGGAATTCCTGAGAGTTACATAAAAACTCTGCAAGATTCTGGAGAGTTTTGTTAGTGGGCGGACATCCATAAGTCACACTGCACACACTGATTTTTTGTGCCTGGAGCTTGTTCCGCACTTCAATATCGCTTTGAACGGCACCACATGGAGCTCCGAGGGTGCTGCTTGTTTGCTTTCACTAGAATAGATTTTCAACGCTCCCAGTCTACCTGAAAGTTTCAAAGTGGCTGAGGGCATGAATCTTTATCTACCTGATGCTACGGTCCACAGGGATGGTTTAACTGAAATTATCATATTGCTTATTTGGTGCGGACTGAAGGATGCAGAAAAGCCAGTTCATCAGTGGACTGGAATTCATGCTCTGATCTCTCAGATACCATCCCACTGAAGAAAGTTGGGGTTTTACCAGTAATACCATCTCCAGTCACAAACTACGCAAGAGTATACATAGCTCTAAAAAATTCCAACAATGTGCGTGCATGCTTGAAGACCAGCCTATCCTACTCATTTTCTGCGATAAACGTGTTTTCCGTATTGTAGCTGACATTTTTATGAGCAATCCAGTAGAATTTGATGATCTTTACCTAATGATGGGTGTTTTCCACATGACAAAAGTTACATTGTGATGTGCAGGAAGTTATCTCAGTGGATGTGGCATAGACAATGCACTTATTGAGGCCGAAATATTTGGAAGCAAAACTGTCAAGTTAGTATTGAGTGGAACTCATAATATTCATTCATTACAAGGTATGCTCATCAATTCTGAGGCTATATAAACATTGCATTAGAATGCTTTCTGGAACAAGAATGACAAATTAGGCTTTGCATATTTTATTTCAGAAGTCGACAAAGTACAAGGTGCACTTCATTCCAAAGACACAATGCAAAGTCAGGCAATGTTCAATACACTCAGTTAAAAATCAGATAACCTGAAAACCAAGTTCATAGAGTTTGTCAAAACATGTGAAGAAAAACCCGAACGTTGCAAGTACTGGGTAAATATTTTACACATGATAGCACTATTGAAATACTTGGTACTTGCTCATGTGAAAGGTAATTGGGAGATGCACGTGAAGACTGTGGAGTCACTGGGCCCGATTCACAGAACTAACTTAAGACAAAATCCTAAACTTACTACTTTTGGTATTCACAGAAGTTAGGATTTTGTCTTAAGTTTGTCTTAAGACAAACTTAAGACAGACTTAAGACAGACTTAAGTTAGGATTTTGTCTTAAGTCTTACTTAGGTTTGTCTTAAGACAAACTTAAGACAGAATCCTAACTTCTGTGAATACCAAAAGTAGTAAGTTTAGGATTTTGTCTCAAGTTAGTTCTGTGAATCGGCCCCACTGATTACTGTGCTTTGGAATTTTGATTGCGTGAACTACCTGTGATATGGGTCCTGGTATTTGGAAAGCGTGAAGAAGCTGGAGATGGAAAAACCATACCTCTACAGAAAATTCATCCAAAGACATTTTGTGGTGAAATACAGAGTGGGAAGGTTCAATGCTGTGACTCCAGATATCAAACTGGAACAGACAATTCAGAGAGCATAGAAAAGATCCAAGATCATTTTTGGTTAGCCGCATAAAAGGGAATATGTTGTTCATTGGCAGCTAGTTTACCATGAAGCCCTTTCTATTTGCAATGTTTTCAGAGAGATTACAAATTCAAAATTACTAGACCATCGTGACACTCTTCCTCACCATGAACTTCTGGGAAAGAGAGGGGAACATTTTAATGAACATGCTGACAGCCTTTTTCATTTAATGCAGCAGAAAGGAAACCCCTTTGAAATGTCTGGGCCTGTGCGACTACACAACTTTTCGACCAAACAATATGTAAATAATGATATAAAGACAGGTCTACTAGATGCCCTGAACATTGATCAAAACTATATGCAGAACTGAAACAGGAGAGATTTGTATTGAACGAGAAAAAGCTGTTAGACATAGTCACTAAAGCTAAACTTACACTCTTTCATTGCCATAGGAAGAGTTTCGTCCAACCAGCCACTACAAAAAAGATTACCAAAAAAATAACTTTTACAAGCACAAAAAGAGATGGATGTAGCAAAAGAAAGGGTGAATTTATGAAGGACATTCTGTCACATGATCTTCTTACAACAAACACATTATTTAATGGAGATGCTGCAACCAAACCAGTGAAGCACAAGCTCGTACAAAAGCTAAAAATAAACTTTCACCTGAAGAATTTCAGCTCAAAAAGTTGTCCTCATTAAAAATTGCTGATGTTGTGGATGGGAAACATCCTTTACCACAAAGCCATTACAACGTGGAATGGTTACATTGAATTACTATTCCAACACCTTCCCTACTGTATGTAGACTGGAGTTGGAATAGTAATTCACAATATTCCTAAGTCCAGCGCTCTCCAGCGCAAGTCGATGTACCGACTTGCGTTGTCAAAGCCGCAATGTAACATACTGCGTTGTGATGGTATGCGTTGTATCATCAGACATTCGTTGGGGACTGTATGTCACAATTGATAATGGTCAAGATTTCATCCATGCAAAACTTCAGAGAGGTTGTTCGGACTGTTCTACAGATATCCAAGTCAGTGTGCACCTTTCAAGAACTGTACATTGTCTTTGACAGTTATCTTTAACTATCTGTCAAAGAATATGAGCAAATCATACGAATGTCTACAAGTGGAAAAACTGACCTTGCCTGCATCAACAATTTGACACCTATACCTGTGCAACTTTATAAATTCTGGTCATCAACATCGAACAAGATGAACTTGGAGATGTTAACTCGCCAAAACATTGCTGATGCTTCTATGAACACTGAACTTTCAATTGTTGCTAGAGGAATGATTGTCAATGAGAAGTTGGTTCGTGCAGAGATATATTCAAAAGGTACAGCCCATATTGTTGAGAACTTAACAGCAAATTGGAGGAAGCTGACCTTCGTGTTATGCCATATGTTGAGTTGACTGTTCAAAATGGTTCAGATCGAGGTCTTATACTGTCAAATGACATAGATGTTATTATTGTGCTATTTAGATTTGTGGCAATGTAATGAGTCAAGGATTATCAGAGTTATGGATATGTTATGGAACAGGGTAGAAAAGACATTTAATTCAGCTTCATGTTCTGTACAAGAAACTTGACCCAGAGATGCCCAGTGTTATTATGAATAAAATATAGACAGAGTCAATCTATATTTTCAGGACAGACATGTCCAGCCGGACAGGGGTCTTCCAGAGATTTTACTCAGGATTTATGTATTGAAGTCACATAGAAAATACCTTCCAACAATCAATCCTTGACTTGAATATTCAACATCATGAGGGCACCTTGTACACCTCCCTCTTCCGTAAACCTACGGAGAGAAACACACTGCTACGATATGACAGCTGTCACCCCAGGGCTCTGAGGGACAGTCTGCCATACTCTCAGTTCCTTAGACTGAGAAGAAATTGTTACAAAAAGGAAGACTATTTCTGTGAAGCTAACATACTATCGAGTAAACTGCGGTTTAGAGGATACCCCAGGCGCCTCATCAAGAATTCTATGAAGAGAGCTTGGTACTGTCCACGGGAAACCCTCCTGGAACCAAAACCCAAAAAGACCACTGAGAAATTGGTTTGTGTAACAACATATTCCCCGGTCTCTAGCAGGGTGAGACAATGTGTCAAAAAGAACTGGCACATTTTAAACTCAGGTGTATTGAATTGGGACACTCCTTTGTTTGCCTTTAAGAAAAACAAAAATCTCAAGGACCAATTGGTTAGGGCTGCGTTACCATCCAGTAGAAATGTAACCCTGAATGACCATTGGCAATTACCTCCACTTCTTGGGCACGCCCGCTGCGGGGCTTGCGTTGTATGTGAGTTTTCAATTGATGGCAAAGAATTTGTGTTTAACAATGCAAGAAATGCCCGGAAAACATTTACCAATTGTAACAGTCAGAATGTTGTGTATGCCATCTTCTGCCCATGCAACCTGATATACGTGGGCCAAACCAAGCAGAAGGTCAAACTGAGGATTTCCCAACACCGAAGCCGCATCAGGTGTAAAACACCCAACGCTCCTTTGGTGGAACATTTTGTGGAGAAAGGACACTCCGAGAATGACATCCACTGGACTGTTATTACACAAATCATCATCTCACCCAGGGGCGGTGATCTGACACGCCTCTTGAACAGAGAGGAACTGAAATGGATTTTAAAGACTGATAGTTTGAACTCGGGGCTCAACGTCCAAGATGAATGGACTGCTCTTATCTGATACTTCTGGTCTTTGGTCAGACCGGGTTCTTAATACTTCAATTCATGATTGTGCCTGTACAACAATAATTGTGTGCCTCTCGGAAGTAATTATGATGTACTGGATGCTGGTGTCATTCTACTGTTAAAATGCATTAAATGTTTGTCTGTTGTATTATTCCCTTCACAACACGAATCTTCTCTTAAACGCACCTGGTTCCTTAAGCATGCTTTCACCTCTTCACTACCACTGCCCTAAGATGGCACCCATGTGTGTCCGTCTTTTATTTTTATGCCCAGTACTTTCACTACCCTAAGATGGCACCCATGTGTGTCCGTCTTCTATTTTTATGCCTAATCCTTGGACCAATCCGGTGTAAGTATATTAGACACTGGATAACTTGTGTGGTGGACGCCAGGAAATCATTCAAACCGACTAATCCGGTAAGTGAATCCCTCCATCCTCCCTTCGGCACCGTGGCTAATTTTCTGCAAAGTACTGATGCCCCTCTTTCATAGGTATCCTGGCCAGCCGACGGAATCCACATTGTCCGCGGCCCCCGCGACCCGATTCCGGTGAGTGGTTGTGCTCCGAGACAGAGCCTCCGCGGCTCTTCAATTTTTAGCACCGCGCCTGGCTTGGTTCTGACCCCCTTTTTACCCTTGTAGGGCCCTCGCGTGTGCACCGTCTGCCTGAGGAGCCAGCCTCCCTCTAATGAGGCGACTCGGTAAGCCTGGTTGCTACCCTGAACACAATCCGCGCCGGTTGCCCCTCCACGCCACCTCACGTCTACACGCCTTACGCATCTGGAAATCGCCTTCACCCATCGTTACTAGTCCCTTCAATCTTGACTGCTAATATGAAAACCACATGCGCCGGTATCTCTTTCACGATTCTTCACGCCCACGCGTCTTGCTCGAAATCACTTTTACTCGTTGTCAGGCCAATCACTGCGGCATCTCGACGACACTCTCACTCTCATTATCAAGTCTCCATCATCCGGATCACAGTTATCAGTGCACATCACCAGCACTATAGTCCACGTGACTCAACTGACCGGTACCTCGTTGCTCACTGGTCGCACTCATGTCACCAAGTTACTAATTTTTCTGTCCATGTATATGTTTTGAATATCTTCTTTTTCTCCCCCCTTTTAGGCATTTAGAGGCTTAATTAATCTAAGGCTTTTCATTGTATTTGTCCTGATGATGGTCCCTGATACTTTATAGGGGTCCGAAACGCCGTCGACCTTTTATGCACTTGAACTGAATTGTGATTAATACTGAAATGTCTAGTGCATGTATGTTATACTCTGTACAATTGTACTGTTTATAGAGTAACGCTGGTTTGCCTTACAAAGCCCTTCTCTGCTATCTACATCACCACTTGTACTCGCTCTGTTAGTACTGGACACAGGCTTGTTGTCCACTTTGGTTGATTGTTGGAAGGTATTTTATATGTGACTTCAATACATAAATCCTGAGTAAAATCTCTGGAAGACCCCTGTCCGGCTAGACATGTCTATCCTGAAAATATAGATTGACTCTGTCTATATTTTATTCTTTTGTTATTGCTTTTGTTTGGGACCATTGTTGTTTTTCAAAAGTATGCTCCCCATGGTCCCTGCAGACTAAATTTGGGGTCCCTTGTTGCTATTAAATTCAGTGTTATTATGAAAGCACATATTGTAATGTGTGATGAAACTATGATCAAAATTGGAACAAAGCTTGGAGCTTTAACTGTTGAAGTTTCTGAAAGCATTTGCTGAGACAGAAGAAGAATGTGACTTTAAAGACGTACAAAAATACATTTTGGGTGTGTGTAAAACGAGTTCTAACTGTTACACATTTGACAATCTTTGCTACAGTGAGTTCAAGAGATATGTCCCAACAAAGTGACCTACCATCAACATCATATTTTGTGCTTGGGCACATTAAAAGAGCATTCTACTTGATCAGAACATGTGTAAATATTTTGAATCATACATATGTAGAGAAAGATCCACATGGATGTGGTTGGGAAGTTATTGATGGGGTGCTAAAACTTATAAAATCTCTAAAGCCTCTAGCCACAGAACTTACATGTGCATGTACTTGCAAAACCTTTGCTACAAAATGATGTCCCTGTTGATATTGTCTTCTCAGATGTTCAGAATTCTGCAAATATTCCGCGAGCGATTGCCGACACAAATAAATAAAGTGAATTATGAAAATTGGTGCATACATAAAAATTTGTTTCATTTCCTTATTGATTTCTTCTTCTTCCTCTATTATCGCTGCCATTTTGGAAAATGGCAGAAGAGTTACTTTGAGGAGTTATTTTCTTTCTCTATAAGACTGCTTGATCCCCAAACCCTATTTTTTGACACCAAAATTAAGTATATTGGTCTCATGGTTCCTGAAATATTACATCATCACTGCAACACATCCGCCTTTTTTAAAAATGTTGTCCTGAATAATTGAACCCGGATCAGCAATTTCAACCCAGGCTCAATTACTTCTCTAATGATCCAAAAACACAAATCAAAAATGAAAATCTCTGGATAGCAATTTTTTTACAGAGGTAAATCAGGGGGCCAGGATTAAGATGTAAAGGATTTAAAAGTCTGAAATCTTCTCTTTCTGGCTGCTATGGCACATTCTTCAGCCCCTCTATTAAAACTGCTGCTGAATGTTCTCTGCCGGCATGTAGTGCGAAGAGATTTCTCATCTGCCGGCAGGCGACTGATGGAGCTTGGTGATGCGCTACACAGCTCTTCAATGAGTTTCGACTAATGTGTGCCACCTGCAGTCATGAGCTTCTGAAGGATGCCTTCTTTTCCGCTACTTACTTCCGCCATGCTTTAGAAAAGGTTAGAGAATCTGGAGACGTGCCACAGGCAGCTCATCAGATGCACACCGGTTGCCAATCATAGACGTGTGGGCCTTCCCCAGCACTTGAAGGCCCAGCAGGTGCCGCATTCTGTCATTAGTTAACTAAAAGGTGTAGGGGCAGCCATGCCCCGAAGAGCTCTATGCCACTGTGTGGTGAGCATGACTGAACAGTGAGCTTGAAAAGAGCCATACGTGTCCACGCTCAATGACCTTGCCTGGCAACAGGGGCAGGTGGCAGTACAGCACATATCAGGGCAGCTTGAGGAAAAAGGTCAAAGACTTCCCCCATCCCTCAAAAGGAGATGGAAACGAGCAGACCAAAGGTGGGTGGGTTTCTGCACAAATCACATTTTTGACACTCCATTGTTTGGGGCCCTGGAGCACCATATTACGTGGGGGTCAAAGAAGGTTGATTGTTTGTCATTACAGGTCAGCACAACTGCAGCAAGAATCAGCGGCCTGCCTTGAAAGACTAATAATATTCTGTGTGCAAGAAACTGTCTTCCAGCTTAAGACACTGCCATCCATCCAAGAGAAATTGAGTTGTGACCTCAGCTGCCATTTGTAGATTTGACATTGATTTTTGCAATTTAGTAGGAGTTCTCTGTCAGCTGTTACTTTAGCGACTTTTACTGACAAGAAATCAAACTAGGTAAGCAGTCTATCACGATGCAGTTGAGTGCTCCAGCAATAATGCTGCATGTGGTTATAGCAGGCTATGGGCGTGTAGGTGTTAAGAGGCTCTTCACAGGACAAATGTGAGCAAATACACCCTGCACTAGCTGAAGCAACTCAGCATCTTGTACATCTGCTCCAGATATCTGTGTGTGGAGTAAGCAGTGAGCTGCAAATGCAGACTTTCACACTTCGCAGGGCTCACAGATTAGCATACATGAGTTCAGCAATTACAAAGCAGGCTATTTGTTAATGTTTTATCATAATCAATGCAATGCATTGTAACTACACATGTTTAACCCTTTGCGTGTGTCGGACGGCCCTCGGCCGTCCGACGTCACGGTGGACGTTTGCGGAGGACGGCCGGGGGGCCGTCCTGACCACGCCAGTCATAAATCACCCGCACCGCGGCAGAATTCGCACCGCGGTCAACAGGTTAAAAAGAGAAAGCATCTTGACTATACTTACTTTAAAAACATATTCAATAGACGGATTAATATGGGTGGGCAGTAAACTCTGCTCCTCCGACAGAGTTTGAGTTTTGCCCACTCTGCCAACCGCTGCGTGACAAAGGTTTTTCTCATGTGCTTTTCATCAATGTGACGTTGGTGAGTGTGAGTGAGAAAATCAAGCGCTAGACCGCCTCCTGGAGACATTTCAAAAAGTGGGCGGTCGCAGCAGGTTGCTACAGCTCGTGCAGAGAAAGCTGCCGTTTGCGTTGAGAAAGCTGCCACTTGAGTAGAACATTTTCACAAGGGGCAGAAAGAATCTGTGACCTCTGGGGCACCGCATGGTGCCATTTGCACTTACAGGACAGCGTGGTACAAGCTCCAGGGGCCTCATTTATGAAAAGTGACACATCACTGCGAGAAAACAGCGATGCGTCACTTTTCATTGCGCCCTCCTTGCGACCCCAATGATCCGTCATATTTACAATATGACGCATCATTGCGCAAGGAGTTACAGATATGTCAGTATTTCTGACGTATCTGTAAGCGCAAAAGTGACGCATTGCTGGAGTGTGTCACAAAAGTGACGCAACTCCAGCAATGCATCCTTTCACATGGGGAAAGCCCCATGTGAAAGGGCTTGCATCAGTCTTACACCTGCTGTGAGGCAGGCGCAAGATTTTGACTCAACAGCGTCCTAAAAGTGACGCAGTGAAATCTCATAGATTTCACTGTGTCACTATTACGAGGCTTTTTGCGGGGGAACGCCCTCTCTGCATACATTATACCTGACGCAGGTATAATGTAGCGCAGGGGTTTACAAAGTGACGCATCTGCTTAGATGCGTCACTTTGTAAATAGTGCGCAACAGGAGGCATGTTTTACGCTGCCGATGCGTCACAAAAAGTGGAGCATCGGAAGCGCAAAACTGACGCAAGGCCTCATAAATGAGGCCCCTGGTGCTTAAAATCGGCACGAGCAGCGCCAATCACTGACCTCTGCTGTTCATTGAACTCCGGGGAATCTTGCATAGTTTTTAAGTAATTCCACGGAATTCTGCAGAGTGCAGGTCTGCTAGGTTCACCCACCCCTACTTATTACATGTGTAAGGCCTTAACAACAGGTATATACAATGAGGGATATTTGTCATATTTCAGGTAACCGATATTTGCATATTTATACTTTTGCAATACTATAGACGAGACACTGACTACATTAACAGCAAAAGACGGTTCCATTTGTGGGGTCATTCTATATAAAGTACAAATTAGGATCCCATTTTTGAATGACTAAGTGTCAGAGTTATAGGGTAGCACTTTGGGGTTGGCCATGTAAATCTGATGGTCGAAAAAATAACAAATGATGCCCCGTATCCTTTTGTTGGCAAGGACGAATGCCAAGTTACTAGCGGAGCCACTCAGAGTTTCAAGACACTGTCTATGTCACGGATAACCACGAATCTCTTTAAAATTTCCAATAGACTACTCCCATTTCCAAAATTGACTTTTACATTTGTGGTGAGGAAAGTTTTTGTCCTTCTGGCAGGCTTGCATGAAGTTAAACATTTTTACATACTTTAAAGTTTAAGAAATTATGAATAACTGACCAATCACACAGTTTTAGACGCAATTCTGCAAAAAAGCTAATTTTCAAGTTTTATGTTTAGAAAACAAATTGGAGAATGAAAAGTGTAATATATTGGGATGACAAATAACACCAAACTGTTACCAACCGAGTGTTGCTCATTTATTTGTCCTGCTTTCTTCTAAAAAACAATTTTTGCAAATATCATGAAGTTCACTGGGTTTGCAATGTTTCTGGGCCAATTTCTAGATTTTTTCAGGCACTAAGTCCCATCATTATTCACATAGCTACTTGAAACCTTGCCCCTGGTTGCTGTAACCATAACAGATATTTTTCTACTGAAATCCGTTCTGCGCCACGGATGCACTTTCCCTTCAGAACACAACAATGGCAGTGCACCTTATTGTCATTGTAAGTGGGCAGTCATTTCAGGTGTAATCAGTCAGTCAGTTTCACCATAGACTTTCTTGGCATCTGAGTAGGTTCTTGAGTGTGTAGGTCACGAATGGACTGACATTTTGACTCCATTTAGCCATTAAGTTCTGAGTCGTACTGAACAGGTATTTTTAAATGTGTTTTTGAGCACTTGGAGAGTGACAAGCTAAACCTCTGGCACGCTGCGTGTGTCATTTGTGCTGACTTGGCAGCGTGGGACAAGCTCCCGGTGCACAGCTATTTTTAAATGTATTTTTGAGCACCTGGAATGTGACAGCTAAATTTCTAATACCTGACCAGTTATGATACAAGGATTTTCAGACGCCCCTCTTGTGGCCATTTGTGGTACTACTATTAAGCAGCTGCCCACCGTGGTCTTTTGTAGCACTGACCATATCCATGGTTGTAGGTCATTTTAGCACGTGTACTCAAGGGTCAGCAGGGTCGACTGAAAAGGCGGACAATCGTTGAGTGCCCGATGCCCAGTGCATAGCTGCCAATGTTCCAGATTGCTAAGTGTGACATTTTCATAATTTCAGTGTAATTATGAGTGACATTTCAACCATTATGAGTAACGCTTTCTCCCGAGCGAATCCAAGCAAGCAGTGAAGCAGAGGGAAACATAAATATTAGAAATTACACCATTTGAGTCTTGGCTTTGGGACTCAGACTGGGGTGGCACCCTGGCTCTTCCCTCGTAATTAATGATGCTGATGAACATCACTCCAGGGCCTCTCTCCCACGTGGGTCTGGGAACTGGCCCCAACACAGGATATGTGATGCCCCAACAACACTGTGGTGTGGTGCGTGCATGCCTAGTGTTGCCCTGGATCAGCCGGCAGAAAAATAAAACAGGGTGCCAGACAATGTGGGGCCCACCCAGCCACACTCCCTGCAAAACAATGGCGTAACACAAGCCCCTGCAGCCCCTGCGATGCGGGTGTCCCCGAGCTGCAGCGGTCCTCTCAGCACAGTACTCAGGCCCCAGAGCACTGGATTAAACTGGAGCGGGCCCCTCCATGTACCTTGCAGGGAGGGTCCCTCCACTGTCGTTATGCCACTGCTTCACAATCAATCTGAAGAGCACCATCTCAGGACTCGGGGCCTCTCCCTGTGACGCGACCAGGCCGAATAGTAAGGACTGGTACTGATTTACACTTTTGCAACACTGCAGGCAGCATGCCTCTGGTGTCAACAACTCTGCAAGGCTGCAGGTTCTGGCTGGGAGCCACCCTCCACCAGCAATCATTTTGGTTTGCTGCCGGCTGTCCTCAGTAAGTCTGTGTGCTTCAAGTGTAAATCAGATATGTGCGGGAATCGACCCTGCCACCTGTTTCAAACGATTCAGAAAAGGGGGTGGTGATGGACAGAGCATCTGAGTTAAACAGAACACTCATACCCAGTCAAAAGATCAGGGCTTGATCCATCGCCATTTTTTAGCTCACTGCACCATCCCAGTTCAGAACCTGGCTACATGCAAATTAGTCTGTCCCTGGCCCAGTGCATCATGGGAACAGGGCAGACCAAACTACCAAGCCAATTCTTTACTGGAAAGGAAACAAGCTTCCGGGGACCGGTTACTGGCATTACAGACGTCTTCGGCCCGGCTTGCTTGAATCCTGATGGTGCAGTGAGCAAGGGACTCATGTCTGAGCATACCCTGCCACTCCTATAGTGGCCAAAACGATTCAGAAAAGGGGGGGTGAGGGACAGAGCATCTGAGTTAAACAGAACACTCATACCCAGTCAAAAGATCAGGGCTTGATCCATCACCGTTTTTTAGCTCACTGCACCATCCCAGTTCAGAACCTGGCTACATGCAAATTAGTCTGTCCCTGGCCCAGTGCATCATGGGAACAGAGCAGACCAAACTACCAAGCCAATTCTTTACTGGAAAGGAAACAAGCTTCCGGGGACCGGTTTCTGGCATTACAGCCATCTTCGGCCCGGCTTGCTTGAATCCTGATGGTGCAGTGAGCAAGGGACTCATGTCTGAGCATACCCTGCCACTCCTATAGTGGCCAAAACGATTCAGAAAAGGGGGTGGTGATGGACAGAGCATCTGAGTTAAACAGAACACTCATACCCAGTCAAAAGATCAGGGCTTGATCCATCACCGTTTTTTAGCTCCCTGCACCATCCCAGTTCAGAATCTGGCAACATGCAAATTAGTCTGTCCCTGGCCCAGTGCATCATGGGAACAGGGCAGACCAAACTACCAAGCCATTTCTTTACTGGAAAGGAAACAAGCTTCCGGGGACCGGTTTCTGGCATTACAGCCGTCTTCGGCCCGGCTTGCTTGAATCCTGATGGTGCAGTGAGCAAGGGACTCATGTCTGAGCATACCCTGCCACTCCTATAGTGGCCAAAATGATTCAGAAAAGGGGGTGGTGATGGACAGAGCATCTGAGTTAAACAGAACACTCATACCCAGTCAAAAGATCAGGGCTTGATCCATCACCGTTTTTTAGCTCACTGCACCATCCCAGTTCAGAACCTGGCAACATGCAAATTAGTCTGTCCCTGGCCCAGTGCATCATGGGAACAGGGCAGACCAAACTACCAAGCCAATTCTTTACTGGAAAGGAAACAAGGTTCCGGGGACCGGTTTCTGGCATTACAGCCGTCTTTGGCCCGGCTTGCTTTAATCCTGATGGTGCAGTGAGCAAGGGACTCATGTCTGAGCATACCCTGCCACTCCTATAGTGGCCAAAACGATTCAGAAAAGGGGGTGGTGATGGACAGAGCATCTGAGTTAAACAGAACACTCATACCCAGTCAAAAGATCAGGGCTTGATCCATCACCGTTTTTTAGCTCACTGCACCATCCCAGTTCAGAACCTGGCTACATGCAAATTAGTCTGTCCCTGGCCCAGTGCATCATGGGAACAGGGCAGACCAAACTACCAAGCCAATTCTTTACTGGAAAGGAAATAAGCTTCCGGGGACCGGTTTCTGGCATTACAGCTGTCTTCGGCCCGGCTTGCTTGAATCCTGATGGTGCAGTGAGCAAGGGACTCATGTCTGAGCATACCCTGCCACTCCTATAGTGGCCAAAACGATTCAGAAAAGGGGGTGGTGATGGACAGAATATCTGAGTTGAACAGAACACTCATACCCAGTCAAAAGATCAGGGCTTGATCCGTCACCGTTTTTTAGCTCACTGCACCATCCCAGTTCAGAACCTGGCTACATGCAAATTAGTCTGTCCCTGGCCCAGGGCATCACGGGAACAGGGCAGACCAAACTACCAAGCCAATTCTTTACTGGAAAGGAAACAAGCTTCCGGGGACCGGTTTCTGGCATTACAGCCGTCTTCGGCCCGGCTTGCTTGAATCCTGATGGTGCAGTGAGCAAGGGACTCATGTCTGAGCATACCCTGCCACTCCTATAGTGGCCAAAACGATTCAGAAAAGGGGGTGGTGGTGGACAGAGCATCTGAGTTAAACAGAACACTCATACGCAGTCAAAAGATCAGGGCTTGATCCATCACCGTTTTTTAGCTCACTGCACCATCCCAGTTCAGAACTTGGCCAACCAGACCAAACTTTCCAGTAAAGAATTGGCTTGGTAGTTTGGTCTGCCCTGTTCCCATGATGCACTGGGCCAGGGTCAGACTAATTTGCATGTAGCCAGGTTCTGAACTGGGATGGTGCAGTGAGCTAAAAAACGGTGATGGATCAAGCCCTGATCTTTTGACTGGGTAGGAGTGTTCTGCTTAATTCAGATACTCTGTCCATCACCACCCCCCTTTTTGAATCGTTTTGGCCACCACAAGTGTGGAAGGGTGTGCTCAGATGTGAGTCCCTTGCTCACTGCACCATCAGGATTCAAGCAAGCCGGGCCGAAGACGACTGTAATGCCAGAAACCGGTCCCCGGAAGCTTGTTCCCTTTCCAGTAAAGAATTGGCTTGGTAGTTTGGTCTGCCCTGTTCCCATGATGCACTGGGCCAGGGTCAGACTAATTTGCATGTAGCCAGGTTCTGAACTGGGATGGTGCAGTGAGCTAAAAAACGTTGATGGATCAAGCCCTGATCTTTTGACTGGGTAGGAGTGTTCTGCTTAATTCAGATACTCTGTCCATCACCACCCCTCTTTTTGAACCTGTTTCAAATGCCCAGGCCAAAACCGGGCTACTCCACAGGGGAAACAACCTTTATAACGCAACTTTTACAACGCACTACCATTACAACGAAACTTTTACAACGCAACATCCATTACAACGCATGCAAATACAACGCAACCATTACAACGCATGACACTACAACGCACACCACTACAACGCATGTCATTACAACTCAGTGATTACAACGCATACCATTACAACGCATAACATTACCATCCAACACTTACCCTACTGTTGCACCCCCTAGAGTTAGAATAGTAATTTTTACCCCTACACTGTCCAACACTTACCCTACTGCTGCACCCCCTGGAGTTAGAATAGTAATTTTTACCCCTACACTATCCAATACTTACCAGACATGCAATGTAATGTTATGCGTTGTAATGGTATGCGTTGAAAAGGTATTATGCGTTGTAATGGAATGCGTTGTAAATGTAGTTTTTAAAATTTCGTTGTAATGGCATGCGTTGTAATGGAATGCGTTGTAATGGATGTTGTGTTGTAAAAAATGCGTTGGAATGGTATGTATTGTAAAAGTGTGCGTTGTAATGTCATACATCCCTCCACAGTCCGAGGCAAGCAGAAACATCCTTTAACGAAAGCCCCACACCCTGCCACTAGCTGCTAGGGTGCGGCGGGCAGCAATTGGAAGAAGGGACTGAAGGGTGGCAAAAGAAAACAGAGTGTGGGAAACAATTACAGGGTAAGGCAACAGATCGACTCTTAGAACCCTTGTGGAGCATATCTTTAGAAGGAGGCCGCAATTGACACTCCATAAACTGCTCATTTTGCAGTTCAGTGCAGTTGCAGCCCTAGATGTGAAATTACAATCTCCAACCCCTAAGACACCCTGGAACCAATCAATTTGAAGCTAATGCAAGCCTCTGAGACAGCAGCGGTGTAAAGAATGGGAGCCAGCAATTTGAGAAAGAGACTATCCCAAGGCTGCCTCGAGGACAGGTTATGCTGCAATATGTGCTCTGAAGCGTTTCAATCATGATGCGTTGGCTGTCTTTCCTGGAGGCCCGGGGCGCTGCAAGTAACGGATTTCTCTCCTGGTCCTGGGCTCCGCATTAATTTCAATTAATGATTTTTTTTATGTAAACAAACTTTATTAGGCATTTAGAAGGCATGTCACATTGCACCATCAGCATACGCTCTGCTGAGCTAATAACCATGCATTTTCTCTTGGCATATCTGTACATGTCGTGTTTGCTATGCTAGTGCCCAATCGCTTACACTTTGCTCTTAGACGCTTCAGTGTTAGGTGTTTGCTCAGCACAAATAATTTCAATTCATGATTATATTAGTCAGCCACAGCAGCAAGAATGTGCTGGTGTGAGCAGCAGAGGCAGCACTGCTGTGAGACACGCCCTAATTGCAAAGAGGCCAGCTCTGCCCACCATCCAGTAGCCTGCCAGCCGCCTTCCTCAAACTCCCTGCTTTGGCACTAGCTGATGACGTCCAGCTGTGTGTTTCAAAGCTGCGGCCAGAATGTCACAATTCTAAAAAGATGTACAAAATGTAAGGAGATACCCTCAAATCCATTCAGGGGTAGGGTGCATAATTAGAAAAAATCTACAAAAGTCCCTCAAACTGGCTAAGTATCAGAAAATAGATAATGCAATACTCCTGCCTACCACAGTAACACTGTGGGAGGTAAGGAGCTGTTTTAGTTCAAGAACCAGTGATGTTCTCAAAACCAGTATATCATCATCATCAAAGCTTTATTTCGATATACAAGATATCATAAAAGCACATACAAAACATAAAAGCCACAATTCATAAATATTACATTTTACAAATTAGGGCACAATAAAAACATTCGTATTACAATAAATAGTTTAAAAGGCATATTAAACATTAGCAGCTTTGTGAATATTAAAAATTATTCTAAAACTAGGGTCATCTCATAGCCTTTAATCTACTCAGCCATGCCCAGCTCAGGAATTTGGCAACCCCACACACTAAGCTTGTGCTAGTGTCAGCCTTGAGTATTCTCAGTGCGGAGGAATGATCCCTGGTTCCTAGCAATAAACACGCTGGTTTAAGCCATTTCTTTCTGGGTTTTACATAGGCTGGGCATACAAAAAAGACGTGAGCGATACTTTCAATGACACCTTCACAGATTGGGCAATCAGGTGAGGTTTGGTACGGGGGCTTCCACTTACTGGTATACTCGTGGAGGGGGAGGTTTCCCAACCTAAACTGGATAAATAAAGATCTGTCTCGCGGTTTCTTGATAAAATCCAGGTAAGGCTCCAAACGAGGCTTAAGTTTGTGCTGTTTAATCGCTTCAGACAACCTTCCTTGGGCTGGGTCCCTTAGATCTTGTTCATCAACCCAATTCCAGTAAACTCGCTTGGTTTCGGCCTTGGATAAAGAAACTCCGAGCTCCCAATCAATTGGCAAGCCAGTTTCGTGCAGCAGCTTCTTTATATTGCGGATCCAATTAATTTTATGGGCGCCATTAAGATTCATGACCTCTTTCAAACCATCTAAGTACTTTGAAAGCTCTGGGGTCCGCCATAACCTAGCCCAGTATAGAAGAGGCCGTAGCCTTGGCTAGGTCCTTAATGGAATGACGACCCAGATCACTCAATAATGGTTTTATCGGGGTGCCCCTTAGGAGGGATACCAGCTCCCTGAGGAACTTATTCTCAGAGGCAATCAAGCTGTTGACACAATCGAAGCCCCACAACTCTGCACTATAGAGGGCGCTGCCCACAGCTTTTGCAGCGTAAATATCCAAGGCAGGGGCAATGGGCTTAGAGATGGACATACGATGTTCTCGCCCTAGTGCACCAACCACCCTTCTATGATTTAAGACCATTTTATCAATGTGTGGCTGCCACTTTAAATTTTGTGAGATCCTAATTCTCAGGTAGTCAAATTCTTTTACACGCTCCAGTGGTTCTCCGTCAAGAGAGATGGTAGATCTGGAGGACTTGCTTGGGTTAAGGTAAAGGAGCTTGGTTTTCAAGGTATTTATGACAAGGCCCCTAAGCTTGCAAAACAAACAAAAGCGGTTCAACAATTTTTGCAGACCCACGGGGGTTTTTGAAACCAACAACGTCTGCAAAAAGCAAGGTGGGCACTTTATCGCCCGCCAAAACCGGGGCATCTGCGTTTATTTCAAGCAAAAAAGAGACCACACCATTCACAAATAACGAAAAAAGTGTTGGGGCTAACACGCAGCCCTGGCGTACCCCTCGGTTCACAGGTATTCTATCAGTTTTTTGGCCTTGGGTTCCCCATCTAATACGGGCATAGGTGCCGTCGTGCATGCGGGCCAAAAGATTTAGGATTGGAAGGGGGATCCCCATCTCCTCCAGGATTAGTCACAAACGGTCTCGGGGAACCAGGTCAAAGGCGGTCTTTAAGTCAATAAATGCCAAATAAAGACCGCCTTTGCCAATGGTAACCACCTTCCAGTGGAGGAGTAACAACCTAAATGCTTGATCAACTGTGCCCGTGCATGCCCTAAAGCCTGCCTGAAAAGGAGAGATGATGTTATTCTCCTCTACCCACGAAAGGATCCTCTCCAGGAGGATCCTGCCAACCAATTTCTGCCCAGCGTCTATAAGACTAATTGGGCGATAGTTGGCAGGATCCTCCCTAGGGCCCTTCTTGTAGATAGGAATCACCTCAGCCGCCTTTCATGAGTTAGGAATAGGTGAACCTGCTAGCAGTGCATTTATCAGAGTAGTAAAGTAAGTTGCCCAACCGTTGGGATTGGCTTTAAAAAGGTCACCTGGCACGCCGTCGTGTCCTGGGGCTTTAGCAGATACTATTTTAGCTATTGCCGTAAGGACCTCTTTTTTGTCAACTCTAGTTGGTACAACCCGCCGGGAACCAACATCTACTGTATTGATCATTATGTTCTGTAGCGGGTTGTGGGTTTATAGGGGAATAGGGTGGGGAAAATATAATTTAATTATATTAAATTAATTATTAATTATTAGGAAATATAAATTAATTTGAATTAATTGGTAATTAATTTTTATTAATTGGTAATTCATTTTTATTAATTGATTAATTGATAAATATGTTCTGTAGTGGGTTGTGGGTTTCTAGGAGAATAGGGTGGGAAGTAATTTAAATGCAATTAAGTAATAAGGTTTTTCAATTAATTATTTTGTTAATTATATAATTGTTTATTAATTATTAATTGGTAATTAAATATTATTAAATTGTATTTTTTATTAATATTTTTAGGTAAATATTTATTGCTAATCATGTTTTTAATAAGTATGTATTGGTATTTGTAAATGGTTTATATTTATTTAATAATTTTTTTATTATTTAAATTTTTTATTTTATTTATAAGTATGTTATTTTTACCTCTACGCTATCCAACACTTTCCCTACTGTTGCACTCTTTGGAGTGGGAATAGTAATTTTTACCCCTACGCTATCCAACACTTTCCCTACTGTTGCACTCCCTGGAGTGGGAATATTAATTTTTACCCCTACGCTCTCCAACACTTTCCCTACTGTTGCACTCTCTGGAGTTGGAATAGTAATTTTTACCCCTACGCTATCCAACACTTTCCCTACTGTTGCACTCTCTGGAGTGGGAATAGTAATTGTTACCCCTACGCTATCCAACACTTTCCCTACTGTTGCACTCGCAAGAGTTGGAATAGTAATTGTTACCCCTACGCTATCCAACACTTTCCCTACTGTTGCCCTCTCTGGAGTTGAAATAGTAATTGTTACCCCTACGCTACCCAACACTTTCCCTACTGTTGCAGTCTCTGGAGTGGGAATAGTAATTGTTACCCCTATGCTACTCAACACTTTCCCTACTGTTGCACTCTCTGGAGTGGGAATAGTAATTGTTACCTCTACGCTATCCAACACTTTCCCTACTGTTGCACTCTCTGGAGTTGGAATGGTAATTGTTATCCCTACGCTATCCAACACTTTCCCTACTGTTGCACTCTCTGGAGTTGGAATAGTAATTGTTACCCCTACGCTATCCAACACTTTCCCTACTGTTGCACTCCCTGGAGTTGGAATAGTAATTGTTACCCCTAGGCTATCCAACACTTTCCTTACTGTTGCACTCTCTGGAGTTGGAATAGTAATTGTTACCCCTACGCTATCCAACACTTTCCCTACTGTTGCACTCTCTGGAGTGGGAATAGTAATTGTTACCCCTACGCTATCCAACAATTTCCCTACTGTTGCACTCTCTGGAGTGGGAACAGTAATTGTTACCCCTACGCTATCCAACACTTTCCCTACTGTTGCACTCTCTGGAGTTGGAATAGTAATTATCCCTACGCTATCCAACACTTTCCCTACTGTTGTACTCTCTGGAGTTGGAATAGTAATTGTTACCCCTACGCTATCAAACACTTTCCCTACTGTTGCACTCTCTGGAGTGGGAATAGCAATTGTTACCCCTGCGCTATCCAACACTTTCCCTACTGTTGCACTCTTTATAGTGGGAATAGTAATTGTTACCTCTACGCTATCCAACACTTTTCCTGCTGTTGCACTCTCTGGAGTTGGAATAGTAATTGTTACCCCTACGCTATCCAACACTTTTCCTACTGTTGCACTCTTTGGAGTGGGAATAGTAATTTTTACTCCTACGCTATCCAACATTTACTTACTTTTTTAAATTTGTTGTACATTTTTATTATAGTTATTTATATTAATATTTTATGTATATACATTTATTTGTAATGTATTATATTTTCATTTATTTATACGTTATTAAAATAATCTTTTAGAGTTATTATTAATGAAGTATATACTATGTATTATATCTTTATTATTATTTGTTTTTATTACATAATTTATTAATTTTAAATATTATAATATATTTTTAACTATGTGTATTACATTTATAAGTATTATTTTATTAATATTACGTTTTTTTGATCAAAAAAACTATATTTTTAAGAAAACAATATTTTTGACATCTATATTTTTTTTCGATATTTTTGTACTTACCTTGTTAGAGATAGGATTTCGATATTATGGTAATCGATATTTTTGTTGCGATATTTTTGTATGTAGATATTTTTGTATGTAGATATTTTGTCATAGATTCAATTTTAGTGTATCTGAAAATGGCGAATATTTGTCAATTCCGCCATTGGTACATTTGGTTCAATTATGAGAATTTTTGTTTTTTTCAAAAAGTGAATTCCTTAGGTCAACAAAATAGGTGAAAACTAAATGTTCTATTGGAAAGCCTATTTCTACAGGCTTGGTGTCTCGCAATTTACCAAAGTGTTTGAAGATTTCAATTTTAGCAAATTGGTCTACAGTTTCCTATATTCCTTGCTTTGTGTGAGGATTCCTCCTCTATTACAGGTTTTCAAATGGGAGAAAGGTGTTTGCATGGTCTGCAGATGAAAGAAAAGCTGGTGTCTACAATATGAGGTTTTTTATAGAGTACCTAAGCATCAGCATTCCAGGTGCATCCATACTTAGCAGGCTGCCTACATGTGTTGGATCTTCAGAGCTGATAAATACTTGTTCCTTGTATTCAGACATATTTTTCACAAGTTTGCTCCGTTGGCTATGGTGGCCATCCATGTGCTCTTCATCATACCTCCATCCATTGGAACAGAATAAGGCATGAAAGTGATTCCTTTTACGGTTATCCTTCATTTGTCTATGAGGCCTGAATCCATGTCAAAATTTCCAGATAACCACAGGCCATGTAAATATTTCCAAACTTGCATGCATTGTTTGTAAACGAATCCCATGTGGATATCATGCAAATCTAGCATGGCCCCCTCCTTAGGCATCCAGCTATTTGCATGGATAACTGTCATTGAGTACACACCTGTGTATAGAATGGCAACTCTTAGGGGGTTTGAATAAATAATTGTTTATATAGTTATAGTTACCCTGTAAAACATGATTTACTGTGAATGACAGACGCTGAAAATTGTTCTGTGTGTAAGGTAAATAAATCAGCGGCAGCTCCTCTGCCAGGGCAGAGGAGCATCGCCCCACTGCTCTTAGAGCAGTGAAAAAGGGAAAAATAAAATGATAATAGCAACCTTATTATCCTTTTATTTTTCGTTACTGCAGGGCTGGATTAGGGCGGGCATAGCTGGTGGCTCAGGGAGGATGAGTGGTTGGTGCACACTTAAGTGCACATGACTGCTTGGCTTGACGTCTTGGGCCAACCAAACACTCATGAGCACTTTGCATTTTCCCCACCAGGCTATAATGCACAGCCTGGTGGGGAATATGTACAGGCTCCTTGTCTCCATCTGAGAACCAATCCACGATGCCCAGACCAATCACAATGCGGCATTGCAGCGTTGTGATTGGCTCAGTGGAGCCTGTGTGCCAAGGTGCTTCCTGCAGCTTCTTCTGGACTGGAGTCAGGAAGAGAAGAGAAGCTGAGACAAGAGGAGAGGTGCAAGGCTGGACTGGCTACCGGGCAGTTCGGAATGCTGCCGAGCTGCTGGAAGATTTTACTGCAGTGGAAGCTGATTTCGTACATGGAGACCTGCGTGTACTTCAAAATAATGAAAATAATACTAATTTCGTTTAGTACACGCAGGTCCCCATCAACGAAATTAGCCCCCAGCTAAGGCAGCATTCCAAACTGCCCGGTAGCCAGTCCGGCCCAGGAGAGGTGACGGAAAAGGTAAGTGGGTTTGTTAAAAATATTTTTCAACTCCGTCTTGCCAGCCTCGTTCCCTACAAGCCACCACTGAAATAAATTAGCACTGGTATTTCTGGGTCTATGATAGTGTTTCATTTAGTTGGTCAAGATACCGGATTGGTTCATGTCACCTTCAATCAGGCATACTATATGCTCGTGTGTTTCAGCATTAAGCAAATAGTATGAGTCAACAAAATGACTTTCAGTTTTGCGTTTCAATATAAATATGTGCAAACTTGGGACTAGCAGTCCAATTTTAGAGTTAAATATTATTATTGCTTTTATAGCAACGCGTACTATACAATATAAAGAGGGTTTACAGTGTCCCAAACAGGTCCTGTAGTAAGTATCCTTAACCCTCTTTTCTTGTCCACACCCATCCACTGCAGTCTAATTCTTGCTTCCAAGGATAATTTCTAGGGGCCCGATTCACAGAACTAACTTAAGACAAAATCCTAAACTTACTATCATTTTGGTATTCACAAAAGGCACTTTCTCATTTCGGTATTCACAGAAGTTAGGGGTTCTAACTTTAGGACTCCTAAATGCCGTCTGTGAATACCGAAAGTCTTAAAGTTAGGATTTGTCTCCGTTTAGGAGTCCTAAAGTTAAGAGTCCTAACTTTACTACTCCTAAACTGAGAAAAATCTTAACTTTAAGACTTTCGGTATTCACAGATGGCATTTAGGAGTCCTAAAGTTAGGAGTCCTAACTTTACTACCCCTAAACTGAGACAAATCCTAACTTTAAGATTTTCGGTATTCACAGAAGGAATTTAGGAGTCCTAAAGTTAGGAGTCCTAACTTTACTACCCCTGAACCGAGAAAAATCCTAGCTTTAAGATCTTCGGTATTCACAGAAGGCATTTAGGAGTCCTAAAGTTAGGACTCCTAACTTCTGTGAATACCAAAATGAGTAAGTGCCTTCTGTGAATACCAAAATGAGTAAGTGCCTTCTGTGAATACCAAAATGAGTTAGTACCTTCTGTGAATACCAAAATGAGTAAGTGCCTTCTGTGAATACCAAAATGAGTAAGTGCCTTCTGTGAATACCAAAATGAGTTAGTACCTTCTGTGAATACCAGAATGGTAGTAAGTTTAGGATTTTGTCTTAAGTGAGTTCTGTAAATCGGGCCCTAGACCATCACAAGTCTGTGGATTATTTGTATATGATTTAACCATGCCCGTAGTCAGATCCCATATCCCGAGTCAAATATGGTAGCCACCAGGTAAAATCGTCAATGAGTCCAACTCTTTTCACTTAGGACAATGTGTATGGGCACCACGTATAGAAAGCTCTTACCACCCATGATGAATGTGTCCTTGTGTAACGTAACTGGTGCTCATGTAAAGCGCTCCAATACCTTCGGGTCGAGTTTGCGCTATATAAAATCTGCTAAAACAATAATAAAATCTCTGAACTTTGTAGCCAAAAAGGTGCACACAGTGTTCCAGTCATACTCGACGCCTTTACCTGACTTATCCATGGCCATCGTCAGCTTTCTCAGGCCTAGAAAGTGCCAATCTCATACAATTAATTGGAGTGGAGACAGTTCCTTAGCTGGAAGGGAGTTGATTGCTTGCATCGCTGTCATTAGCATCTGGGCAATGTGCCTTCTGATTCCTCAGCGCCGTGGGAAGCACTGAGTAATGCCTAATACATCTCTGGGGCAAAACGTTTAAATATATTTAAGCTACCCAAGCGCTTCTCACATTATTTATTTATTTGCTTTTGTTAGGAATTTTATATAGATGTATGCAAAATTTGGGTAATTTGGATTTGCACAATAATGCAAAATTTCAGGAATATGCAAAACTAGCATTTGGTGTTTTAGATGTAAGGATGCATTGTGCACTAAAAATAACACAAAAAATAAAAGCACTGCAGGCAGCAGCCACTTGCGTCCTGGTCGTTCATGTTGTTCCTCAGCAATCATGCAAATGTGTTGCTATGAACGGGGTGCAATTACACAATATGTTATTTATGTGTAATTTTTGGAATGTTGCACATCAACCATAACACTAAGGGGCATATTTATGAGGAAGTGGTGGAGGGCGGTGTTAGCCACCTTGGCTTAACACCGCCCTCCGCCACTTCCAATATGCAAGGCTGCACCGTATTTACAAGGATAGGGTGCATATCAGCATTTCCCCCTGCACTGGTGCTAATTTTAGCTACCTAGGTCAACACAGGCACCCTTGCACCATAGCGTAAGGTTGTATGCATTGTAGGGGAGGATGGTGTATGTGCAGGAAGGTGTTCCTTCCTACACATAAATATTATGAAATGGCATTTTGAAACTTCTATGTGTGCTGCTTAATGCAGCACACATAAAAGTAGCAAAACTTCATTTTTTTTATTAAAGGTGACCCTTCCTGCACATAAACAATCAATGGACTTTTGCTGTTTCTATGTGTGCTGCACAACGCAACACACATAGAAACAGCAAACACGAGGAGAAATTAAACATTTCCTCTCAATTGCACCTGTTTAAGACCAGGTGTTTAAGACCAGGTTTTCCCTGGTCTTAATTTTGGCACTGCCTAGTATTTAAGCCACCCTTGTATATATGGGGCAGCGTCAAAATCAGTGGGTGTTGTGGTGGAACACCAATAGCAACACCCATCGCCCACCCCTTTCACGCTAAGTATAGAGTGGAAGGGGGCCTTATTCACAAGGCAGTGTTAAGCCACGTTAAGTGGCTTAAGGCCGCCTTGTGAATAAGGTATCACCACTACAACGTCAGACAAAGTGACGATGTAGTAGCGATAGGGGCTTGTAAATACGCCCCTAAGTTAGGCAAGACCACACTGGTGTAACAGAAGTTTCGCCTGGACCAAGTTTTATAGTGCACTGTGAGTTAAGTTTCAGTTCCATCTCCGGGCAAAGAGGTAGTAGAACTGCCTAACTGTGGGGCTGTCATATAGTGGAAGAATGAGCCCAATCAAGTAGGGTCACTCAAGTGGCTTCTTCACCACACCACCGCCAGCACAAGTGGCCTCCCTCTATACCACTTGTGAAATCTAGGGGATGTGTAATACCAAAGTGATAACAGCATGTTAACCCACCTGCCTTCCTGTCACTAACTTGGCAGTCTTGTGTGTTCTGGATATTGTGCCCTCCCAGTGTTTCAAACACATGGACCTAGCTGAACTCACAAACAAAATCACCTCTGAGCCTACAAGCCCCAGCCTGCACCGCGCTGGAGACTGAACAAACCAAAACTGGCTGAAAGTCACACTAGTGATGGAGGTCTAGCTGACAGCTATATGCCAATGCAGAAGTGGGAGGCTTTACATGTTTAGTTCTCAGTGGCGGCTGCTGCAGAATGGGGGTGGTGATGCGGGATGGGGGAGGTTAAAAAAAATAAAAAGTTTACTTACCTGATTACAGCAGCTTCTCCTCCATCCTTTTCTCTTCCTGGCTCCCGACAGTACACAGGCTCCCCTAAGCCAATCACAACGCTGCTGTCACCAGCATGGCAGTAGCGCCGAAATTGGTCTGAGAGGCTTGTTTGGCCCCTCAGACAATGCCTGGGAGCCTTGCGGCTGTTCTTAACCCAGCTATGCAACACAGCCAGGTGGAGAAATGCAAAGTGCGCATGACTGCGCATGACTGTTTGGGCGGCCCAAAACTGGCAGTCAAATTGTAATGCGCACTTATGGTCACCAGCCCCTCCTCCTGCCTGTGCCCCCAGCTCTGCCCTAACCTGGCCTGTAGCACAGACGAAAAACAAAATGAAATAATGTTGTCTTATTATCATTTTAGTTTTCTTTTTTCCGCTGCTCTGAGGACAGTGGGGCGACATTCCTCTGCCTTAGTGGAGGAGCTGCTGTTGTCAGTTCTTGATGTTGCGCTTCATTGTAGGAGGGCACACTGAACGATCCAAATGATTGCGCATGGGCATAACCAGCTAAGCCTATGTGGTGAATGGTGGCTGAGGCCTACTTGCTTTTTTTAATAAAGAAGTGTTCTTGGCAGAGAATGAAGGCACAAGAGGTGCTAGAGGTCAGCACCCCTCTCCCACTCCCACATCCCTTTTTTCTTGAGACAAGCCAACTAATGAATATATAATGTAAATGAGATCCCCATTGCATTTAAACAGACAGTTCCAAAAATCACCTTATAATATTGTAATGCAGAATAAGAAGATACCAATACTGTGTGCGATTACATCCAGAAGCTCCCAAAGCTCAGTAGAGCACTACTCCGTTCAACTTCAGGCCTTACATCTTAATACTCAGCTGCAGGCTTCCTCTTGTCTGAAGTGTATAAGAGTATGTGAGTGTCAAGACGATTAGAGTCCTAGGCGCCCTGCAGTGTTGGTGGTGGTATCCCTGGGATGCACTGCAATGTGGTAGTTTAGTGCCCCTACATTGTATAGTGGTGGGTTAATGTCTATAGGTTTGGTTCAGTGTTGTAGTTTGTGTGCCTAAGACACATTGCAGTGTGGTGGTTCAGTGGCCCACATTTTTATAGTGGTGGGTTCATGTCTATAGGGTGCAGTGCAATGTTGTGGTTGGTATGTCTGAATTGCAGTGCCTGGGTTTTGTTGGGGGGGGGCTGAATGTCCACAGGGTGCAGTGCTAAAAGTGGGCTAATGTCCTAAGGATGTTATAAAGTGCTCTCTGTGTTAGGTACAATGGATTCCAAACCCTAGCATGCAGTGCAGTGTGGTGGGTTACTGTTCACAGCATAGAGTGGCGTATAAGATACCTAAGAGCTTTGGTGTAGTCGTCCATGTCATACAATGTGACACAGTATGGTGGGTTAGTGCATTTAGGTGTAATGCGGTGCATTGGTTTGGTTTCTTGGTGTGACGTGCACTACCAAGTGTTAGCATCTGGGGTTCAGTGTCTTTAGAGTGCAGTTCAATCAGATGATTTAACGCTCCCAGGCAGTAAAGTGCTGTAGTGGGTTAGTGTCCCTCAGAAGCAGTGCAGCATGGTATCCACAGGATGCAGCTAAGTGTGGTTGGTCAGTTTTCCAAGGATGCAGTTCCGTGTGCTTGGCTAGTTTCCTTAGGAGTGACCCAAGTGTGGTTGACTACTTTCCCTTGAACACAGGACAGAGGGATTCAATGGTGCTCCTTGAATAAAAACACATGATGGTGTACCATACAATTCAAAACCCTCTAATGTACATATTTCAGCTACAACAAAATGGAGGAAAGGTGTGTTCTAACTAATATTCAGTCTGAGCACGTGTGCAAGTCAAGAATAAACATGCATCAAATCTTCAAGGGGAAAAAAGCTTCTCTTTCAGCAATATGCATTTGCATGAAGCCCAATTTTTGTGATGTATTGCTCTACCGTCAAGAGCTAAACCTCCCTATGGCCAGATGTAAAGGAACAGCATATTAATCTTCATGACTTTGTTGAGAATTTCTGTTGCTTCACATTCATTATGTATTTTTCACCTGTGGTTGGGTGGTAGCCACCAAATGGCCCTGTGTCAGGTTTAACAAATTCAGCCAGCTCTAGCTTTTTTTGCCAATATTACTTATATTCTGGTATCTGGGATTCCCCTTATTAGGTATGTGCTGAAAACGGGGAACAGCGTTTACAACGCAGACAGAACTACGCAGTGCCATTACAATGCAGGCACTACAACGAATGTCTCGTTACCAAGCGTTCCATTACAACACAATTTGTTACAATGATTTGCTTTAGGGAACGTATTGTTGGATTTTATATCCAACACCTTCCCTACTGCTGCACTGACTGGAGTTAGAATAGCAAAATATACTATTCCAAAGGCCGGCACTTCCCTACGGCAAGTTGTTGTAACCACTTGCATTGTAAGAGAACGAGTGGTAACAACGCATTTGTTGTATTGCCCACGTTGTAATGACTTGTGTTGTAAAAGCAGGCGTGAATACATCAGACATTCGCTGAAAACACTATGTGAAGCTGCCACACATGACATGGGGACACTTAGCAGCTACTGATCACTATTTAGATCACGGGGAACAATCAAGAAAATATATTTTGCCTTCCCTGCTGCTTGCTCACCCACCTCACATCTTGTATGGTAATTTATTTTGTGGGCTTTTCATCACAGCCCTACAAGGCCAGCAAACCCAGCTCTGTTCATATGCCGGATAATTGGGTTCATGAACAGGATTAAAAAACAGGCAGCTGAAATAATAGGCACTCTCCCAGGAGCCTTTCTTGGCGTGTGGCACGTGTAGCATTTCAGCCGTCAGCATCTGCACACATCTTTGGAAATAAGAATAGCTTACACGTTTGAAGGGAAGGGGACTTGATGATGGAGAGTTGAGCGTTAGATTTCTCAGACCTGTCAACTCACACGGTGCCACAATGTGTCAAATGATATCAATTCACTTCACATGGCAACCTGATGAAGGACCAATGAGACACAAGGACAGGAAGGCGAGCTCGAAACCCCTGAATTTAGGGGGTTCCAACCTTCTCGGTACTGAGAGCTACTTAGGTTCACTCAAACACATTGAGATCTACTAATATTATTAGTGTTGTATCATTTCAATTTTTGTATATGTATATTAATTCAAGCAAGCAAAAGCTTTCTTATTTAATAAGCTAAGCTGCACACAGGTGAGCTACTCAGAGGTAGCTGGAGAGCTACTGTAGCTCACGAGCTACTGGTTGGAGACCCAGAAGTAAGCTTGTCTTTGGAGTATCTGAACAGACGATGTTCATTACTGGTTTCAGATACACCACAGGACATTGGAGGTGGCTTCAGCAAGCCTCTGCTTGTTTTGGGGTGGGGGAGAAGTTGGCGGGTCCAGAAATCCTTCTGATGCAGGTATCGGCATAAAGGATGCCCCCTCCTCTCACAGGAAGACATTTTTTTTAAGATGGCAGGATTGATTTCTCCATATTAATCTGGGACTGTTAATTTAGAGTTTCTGTAATGCTTCTTAATTCTTTCCAGAGCACCTTTTTGTGCATTGCATCTTTGGAGGATTTCACATTAAATATATAACCTATTTGTGGCCCTTTGCCTTCGGTCCCATTGAAGGCTACTTTATAGCTGGACTGGTAACACTTTTAAATGAGAAAGTCTGGGATGAATGCCAAAATATAGCTAGCAAAAATATCACCTGACAGATATATTGTGTGATAAATGTTATTTTATTAACTCCAATGCGGTAAATCATGATGAACGATATTCAGGACAATATTTATGTCAGACAATATTTTGGGTACAATATACTGGCACCATGCCAAAATCAAATGATTTGTGTAGCACACACCAGGAAGAAAAACATCTCTTAGTTTGTTATCTTTGCAAATAAAAGTACTGCATGAACAGTTTGGTCTTCTTTGATGGCTCTTGTGTTAACCTCAACCAACTGGTTGGAATGTCCCAATGCAGAGTGTATCAAAACTCTGAACCAGTCATTCCATTTTAGCTCAGCAGTCTTCTTATCTACTGTCTCCCTGCATAAATCTGAAAACATATATATTTAAATATGTTTCTTCAGTCCCTGGGGCTTTCTGGTGCTGGAAATTCTTTCAACACTGTATAATCAATTTCTTTAATCTCTACGAGGATTCGTTTTTTTAATTTTTTATTTCATTCTTTTTAGTCATTTATACTGTGCTTTTATTTTAGTATTCATTTTTATGGGCATGTAAAGCAAACCAGAACACAACATATTACATAACATACGTGTCACAGTAAACTACCCCGCGACCCACCCACTGTGCTCTACCTTAACAACCACATTGGACAAGGCATTTGATATTCATGGAGGCCATCAAGGGGATCTAGCGAGAACACATGCACAAGCATGTAGCACCTAAGGTTCAGAGGCTCCAAATATAACCTTCCCCGTCTGTCTCCCTACCATTCCATGTCTAGTAATCAGTCAACGTATTCCCCCGCAGCATTTATACACAACCCACAAATGTTTTTCATGGGGGCGTAGCATTCAGCGATGTGATTTGCTCAGCAAGCAGAGTTACCCAAGCCTGTAAATCCTCCGCTAACTTATTGTTTCTCTGAGATTTCCGCATGCTGTGAGATCTACGCGAATGGGCGCAGTGTCCAGATGCACAAGTCTGGTGCATAGAGCGTGCACCACATTACCCTCTCCCAGGCACAACACACCTACCCGATCACGTACGGGACCGAGTCGGGGACTCCCACACTCAACATCTGGAGATCTGTCAGGAGACGCCCCTCCATATGCAGCCCTTAGCAGCTGTTGCTCCCAGTTGTCCCCTTCATTGAACCAGTACAATGCAAGCTGCAACGGGGCAGCTAGGTAGTAACACTCCTAACATGGTAGGTTTATACTGTGTTTTTACACTTGGCCAGGTTTCATAATGATATTGAGGTAGCATATTTAGAATGATCTCCAACGTAGGATTTTCACTTTAAAAGAAAACTAAAGTTATGGTTCCATCCAATACTGCAGATTTAAAATTAAAATATTTAACTATATACATATTATTTAAAGGATTGTCTTTCTTTCTCCAGATATACAAAAATGAAGACAGCGACAAATATCTACATTTTTAACCTGGCTCTCGCAGATGCCCTCGCCACCAGCACCCTACCGTTCCAGAGCGCCAAGTATCTGATGGAGACCTGGCCTTTTGGTGAGCTGCTCTGTAAGGTGGTTCTATCCATTGACTACTACAACATGTTCACTAGCATATTTACCCTCACTATGATGAGCGTGGACCGGTATGTGGCCGTCTGCCACCCAGTGCGGGCATTGGACTTTCGCACTCCAGTCAAAGCCAAGATGATCAATGTCTGCATCTGGATCCTGTCATCCATCATCGGGGTGCCTATTATGGTGATGGCGGTTACCAAGACAGACAAAGGTAGGTGTTGAAGTTTACACCGTCCTGCTTAACACAGTACCTTAATTATATGTTCATGGTATTTAGATGGGAACTCTTTGGGGCCGATTCACAGAACTAATCTGAGATAAAATCCTAAACGCACTTCTTTTGGTGCTCACAGAAGGCATTTAGTAGTAGTAAAGTTAGGACTCCTAACTTTACTACTACTAAACTGAGACAAAATCCTAACTTTACGACTTTTGGTATTCACAAAAGGCATTTAGTAGTAGTAAAGTTACGAGTCCTAACTTTACTACTACTAAATGCCTTTTGTGCATACCGAAAGGCGTAAAGTTAAGATTTTGTCTCAGTTTAGTAGTAGTAAAGTTAGGAGTCCTAACTTTACTACTACTAAATGCCTTCTGTGAGCACCAAAAGTACTGAGTTTAGGATTTTATCTCAGATTAGTTTTGTGAATCGGCCCCATGAATAGTAAATACATTCTTGACCACATCAACTTACCTTCTTCACATTCGTATGCTAGTTGATATTCTGGCTAGAATATTTTTGCTTTCAAATTATGTTCTGATATAAAACTCTACAGGGAGCCATCAAACTCTAATATACACCATAACAACTGCTAGAGACAGCTGGCCTGCTCTAATACATGATTTCAGATACCAGAGCCAGAACATTTAAAACACATTCTGCTCTCCCTTCCACGAGAAAGCAACTATTTAACCTAACCAAAATGGAATCTAAAATCAAGACTTTAAAAACTTTCCATTTACGCCACTCTTCAGCCACACACACCTCCAATCATGCATTGTTGAGTTGGACAATGCAAGAGTACTCTGAAAGCACATGAGCCGTAGATACATGCTACACAAATACTATGCAACAATATAGTACACTAAAGGGCTGACGTAGAGTTTGAAGGATTAGATATTCCTTCACAAATGTGAAGAATGTCCCATTTTCGATTTTATAAGTGTATTCTAGCCTATGGCACTTGTTATACGGCAGACTCGATATCTGTCATGTTTTGATATTGTATTCCGTCCACCACAATCTAAATACAGCCCTAATATTGGGTACCTCTCTAGAAGGAGTTCAATATCACATTCTGATCCAATTGTACACTAATGTCTTCACCACGTCTCCCAAGCAGCTCATCTTAACCCACACTGGGTCTGGTGGCTCAGTGGACTAATGCTTTCAGTTCAGTTCAGTAAGCTTTATTCGATTATAAAGAACAATCATAAAAGCACAAAACATTTAAGACATATACAGTACATTTTAAGAAAATAGCAGCAGTCTAATGCTTTCACTGCAGGGGTCTGTGTTGACCTCATGGTCACAGGTTCAAATCCCGGTGGGTCCACTCAGCCTTTCATCCATCTGAGGTCGATAAAATGAGTACCGTTGGGTAATAAGAAACATCTGTTATTCAGCGCCAAGATACCTCCGGGTGAACGTGCGCTTTACAAACACACATGTTATGTTACACGACTATCCTAGGACATCAAAACTGTCACACGGCTTTATAATGGATAAAATAGCATCACACATTGATGCTATCTTTCAGCCACTGCAAAATCTTCCTAACATATCCCATTGTTGCCCCTAGAGGGCTTTTATCATACAAAATAATCCTTTTTCAACCACTAGAGGGAGTTCATCACAAAGATAGCTTATTTTCCAGACAGCAAAGTGAAATCCTCCCGCAGCTGACATTTGTCCAAACCACAGCTGATACCTGTCCAAGCCACAGCTAATACTTGTCCAAGCCACAACAAGAAACACATAAAATACTTTTATAATTTTACAGTAATGAGAGAGACAGAAAGGGGCTGGAAAGTACATTGAACACATGGATCTTTCTATTCCACAAAAAAAGATGCCACAAATCCCTGGAATCCCTTAGCAGTAACTAGAGAGAGCTTATTATTTGCTGGTATCCTACTTCATGTTTACAAGGGAAAAATTGGCTCCCTCTGACGTATTGCTATGCCTACAATTATTCGATTTAAAAACTGTGAGTTACCTCTTTTCCAAATATCTCTCACTAGAATATCATTGTCATTAAAGGTGTATATTTACCCTTTACACAACATACAAGCGCTAAAGTGTAGATGTAGTGCTCTACATCTAAATGATAATGCAAGTCACCAAAGCATTCCATACCCATATAGAGGAACAAGCTATATAAGATTATGGAACAGCTGGGGCCTGTGCAGGTAAGAGCGGTGGGGTGGTGGGGCTGGGCTTGGAGGGGGGGGGGGGGCGATTTTGAAAGACGATGACAATGGAAAATTATTTATTTAATGTTCCCTCCTGGTCGTCTGTCGAACGCCCCCCAACCCGGCACACCGCTCTTGCCTGCACGAGCCGCTCCTGCCAAGATGACTGGGAATATCCTTATCTTGTAACATAATACTTTATCCCATATAACACATGGCCCCATCATCACCTTAACCACATAAAACCTTGGTGCATAGCTCTTTCATATGAAAATGTCAACATGTTGGCAAACATGAAGAGTGAAAATAAAACCTCTAGTGAAAAATTAAACATATCAAAAACCTGTTAGATATTTGCTGCAAACAGATATTAGAAACAGTTCAATACAAGTCAGCTAAAATAAATATCTGCCGTAGCTTTGAATGTGTAGAAAGATGCAGAAAGAGGACTGCAAAAAATAAATATAATCTCTCTGTTTGTGTTTGTAAGCTATTAAAATAGAGCAGAATAAAGAAAGAAAAGCAATGTTCTGTTTTTGATGCTTTAAACAGCTGCTTCAATGATGCTGTATGACCTGACCCACGTTTCACCTTGGCTTCTGGCTCTGGTAGCAGGCATTGTGGTATCAGAACTCAACCGTAATAACTTATAATAGTCGAGTTCTGACGTCTTTTCTTTAAAATCAGAACCTGGTGTGTCATAACTATCTGATTGTAATGAAATTAGAGTGCCATTTATACAGTGATTACAGAATCCTGTGTGTTATAAAAGCCTATTACTGAGGCTCATTTCTCAGAGATGCCTAATGTTATCACCAAATAATAGACTAGGCCAGTTACTCCAAGACATGCTTTTCAAGTCTCCAAAGGACTCCAAAGTACTGTTCTATTGGAAACAGTGAGCTCACTGTTCATGCCTAATAGGCATATGAATAATGTTATCAGGAAGATGGTATTCACCTGTGTTCTGTTTCTCTTATTACAGGTGGCACCATTTACTGTACCCTGCAGTTCCCAGGCCCCGAAGGTTACTGGGACACAGTCACCAAGATCTGTGTCTTCATCTTTGCTTTCCTGGTTCCTGTCCTGGTGATCACCATCTGCTACGGTCTCATGATCCTCCGACTGAAGAGTGTCCGTCTGCTCTCTGGCTCCAAAGAGAAAGACCGCAATATGAGAAGGATCACCCGCATGGTCTTGGTAGTAGTAGCAGCCTTCATCATCTGCTGGACACCCATCCACATCTTCGTCATAGTCTGGACCATGGTGGACATCGACAAGAAGAACCCCTTCGTGATTGCCAGTTGGCACTTTTGCATTGCCCTTGGCTACACTAACAGCAGCCTCAATCCTGTCCTGTACGCCTTCCTGGATGAGAACTTCAAACGCTGCTTCCGTGACTTCTGCCTGCCCTTCCGTGCCAGGATGGAGCAGAGTAGCTTCACACGGGCCAAAAACGCCACCCGGGAGCGTGTGTCTACCTGCGCTCCGTCAGAGGTTATGAACAAGCCGGTATGACTAGACATGGACAACCGCCGACGCGGCTCCCGCAGCAGGAGAGAAGAGCTGCAATCAGAGGTGACTCAAATCTCGACTACGGAATTCTAGTATTAGGAGCTGGGGCTGCAGGGAAAGTGAAGGAACCTAAGCTGCTGCCACATGCCTCAGAACTGGTGGGACAAAGAACAGAGTTGGGGCACTCAAGTGTTCAGCCAAGTTATTAACTGCAACCAAGCTCTAAAAGCAGCCGTGTGCCTCAACACTGGGGGTTCAACTGGGGCCCTCAGCACCCACAGTCCCAGCTCTTGTACCCCAGAGAGGATGAGTGAAAGATAGGACGTGACTAAAAACCATAGTTGTCCAATGAGAGATGTATCTCTCGAAATGGCTAGAAGAACACGGGATTTTAAAATGTATAGATAATTTATGTGTTATATATTTAAGGTTCATTTTTATTTAAATAATAAAACAGAATGGCCTTATTCTGAGAGCCAGAAAAAAAATGTACTGGCAAACTGCCTGAACTGCTGGGACTGTTGGCTTTTACCTCCAAAGTATGCGTGATGGACATAGGAGACAAGCTACAGAAAGCGACTCTTCCGTGACGCATGAGACTTATTTTTCTTACTAGTGGGAACTGCTTCTGCCATTGCTGCTCTTTGAGGAAATACAAAGTAGCAAAGTTTCCAGGTTTGTTTTGCATTGTCCCATCAGATCTGCATTGGTGTTACTGCAAGCTGAGGACCACCAATAAGACATACTGGACACCCGTCGTGCCAGAGTTGGAAAACGCAATTCTGTCCTTGGCACCAAGCAAGTTATAAAAATCGTAAGTTTGAGAAGATAAGGTTTTCTATATCTCAGACCTTCGTGCCGGCTTTAGAATTGTGACTCCCTTCTCAAACCCGGCACAATTTTTCCACCAGAGTAGAATCATCTCCTCCTCCGTGTGCTGCACTGAAGTGAAGGCCTCCATTACTGAAGGAAGTGGGGCAGGCTCTTTACCAAAACAATCAGGATTTTTGTACATTTTCCATCCCAAATCTTTGATGACTCTAAGATGTAAATGGAAGACTAAGGCATTCCCATCCCTCACCTCCTCGCCCCTACCATCATTGTCACACAAGATGTTTTAAGTATGGACCTCAAGCGTTAGCCACTGTGACTCAAAGCTTGAAGTCGAAGTGGCCGTGTTAGTCCATCAGTAGAAATGACTTTCCTGGACCTATCCTGCCTTTTATGTTTGATGGTCTTGTTCCTTTCCCAGGAGCTGCAGACACCTCTTGGATTGTACCATTATTCGTAATATGCTGTGCTTCTGGTTACCCCTTGCCTTACCCATCGATGTAAATGTAGCTGCCCTTTCACCTCCATAATGCAACAAACCCAGGCACTGTTGCAGAACAATTCAAAACATTAAGAACCTTGTGGCTGTTTCATAAATATTTGTTTATCTTGATTATGCCCGATCCAAGACTAAGTCTCAGTGTTTCTTAAATTTTGTTAGATTTGTCAGAAAACCACACAAAAAGGAGGAAAACTCTTTAGAAGAATCAAATTCGGCTGGAGTTCAGCTCTTGGAAGGTTTGAATGACACTGCAAGAGTGCCTATCGTTCAACATTTCGAGGGGTGAGTTACTCAACACTCAAACCACTCAAAACATATCCATCTTACAGCAGTCTTCATATCCCCGCCTAAAAAAAATATGAAAGAAGACATAAAATAATATAGAATGAGCTGACAGATTAGATGCATCAGACTACACTGGGCCCCACAGGTTTTTATTTTCATATTCTATTCACAGACCATTACTCCACACCAGGGGATAAAGCCTACTGTCCATTCCCTCTCCGAAAGAAGCACTTAACTTCGACATCACTATAGTCAACTCAATAATTTGACGCTACAAGGCGCATAAAAATGTTAGCCAATATCTTAAGAAGAAATACCACCTTTGCATACAAGTCTAATAGAGTGCCTCAGAATTTTCAGGTAAAACAGGAACAACAAAAGGGGTCTCTGGGTTCAAAATGAACTTAGATGTTTCATGGAAATCTGAAAGTTCTAGTTTATAAATAGTGGCTTAAAAATACTGCACGTCAACGGCACATAATGCATACATACGTATAGTCTACAGAATCCTCCTAGTACTAATCACGAAGACTGATGCCATCAGAAACCAACCAATTGGGCGTTCTAGATCATGTGGGTAAAGCACCCACAGACAGCCAGTCATACAGGTCACCAACCTTGACTAGGCGCAAACTCAAACCCATGGACTATGTCAGATTTAAACAGTTTCTCAAGGAATGTTACAACACAGGTCGAAGCCTCACCACCAATATTCTGGTGAGCAATGCTTTCTTAATCCCAAACTGGTCTGGCCTAGTTAATACCTCTGGCCATTCCCAAAGAAGCAACAGCTTGAGGGCCTCTCTTATTCCAGCTGAGGTGTTCCCTCCCAAAGCGGTGTCCAAAATGCCGGAAACTCCAGAGTGCAACAGTGCTTTTGCTTGACTTAGCCAGTCTTTCTGCCCATACCAGAGGGACAGTCCTTTCGTCTCATCTGACCTTGGAACATAGTCCAGTTCCAAGTAGATTATGGACAACCTGGAGCGGCTTAAGGAGGGTGTCCTCCCCCTCCAGGAGAGTCTACACAGAATTGATTACTTTGACCAACACCCTGTTGACTCTCGGTAATAAAATTCACTTGTTAAAAACGTGAAAGTCATTCCACATTTTTGGAAGTCTAGGGCTTTGGGAGCATGTGATTTACACAATACAGACAAGGAAATTTGCTACCTAGGTGATGCGGCATGCAGAATTCGCCTGATTTGCGTTTTTCAATTCTGAGAGCAAATTTGGAGCATGGTTATCCCATAGGATCAGTCCAGATCCAGCCCCAGAGGATGAAGGGAGGGGTTCAATGAGACATAGAAGGGGGTCGCCTATTATCTGCTAGTTTCTCTGATGCTCCAAATCTAGAAACCAGAATTTGAACGTGATGTTAATATACAAAAATCTTACGATTTGTGTCATATGTTTAGCCTTGCTTCAGGCTCTGGAAAAAAAAAAATCTTCAAAATGAGCTAAACTGAAGCACTACCTATACTCAGGGTCACTGGAATTATGCGATTTTGTGTCCACCACATTTTCCACATAATTATGGATTTGCCACATAATCAACCATCTGCTGCACAATCTGCAAGTTTTTAGCAAACAAAACGTAGTTTCTAGCATAAACGGGTCAAACGTTACTAAACATGAAGCAACATGAGTTGCCACACACTGGAAGGCTCTTCATAAACACTGACAGGTCACCTTTCAGTTGCTTATTGATGTGTTTGGGTGTACAACTGGTGCTAATGAGGGGGAACCTTTACCCATACCATGTTAACATGAGTAAAAGTAACAAAATAATGAAGAAAAATCATTACAAAATGTGCAGCTTTCGCCACATATGTTGCCTCTTCTTGCAGCATAATCTAGTCTCCCCTGCCAAGGAATGTGGTCGTCCCCTGCCACATAATTCCAGTGACTCTGTCCTCAGGTAACTGTGCAGAAAAGTTTTTAAAATGAGGTGCTTTTAAGGCCAATTCAAAGCCTTCATTTCAGCTCTGGTGTGATAAGAGGGTATGTACTAAGTGAAGCAGCAAAAGAGACTTTCTTAAAGTTCTTGAACATTACCCAAGGGGCTGGTATGTTCTACAATACCATCCGCCTGGCAGAGGCCAGTGACTGTGACATGAGATCAGAATTCTAGTCTATTCTATCGACATTTATTTGAAGTGCTTGATAATTACATTTATGCGGGCAAAACCTTGTAGCACAGGCACAGTAAGAGGAGGGACCAGTTAAAACAAGATTGAGGAAAGAGATAAAACTATCTGTGTGGCACGTGGTCTTCCAGGTAACTGGAGAGGACCCTGCCCCGCGTGATCTCCGAATTCACAGACAGGAAAGTAAATGCCAAGCTTGACAAGTTAAAGGGCCTCAGGTCAGGCACTGGAAAGTATAGGTTAAGATGCAAGATGGTACCAGGAGGTTGGCATCAGTGAAGTTAAAGGTTGCCTTGACATGCTATGCCCGTCCATCTACTTCAGAAAGGCCTTCAACGCCTCCCGCTGCTCCAACCACAGTGTCCCCTTCCACTAAACTAGACAGTATACACAATGCTCAGGAGTGCGGGCACATGGACCAAGCAAGTATGGTATTCTAAGAGGTACAAGGCCGCAACTAGACTTTGTGTTAAAAGCAGGCATGATGTATATAAGGTGACAGAACGTGACTTGAGGGTGGGGCAACTAGTTCATAGCGGGGGCACTTCAAGCAAATAAGCCAAAGTCATTGGAACACATTGACTTCACTTTTAAAATGCTTGGTTAGCTGAAACAATGGTAATTCAAGAGGAGTGATGGCGTGGTCTTTGGAATAGTTCTGGGCAAAAATGTCCAGGAAGAGAGTATCTAAGCTTAGGCAAAAATCACTAAAACCTTAATTAAATGCTTGTTTTTTTTCTTTATGATTTTGTAGCGGTTAGAGAAATTTGATGTTGAGACTAAGAGGTTTCCAACCTTGATCCTGGCTGGCCAGACTAATGTCAAACATCTCTGTTAACCTATGAAACTGCAGATGATTCCTATTGAACTTATACTTTATCTTGTACGAATTTTCTGAAAATGTGAAGTGGCTGTGTAGCTCTCACAACAACGCGGATGGGGTCTTGAGTGGGTGGGGGGGGGGTCAACTTTTTTTCTAGTTACTCATTGAGATGAGCAGCCGACTGGAGGATCTCCGTCAAGGCTCCTAGGGCATTAGTAAGGTGCCCCCACAAGAAATGCGTTACCATTATCACTGTGGGATATCAATGGTGATTGTCTGCTGGCCCAGGAGTTACTAAAACACATGAATTATTTGATCTTGCAGGGATGGTAAGCTGATAGAAGGCTCTTTGCAATAGTCAAAACACCACCTTTATTTGAACTCTCAATTGGATTAATATAGTTTTAAATCCCGGCTTTATTAGAAATGTGACACAGTATATAGTCTCACTTCCCATCCAGTGCAGCTGTGTGTGCTAGCAAATTACACAGCTCCAGAAATGCTGCAGATATAAAACTTTAGGATAAAGGATGCATCGAAATGCCAAAGAGGCCTGAGAGAGTGCTCCAGTTTGCTTACGTCATTGAAGTGAACAGCTCAAGGAATGATGAAAAGCTTCCCCTCAATCGTGCCCTAAGGAAATATAAATTGTTTTTAGGAATTTTAGGTGACTGTTCTGTGTATGAGGTCAGGTGTTATTCAGCGTGGAAGCAGAAGAGGTGCTGGAGGTGGGTTCGAAAGAGTAGCTACAAAACTAATCTCAGGGACAGAGGGATGACTGAATACAATATATTTATCTGGGTATTCATGGAAGATAATGTTAGTTAAAAAATGTGAGGAAAGGCTAAACATCTATTTTGCCTCAGAGGAGAACTTCTGTTGTGCCTTTCCTTATAGTGTAGCATAACTGACAGGCCGCGGAAAGTACAGAAGATCATATCCACTGTAAAAAGTTGGGCAACTGTTAATGCAGTCGGTGTTGAGATTATGCTCATCAAGGGCAGATCCAAGCTCCAGTATCTAAATGTATTCCATTTAGACGAGCAGTGCTTGCATCTATCCTACATGTGTGATCTGTACACAGATCTGGCCCTCTCAGACCACGGTGGATGCCCATGCTTGTACACTGACCGACTCCTAGGCTATCCTGTCTCATACAGAGGTAAAGCTCTTTCCACTTCTGTACTTGCTGGACTCTGCAGTTGAGAAGTTCAATGCCCACCAATCTTCCCGACCTTCTCATAGCTGAGCTGTCCCTAGACTCCTGAGATGAAACATCATGGGCAACACCAACTGATCACCCTGAGATGGCTTCCAGATGTAGAGTGATCATTCGTCTTAGACTGTTTCTCTCAATATGTGTTCTGTCTCTACCATACCAGCTTCAGGCTTCTTTTCAGTCACAGTTTAAGGAACTTCTCCAAAGGCAGGACAAATAATTCTGACATATACTGCTGTGATGGTGAATTTCCTGTTGCCCAAATCCCAGGAATCCGGTTTTGTAGAGCTAGACCCATTAGCGCCTTTGTGGATCCCCAGGTAAGAGTTAGGGCCCCAGTATCCAACAGACAAACATAGGTGAGCGACCAGCAAATACTACAGGTGAGAGACCAGAACATATCAGCAGGAGAAGGACTGCAAGTGAAAGGTCAAGAGTGAAAGACCACAGAACCCAGAAAGCGAGAGTGTGGATGGATCCTTCTACAGATGGCGTTTTGACCCACAACCTCAGTCACAGTAGTTATACAAAACTATTACGTGGCAAGATAAAAGGGTGAAACACTGAGGCTAATTATGATTTTAGTTTAATTTCTGGGAATCAGTGATTTTACACAATAGAGGACAGTGCTGAAGTGGATGTGTCATCCTTCTTTGACATCACCGGTTACCATGTTAAACACATAAAGGCACAAAAGCCATTCATAATTCCATTCTCTGTGGAAAGTGTACTCAGACAACCATCACTTCTATCTCAATAAATATTTTTTTTAGAATAGCAGTTTTAGATAAGAAACGTCTGGCTTGCTCCAGCAAGTGCAGAAAAGCACAGTAAATTTCAAAGGCACGCTACCAGCTGTGATTCTCATAAACATGTAAAAAAATCATTAAAATGTAAGCCTGTGCATTTATTTCAGTTTCTATTTCAATTACTACAATTATCATATAAGCAATTTCTACTACCCATATATGCATTCTATACGCGTTTCAATACTGAATATGGTGCATAAAAGCTGGAATCCATATGACTTCAATTTTGTAAGGCCTAAAAGGAAAATATAGTAGATTCAGCCACTTGGACCTAAATTGGGCTCCTGATTTTGAGCAGAAACCTAATTACTAAATACATTCTTTCCTTCCTGTTGACCAAAGGCAGTCCTTACGACAAGAAATCACGTTAGCATCTAGCAACAGCAGTCTTGCCGCTTTGCGTCTCCTAGTAGCAAACCCAAGCGTGATTCAATAAGCATGTCGTGCAGCAATATGTTTGGGCTAAAAAGTAGTGGCTTCTGCTAGCAGCAAAATATCTACTTTTTAACTGTTCTCATAAAGAAATGATGATTTTGCACATTTAAATCCCATTTAAATGAACTGAGATGACAGTACAGCAGGAACTGACCTGTAGGTGTGCATGAATGAGACCATTACAGGGATTCCAAGTAAAGACTGCAGCCAGTACACACATGGGCTTTCTAAGGCAATGCCTGAGGTCGCCTCAAAGATAAACAAGGGCAGATTTACTACTTCTGGCGCATCTCTGCTAATCAGCAGGGATGCGCCAGAAGAGTTGCGATGCATCTGCCCACCCGTGCGCCACCACTGATGCGCCGCACTTACAATTCGCGCTCCGTGGTGCATGGATGGGCAGATACGTGTCACATCCCCCGGGGGAAAGGCAGCGCATTGCTGTAGTTGCGTCGCAAGCGCGACCCAGCTCCAGCAAGGCTCGGGGTGCCCCATCCCTAACATGCTGCGTCAATCCTCACGCCTGCTTCAAGCAGGCGCAGGGTTTTGACACATCATGGCCTTCAAAGTGACTGAGTGAAATCTTGTAGATTTCACTCAGCCACTTTAAGGAGGCGTTCCTGCGCTGGAACGCACCCCCCCTCCCTGAGCAGGAACGCCCACATGTGGTGCAGGGCTTTGCAACGTGACGCATTTCCCAGATGCGTCACGTTGTAAATCGCCTGCAGCAAGGCGCTGGCTTTGCGCCGCCGCTGCGTCACAAAAGTGACGCAATGGCGGCGTAAATCTGGCATAAGGGCCTTGTAAATTTGCCCCATAGTCTGCAAGAACTCTCTGCTAGTAATCTACTAACAAGTACAACTCATGAGTGAATCTGAGAAAGAGTCACAGCTATAAAACGCTTGGAACTCTGCAATTTGTTTTTAAAGTGGCAATTTACAAATTCTAAATAAATAAATCCTTAGGAAAAATGTGTCTACATTAACAATATATTTTTAGACTTGTGGTTTTAAACAAATGGGGACAGTGCAGAAATCAGCAGGTTGGCATTTACCCTTTCTACTGAGGAGAAGCACAGGGAAGCACGAGAAATCAGATTTGGCTGCCACAACAAATCCAAAACGTGATAAAATAATGGCGTATAAACTTTACTCGCTCCGCAGGTGACCAACAGATTACAAAATAACATCCAAGATGGCTGACAACTTCAATTTCTGAACTCCGATGGTTTAACATTGCACAAATGCTTTAAAATTCTTACAAGGCGTGCCGTCTAACACAAGGATTGTACTATTCTAAAATGGCCATCATGTCTTTGAAATTAAAGTGCAGAATGAACGCTAAGAATGTTTTTCTGACCTCTCTGCTGCAAATCCTTTTAACATGAATAATATATTTTCCGGATTAGAAACATTAAAGTATCAAGTTTATTTTTAATAAAAACAAGAACTCGCCCAGAGTTAAAATGCGGGAGATAACGACGGTTTTATAATGATCAGTGTAAGCGGAAGATCTAAAGCTGAAAGGACTTCATGGAGTTCCGGTGAGACACAGGTGCGGCATATTAACGGCTTTCTCTCGCAACATTATTAAATAGCTGTCCTTTCATCTGTTTCTCGTGTTTGATTAAATATTTATTGTTCCGGCCTTTTGACAGGAGAACTTTCTGACATTTCTGTATTGGATAGAATTGTCTTTTTCAATAAAGTGAGTGCAGTTGACAAAACGGTGATGTTGTCTTCTCGTCGGCCTCTGATTGGGAGGAATGGATGCTGGGTGAGTGAGTACGGAGAGCTCTAGTAAAATGCGCAGTTTCCGAAGCCCCTTCCCTCACATGAGTGCACGAGACAGCCGTTTCACCGATTCATATTTCTCTCATCAGCAGCGCACGAGTGGATTTTTTCTAAATTTTGAGGAGTGCCACAGTTCATAAACGTGTCTGCTAATATGGAAAGCATGGGTATTGAGGTGGAAAAAAAATCTCCATTGGCTGCAGTGCTTGATTTGTAAAATATTAAGTCCAGGTGCTCAGACCTGTGTAGAAGGCCACACCCACGTCCCCGGCTCCACCCACTTCTTCCACTGGGCCCACTCACTAAATCAATTAGTCGGAGACACATTAATATTACTTGTGTGGCCCAGGAATTAGACTTGTACGGCAGGTCATTTACATCAAAACAAAAGCAGGCAATAAATAAGAAGTGCACTTTTCTGGGCCCGCACCCTTAACCAATAAACAAGATACTATGTTACGCCCCACAGTACTAACGCATCTTAAAATGAAATCATTACTTACTTTGGGGCAGATTTATGAGGCCCTTGCGCCACGTTTACGCCGCTGTTGCGTCACGCAAGGTGGCGTAAACGTGGCGCATCCCTATGAACGATTTACAACGTGACGCATCTAGGCAGATGCGTCACGTTGTAAAGCCCTGCGCCGCTTGTGGGCGTTCCGGCGCAGGATGGGCGTTCCGGGGCAGGTGCGCCTCGCAAAAGTGGCTGAGTGAAATCTATAAGTTTTCACTCAGTCACTTTCAGGCCAATGCTGCGTCAAAAGCCTGCGCCTGCTTGAAGCCGGCGTAGGTCTTGATGCAGCATTGGTCAGATAGGGCACCCCCCGAGCCTTGCTGGAGCTGCGTCGCGCTTGCGACGCAACTCCAGCAATGCGCCGCCTTTACGGCACAGATGCGTCACGCATCTGTGCCGTTTTTGCCCCATGGTGCGCCGCATTGTAAATGCGGCGCACCATGGGTGGCGGAGCTGTGGCGCACTGTGGCGCACATTAACTGGCGCATCCCTGGGGATGCGCCAGTTAACATAAATCTGCCCCTTTGCCTTTTGGTTTTAATTAGAGGCCTGTTGCTGCCGGAGTCAATGGGACACACGCTGCTTGCTTCTTGAGTCAATTCGACTGACTATCAGTGCTGCAGCTGTGCAGTATGCTGGGGTGGGTGAAAAGTGAGGACACTGGTCTGATCTGCATTGGCCCGACTTCTCGAGAGGAAAGACGATTCAACACCAAGGAGGAACAGACGGGCAGCATTCTCCCATTCCCCAAAAGAGGAGCTGCTAATCTCCTGTGGGTTGGATGGCACCAAGGAGGCAGATTCCAGTTTTGTGTTCATCCCTGTTAATACAGTTTGAAATCCTGGTGGCCTGAGTTTCCTGCCTCCTGCCTCTTTCTGACAAGCTACCTTAATCAACTAGAAGCCTATCTTTGGTTGACCCATAGCCTGGTCAGGCAGTTAACACTTTCCTTTCTACTTCTAAGTGGACAATACTTGCATCTTCTGTGCTAACTGGCCATATGTTTCAATTTGGTGAGCAAGACTCGGTATCCGTCTTCTGATTAAGACACAGTTGCTCGGATGAACACTGTGAGAGCCAATAAAGTATTGAGGTCCCCATGAGGCAGCAATATGATCACTAGCATCCATATGAATACATTTGATGTTATTAGGGTTACTCAGGGTCATTGCCAGGATCAGCTGGATCAATGCCACACCCTAGCACAATTAAGTATTTCTTTCACAGCTTCCAGCCGCTGTAGCCTCACCCTGGCTGGAACATGCTATTTCTATAACAAAAAAAGACAACCTGGGTATTTCCTTGACAATTAGCTGGACAGAAAGGAGTAAAGGTTCACAATTGATGGTCCAAGTGCACTTAAGACCTATTTGAGGCAGTCAGAGGCTGAGAGACTCTAGAATGGGTGGAAATAACAACCAAAGACAAGAACAGCCTCGAAATCAGGACTATGTAATAAAACAGAAGCTTGCCAGAGTGACTGGAGCCTCCAAGTCTCTCTCAAGAGGTTGGCTCAGGGGACTTCCTGAAGAAATGTACTTGGGTTCTAGTCCTAGGAGACTTTTACTATGAAACATAAAGCTTTGTTATCATCTCTAGGTTTTTTTTCTGCCTAAACAAGGAAGTATGCATTTAAAATTCTGTGAGCTACCTTTAAGGCATCTATATAGATGTATATTGCTGCCACAGACTAGAAGTATTTAAACTCAGAACTTCAGGCCTTTTTCTCAGATGGAGTCCCTATCCAATGAATATATGAAAAAAAATCAACTAAATGGACTTTCACAAAATATGAGTCAGCCATAGAGCCTCCCACTGGACTTTTTATTGCGGTCCTAAGGGTCGATATTAATTTCTGACACTGCTTCAAAAAAAGTGAGCTGACCTCCACCTTAATGTCTTAAAGGGAGCAGGGGAGGCTCCAGTTGCAATGATGAATGATGAGGCAGTGCTGATTTTGACAGAAGGAACCCATTCTCCTTTACAGCACAATAAAGGAAGGCTCCTACACAAATTCCCATCATCCTCCACTCTAACAGGAATCAGACTCTCATTACAGGATACCTTGGATACCAGACAAGGACGCAAATGCCCTCTATGCTCCCGTAAATATCCCCTTGCAGTTGGCTTACAAAAATGACAAAAAGTAAACGTGGAGGCTACATGACTATGTGAGCAAAGGTTTGTGCTCCGGCAATGAACAATGCATTTGGCTGTTGAATAGACAGTTCTTTTTTCCAAGCTTAATGCACAACACTGTAACGAATGGTCTAATCAACAGTGTGGGGTAAGTATATGCACACACACACACACCACAGCAGCAGTGCAAACTTCCCTCCCATACACAGACAAAATAGTGCACATTTCCTCATACACAGAGAACAGGTCGAGCAGCAGTACATGCTTATGCCGCATAGTTCCAGCAGACGATACAACAGTGCACACGTCTTCACCCACACACAAAGCTATAGGTCTAACAGCGGTGCAGGCTTTTCCACTACAAACAAAGCAGTTAAAACACAGGCTGCAGCAGTGACCACTTCTCTAAAAACATATAGTAAAGTGTCCAGCACCAATGCAAGCTTTTCCTACATGAATGCAACAGGTACTGAACCGGCTGCAGCAATGGACGTTTCTACACATACACAGTAAGTGCGCCAACTGTCAGAGCTGGCCACAGTGTATGTTAGGGTGTGACTGAGATTGTGTGGTGGGGTGTGGTACTGAGATAATATGATTTGATGGTGTGTTTGTGTATCTCATAGTGAGTGTAGGATACTGAAACGGTGTATGTTTGTGTTGTGATGTGAAGGTGGTTGTAGCTAGTATGATGTTTTTACATGTATATAAAATATAGATATATTCAAGGGCGGACCATGGAGTTGCACTGGAACAAAGGAAATCGACGATTTTCATTACAGGCCCTTTAATATGAGGCTCATTACCAGAGGATACAAAGTAAAAGGTAAACCTTTCACAGTTAAGGAAGGCACTAACAACTTTTTATTCATACTATGAATCTGGACCGTTGTGAATCACACCATGGCAATTAATTATACTCGCTGTTGTTTTTTAAAGTTTTTCTTGAGCCAAAAGATATTTGTAGCATTCCCATCATAGATCGATGGTGCATGTGTGAGTGCTGTCGTGTTGGTAGGGAGGTATGCCAGTGACTGCCAGTCTGTTGGGATGGTGTGATGGTGCCTGCAGGGTCGATCTGGTTCCTATCACTGCAGTATACCCTTCTCCTTGGGCGCACGCCTTCTTTGGGGCACACCAGTAGGTGAGGGGGGGGGAGGAAACATTGACACAGACCCCAATTGTGTGTGAAAAAGGCCGCTTTTTATTGGAATCAGGTGCACTTAAAACATTTCCCGCCTGGCCTGTGCCGAACAAAACTACTGCTCACTAAATAACAACTTCCTAACAAACCCCGCACCCCCACCCCTAAAGTTTAATCCCAACATTGCACTGTCATACCACACGTCCGCTCACAACCTACCCCTCTACTGACTGCCACAGTGACCTCCATGACCTCACCCCCGTCTACCATACAGTCCCAGGCCTCCCGCAAAACCACCCTATCTCCTTAGGAAAGCGCCTTCAGCAACACACCTGTTCCAGCGACAACACAACTTGGACCCTAAACCAGTGCACCCTCACCCAACAAAGCACCTCATAACCGGGAACAAACACCCCCCCCCCACCCCCACCCAGAAAGGACCGAAAATTAAGGGAGGGAGGGAGGGACACAAAAAACTGACGACCCTGGCTGCTGTGTCACTGCACCCAAACCGCGTGCAGTGACACGAAATGGCCGGTTAAATACCTAACCAGCCCAAATGCAGCCCAAAACCCCCCAACCAGCCCAAACCAGCCCAAAAACGCCAGCTACGGCGAGACCCAAGTGACATCTTTCCTACCCCCCCCCCTCCCCTGGTGCCCCAAAATTCCCCGGGGGGGCGAGCCTCCCGCTGGTCGGCCACCCCCCCAAATCCCCATTGGGGCACACCAGTAGGTGAGGGGGGGGAAGGAAACATTGACACAGACCCCAATTGTGTGTGAAAAAGGCCGCTTTTTATTGGAATCAGGTGCACTTAAAACATTTCCCGCCTGGCCTGTGCCGAACAAAACTACTGCTCACTAAATAACAACTTCCTAACAAACCCCGCACCCCCACCCCTAAAGTTTAATCCCAACATTGCACTGTCATACCACACGTCCGCTCACAACCTACCCCTCTACTGACTGCCACAGTGACCTCCATGACCTCACCCCCGTCTACCACCCTATCTCCTTAGGAAAGCGCCACTCGAAATTCGATACGAATTTCGACCCCCCCCCTTAGGACTCCTGCCTCCTGGGATACCTGAGCACCCCCAAAGCCGCATCCAACGCCTCCTTCATCTGTATTATATACAATTCCATGCCGTACCTGGACAGGTGAACCCCATCCTCCCGGAAAAAGTAAATTGCGCCATACCGCAACTCCGGGTGCTCCATCCGCCCCACCCCCTCCCTGGCACAGAATACCCGCATCTCCCGGTTAATCTTCCTACGGGCCCTTTCAATGGCCCCCGGGCGCTCCGCCCCTCTCCACACCCGCCTGGGAACAAACTCAGACCAAATAATATGGCAGCCCGCCCACTGCTTCTTAATTTCCCTCAGGTCCCTCTTCATCTGCTTGAGCAGCGCCAGCCCCTTGCACTGCACCAAATCATTCTCGCCCAAATGAATCAACACCACATCTGGGCACACTCCCCCTCTCACCACCGTGTTCAACAAAGGCAACAACTCGTGCCAACGCCTACCCCCTTTTCCCCTCCAATGACAACGGTACAACCCCACATCCAATCCCAAATTGAGTGTTCGATGACTGTCCCACTCCGCCTGTTCTGCCCTCTTGATGAATGAATGTCCCACAATATATACATTCAGAACAGCCACTGCCGGCCCCGCCACAGCACCTGTAAAGACACACATGTCAGAATCGGGCAACACAGCTATTCCTACAACCCCTCAACCTCCCTCAACCGCACATATGTCCGGTAACAATCCGACCTCCACCGCCCCAACCTCTGTATCTCTTCCTTGCCCCAACCCCTCCGCGCTGCCTCCGTCGCCGCCCCGATCCGGAAGGAGTGCGTCCCGAACGCCATAGGGTCCTCACCCATGTACCGCAGGGCGTGCCGCAGAACCCACAAAGCCTGAGACGCCGTCACACCGTCCCTCTCCCCACGCCCAAAGACCTCCCTCTCCGATTTGCCTCCGCCAGCCATCAACCGTCTACCCCACTCCGCCGGGCACACCCCCTCCCGTCCGCCCGGCCCCAGTACCACCCAGGTCCCGACCCCTCGCTGGTCCGTCTTTGAACGTCGCAAACGCACCGCCACCTCCCGATCTCGCACCTCCACGTCCCCCCACAACACCCCCCGCCTCCCGTTCGCACCCAGCAACTCCGACACCCGGAAGGCCCAGAAGAAAAGCCAGGACATCAAGGTAGAAAACCGCACCATCTCACCTTCATCCCTGCACACCCGTGGCAGCGCCCCAATGACACCCTCCAGCAAATCCACCGTGATCGGACGGCGCAGCCGCACCTTCGCACCCTTTTCCCTCGCCCACCCTTCCAGCAGCCGGGTTCCTAACTCACCTGCCGATGGGGAATACCCCCACCACATCTTGCCCATGAATGCCACCGCCGACAATTTGCCCGCAATCGACACCCGCGACAAACCCTTATCCATGAGCGCCAGCATGAACCTTACCACCTGATCCTCGCGCCGCCACCTGTCCCCTTGCCTCACCGCACCTGACCGCAGGAATTCCTCCCATGCCAACTCGTAAGCCTTCCACGTAGACACAGCAACTGACCCCTTCACCAGCTGATAGACCCGGCCTCGCCCACCGACCACATGTCCTCCGGCACCGGTGTCTTGGCTTCCTCCGCTGTCGTGGCTAGCCCATGGAACCTCTCCCACTGTGAACGAGACAAAGCATCGGCAATGTCATTGTCCACGCCCGGCACGTGGCGCGCCTGAAACAGTATGTCATTCTCCAAGCAGCGCAGCACAAAAACCCGCATCAACTTCAACACCTGTGCGTCCCGCGCCGACTGCCTGTTCACCACCTGTACAACAGCCATGTTGTCCACTCGAAATAACACGCGCTTGTGCGCCAACGCCCCTGCCCACACGGTGACTGCCACCACCAACGGGAACAACTCCAAGAACGCGATGCTCCTCCCGCCTGCCTGCCAATGCGCCGGCCACTGCTCCGCACACCACCTTCCGTCCCAATACAGACCGAAGCCGCCGCCGCCCGCCGCATCCGAGTACATGGTGACATCCCACTCCCAGTCCTCCGCCGGCGCCATAGGCACCCCATTGAACCTCTCCAGGAACGCCCGCCACATGCGCAGATCCTCCTTCATACCCGCGGAAAGGCGCACATGGTGATGGGGCAAAGGCAAACCGGACAACGCTAAACCCAACTGTCGGCAAAACGTTCGGCCCGCCCGTACCACGCGGCAGGCAAAATTCAAATGCCCCAACAACACCTGCACCTCCCGCACTGTCACCTTCCTCCTAGACAACACTCCATCCACCAAAACCAACATCGCCGCCCTCTTATCCTCCGGTAGGCGTGCTTCCATGGCGACCGAGTCGAGCTCGATACCGAGAAAGGACAACACCGTACTGGGACCGCACGTCTTCTCTGGCGCCAAGGGAACCCCAAATTCCCCCATCAACCCGGCCAAACCATCCAGCAGCCGCTGACAGTCCTCCGCACCGGGCCGCCCCACCAGGAAAAAGTCATCCAGATAGTGCGTCACTGACTCCGAGCCTGTGCGCCTGGAAAAGACCCACTGCAGAAATGAGCTAAAACGCTCAAACAGCGAGCAGGAAATGGAGCACCCCATCGGCAGCGCCTTATCCACAAAGATGAGACCTTGGAACTGGATCCCCAGCAACTGGTAATCCGCCGGGTGCACCGTCGCATTTCGCCATCAGCGCGCCCTGCCCTGCCGTCGCAACAAGCCGCCGCGCCACGTCCACCGACGAGTAAGTCACCGACGCCAATTCCGCCGAAATATAGGCATTTACTGACTCCCCCTCCGGCCAGGACAAGTGCTGTATCAGTCTGAACTGCCCCTCCTCCTTCTTGGGCACCACCCCGATGGGTGAAATGATTAGTCCTGGCAACGGCGGCACCGCGAAGGGGCCCGCCATCCGGCCCTCCCTGACCTCCTTGAACAATTTCTCCCTCACCACACCCTTGTGTGCGTTCACCGATTTCAGATTGTCCGCCCAGCGAGCAATCCGAGGGCCCTCGTACCCCAGCCGAAAACCCTCCCGGAAACCCCGACGCAACACTGCAGCATCCTCCGCCCGCGGATACGCCGCCAACCAGGGCTCCATCCGCTCGATCCTAACCGGCGTACGAGCCTTTGCCCAGAGCCCCGGCTCCCCCCCCTCTGCCCCCTCCCCTCCCCCCACCCTGACCCCCTCTGGCAAGAGCACCTCCCTGCGCGGGCAGCTGTCCCGGACGTCCCCCGGTCCCCCAACAACGCAGCACTGGGTGGTTCCGTCCACACGACGAGCATTCATGCCGGAAACGGCAGGCCGCCCGCCCGCATGCCCCCCTATTAAAGTCCCAGCAGGCTCCGACTGCGGTCTGGCTGCTCGAAGCTCCCTGACCCACCCCCCCTCGGGTGGGGCGCGCCGCAAAGGGAGGAGAAGCAAGCGGCAAACCGCTTGCTGTGTAGATGGTGCGGCCAAACTTGGCCCCTCCCATCGTCTGCTGATAAAGGTCCGAATCCAGCTCCCCCCACTGCGCATCCGGGTCCCCCGCCATGCGCGCCCGGAACTCCTCATCGTAATGTGACCACGCATATCCGCCGTAGGTCACCTGCGCCCTCCGCACCACATCCATGTATTTAAAGAGCGCGACGCACCGGTCCGGGAACTTCTCGCAATACACACTTGCGTATATGAGGAAAGCTGCTGACCAGTTGTCTAGCGTCAAGGGCACCTTCGGGCGCCTCGCCAGCTCCTGCTCTTCCTCCTTTGACCCCTCCTTAGACGTCAACTCCCTGTGCAGCAGCTTCAGTATATCAATGTATTCTCCCTTCCAAATCTTCTCCTTAGTCCCCGCGAAAGGTGGGCACCCAGCGGCTTGGTCAGCCCCATGTACGGCAACTTCCGCACTGGGACCACACAACTCTCCTTTCCACCCCCCGCTGCCTTGTCACCCGCCGCCACTGCCCCGCCGCCCGCGCTGGGTCCCCCCTCGCCCGGCTGCGCGCCGTCCGTGCCAACTCCCGCGTCCTGCACATACCGACCCCGCACCAGCCGCCACCCATCCTCCCCCTCGCCCCCCGACCCCACAGAAACCTGCACACAACGCCTCTTGGCACCCCCCGCACCATCACTCGTCTTACCTGGCGTCAAGGTCGGCGTCCTTGCTGGATCCCGCCGCCTACCCAGTGGATCTGTGGGGGCCGTCACTCTGGGCGCTTCCTGCCTTGCTGGCACCTGCAATACACTTCCAACAACATTACCAGCCCCCCCGTCTTCCCGAAGCTCCCCTTCCTCCTCCGACTCATCAATAGCCGGCACCACACCACTCCGGCCCCCCACTTGGGGCTCCAGCCGGCTCAAACCCGCTCTTTCCCGACACACCCGCATCAACTCCATCAAGTCCACACTCGCCCTTCCATCCTCCGCACTCGCATCAGAGACATGTAAATCCATCCTCGTTCCCCGACCCCCGGCGGCCGTAAAGACCCTTCGGGGCGGGGCTGGCGGAGACGCACTGCGCCTCCTGTCGCCATGGTCACGCATAAGGTCCCTCGCTGGAGCACAGCCGTCCGCACCAAACAGAGCTGGCCCATCCACTCGGTGGGTGGGAGCCGCATGCTGCTCCCCCGAGCGCCTCGCAAACGGCTCCTGCCAAGGAAAAAAGGTGGAGTCCAGCATGCCAGGGTAAAAACCACGCTCATCCCCCCCCCACGCACCGCCTCCTCCCCCACTCCCCCACCCCATCGCCCTACCCCTCCCCCAACCCGCCGAATGGCCCCCGCGCCGCGACGGGACCCCACTGCCCCCCATTTCCCAACCCCCTTCCCAGCCCCCCGACCCACCCCATCCCCCGTAGCCCCAACTCGGGCCCGCACTCCCCCCGCGTTCCGGACCCCAAGCCCCCCCCCAAACTGCCTCCCTGCTCCCCCCCCCTCCCCGTAACCCGCCCACTGCCCGCCGCTGCCCCCCGCCCCTTCGTCGCCTCCCACCACGCCCCCAAAACCCGACCTACCCCTCCCGCCCGACCCGCCGCCACCCCCACGCCCCTCCCCGACTCCGCCCCCCACCACGCCTCCCCTACCCCCACTGACTCCCCCGCCAATGCCCGACCCACCCATCCCCGCCGGCACGCCGCCCAGCCTCACCGCTCGGCCCCTCCCGCCGCCCCTCCCCCGCACTCCTGCGCACTCTGGCCCGCCCTGGCCCCCCTCTCCACCCCCCTCCTCCGCCGACGACGAGCCCCAGTCCAGCTCTGTGTCCTCCCCCTCACTTCCCCCCACCTCCTCCTCCACGTCGGTCTCCTCAATCAAAAGGGGTGAAACCGCCCCCCCACCCTCTCCCTCCGGCTGCCCCCCACTGTCCCCCTGCCTCGGACCCCCTCCGCCCCCCGCCCCCCCTCCCCCACCGATCACTTGCTCCCCCAGCACCTCTGGCACCCGCCCCCCCTCGCCCCCGCCCCCACCCTCCTCCGTCACGGCAGCCAGCACGTCCCCACTCACCCCCTCCCCCCCTTCCCCCCGACCCCCCAAGACCAAACCTGTTTTGCGGGCCGCCCCCGCCCCGCCCCCCACCACCTCCATGAACACCAGGGGCTGCTTCCTCCCCTTCCGCTTTGCCCCACCCTTCGCCTTGCCCCGCGGCGCCGCCTCGGCCAGACCCGCACTAGCCTTCGCGCCCCCGCCCCCCCTCCCTCCTCGCGGAGCCGGCCGCAGCCGCGACCGCGGCGGATCGCAAGCCAACACAGCCGCAGCGGCGCCGTCAGCAGCGCGCCGCTGCGGCCTTACCTTAATACCGGGCCGCAAAATGTCCATGCGGCCCGCCTCCCGCAATAACCGCAGTGCCTCAGCTACGCGCGGGTCATCGCCCTCCGCCATCACGCCACCAACCGACAACTCGAAACACCACGCACGACGCGCACCCTTCAGCAACCGCCTCCGCCTTTACACAATGCCGCCGTAGATCACGAACCGCCGACAAATCCCTCCACCGCACTGTCACCAACAACACACAAAAAACTGACGACCCTGGCTGCTGTGTCACTGCACCCAAACCGCGTGCAGTGACACGAAATGGCCGGTTAAATACCTAACCAGCCCAAATGCAGCCCAAAACCCCCAACCAGCCCAAACCAGCCCAAAAACGCCAGCTACGGCGAGACCCAAGTGACATCTTTCCTACCCCCCCCCCCTCCCCTGGTGCCCCAAAATTCCCCGGGGGGGCGAGCCTCCCGCTGGTCGGCCACCCCCCCAAATCCCCATTCCCTTCAGAACAGAGCTGGGAAGCAGTCTCCTACCCTGTCCACTCAAATCGTATTATGACGGCAATCAGGATTGTATGGCAGGTGAAGCCATTTACATAAAGACATCGCGCAGTAAATGAGAGGTGCACTTTTCCGGGCACGTACCTCAGCCAATAAAACAACTTACTTTCTTCACTTCACTCACACTACAGTACTACTTGCGCATGCTAAAATGAAATAATTACTTACTTTGCCTTTTGGATTTAATGAGAGGCCTGCTGCTGCTGCTCGCGTCATCAGGACACACACTGATTGCTTTTTGAGATGACTCGACTCATTCGACTGACTAGCGCTGCTGCAGCTGCGCAGTACGGTATGGCGGGCAAAACGTGGAAACACTGTTCTAATCTGCATTGGTCCGGCTCGAGGGGAAACTGATGATTCAGCGCCAAGGAGTAACAGACGAGGCCGAGTTAATCTGTCATTGATACAGCAATAACGCTACTAATATTGCTGTTTGTTAGGCTTGAGTCAGGGACCTCACCTGGGCAGTTGAAGGCAGGTGCCCGCGGCTTCAAATTTAAATATTTTACACACAAATCGAAATTTGTGTAGACCCGGCCCTAAGAAATAAGAGGGAACATCGTTTACAACGCAGTGTTTACACCGCACTACCTTAACAACGCTGCCATTACAACGCAAGTCGTTACTACGACTTGCGCTGAATGGCGCTGTTGGTTAAGGAATATTGTAATTTTATATTCCAACACCTTCCCTACTGTTACGTGGACTGGTGTTGGTATATAAAATTATAATATTCCACAATCCGCGTCCTCCAATGCAAGTCGTTGTAACGACTTGCGTTGTAATGGCAGCGTTGTCAAGTACCGTGATCTAAAAGATCGCGTTGTACTGACATACATCCATAAATAAGTGCTGGTGCTAAGCACCGGCACAAACTAATTAAGCACTGAGTGGATGATAGCGCCAGCACATATGAAAAAAGATATTCATATTTCTCATGAAATCTTCTTGCACAGACAACATCACTTCTGCCCCTAACCTCCTTAATTAACTTACAGTTTACAAAAAAGCTGGCTCTTGAGCTTGGACTGACCAGTGCATTACACACAACAGGGGTGGATTGGGATAAAAAAAATAGGCCAGGGCACACCAAAAAAAGTGGCCCACATTTGCATATTGCCTTTCCACAAAGCACTGATTCCTAGAAGTTTTAGGAAAAGAAAGGGGGCGGGGCATGCTTTATTAACATCACTTCAAGTAAAAAAAATTGCACAGATTAGTTCACACTGCTCAGCCACACCTGAATGCAAGTGAGGCCACTTCTGCTCAGGCACCCTGCCCCGCTCAGTCGGCATACTTAATGGGATGGCCCAGCGAGTGAAAGGGAGTGATACCTCTGCCCATTTACCTCTAGGAAGGCCACTCATGCACCCACTGGGTCGCTGGCAGCATTCCAACAGCACAGACAGCCCTCCCAGGCTGCCCAAAAAAGCAGCCCACAGCTAGAACTCGGCTACTGGCCCTTCGGCCATTTCCTGTGTGCCCGCGTTACCAATTCGACCCTGACACACATGGGTTGAAAGGAAATAATTGACATTCAGGGAACCAGTGATGCTCAACTAATGGTGGGGAAATGTGTTTGTTTTTATCACCAGCTTCCATTGATCTGAGGGTGCCAGATCTATGCTGCAGTTTCTGCATCAGAGAAGACTGAGCACACAGTCATAGCAGAGGTGTAAAACAAATTGTTGGGCCCCAATTCAGAATGTAATGAGGGGCCCCAGAGGGGCCGCTGACTCTCCCATATTACACAGATTTTCATTGGCCTTAGGTGGAACGGGGGTCCTCTAAAAAGTTGAACACCACAGAACCTCAGTGGCAGCCGACATACATATGAGCAGTGGGGCGGGAGGGGCGTGCTCGCTGCTCTTACCTGTGCCAGCCGCCGCTGCATGGTCTACAGCAGCGATATACCCCTGGGCCTTTGCCAAGATGGCAGGCAGCGCAACAGTTAACTACTGAAACATTGTTCCGATTTTTTCCATCACACATCCAGTGCTCAATTTGTGCTGGTGATTTCTGGTGCTCAGCACCGGCGCTTATTTCACAGGGTCGGTGCTATAGAATTTTTCCTCACATGGGAGGTGGACCCAATATTTTTACATATACATGTTGTTATGACTCTATCAGCCAGATTCATCAAGCCCAAAACGGCTCGCAAAGGGCCAGATTCTGAGAATCTGGCCCTTTGCGAGCGCTATTTTTGCATTTGGGATTCATCATCCCAAATGCAAAAATCGCATTTTTAGAAATCGCTAAATTGCGAATAATTGCATTTAAGGAATCTCAATTTGAGATTCCTTGAATGCAATTCATGAACCATGTTAAATTTGCGATTTCCCAATCTGGGGCCGCTATTTACCGCGAAGTCTGACTACGTGGTAAATAGCGAAAACTTAGAAAAATGCACTTTTCTAAGTTGTATGTTACACACACACATGTCCTTTGGACATGTGTGCGCGCAACATCAGTGTACATTATCATTTCAGGGGTGCTACAGGGTGTCCTTTGGACACCCTGGCACCCTTGAAATCACTTCCTTATTTGCGATTCGCAAATTGCGAATCGCAAATAAGGAATGACTCCCCATTCATTCCTATGGGCCTAAAGGCCCATAGGAATGAATGGGGAGTCATTCCTTATTTGCGATTAGCAATTAGCAAATCGCAAATAAGGAGGCAGTAGAAATCGCAAAAAATATTGCGATTTCTACATGAATCCCGTTTTGCGAGTCTTTAATAGCGATTCCTTATTATTCGCTATTAAGGACTCGCAAAACATGACAATGATGAATCTGGGGTATATGCGCAGCGCTATTCTGGGAGGCACAGATCCCAGTAGCAAAGCGTTGAGTACATACCCTCACCACATCCCCATATGAGTGAGGGTCGGTCACCTCTCACCTCTGCCAAGGCTTGTAAATGGTCAATACAAGTACCAGAAGGCTTTCCGTGTTACGGCGGTCATCTTGGAAATTCAGCCCTACAAAGCTGTGAAAAGCAAGCATCTGTGCTTGTATTCTTGTTCTATGTTGACAAGTAGGTGTTTCCCTTACTGCAAGGGTCTCGCCCTTTGCTCTGGATCCTTTTAACTACATGCGCAGCGTGTTGGATTCAATCTGCTGTACATTTATCGGGAGCTGCACCAGCAGGGCCTGTTCGGCTTCAGTAGTGCTGGGTCTCGGACCTGCATGCCTTTCGCAGATCCCCGAGTCGCTTTTGAGAGCAGTCGGCGCTCCTGTCAGAGCGGAAGAGGCACGGACGGCCTCAGGCCAGTCAGCCAAGTGCACTGGCAGAGTGCCTGCCACGTACGATGTGTCCTTGAGATTTATGACTCTGTGATTGCTACAAGGCTTTCCAGGAACTCTTGGTCATTGTTCAGGATGTGGATACTGCCCGTCACCCCTGACGAATCTCATGCCCCATGAATTTCCATCAAAGTGTTAACCTTTCATGTCTGAAAAGAAATGCACATCTAATCATTATAGGTGAATTGAAGTGTGAGATTGGAGAATCTGGTGTCAGTCCCAGCTTCCCTGCTTGAACAAATCATGTAATCAAAGGCAAATACTTTATTTCACCAAGCGAGCCACCTTTCTGTTCATTATCACACATGAGAGCACCTTTAAATACACATGTTCAGGATGTGCGCTTCACAAAAACCCCTCTAGTCTTTGATTCATTAGCCTATAATGTTGCTCCATCAATAACTATATAGGCCTCAATAGAGGGCACATATCACTAGAGCCAAAGGTGGCAGTGGGTGGAGCCAAAGGTGGCAGTGGGTGGAGCCGGCGGCAGTGGGTGGTGGCCTCTTAAGAAAGATTTTGAGAACCTGCACTTATTATTTTACAAATTCAGCACTGCACACATCTTCCTCACTCACTCACCTTCTCTCAGCCCACTGACTATCCCATTTCATCAAGTCTTTCATTGCTCTCCACTTCTACGATCACTGAAGCTTTTCACTGTCCCTCACCGACTCACAATCACTTGTTTACACTCTCACAATAGCTCCCTCCCTTCGCTGTTCAACACTCGCACCATCGGGGGGCGTGACCAAGCGCGATCCGTGATGGCCGTGTAGTCTCGGAGCTCCATTGTCGGTGAGCCCCGCATCTATCCTGCAACCTCATCCTGACGTCCAGAGTGTCCCCTCCCCGGGACCGGAGGGGTGTCGGAGCCTGTGCCGCTTGTTTTTGGAGCAGTTTGCTGTTCTGGCGGGGGAGTTGTGGTGGCGGATCGCCGACAGCCGAGTGCAGGCCTTCAAGCCGGGGACCACAGTAGAAGCCCCGGTCCGACAGCAAGTAACTTCCGGTCCGGCCGGAAGGTGGGGCCGTGACGTGGAAAGTGCCACCTCTAGCCTCCGTCTGGCCCCGCCGCTGAGCTGGTTTAATTATGCTCCCTCGGTGTGAACGCTGAGCAGTGAAGGGAGCGGCGGCAGCGAGAGTGTTGCGGCGGCCGCAATTCAAGCGGACGCCGCGCTTGGTAAAATCTGCTGCTCCCGGGGTAGAGAACGGATCTCCCCCCCTGACATTCTGCTGCCGATCTTATGAGGCCTCCTTCCTTTGCCCCTGATGGACCTTGTCTTGGTGCGCCTCAGCGTACTCTGTGGGGACGGACCTTTCCCCCCTCCCCCTTTCCCTTCTTCTCTTCTCGGCCATCGAGGCCATTTTGTGCCGTTCTGGATGCCTGGCGGTGGAGGAGCTGTTGGGCTGAGTAGTGGCTTACGGGGGTGCCTCCTCTATCGTATGCAGGGTTTTGAGGAAGGTGATGGCCTTGATGTGAAGGACTGGAGCCTTCTTTGTTTGGGCCATGATGCAGCTTTGAGTTGGGGTGCAGAGGTGGAGCTGTAGTGTGGAGTGCTGTTCCTTTGAGCTGACGACGTGTTGGTGGAGGAGTCTCCCCTCCCCCCTCCTTTGTTCTGTGGTCCCCCTTCCCTGGCTGCTCTTCTGGAGGCACGGAGTAATGTTGCGTAGTCTACTGTTGGTGCGTGTAACGTGTCTGGATACCATCATTGCCTGCCCCTCTAGGGGCCCATACTGTTGAAGGGCTGGGTTGCTTGTCCCCCCTGCAGCTGATCCTGAGGTGTCCGTGTCCGGAGTAGCTGAGTTGGGAGTACCTTCTGGCAGGTTCTGAGCTTGACTTGACAACAGTTTCTGGGAGCGCACAGCGAATTAAGGAAAAAATAATTCTCAAAGTAATTTGGTGCTCCAGGTAGATATGAGCCTGTTGCCTCAACTCCAAACAAGACCACCTATGTGGTCCAACCAAATACATAGTGATCCACCGAGCACACGAAAGAGTCAATTAGAGTCCACAAATTTGTTACTCCTTTCTTCAATTTTTCTTTTTTTTCTTTATTCGTTAGTTCTTCTTCATCCAAAGTAAATCAAAACAGCCTTCTTCATCCTAAGTAAATTCCAATAAAACAGCCAACACGTGTTTCGTCTTAGTCCGTCTTAGACATTAACACTTCTTCAGGGCATTACAAATCCAGTCTAAATCCTACTTGGAAGGTTCTGTCCACTGTATCCTATTTAACGATATAGCTCGTATTTTGAAGTGGACAGTTCTGTAGCACGATATCGTGTTTTAATTGCTGTACTAGAGTATCCTTTTTCAGTATTCGGTCTTCTGTGATATAAGTCTTGTCATAGATCTCGTTTATATTAGCAGTCCTGGTCCGTAGTTCGTGTATCATGCAGACCTCCTCGGTAACTTCTCGCGTGCTACTAAGCACGCGAGAAGTTACCGAGGAGGTCTGCATGATACACGAACTACGGACCAGGACAAGACTTATATCACAGAAGAACGAATACTGAAAAAGGATACTCTAGTACAGCAATTAAAACACGATGGACTCTAATTGACTCTTTTGTGTGCTCGGTGGATCACTTTGTATTAGGTTCTGAGCTTGCCCCTGATTGCACGCTGCGCATTGGGGCATGGAGAGAGTGAAGAGCACCAGGACCAGGGGGTCGATGCCGATTCAATCTTAGAAGCTCGACAGATACACTATCACTAAGCATATGTCTAAGGGAAGGTTGTCAGAGGAATCGGCGAAGGGAGCGCTGGCCGGGGAGGAACCTGACCTATCTCTCAAGGATGTCATGGCTACTATATCTGGGGTCGGGAACTCCCTAACGCCTAAGATGGACTCAATGGCCATAGATTTTAACCTGATTTGTTTGGACTTGGGGAAGCTGAATGAAATAGTGAAACAGGTTGAGCTTACCACCTCTAGTCTCGTGGAGGATGTTTCCCAGTTGCAGAAGGAAGTTGGGGAACTTCGTGATTCACACGTGGCCTTTGACCTCAAATTGGATGATTATGAAGGCCGCCTTCGTCGTAACAATCTGCGCATCCTGGGGGTGCCTGAAAAGTCGGAGTGTCAGGCCCCAGACCTGTTTGTTTCGGAACTTATTCTCAAGCATCTAAAGCCGAATTGCCTCAGTAAGTTTTTCGTCATCGAGCGGGCGCACAGGGTCCCGGGCGGCCATCCCAGACGGGTGCTCCCCCGCGGCCCATGCTGGCCCGTGTCCTCAATTTCCGAGACAGAGATGCTATTCTTCAGTGCTCGAGGGCCAGCGCTCCCCTTAAATATGAGAACGCTACTATTTCTTTCTTCCCAGACTTCACGCAGAGTGCAAAAACAGCAGAAATCCTTCTTGTCTGTGAAGCTTGACCTACAGGAGAGAGGCATGAAGTACTCTATGTTGTTTCCAGCCGTCTTCGAGTGGAGGCGGAGGGTAGAGCATGGTTTTTTGATCAGCCGGAGACAGTGTCAGAGTGGCTTGAGTTTCGTGGCCCTCCTGATCGTGCGGCCCGGGGAGAGATGGTGACTTTGAAGCTCAGCCTTCCTGATTGGAGGTCCAGTCTTGTATCTTATTTATATGGGGGTGGTGGGGAGGGTGTGTGGATGTGGGGGGCATGGGACGAGAGGTTTTTGTGGATTCCATGGGGGGGTGAGGTATAACATTTGCATAATTGTGCCCACTGCAGACTCATTTTTATGTTCTTTGGGGCGCTGACCGGAGCTCTCAGGATCTATCCCCCTAAGTACTTTTTTGTTCTTTCTTTTGAATGTTAAGGGCGACAGGCACTCTGCGTTTTCAATGGGCAGTTCTAAGCCTAGTGGGCAGGGCAGCGGGCTTGGGGGGTGTTGGGGAGGGAAGTTTGATTCACCATTTAGGTGGATAGTTTATGGCATCAGCGTATTGTACTTGTTTAACATGCTGCAAACAGATTATTGTCAATTCTTTTTCACAAACGATGATGGGAGTAGGGAGCTAAAGGTTTTGTGTTGGAATCTGAATGGGTTGGGGGACAAAATTAAATGTAGCGTGGTTCTTCAATATCTTAAACGTCAGGCACCGGATGTGGTTTTACTTCAGGAAACGCACTTAGTTGGTAACACCTGTAAGACTATGCACAGAATGGGGTACAAGTTGGTGGTACAATCATGCTGGATTCACATCAGGTTCCAGGGGGGTGGGCATCCTCACGCGAAAGGTGCTTCCTTTGGTGATAGATTCCACGTGGGAAGATGACAGAGGCAGATATGTTGGCATTACAGGTCGGTGGGAAGGGCTTGTTCTAATCCACTTGTCTGTCTATGTAGCCCCGGGTATGCAATGCACCTCCTTTGCCGATTTGGGAAAACTTTTGCTTGAATTGCAGGTTGGGCTTTTGGTCCCTGGGTTGGGATTTCGATTCTGTGGTCTCTGAGGTCATGGATAGGCATCCCCCGCGGGATATAGGGCGCGCCATGCAATGGTTACCCGACTTTATTGATGCCATGGGTTTGGTGGATGGTTGGAGGTTGCTCCACCCCGATCAGAAACAATACACATTTCATTCCAGTGCTCATAACAGCCTCTCCCGCCTGGATTACTGTTTGGTCCCAGTGGCCCAGGCGTCTTACCTCACCGAGGCTGTTCATCTCGCATGGGGAATTTCTGATCATTCCCCGCTGTGGTTCCGGCTGAGTATCGCTTCGGGAGCAGTAGGTAGGGTGGCCTCTATTAACCCCTGGTATTTACGTAACCTCAAACTTTGAAAGGACCTCATTAAGGCTCTAGATGACTATTTTGTGGATAATGAAGGGTCGGTGTCCTCTTCCGTTTCCCTTTGGGAGGCCTTTAAGACAGTCATTAGGGGTCAGGCTCTGTCATTGATAGCTGGAACTATAGAAGAAAGAAATAAGGAGGTTGTGGAGGCAGAGACGGAGATTGGTTGGCTGGAGGGGAAACTGGAGCAGGAGGTAAAGCAAGCTAAATTACATCTCTTGAGCCTCAAGCAGTATGACTAAAAATCACTGGTTACTGATAGAGCCAGGAATCTTGGTAGGGAGCAGCAGGGCAGGCTTTACGACCTGGGGGATAAGGCAGGGAAACTTATTGCTTGGTGTGACAAAAAGGACTGGCTGACCGTGTCGTCCCAGAAATTGTTACAGAGGAGGGAGCTTCGCTTACGGATCCACAGAGTATTGTCGACAGTTTTGCGGCCCACTTTCAAACTGTGTATAGCTCGGTCTCTGATCGACCGGAGGAAGACTCTCATCTGTTGCTTCGTGATATACAGCTCCTGTGTCTTTCCCTTGAAGATCGGGATTTTATAGACAGTGCTCTAACAGCTGACGAACTCACCCAGGCTATTCGCTCCTTGAATTCGGGTAAGGCACTGGGACCTAATGGGCTCCCTAGTAAACTCTACAAGCTCAGACCTGACAAGTTGGCTCCCTATCTTAAATGTATGTTTGTTGAGGCCAGGGAAACAGGGATCCTGCCCAGGGATCAGAGAGTTGCGTCAGTGGTGGTGATTCATAAGGCGGGTAAACCCAAGACGAACTGTGCCTTCTACAGGCCCATTTCTTTATTGAATGTTGAGCCTAAAATTCTGGCTAAGCTTCTCTCTAATAGGTTGGTGAAAGTGGTTAGTAAGTTGATCCATCCATGTGAAATCTAAGGTCAGGGGACAATCGATATTTGCCCGGCGGTATCGCCTCTTTAACCCACGAATTATTAATCAATGAAGAGGCAGGCGCTGGAGACGGGAAGGCAGGAAACAAGGTTTATTCTCTCCGGAGGAGAACACATCAGTTTAAACAGCAGGTATCGTTCTGAGGTGCTCTAACCGCATCTCTGAGGCCTGGCCTCTTATACACAGCTTTATTGCTTTATTACATATAACATATTCATGGCAAATGCTTTGATGTACGGAAAGACATTCTCGGAATCCCCGCTCCAAGCCCGTTCCCACACACATATACAGCAGAAGTCCCCACCCCGGTCACGACAGGTGATGATTATCGCGCAGCTGGACATTCCGCCGGTTCACGGAATGTGGGGGTTTGATCGGATCTCATAGGGTGGGGGCATTGATCAACTCGAGGGTCCTTTGATGAGGGAAGCTTTCTACTGTACGGGGAGGGGCAATAAACAGTATCGGCAGAGCTAGGTGTCGGCCTGGGAACGAGGAAGACAAACGGGCACACAGGAAAAGGGGTTTTGCATCAAAAAAAGAGCCTGGGACCATAAAAGGAAGGAAGGGAGGTGTCGCGCTGGGGACAGGATGGGGTTCTGAGGCAGAGCTGCGCTGAAGAGGGGTTTATGACCCAAGGCATGTGCGAGCGGGGGTTGTCAGAGTGCGGGCTTTGTGAGGGAGGAGGGCTATGCCGGGGGCCAGTGGCATGCAAAAAGGGTTGTTCTGATCGAGGCACCTAAAATGGCGGGTGCGCACGACAAAAAGTTTGGCATCAGGGAAAAAGGCAAGATGGCGCAGATAATGTTTACCAGACCGTACTAATTTTCCACAGTCCTCCCTTTAACATATCCAAGACATCTTGCTGGCCTATTTCCAATTCATGTCGACTGTGGTGGTCATAGGAAAAGAAGTAGGTACTCAGGTAAAGGAGTTATAAATATTACATTTTAAAATCTTTCATCTTAGGAGGCGGGTCTATAGATAAAACTCGTTTGCAGGAAAGTCATAGTAATGCAATAACAGACAAAAATGATTCTGTAGTGAGAGCATTGAGTACATTTCACAGCTACTTATAGTCGTTTTGAATGTAAATTGATAGGTCATTACATATGTGAGTTCTGTTCATGTTTGGTTGGGGCATAAATAATACAATGGTGGCTGGGAGAGAAATGAGACGTAGCAAAAAACGATGATTGAGGGTGTCAATGTTCGAAGTTAAATGAGTTCTCAGCATTCTTTGTCGTCTTTTGTTGGCGCTGTGGAGCACCGGCGGTGGAGCTAAGGGTCCAGCTCTGTTCTAGGTCCCGCGTTGCAGGGCACGACCTTTTCCTCGCGTTTCTGGTCAAAAAGGTTTTTTTCGCCCTGTGTCCTTTGAGTTGATTGTCAAAAAGGTTCAGATGGAAGAAATGTGCGTGTGAGCAGTCCTTTAGGGTAGGTCGGAAAAAAGGGGGATGGAGCAGGGCCAGATCGGGAACAGACTAGGGGGGCGGAAAATTTCAGGTAGGCGGGCTCCTGACCGAGTTTAGAGAGCGGGGACTTTTCGGCATACATTGAACATCGAGCAGGGGCATCAGGTCAGCCCTTTCCTCTTATTTTGTCGAAAACAGTGCCTCGTCCTGCAGCTCCTTACTGTCGCGGTCTCGCCTTGGCCAATGTCGCAGATGTTCCATAGTCTGTAGTCAGGCCACGTGCTCCCACATCCGGTCCTTCTTTCCTCCGACAGTCGTACCCTTAAATGAGTTTGAAAAGACAGTCTTTAGAGAATTGGCAGAGGAAGGTAATCACATAAGTCTATTTCTCTCCCAGCTCCCGGCAAAAATGGAAACGTCCGTCATATTAGGGTTCGCAAATAACATATAAATGATTGATGATGGGCCTGCTGGATTTACTATAACTTTCCTTCACAACCATTTCTTTGGTGTTTGTTGGTCGTGGGACGAGATCCGGTACCCTTTTATTGTATTACAGTTACGTCAGTTCTTCTGACGGAGACCCACCTTCCTAGTACGAGCCTTACAAAGCTATACCATTCTCCTGGGCTTTATATATCAAAAAAACGCAATGTGCTATCACCATGGTCTGATAGATGAATATAGTGATGAATATAGGCTAAACATTTTTCATTCTATCAATGCATCCTGCCTTTCAGCTAAACATTTTACTTTCAACAGGGTTTATTGCAACGATTTCTTCACTTCGGTCTAATCTTAATTTTGCAAACATCGTTCTAGTTTCTACATGGCCTCTTACAACCTGACTACTTAATTAAAAAACCCGGGGTTTTATGAAAAACAACTAGGGACATAGAAAACTGTGGTAAGGGCGTAAATCGACCCATCTCTTACAACCGGGGGTGAGGGACAGTTTTAAAACTCTCGTCTGGGGCAGCTGTTACGAAACAGGGGGCGTTCCGGGAACATGAGGATGTTTCGCTCACCTTTACTGTTTGGGTATTGTGACAATTCGGGACGGGGAAGGTCGCGTTATCTGAGGCATCTTTTTTATAACACAGGAGCCGCTGACATGTAGTTCCCTTATTTCGGGTCAGATTAGGGAACCTCAGTCGTCTTACCTATCCTTTCCCTAATGGCCAAATCTCGGTTTTATCAATTTTTTTTAGCAGAAAGGAGAGGTAGTGACACGGCGTCAGGGTGGTTTTTTATTTAGGATAAATTTCGAGCAAATACTTGTGGTATTTGGGGCCAATTGGTGGTGCACTAGGGGTGGCGGTTTGCCAATTTAGGTGCTAGTCGTTCGGAAGAGCGAGAGAGAGAGAGAGAGAGAGAGAGAGAGAGAGAGAGAGAGGGAGAGAGAGGGAGAGAGAGGGAGAGAGAGAGAGAGAGAGAGATGTGCAACAACAGGCTAAATAGTACACGTGCGACATGGGGAGTGGCCGTGCATTAAGATAGGCTATTCAGCGTATTATACAACATAAGACATTACGGGTCCGTGTTAGAATGTTGAAAGCATGCAGTTTGGGATGGACGAGCATTAGGCCGGGTACAGGGGACATGCATCGAGTAAAAGGGCACCATTGTGTCGCATTTCTTGCATTCTCGGTCCTTTAACCAGTTAAGTCAACGCGTCAGTCATACACAAACATCGTCTCATAGTTTCAGACATACGTGACAGGTGTCCATTCACGCAACACGGATCAAGGGTGATCGCTTTCATCATGTCATACAATTTATTGGCTCTTCTGGTACAAGAGCAGTTTGTGGGTGTGTTTAGGTGCCACCAGGCAGTGTTAGTCCGCTTCGTGTATCAGACATGGCGAGGCTTCAGATCTTCACCGTACCTTGGTCGTGATTCCGATGTGGCCTGCAGGGGGGGAAAAGGAGGGGAGGGGGACAACATTTCGAGCATATCAAAAGCACGGGTACGAAAGTCTTTTACTTACCTCATACTCGTCTTATCTCCTCGGGATAGAATCCCTGGGGTTGTGGTTTCTGGAGCCAAGGGGGGGGGGGCAGTGTGTCCTTATAGGCTATGAGTAGGAAAACGTTAGAGAATCAGAAGCACTTAGGGCGAGGTTTCTAGTTGGCAGGTGGACTTAGCTATCGGGGTCCTTAAATCTCTTCCAACGCTGTGATGTTCTAAGGTTTATCAGCTCTTCGGTCAACTCTGTTCCCTAGTACCTTTGAGTGTCGTATCTTTATAATATTCTATCATTTTCATCGTTTCGCTTTACCCATCCTTTATATTCCATCTTTTACACCGTTTTGTCTTACCCAACCCCAGAAATCGAGGTCTTTCTCCATGCGCGTGTCCCTGAGTCAGTCGCATATTTGACGGCAGAGTGTCGTGTCTTAGATTCGATCCTCCATCCGGGGCTGGGCAACCATCTTCTATTAACCTTAAAGAGAGAGCAGAGTAGGGTGCACAGAAAAAAACTCTCCCGCCGATCCCATATTTTAAATAAAGCATGCAATACCCATTCATAGTTTCGAAAACCTTTATTTTCACAATCGTTCAGCATGTTGATAAGACAGTGTGATCGGGGTTGGCCGGATACGGCAATGGCTAAAGTGCGTACAGTAGGGGGGGGGGCTATTTTGTAGGATTAAAAACATGTTTTAAAAGGTTCATTCATTCATTTGCAGGGAACTAAAAAACGTCTATCGAATAGTTGAGGGACCAAGGGGCATTCATTTCATAATTGGAGACACAGTTGGGCTAGGTGTAATCAAATTCCTATAGGTATACCATGGGAGCGTGTCATAAGCGAGGTTACATGTCAGACATGATAATATCATAATGAATCGTACATTTGAAAAACATTTTTCACGCGGTCCTTTTATATGTTCGTCGAGTGAATCCTCCCCCCCCTTTTTTTTTTTTTTTTGTCAAGTGTACAAAGGATCATAACATATCTCGGAACATCGAGTCTTTTTTAGCAAAAGAAAACACCACGAGGCGTTCGTAAGTTCCTATTGTTACCGGCGCCATTTTGGGCGGGGCCGGGCTGGTCCGGAAGTAGTATCAAGGAAAAAATGTTTCCTACAACCGGCAGTTGGACCAGAGTCCTTTTCGGCAGTTCGAGAATTCATGCTAACAGAAGGAGTGGCTATGTCATGCTTATTTCGTTAGCGGTCAAGGCAGTTGTCCCTCACCGGAAGCCTGCAGGGGCCGAGGGCTCCGGGGACTTTTGTAGAATCTTCAAGGCTGTGGGGGTGCTGTTGGAGGTGGGGGCTCGTGCTCCGGTGGGCAAGCGCCCGAGTTACGTTGCTGTTCACAGTTACTCTAGCGGCCGAGACCCGCCTTCCAGGGGGCCCAGACGCCATTTTGAGGCCTGCAGCAGCCGCCCTTCGTCGAGTCTGCAAGAGTGGAGGAGACCTTTTGGAATGAACCCATGTCCAGTGCTGCGGAAGTATGGCCACCTGCGGTGCATGTTCGGTGCTGTGCAAGTATCGGCACCGTTGCATGTTCGGTGCTGCGCAAGTATCGGCACCGTTGCATGTTCGGTGCTGCGCAAGTATCGGCACCGTTGCATGTTCGGTGCTGCGCAAGTACTGGGGCGCCACCATGGTATGTTCGGTGCTACGCAGGTATTGGCACCACCGCCTGGCTGGAGGAGTTCGGCGCTGGGCCGGGGGCTGGGAAACCTCCTATCCGTGGAGGTGGGAGAGGCTCGTCCGCATCGCCTCTCCCTCCCAGCCCGACCTGGAATAATTTTCGCGGAGGTATGTACAGGACATCCCTCTCCCCAGAGTTGTCGCAGCCATTATTCAAGTGGCGCCTGGCGTGCTGCTGCGGCCATTACGGAGGAGAAAAGAAAGAAGTGTCCCGTCCTTCTCTGGGCCGGGCTTCCGGTGGATGTCGGCCGGACGCCTCTTGCTCTGGCCCCATGAACGGGTTCCTTGGCTCATCGGCTGCAGCCGGATCCAGTTGGCCCCAGTCCCTGGCCATTGGTGGCCGGACCGGGGAGACATGTGGCGGGACTATCTGCAACTCTCACGTGCCACCGTGGCCGGACTGGGGGAGAGAGAGAGAGGGGGGGGTCGAGGACATAGACATTCCCCCCCCTACAACTCTCCGGTGTGGTCAAGGTGATCCCCTGGCTGGGTCCCGCTGGCCCTTGTCTCTCCTCCGGCTCCACCCTATGTTACGATTTCCTGGCCGACTGTTGGCAGCAGGACCCGCCTTATATGGGTTGCTGCCAGTTGGGCGTAGCCGTAGCCCTGCCCTACTTTGGAAGGTTCCAGAATGGGGGGGGGGCGAATGTTCTGCTGACTTTCATTTTCTAGCTTACTGTTATTTGTTTCTTGTTCGTCATGTTAAATAAAAGTTCAAGTTCATCAGTGGCTTACGGATTTCGTTTTCTCATTCCTTTCTTTCCAGGTTGTTTCATGCTAAAGCTTCTGTTAACAGAAGTTTAAGTAACACGGTAACACAGGCAGAGGGATGACGCAGATTCATGCATCACGTACACACAAACTCAGACGGGGAGACAGTACAAGTATTATATAGAAAGACCCAAGACAAACATAAAACAGTTATTGGCCACAATTATCTTATTTCTATATGCTGCGCATACCTTTTGTTAGAGCAATGGGGCAGGCTTTAGTTATATGCCTATAAGGATGCGGAAGAAAGGAGGTAGTAGGTTTTCAGACATTGGCAATCTCCCTAGTCCTCTCGGCGAAGGATACTTGTGTAACCCTTACCTCGAAATACCCTAGACTTTTCCCTACTTGGCTAAACGTAAGGTTGCTTGATCATGTGTGTACGTTATTCTTTCGGGTTTCTTCGGGGTTTGTCGTCTGTCAATTTAGAGCTAGACTGGATTTTCCCGTCTTATCGTTGTTGGGTCTATGAGGACTCGAACATGTCGCTGAAATCGGCTTGGCGAAATCTGTGCCATCGGGCGTAATCGAACGTGGTGGTTCTATCTGGCCTGTTCAAGTCAGTCTGATTCATCTTTGTCTCGCGCCTTTTCCCTTTCTGCCGGCCTGTTATTCCTGTCGGTCCTCTGCTCCTACTCACGTTCAGTAGAGTCGGGCATTGGGCTTTCCAGTGCCCGGCATATCTACAAAAAGCACATTGGTTTTGCCCTAAGTCTGGCCGTCCTGTGCGTAGTGTCGGGGGATTACTTTCGGGACGTTGTGTTCTGGGGTCGTCCTGTCGATATGTTCCTTTACCTGCTCTGTCCTCGTCTCTATTCTTTCGTTGCATTGCCTCTTTGCGCCACATACCGAGGCAGTCGAGCATAATAGGCGTTGTCTTATTATCACGAAGGGCTATTTCTAACGTTTCTATTTTATCAAGATCGAAGGATCCTATCAGTGGCCACTGTTTCTCTTGACTTTCTTTGGTATACCTGTGCCACAGTTTACTATAGGCTATGGTAACTAATCCATAGTTTATGAACATGTCTTTATTAGGGGTGCCTTCCAGCGGAGCTAGATGATCCACCTCTAATAAACGGTCCGGGCTGAACCAGCTATCGACCAGTGGGGAGAAGACAGACATGACAGCTCACAACGAGGGACAAAAGTCAGCACTGCCTATCTTATCACTGTGTGCAAAGACTAGACAGAATATTTCTATTCTACGTTGTTTGCAGGCAGTGAATACCTCATGAACCAATATCAAATGAACAAAAAGAGGACCAGTGGGAAGAATAAGTAGATTCGCAAAAGATCTGCGTCCTCTACCCTTTCACTATCTGCAAAGGGGAACCTGTTCTTTCCTGTTTGTAGACAGAGAATCTCCAGAAAACAATCCGCGAACAGTAGCTCGGGGTCAAAAACAGTTAATCAGTGGCCGTTAATAAATAATCGATTCAGTGGGGGAGAAAGATAGGCGAGACGGCTGCGTTACCTATCCTTCACTGTTTGCAAAGAGAAAAGAGCCTACTGTTTCTTCGTGTGCAGACAGTGAATCTCCAAATAGGTCAACAAAGAGTAATACTAGTATTTTCTGAACAATTAAACAATTATTTCGTGTTTCGTCGTGTCTACACGACCTTACCCGGACCGTATGGACGGTTTCTTGTCTTCCGAATCCAGCGCCCGATCGTCCTCTTTTCTTTGTATTCCTCGCAGCACTCCTGATGGTTCCCAGTCAGGACCGCAGATCACTCGGGAGAGGTCTGTTCGGAACCAGTGAAGTTCGGATGATCGGCTGCCAGACGAGGGTCTATTGGGCAAGAGCTCTCCCGATCGTTGCAGTCGTTCACTCTGTCGTCAGGACCTCTCCCACTGGATCCACGAGTCGCTGATGGGCCCCACGCTTGGGACGCCAATTGTGAAATCTAAGGTCAGGGGACAATCGATATTTGCCCGGCGGTATCGCCTCTTTAACCCACAAATTATTAATCAATGAAGAGGCAGGCGCTGGAGACGGGAAGGCAGGAAACAAGGTTTATTCTCTCCGGAGGAGAACACATCAGTTCAAACAGCAGGTATCGTTCTGAGGTGCTCTAACCGCATCTCTGAGGCCTGGCCTCTTATACACAGCTTTATTGCTTTATTACATATAACATATTCATGGCAAATGCTTTGATGTACGGAAAGACATTCTCGGAATCCCCGCTCCAAGCCCGTTCCCACACACATATACAGCAGAAGTCCCCACCCCGGTCACGACAGGTGATGATTATCGCGCAGCTGGACATTCCGCCGGTTCACGGAATGTGGGGGTTTGATCGGATCTCATAGGGTGGGGGCATTGATCAACTCGAGGGTCCTTTGATGAGGGAAGCTTTCTACTGTACGGGGAGGGGCAATAAACAGTATCGGCAGAGCTAGGTGTCGGCCTGGGAACGAGGAAGACAAACGGGCACACAGGAAAAGGGGTTTTGCATCAAAAAAAGAGCCTGGGACCATAAAAGGAAGGAAGGGAGGTGTCGCGCTGGGGACAGGATGGGGTTCGGAGGCAGAGCTGCGCTGAAGAGGGGTTTATGACCCAAGGCATGTGCGAGCGGGGGTTGTCAGAGTGCGGGCTTTGTGAGGGAGGAGGGCTATGCCGGGGGCCAGTGGCATGCAAAAAGGGTTGTTCTGATCGAGGCACCTAAAATGGCGGGTGCGCACGACAAAAAGTGTGGCATCAGGGAAAAAGGCAAGATGGCGCAGATAATGTTTACCAGACCGTACTAATTTTCCACATCCAGATCAGTCGGGCTTTATTCCCCACAGAAACACAGCCTTAAATTTGCGTCGGTTGCACGGCGTGATAGCCAGGGCCTACACTTTGCAGGAGCCAGCCGCAATTGTTTCACTTGATGCAACTATTCAACTATGGCTTTTGACACCGTAGAATGGTCCTATTTGTGGGCGGTCCTGAATAAATTTCGATTTGGCCCCGAATTTATCAGCTGGGTGCACCTGCTGTATACTGAACCGCTTGCCCAGATAGTTGTCAATAATCGGGTCTCAGCACCCTTTCATCTTGGTTGGGGCACTTAGCAGGGCTGTCCTCTTTCTCCCCTTTTTTTCTCGCTAGCTCTGGAGACTTTAGCGGCTTGGCTGCGCTGGGAACCTTCTATCCGAGGCATTCGGTGGTCCCCTACTGGGAGGACCGAATTTCCTTGTATGCTGATGACATGCTTCTTTATTTAACCTCTCCCCGGAAGTCCCTCATTGTCATCTGTGACGTCCTGGCCTCTTTTGGTAAGAACTCCGGGCTTTCTATCAATTGGGGTAAATCTTTGTTGTTCGTTCTGAAGGGAGAACCCCCGGTCCCTCCGCAGAATTGTCCAATTCAAATTAATATGGATGGATTCAAATATTTGGGCATTTTCATCTCCCTGGATCCGGTGGTCAGATATGCTCAAAATCTCCTTCCCCCCCTTGCAGAGGCTTAGGAGTGATATCGCCCACTGGAAGAAACTTCCGCTCTCTTTGCTGGGGCAAGCAGCCCTTTTTAAAATGATGACCCTGCCTCGTTTTCTTTATGCACTTCAGAATACTCTAGATGTAGTGCCAGCCAGTTATTTCCGTGCGGTTGAAGGGTTACAGCGTAGTCTCTTATGGGAGGGCAGACCCTGTATCGCTTTAGCTAAACTGACGCTTCCCTGGTATGATGGAGGCGTTGCCCTCCCAGATATTAAGCGGTACTATTGGGCTTCCCAGCTGTCTGCGATCAACCATGGAACGTATGGTACTATTGCTGATCCTGGCTATGCCATGGATAAATGGCTTCTCCCCGGAGGTAGCTACAACAGAGCGCTATACTCTAAGCCAACGAGGCTGAGCTTGACAGGGCCGACTAAGCATGCTGTCCGGATCTGGTATGATGCCACGAGCTCACTGGGATGGAGGGACAAATTGACGCTAGCCACCCCGCTTTTTGACTCGGAGCTGCTGGGTAAGCTCTGGAATACGAAAGGTTTTGATAAGGGGGACTTAATAGGGATTTCCTCCATCAGGGACATCTGGGGCAAAGGGAGGATCAAGTCCTTTGAGGGACTGCAGGCTGAATTTGAACTGACGAGCTCTGAGTATTTTCGCTATGCACAAATTCGGCATTCTTTACAAGCTGCTCTGCCCATGGACGCGGATCCTCCGGAGGCTTCGCCTCTTGAAGATAGAATTTTGGATGGTCACCTCCCCGAAAAAACTATCTCCCTGATTTATAAGAAGCTACTTAATCATAGGGCGGATCTGCTTGGGGAGTTGAGGGATACGTGGGTGCGAGACGGAATAGAACTGGATGATGAGGACTGGCAATCGGCTGTGTCCTCTCCCAAAATAGTTGCCATTCCTGCTCGACTGCGGCTCGTTCAGCTTAAAATGGCCCCGCCTTGTGCGGATGGGTCTGTCTTACACCGGATTGTGTAAACGGAAGTGTGGTCTCGTTGGGACGTTCCTCCAAATCATTTGGGAGTGTCGATATATTACTGAGTACTGGTGTGAGATTCACAACACTATTCATGAGGTCCTGGGAGTCTCCTTGATACCGGAAGTGAGGAGATGCCTCCTTAACATATGGGAACGTACGGACCTCAATTCTGCACAGACACAGTGGGCTACATTGAGTTTGATGATAGCGAAAAGGAATATTGCCCAGCAGTGGGGATCTGAGCAGCCTCCCACCCTTGAGACCTGGAAGAATAACTGGAGTATGTGTCAGGAGAAAACTGTTTTTATGGCAAGGGGCAACCCTCGTAAGTGGGCTTTGATATGGGGACTGTGGAATAAATATAGAGGAGAGATCTGTGTGCCACCTAGAGCTGCTGTTTCTGATGTACCCCATCTCCGTAAGGTCTTTAACATGTGTGTACTTTTGTTTCCCATTCCCCTGGTGGTGAGTTATTTAATATGACAACGCTCCTTTGTACTGTGTCTTTTGCTGATGCTTTGTTTTAAATAAAAATAATTGTTAAAAAAAACACTCGCACCATCGCTCACTCGACCCCTTTTTCAGCCTCTCCCCGCTCCTCACTCACTCAATACTCCAGCCTCTCCACATCTTTGCGCCTTTCTCACTTGGTTGAAACCTTTACAATCTAAAGTGCCTGTGCTTGATTAATTTTACAAGAATCACCTGAGGGGAAAGTAGATGATTTACAAGCTTTACAAATCCTTTAAAATGAGCAGACATCTTGGTACGCGTCAGGATGACTTTCAAATCTCCCCTGAGTTCGTAAACCACCACACATAGAAGCGTCTCTTTTTACAGTGCCTATCCACCAAAAGTGGCCCTGCAGTATGAGCTGGGCAAGCAGGATAGGTTCAAAAAGAGCCAATAATTAAGGGGAAGGTTGGCATATCAACAAACTATCTATGGGAGTTCCCAGTCCATGAAAAGGATTTTTTTCAGACAGAGTGGAAATTAGACCCCAGTTATTCTTCTCTTTTAGGAAATGTGGCCTTGTGGCTAAAAGTGCCAACCTTGGAACTGGGATTCCAGGTTGGAATCCTGTGATTCTGAACCAATCATTTGATCACCCCATTCCTAAAAAACCCACACAAAAAAACTGAGAGGCAGATTTTATAATATTTCATGCAACACAGCAAGGAAACTTGCAGTGTTGCATGAAAGGGAGAGAGCAGAAAGTTCCCACATCTACTCAAATATGGCACACTTCTGCTCTTTCTTAGCGCTATCAAGTGCTTTATTTGTAAACGAATAAGTGCCAGGGTCCTTGTCTGGAGGCCACTGCAGATTGCACCACCCATTGCCCTTGTCAGCACTGTCAATGGCAGGTGCAACACAACTATTAACGATCACACTTGTACAAGTGTGACAATTAAGACTAACCCAGGCCTTCCAAAGCTATCTGAGGGCAGAGAATGTCTGTAAGGCAATTTTAATTGGTGACGTTTTTGTCTTCTTATAACATCACTGAACTTCTATGAATGTGTACACAACTTGAGTCAACGCTCATTAGGAGTCACCGTTACAGAGCGGTCTGGAACCCTAACAATCCTGTACCGTAAAGTTAATTAGAAGTGATGTCACACCAATAGTCAACTTCTTACTGTGTGTGACGAAATTAATTTTGCATCATTATTTTAATTTGGAATTATTCATGTGTGATTAATGTGGGTGATCGCAAAATTCAAAAGTCTATTTAATTAAGATAGGAATTAGCACACCGTACGAACACGAATATGGAAAGTTGCAAAGCTATTTTCTTCTGCATGTCCCTTCATTCTCCCCAGCCCGACAGTAACTATCCATAGATTGCAAATTTCTGCACTTTGGGATTTTTCCATGGAACTCGGGGTTATCATGTCCTTTATAGGATGCTTTGTCAAAAAAGAAATTGCCAACATTCATCCAGTTTCAAAGTCAAGATAAACTTATCTTTAACGTTAACTTCCAAGAATATGTCACATATATTTTCAACAATGTCTATCATTGGCAAAATAATATAATCAGTTTCCTATAAAATACCATGCTGGAACCTAAATTTAAGGAACTCCATGAACTATGAGTTCCCCAAAAATAGTGATCTATGAAAGACTTCACTCTCGTAATAGAAACTCACAAATATTTAAACAACCCAGTACCACACAGAGTGAAACAAAAAGGATAATAAAATGGAGGGACACTTGTACCCAAACTGGCAATGGCAGCCTATGTTCCAGTTCCTCATCAGCTGTCATCCCTCTTCCTTCAGGACAGGTTGAAAGGATGCATCATTGTTAATTTTTACAAAGTAACACGTGAATGAATGTCTAAGAGAGCCACAATAAAGCCTTTACCATGTGTTCACCTAAGAAGGATACTTTAAAGATGGCCTACATAAATGTTGGAATAAATTCCTTTAGAAGATACATTATAGAGTGAAAACAGAAAGCTACATGAAAAAACTAATTTTGTTCCCAAAATACGGTGCTGCTGACCTGTAAAATAGAAAAGATTTAGGGAAAAACATGAAAAGAAAATGTCCAAAAATATTTGTCATTGGTGCAGGTGACGTTCATCTGTTTGCTTCAAGTCTGAATCATCTGACACTGTGCATGGCTTCTCTGAGTAAGTAAATGATGCAGATTCTGAAGTATCTTTAATTTACTACAGATCCTTTGAGAACAGTAATAATGGACCTGATTCAAAAAGGTAAATTCAGTCCTAAACATAAGTATAGAATTGACAACAACTTTTTTATGCCTACTAGTTAATCATAAAATAGTTCCTGGCAGTCGTATATGCATTTATGAGTATGACATCTTTGCAACAAGTACTGAGATATCCTCACTTGTACATCCCCTTTAGTGGACGAGAAGAGCATTCCAAAGTGAGGTTTACCTTGGAAGCTTGAGAACCCCCATAAACATGGATGTTTCTGATCATTGCAAAATTCCTCTTTGACATTGACCCAGCCATGGAATGAGCACAACTCTACTCCAGTTAAGGTCTGAAGTAACTCCTCTCCGTGACAAGAAAGGAAATGGATGATCCCAATGGTTAATGGAGGGGATTTCTTCACGGGGGATAAACATTTCCACATGGAGGAAAATAAAAGGATCGTGCATACACATAGGGGTTTGCAACCCCCTGTGCAGACTTCTTCGTTACGCAGAACTCCACCAAGCTGGAATAGGAGGACCCATGGTAATTGTCAGCTGACATTCCTGTGCCTGTACTAATGGCAATAATGAGGACTAGAAAATATTAGTAAATTTGTAAATCTGCACCCACAAATAGACACAAATCTCTGGCTGCAGACATATTACTTTTTTCTGTGTATCAGGCCCAGTATTTTTTGAGGAGGGTAAGAAATTGCTCAACTTGTAATGGTAAAGTTTCAATCAACACATTTACAGGACAAAAGCCCCCATTCTTCTAGGGAATTTGTGACCCGCCCCCAAATATGTTTTGGACAGTCTTTGTGAACTCCCACAGCCTGGCTCACCAACCAAAGTAACCTTTCCAAATACACCGAGGATGTTCCTAGCTTTTGTCTTGAAACTCCATTAGTACATAAGGCTGCACTGAGCGTAGAGTGCCTTCAAAGTTAACCACCTCCAACAGTGGAGGACATCTGTTTACCCTCACCTGGCCATGGCATGACTGATTGTTGATGGCAACCTAATCCTTAGTTTATGAACCTTGTTACCACTACCCTTCTGAGAGGATCTAGTGCTCATTCTCTGAGAATCCATAAACTGTTTCAAAAGTGAAATCACACAAATATACTCCATTCCTGGTGAACAGGAGGTCCCATGCAATTTGTTTGTGATGCTTTCTTGGTTCCAGGGGCTAGATCGGAAATTGACATAGTCCAAGTAACAAGGTGACCGGGGATCCATTTGTTGCTGTATAGAGCAATGGACACAGCTCAGATGACACCACTGGGGACACCAGGCTGGTCTCCACATTCCTATGTAAAATCCAATATTTACAATGAGGACAGATAGCATCCTGCTTCAATGACATACAACAAAAGGTTCTAAAGGGCACCAAATATTAAGGACTGTGCACCTGATTTACAGTTTGGTAGATAGGTTACTTCATCACAAATGTAACAGTTATCCTTTCCGCGTTATTCTAGATGTATTATAGCCTATGGCACTTGCAATAAAGCAGGCTACCTCTTACGTTTGTGATTGAGGAACCCATCACCCACACTTTAAACCATATATTTCAGAACTGGCCGGTCACAGATGGGATACTTGGTTAATGGGGATATAACATGACCCTAGGCAGCCACTCCACCCACCAAATCACCGCTCATAACAGGATAACTAGATTTAGGCTAGGTTTAGGGTTCTGAACCAATGGGTATGTCAACATGAAACATCTCCAGATCAGCAAGGGAGGTGGTTTACTCTTTCTGAAATAAGGGCAACTGACCCCAACCAGCATGATGCCACGTTGGGACCAATGGCAAAGACTCCCTGTTTCCTCAGATTTGAAATGAGCAGAAACAGGCTCTAATAAAGTCAAAGATGGTTATGAGATGGATTGAATGTTGCGGTATTAAACTTTCCACATGGCACAGCAGTTCTGGGGACATCCCTGCAAAGTTCTTATGGCTATAATGTGAATCACTACTTCAAGATGTCTTTTGCAAAGGCTTCAAGTTAACTGGACTTGCTTTTAGATTTTCCTGGTCGGGCCCTGTTCCGGTTCATGTGGGACAGTATAGCTTTCTCTGCCACGCAGTTCAGTGCAGCAGAGCAGTCTCCCAGTGCACAGGCTTAAATCTGGGCTTGTGAGGGAAACAAAAACAACAGAATATCTGTCAAATGTCCTTCTCTTGCCATTTCCCATCAATAAAGATGGACAAATAGGAGACAGCAAGCCCTGCCAATCCTCTTTATCTCACAGTATTTGGAAAATGGCTATTTAAATTAACCCACTAATCTGGTGCACCAGCAGCATTAGCAAGCTAAAGCAGTTTATGTATGACCCATTTATCCTCTATGCACTTTTCATTAGCATACAAATTATTTAATATTTTCAAGAAAAAATCAACACAACATTTGAGCAAGTTGTGAAGATGTGAAATGAGCCCAGAGGGAGTGTGCAGTCACCTGTCTTTGGACTGAAAGGCCTAAGCAAGGTTTATGCTGTTCATTGAAGATGGGATTCTCCTCACTGAAATTCCATTAAACAATGAATGTCACAAAGTTGGAACCCCTGTAAGTCACTAAGGGATTACTAGCATTGCATCAGTACACACTCCTAAAAATAATGATAACCAATATACTTCTTTATTGCACTTCCACTTATCATCCTCTAGGTGCTGATATTAGATGCTAATTATGACCCATCTCAATGACACTAATTATATCTACCTCAGAAAGATGAAAGGGTGACTAAACCAACTGGAATTCAAAATGGTGACTTTGAAGTTACGCACAGGTTTTTACAGTAAATGTATTAGTCAACTGAACTGTCTAACTAGCATTCCCATACTGCAGATCATACAAGTGGGAAGAAAACTTGTTATGGTCATCCATAATTTATATGAAGATAGATTAAATGAAAATGGATGTAAAACAACAAACTGTTTCACATTCAAGTACTCTCCAGCATTTGCTGATCTCCTTGGTTGGTCTTCAATTGGGAATATGTTTTAATTATCACTTTATACAAATATTGTGACTAGATTTCTTTAAATGAAGTATGTATCCAGAGCACTCAACATTGTTTTTCTGTTTGAAAAGCTTTACTTAAGTTAAATATAAGGACATCTAACGAGGTACAATATATGATTTAAAATTCAATAGCTGAGATATAATAAAATGCAAATAAACAACAGCGCATATTTAGAAATATATCAAAGTAATGTTATGCTAATATATTCTGTACAACTAGCTACAAAAATTGAAATACTGTGGGTGTGTTAAAAAGAACATAGATTTTATGCTGAGAATTTTAAAATGGCAAAGAGAAAGTAACAAAAGGTTTCTTTGCACCAGATAGAAACATTGTGAATGGGCTCCATAATGTAACCCTTTTAATATATATTTTAATTTCATTGTATATCACTAGAGGAAGAAGGGTAACCATTTTGAGTTTACAGTTATAACCAATGGCATTTATACAACTTTAAATTTCAGCATGATTTCAAAAATTCAATATAAAAATGTTAAAAAGCCAAAAACAAACACCAATGATTTGAAGGGCAACTTTTCCTCGTGCCCCGAATTGAGAACATTTTGGAGAAGTACTATTAATAGAAACTAAGGGGCCCATTAGGATGGCGGGGGTAGCCACCGCCAGCCTGGCAGGGGCAATCCGCCCGCAATCCACACCTAAATTCCCCCTGCCATATTAGGATGGCGGGGGGACCGCAGCAGACAGAAAGACCATCCGCCGCTTTTCCGCGGGGCGGAAAACGTTTAATATGGTGGCGGTGTCTATTAGACACCGCCAGCCATATTATGATGGGCTCAAACAGATGCCTTTCCGTGGCGGCAATGCCGCCACGGAAAGGCATGCGGTCTTCACTTAGGGGGCCATCTGCGGGCCCCCATGGTGAAGAAGGTGTGGGGGGTGCACATGGGGGATACCTTTGCATACACAATGCGGCAGGCACCACGCGTGGTGCCTGCCGCTTTGTGTATGTTAAACAATTCATTGCCTCCAAAAAATGTCTTTCACGTAGTTGGAAACAAAGAAATTGGTAATTGAAAACATTTTGGAATTAATATTTAAACAAAGTGGCACTAGAACTCTAGAGGAAATCCATCAGTATGTGGAGAAATTAAATTTTTAAATAATAATGGCACCAGCAACTTTTGATGTAGAGAAAACTTTTTTCAGTGTTAGTACATCATAATTTAAATACTAAAAAGGATCTATGACATTTTTGGGGGGAAGGAAATGCATTTGAAAACTATACAACTTGGAAAAGTAATAAAATTCCAGAGTTAGTGTGAACTGTTTTTCCTTTTATGCTCCTTATTGAAATCACATATGCTCCTTTTCTATTATTAATTCCACCATAAAATGTATTTGAATTTGAATTTAAATTTGAATTTGAATTTAAAAATATTTCTATAGCGCACTTTTACCACGCGGTTTCTTGGCGCTTTTGAACAGTAGGAAGGCCAACAGGAGCGGAGGGAAGACTAAGCATTGTAAGCTCGAGAAAAGAGCAGGGTTTTTAGACCTTTCCGGAACTCAGTGTAGGAGGGTGTCCCGCGGAGTTCCGTCGGGAGAGAGTTCCAGAACGCGGGAGCGAGGACTGCGAATTTTGTTCCACCTGCCTTTTTCTTTCTGAAACGAGGGATGGTTAACAAGGCCTGATGAGAGGAACGAAGCTCTCTGCCCGGCGTATAGGGCATGATAGCGGAGCAGATGAACTCCGGAGCGGTGCCCATTCTGGCCTGAAAGGTGGTGTAGCCAAGTTTAAACAAGGCTCGCTCTTTCACCGGCAGCCAGTGCAGGGCCTGCAATAAAGGAGTGACGCGATGGAATTTAGGCAGGCCATGAATCAGGCGGGCAGCCTGATTCTGCACTAGCTGCAGACGGCGAATGGCATAGGCTGGGGCGCCGTTGTAGATGATGTTGCCATAATCGAGGCGCGAAAGCACCATAGCCATCACTATGATCTTTAAAGCGGGCAGAGAGAAGAAGCGAGAGATCTTCCTAATGGTTCTCAGGGAAAAAAAACTGGAAGAGACAACTGAGTTGACCTGGGAGTGAACAGAAAGTGAGGAGTTCAAAAAAATACCAAGGGTTTTGACCTTAGGAACCGGGATCGGAGGGACACCAAGTGAGGGAGGCCAGTAAGAGGGGGACCAGGGACTGCAACCACCTCCGGTTAGGACTAGTTCCGTTTTGTCCGGATTGAGTTTGAGGTGGTTGCAGTTCATCCAATCCTGAATGAACAACATGATGGATTGGACATTCAGGGATGAGGAGGAGGAATGGGGAAGGTTAAAGATAAGCTGGAGGTCATCGGCGTAGTTAAACACCGTGACCTCCAGCTGCTGTAACAAAAAGATAAGGGGGTAGATGTATAAATTAAACAAAAGGGGAGAAAGTGAGGAAGCTTGGGGGACTCCACATACAACCCCACGAGGGGCAGCAGTGAAACCAGCTAGGTGGACCGCCTGAGCCCTATCGCTCAGGAAGGACTCAAGCCAGGCGAGGGCCAGGCCCTCTATGCCCGCCGCCCTGACACGGGTAAGGAGGATGGAGTGGTCCACCGTGTCAAAAGCGGCGGACAGGTCTAAAAGAATGAGGGCCTGCGGAAGGTTGGTATCAATGCCCTCGCGTAGGCAGTCCATCACTGAGGTCACCACCTTCTCCGTAGAATGGAGGGGGCGAAAACCCGCCTGCCGAGGGGAGAGGCAGTGATTAGCTTCCACGTAGGTGCTCAGAGTGCTGGTGACATGGGTTTCTAGAACCTTGCCCAAGTAGGGCAGAAGGGAGATAGGACGGTAATTAGAAGGTGATGAAGGGTCGGCACCGGGCTTTTTAAGGATGGGAATAACAGCCGCGAATTTGTGAGCGGTGGGGACCACACCATTGCTGAGTGAATCATTCAGGAGAGTGAGGGGGGGGTAGGGCAGTTTAGGAAGATTTCTCTCAAAATATGAGCCGGGGCAAAGTCTAGGGGGGAGCCTGACTTTATCTTGTGAAGCAGGGGAAGAAGCGTGACCTCGGTGAGGGGGGGAATGGAAGTAAGTTTGGAAGTGACAGCAGGAGGGGAGGGATTGGTGAAGGTAGGGGAAGGGAGGGGGATGTTGGCCTTGATCTTTGCGACCTTGTTAATGAAAAAATCGTTAAGCGAGTCGCAGAGTGATTGGGAAGGGGGGATCGAGGCCATGACTCTATTAGATGAGGCAAGCTCGTGTACCGTAGCAAAAATCTCTTTAGTTTGGGATTCTGCTGCCAGTATCCTGTTAGAATAAAACAGGGTCTTGGCGTCGAGGATGCCTTACTTATATGCTTTGAGCACAGAGAGATAAGTGAGTTTTTTGACAGGACAGTAGTCTCTTCTCCATGCACGCTCTGCTCTACGCGCGGCCAGTTTCTTCTCCTTAAGCTCAGAGGTGAACCATCGGTTAGCAGCATGGGCTCGCTTAACCGTGATCCGCCTCAGAGGGGCAAAGTCATCGCCTGCCTGGGTCAGCCAGCTGTCAATAGTGGCCATTTGGACCGGGGCGGCGAGACCAGAAAGGTCGGGGCAGGAATTGAGTAAAGATGAGCAGAAAGATGGCATATCTGCCTTGCCCCATTTCCTAACCCAGGTGTTCTTGGGAAGGGGGGGTTTGGTCGCTGGAGCTAGAGCAAGGGAGAAGGAAATTAAAAAGTGGTCCGACCAGGAGCAGGGGGAAATGGTGAGGGGAGTGGTGGGGATATTCAGAGTCCAAATCTGGTCGAGTGAATGGCCATGCACGTGGGTAGGGCTATGTACATGGGGAATAAAGTTGAGGCAGGTCATAAGATCGGTAAATTCTTTGGATGAAGGGCTTTCGGCCGGATCGTTGGGCCAGAAATTGAGATCGCCCAACACCAAAACTGATGAATTGTTAATGACCAGTGTTGCGAGAATCTCCTGAAGGCTGGAAACAAAAGTAGGGGTGGGTTGGGGGGGACGATAAATCAGGACAGCAGTGAGGGGGGCCGAATAAGAGCAAAGGCGGATTATCAAGCAGTCCACTTCAGAGATGGGGGTAAAAGGGAGAATCTGAAGGTGGGAGTCAGTATGGGCTACCAAGGCCACTCCACCGCCTCTTCGGCCCTCCGGTCGGTCCGCTCGGATGATGGAATATGAGGGAGGGAGTGCGGCTAAGACGTTAGGTGTGGAGTCGGCTTTAAGCCAGGTCTCTGTTAAAAACAAGAGATCCGGATTATGAGTGTCAAGATAGTCAAATAGCTCATACTGGTGGCAGACTGCTGATCGGGTGTTAAGAAGCGCCGCGGTAGTGTTAAAGATCGGCGTGTGGGGGACGGGAGGGGGGGGGAGAGCAGGGGCAGGCATGACGGCAGGTGGAATTGCCGGGGGTCTCAGAAGGAGACTTAGGTTTTGCAACCGATTGCGCACGGGCGTGCTGATGGTGCCTGGGATCCAGTGGGATATGAGGGCGAGGGATGAGTATGACAGCGGCGGGGCATAAGGAGGTGCCCCCTGCCCCGACCTGTCGCGGACGGGCGCAGACGGGCTTAACTCAGGCGCAACTCCGGCGCGCCTCCGTCGCGCCCGCTGCGCTCGTCCGCTGCGCTGACGCATGAGGAACGTCTATGTAGGCTACGACGCGGTGGGGGAGGAGTCAGGGAGGCGGGAGGAGGGAAGTAATTAAAAAAATCAAGATGCCCGTCCGCCGCTCGCTCTCAGCGGGACGGTGATGCCAGCAAGCTGCTCGTAGTCAGCAGAAAGGTAAATAAGATTGTTAAAAAAGAATTAAATAAAGTCACTTTCGAGCGCTCAGCGCGCAGCCTCTGCCCTCTGCCACAGGGCTTCGACCTACGCGAGAGGGAAAGTGGGCGGAGCCTATGTAGGCTACGACGCGGTGGGGGAGGAGTCAGGGAGGCGGGAGGGGGGAAGTAATTAAAAAAATCAAGATGCCCGTCCGCCGCTCGCTCTCAGCGGGACGGTGATGCCAGCAAGCTGCTCGTAGTCAGCAGAGAGGTAAATAAGATTGTTAAAAAAGAATTAAATAAAGTCACTTTCGAGCGCTCAGCGCGCAGCCTCTGCCCTCTGCCACAGGGCTTCGACCTACGCGAGAGGGAAAGTGGGCGGAGCCTATGTAGGCTACGACGCGGTGGGGGAGGAGTCAGGGAGGCGGGAGGGGGGAAGTAATAAAAAAAATCAAGATGCCCGTCCGCCGCTCGCTCTCAGCGGGACGGTGATGCCAGCAAGCTGCTCGTAGTCAGCAGAGAGGTAAATAAGATTGTTAAAAAAGAATTAAATAAAGTCACTTTCGAGCGCTCAGCGCGCAGCCTCTGCCCTCTGCCACAGGGCTTCGACCTACGCGAGAGGGAAAGTGGGCGGAGCCTATGTAGGCTACGACGCGGTGGGGGAGGAGTCAGGGAGGCGGGAGGGGGGAAGTAATTAAAAAAATCAAGATGCCCGTCCGCCGCTCGCTCTCAGCGGGACGGTGATGCCAGCAAGCTGCTCGTAGTCAGCAGAGAGGTAAATAAGATTGTTAAATAAGAATTAAATAAAGTCACTTTCGAGCGCTCAGCGCGCAGCCTCTGCCCTCTGCCACAGGGCTTCGACCTGTATGTAAAAATGTAGCATGTATTAAATTACAAGTTAACATTGATTAGATGTGGGAGAGGACTTTATCATCTGTATGTGAAGTAAGTGTGTCTAAACGTTTAATTTTAACATCACCAAATTGATATTTTTTCACTGAGCTTCTTCTTGAAAGATAAATAATTCAAACTAAAATACCTGGCGGAAAATTTGAAGGTATTCCAGGTGATCAGTATGAATATATCAGTAATGAGATTTAAGAAAAAGGAATCATTGGAACAATTACTATAGGAGTCAATACATGTATCTTATGTTCCCAAAGCTAGCCACCTGGGGATCAAAAATAGAACTAATTGGAGTTTGAGTAGCAATCAAAAGAGCCCCTATTTCTCAATTGATTAGATTATAAATTAAGGATACACTAACAAAGATATAATCTATTCTACCATTAGAGCTTTGGCCTGGGAAGAAACATGTAAAATCAAAAGTGTCATGATTATAGTCTCCATGTGCTATAGAAAACTCTTTGTGAGATAAATTTAATTTTGATATGTTTTGTTTCCTATTTCATTAGGAAAATATTTAAATGTTAAACCCCCCACCCAGCATGAATCAATAATGTGATTAAAATCCCAAATCACTGTTAACACAATCTTGTAAGAATAATAGTCTCCCTGAACGTATCTTCAAAATTAGTTGCCTCATATACCTTGGTAATAGTGACCAGAAGTCTATTAACAGAGATGTCTAATACAATCCATCGTCCCTTTGAATCTTTCTTCTATATGGACAAAACACATTAAAAGTATTACACTTCCACTTTTCTTATTCAAAGTGTCAGTCATTAAGATATAACCCACCCTCTTTATGTCTTCATATAAATAAATATCTGTTCTTGGTTTTTATAAATAAAGCAAAGTTAGGTTTCTTGCCTTCCATCTAAGAAAAGAGTCTGGGGCCGACTATGAGTTTCGGCAGTGCGGGGACGGGCAGTCCTCCACCTCTGTGCCCCCGCACCGTTGAAACTCGCCGCCGCTCGCATGCCAGATTACAATTTATTTGTAGTCTGGCAGACGGGCAGCATGGCATTCCATTGCGATGCCTCCGTGAGAACACCTGACAAGGTTCCTGCAAGACATGGACTCAAAAGTCCATGCCAAGCAGGAACTTTTGTGCATGCATACAAAGGGGCAAATGTTATGCCCCCTTTGCGCATGCAGAAGGCCAGCAGGCATGATGGGCCCTACACAGGAGGCCCTGTAAGACCCCCTTTGCTTCCTCTCCTCCAAGGTTTACATGGATGAGGAACCACCATGTAAACCCTGGAGGAAAGGAAACTCGTAATATGCTTGGCGGGACCAAGGAGGTCCACCAAGCATATTGTGGCCTCTGATGCCATGCCACCTCCAGGGAACAGCAGTTCCCTGGCAGTGACCCCAGGCTGGTCCAACTGCCCAACTCCTAATGAGTCGGTCCAACTGTCGGTGCGGCGATGGCTGGACCACCATTGTCTAACCACCACAAGTCTGGCAATCCTTGGACCGCCAGACTCATAATTGGACCCACTGTGTTTTATTAAGTCATATCTAAATATTTAATGTGATAATAAATCATCTAAGAAGAAAATTATAAACAAGTGTACAAATACCATAGCTAGAAATAAACACTACAGAGCGGTTTTCATCATCTTCCACTCGCAGATGGAGTTCAGCTGTGTGGGAGAGCAGGCAAGTGACCTTCAGAGGGGCAACATCATCCTCCACTGTTGATATGCGGGACACCTGCACTTATTATTTGACACATTCAGCACTGCACACATCTTCCTCACTCACTCACCTTCTTTCAGCCCACTGACTATCCCATTAATCAAGTCTTTTATTTCTCTCCACTTCTAGCATCATTGAAGCTTTTAGCTGTACCTCACTGACTCACAATCACTTGTCTACACTCTCACAATAGCTCCCTCCCTTCGCTGTTCAACACTCGCACCATCTCTCTCTCAACCCCTTTTTAACTCGAGCATGGGCAGTGCATGTGCTGCTGCGAGGCATGCAGTGCTGTAGTATGGCTTTGAAGCACTGCCCACTCTCCACCCATATTTGTCATTGGCTTCTGTCATTGCCCTTCGTAAACACTGGCTTGCCGTTATTAGGCTTGTTAGTCCCTCCCTGGGGCCTCATTTATGAAAGCCTTGCGCCACCGGTGCGTCACTTTTTCCCATGTTAAAAGTGACGCACCGACGGCGCAAGTCCTTCATAAATAAGGCCCCTGGTCTTTTTACTTCTGTTGTGACATGGTATGTCTTATTTAGTAGGTAAGCACTCTTTTCTTTAACCCCTTGCATGCGTCACGGTGGGCATGTGCCGAGGACAGCCAGGGGATGTCCAAATCTCGCCCACTTTCAAAAAGGCCCGCACAGCACGAAATTTGCCGCCCATGCAAAGGGTTAATGGATTTCTCCTACTGTAGGCACGTGAAAGGGCGAGATTTTGATCGATACCTTATATCTATTGATCCAAACCTCGATCTGGTCGACTGAACCTTTATTGCCTGTCTTGGAAGGAAACAGTACCTATCTGCAAGTTAGTTCACCCAATAAAGGACTCTACTCTTAAAGATCACGGACAACTTCTAGGTTTCAAAAGTTTATTGTAAAGATATAATGAGCTGCAAATACAAGCATCTCAGAATGAGATTCACGAGATACACAGGTCCAATTACATACATGTGCTCTCGAAAAGCCCTCAGACGAGCAACAGAAATCACTAACACAAGTTCTAAAAATAGCAAAGCTATCAGCATAGACGCATATCTCTCCTTCATTTAGGTTGGAGGAAAACAAACACAGGTTAGGCGTCCCTACCCTGTTCTAGATGGTATCCCTACTTAACCAAATCCCAACCTAACAAAGGTGTCAGCAATGAATGACCCCCAAGGGAAGTCACCCACTCTAAGTCTCTTGGTGAAAACCTAAAGTTCTCCAGTCATGACCCCTCACTGCCTACCCATCCTCTCTCTAAAGGGTCCTCAGGTCTCTGCTCTAACTCCACCCAGGGGTGCTGTCCCTAATACAAAACAGTCAACAACATTTGAGACGCCCCTTGCGAAACGCCTCTCACGTGGTGCAACTTCAGGCTTTTTCCATGATGCTTTGTATTGGGCCTCAGACGTTAGAGTTGACCTTGCTTCTCAGTCTCTTCTCCGGCCCGCTGATACCCCTTAAACATTCCAGAACCCTCCTCCATGTCTGGGCCGTCTACTGAACAGGCCTCTATTCATTCACTTATAATTGGATCCCCCCTTTCCTGTTGCAGACAGATATCTGCCGCCAAGAACCCAACTCTCATAGACTTCTAAAAAGGCTTGCAACATTTCTCAGCCCAGACATGTACGTGTAAATCAATGCTAAAACATTTCAGGCCTACAATATTTCACATTATGATTATAGCATTCTATTTCTTCATTTAATTAAAGCATGTTAAAACTCTTATTCTATTATTTAGAAAACATTACTCTAAATCATGGCCCATTAATGCAATGACCAAAAACGTTAAAACAATCTGTGTCGTGAAAAGAAACACCTTCCCTTTTAGCTCCAGCTCTGGCCCTGAGGCCTACCACGTTCTGCGTTTTACCACAGACCATCTTATATGTTAACAGCTACACGACATAGATTCAAAATAATCACGTCTAATAAAATCATATAATGTCACACATTTCTGTATTAATTCCACTTCTACTTAAATCTCTATATTAGCTATACATTTAGAATATAATTTCAAATACTATTAGCACTCATGGCATTTCTCTTCATGAATTATGCTCTCTATAGGTAAGTGTGATGTACTCATATATTTATATCAGTTTGCGCTCTCTCAGTTCCCCCCTTTGATGACCTCTCGGGGTCATCACTAACATTTAAACTGCAGTTATTGCTGGCATTCTCTGCGCTTCCAGAGCTCTCAGGCTCCTGTACTGATTATCTTGTATGGCAGCCAATCTCTGCAACTGTTCTCTTTGGGCCCTTTCTGACCTTCTTGCTCTGTACCATTTGAATACCCTCACCAATCCCCACAATATTATCCCACAGATCAATATTATGATGATAGGCTTTAGGATATACCAAATAAAGCTTTTGCCTAAGATGGAAAACCACCCTCCAACTGTACTCATTCCGTGGCCCACCTTTTCCCAGACATTTTCTCTACTCAAGTCTTCGATCTCTTTGTGTATATTAGTTATGTTCTTAATAACTTTCTCAAGGGGTTTTGAAAGGTCTGGAATGTAAGTGCAACATTCCTGAACCTTCAAAGCCTTACAGACTCCGCCCTCTTTTGCTAATAAGACATCTAATGCAAGCCGATTTTGAAGAACCATAGCCCTTATCGATTGCATCTCTCCTTCTACCAGCATTAAGGACTGAGCAGTGCTGGCAGACAACCTGTCGACAACTGTTGCCAGTCGTCTAATTTTAACATCATTAAGGATTATTCCCAAAAGAGGGAACATAGCTCCAAAGACATCTCCAACCATTTCTGCATCACCTACATCTCTCCTTCCCCTCGATGATGTCTGGCCCTCAATGATCAATAAGTCTTGTGCATGATATATTTTGGGGAAGACAATTGCCAAGTAACATGATCCATACCAGTTGTCAGGTAGTCTCACGTAAGCATTTCTTCCACATACAAAATACACATTTGGAATCACTTGCATTCCCTTCAGGAAATCCTTAGTGTAGTACTCTAAATTAAAAGCATGTTCACATTCAACTTCACCCACGTATACATTTTCATAATACGTTTTGGCTCGGTGAAGACATAACTTTCCTTTCTGCGCTTTATCTAAAGCTATTGGACCACTACTACCCTTTCTCTTGTGTGACTTCTCTTCCTCGGTCCAATCTAATTTCCCTTGTCCTGATTTTTTCAAAATCTTTTGTCTCCTGTAACGATCATCCACCTGCCCTATGAACTTTTTCTCGACTTCTGACACCTTGCATGTCAGATTATTTCTACGGGCATGTGAAGTATCTAAGGTAATCCAAGGAATGAAGAATTTGGCCAATCTGTCTTCACTCTTCCAGTAATCCCATTTATTCATCTGCTTATAATTCGGGACTTCTGGCAACACAGAATCATAATTGGAGAAATAGTATTCAAAACTATCTCTCTCATAAAATATACTAAGCAATAAGCTACATGTAATGCCATATGTCAGAGGGAGGTGATGATATCGAATTCCCTCATCTACAGACGCAGGCAACTGCATGCAGACGTAGCAATCCTTAACCTCCATGGCATCCACGTATTCATACAAAAGTTTAGCATAAGCATTTGACCTAAAGTCTCCTTGGGACTCGTCTACATGTAACCTGCGGGCTTCTGCAGCCAATAACGCTTTCTCTTGAGTGTTTTCCCTTTTCTCACCTGCAACAGTGGGTGTAAGTGTTACTACAGAATTCGCATCAGTTACCTTTACCTCTTCCTCATGTCCCTTTACATAAGAAATTGTTACCACTAAAGCTATTAATATTATCACTCCTACTATTAGTGTACCTATTATACATTTAGCTCTGCGGTTCGGGGTGCCGGCCTCCATTTCGTCAGACAATCTAGCTTTTCCCTTTCTCTTTGCAAAAAAAGTTCTTTTCCTCTCGTTCCTTTACAGTCTCTTTCAATCCTTTTTTGTCTTCAGAATCCACACAGCTGGAGGCTGACAGCCTTTTTCACAAAAAGTCCTTTCTCAGTTCAAAAAGACAACCCTAGCCCTTCTCCATCCACTCAAGGGGTTCCCTAAAATTCTCTGCTTCCTGGGCGCTAGGTAATCTTCTTTTCTTCTGCTTGCTTTATTTACAAAGTCCTTTAACAATCGACTATTAGATTTGTGGTTGCAGCTTCAATAGCATAGTTCAATATTTCCATGCGAAGAGTATGCTCTTCATGTGCTGTTATCGTGGTACCAAAGTCGGGGAATTTCAATTCTGTAAGAAACATGTGTTTTAACTTGCTGAGGCGGGGAGGTCTGGGGAGCACGAATGTTAGTGACCCTTCTTGTTCGACACCGGGTACCAACAATTGTATTTCCACGGTGATAATGGGCTCAGAACTGGACACCACCACCGCTCGGATCCTCCCTGTCTCCGGTTTCACAGACATTTGTCGCCAGATATGTCCACTCAGGTGTGGAGTATCTTCTGTTAGGCACACGCACTCTTCTTGACCTTCTTCGGTCTGGTGCTTCAGCGCCCTGAGCACCTTCTTCTGGGTCTGAGTCTTCTGATATCGGAGGAAGGGTTGCTTCTGGAGTTGACCTCAGGCTAGAACTTCTTCTTTGCGGCCAATTTGCTTCTCCACGTGCCCTTCTACTCCTTCTCCTTCTGGTCTGTTCTCGCTCTCTTTCAGACCTGTCAGGGTCAGACTCGTACTCCCAGCTGTCTTCTCCTTCTGTAGCGTCTTCTGTTTCGCTGTTGTACTGACCGTCCTCAGCTTGGTCAGACTCGTTCCCTGCTTCCACTGGCACCTCTACAGCTTGGCTAGCCCCCTCTATGGCTTCTTGGTCCTCAGCTGGACGTCCATCCGAGAGAGGAGCTGTTTCCAGAGGTGCTGGAACCCTTTTCGTATGCGACGCGTGTATCCAGTTGGGCAGGCCTCCCACCTTTACAGCTGTACTTGTGATCAGGATGACCTGGTAGGGCCCACGCCAACGAATATCCAAGCAGCTTCTTCTCACATGTTTCTTCACCAGGACCCAGTCCCCAGGATACAGGTCATGGCAAGGGCCCTGGCACGCTGGAACCTCTGCAGCCTGCACCTGAAGGGACACAGAACGCATGGCGTCAGACAGCCCCTTACAATAGTCCAGGATCATATCATCTGTGATATTTAACAGTGCAGTAGCTGGAATAGATGGCAGTCTCATTGCTCTCCCCATTAACACCTCATGTGGTGACAACCCTGTTCTTCTGTCTGGGGTACTACGAAGGCTCATGAGTACCAATGGCAGGGCATCAGGCCAACTCAGGGTCGTTGAGGAGCAAACTTTCGCTATTCTGGACTTGATCGTGCCATTAATTTGTTCCACAATTCCTGAGGCTTCTGGTCGGTAACTGCAATGGAGCTTTTGGTCTATATTCAGTGCAACACAAATCATCTTCACAAGCTCGCTGTTAAAATGGGTTCCCCTATCTGATTCCAAAAAGGCCGGCACCCCGAACCGAGGGATAAGTTCTCTAAGCAGTAACTTAGCCACTGTGAGGGTGTCGCACCTACGTGTAGGGTATGCCTCAACCCATCTGGAGAACACACAAACAACCACCAGGACATAGCGGAGGCGGTTGCATCTTGGCATTTCAATGAAATCTATCTGCATTCTGTTGAATGGACCTCCAGACCTTCCTATGTGACTTAGTGCAACTGGTGTTCTTTTCCCTACATTCAGCTGCTGGCAGGTCACACAACGCTGGCACACTGCTTCTGCTGCTATTCTAAACTTAGGATTGTACCAAGTCTGTCTAAACACTCTCAGCATAGCATCTCTCCCTAAGTGTACTGGACCATGTATGAGTCTAGCCATTGGACTCACCATCTCATTGGGCAACACTGCTCTGCCGTCTGCTGAGACCCAAAAATGAGTCTCACCCATTACACATCCTGCCTTTTCCCATGTTTCTTTCTCAGAATCAGGAGCATTTTCTTGCATGGTTGACAATTCATCCCAAGTATCAACAGTTTCCAGTATCATGGCTAATTCGGTTCTTACATTTATTCCACCCACATCCACCTCTGTGAAAGAGTAACCTTGTTCTGCGCAATACCGCGCAACTTCATCAGCATATCTATTGCCTTTCGAAACAAAGTCCTCATTTTTGGTATGTGCGATGCACTTTACAACTGCGATACTTGCTGGACATTGCAATGCTTCTAACAACAAGCGCACAAACTCTCCATTGCGAATGGGAGAGCCTGAAGAAGTCATGAACCCTCTTTGAGACCATAACTGCCCGTAATCATGAACTACCCCAAACCCGTATTGGCTGTCGGTGTAGATGGTGACTCGAATTTGATTGCCTGCTAAGCAAGCACGCGTTAGGGCAATAATCTCGGCTACCTGAGCGGAGTGTACTCCTTCCAGGCACCCAGCTTCCACAACTCCTTCAATTGTACAAACAGCATAAGCTGCTCTCAACTGCCCAACTTCGTCTCTTACACATGAGCCATCGACAAAGAAAACTTCGTCTGGGTCGGTCAGTGGCTCATCTACGATGTCGGGTCTGGGTTTGGTGCATAGTTCAGTCACATCGAGACAGTCATGGTCTGTATATTCATCCTCATCATCAATATCATTTGGAAGTGGCATTAAGGTAGCAGGGTTCAAAACAGAGCATCTCTTGAGGGTCACGTTCTCTGCAGCAAGAATAACTTGCTCATAGCGCGTGAGCCTGCTATTGGTCAGATGCTGTGTTTTGGTCCTGGTCATCAACAGTTCAACAGAATGTGGCACGCACACCTCTAACGGGTGCCCCATAACAATATTTTCACATCTCTCAATGCTGACACCCGTTGCAGCAACGGATTTGAGACATCCGGGCAACGCTGCGGCTACTGGGTCTAAAGTAGCTGAGAAATAAGCAACTGGTCTACGGGCATTCCCATGGATTTGGACCAACACAGACAACGCACAACCTTCTCTCTCACAACAGTAAAGAAAGAATTGTTTATTGTAATCAGGCATTCCCAATGCCGGAGCACGACACAGGTCCTCTCTCAGCTGTAAGAATGCCATCAAACAGTCTTTGTCCCATGGTACCGGATCACTCACCTCTTTGTGCGTCAGTTTTTGCAAGGGCTTTGCTTTCAGTGAAAAGTTCACGATCCACTGTCGGCAATAACCCACCATCCCTAGGAACATCCTGACCTCTCTCTGTGTCTGAGGCGCGTTCATTTTCATGATCGCCTCTATCCTGTCTGGTGACACCTTTCGTTTGCCTTTCTCAATTCTGTGTCCCAAGTACTGTACTTCTGTCAGGCAGTACTGCAATTTTCCCGGGGACACCTTGTGCCCATTGGCAGCTAGGTGATTTAACAAAGCAATGGAATCTTCCCTGCAAGCTTCTTCTGTTTCTGACGCCACAAGGAGGTCGTCTATGTACTGGACCAGAACTGACTTCTGGGGCAGCACTAGACTTTCAAGATTTTTCTTCAGAAGCTGGTTAAAGATCGATGGACTCTCTGTATACCCCTGAGGGATACGACACCATGTTAGGACGCGATTTTCCAGCTTAAATGCGAAAAGAAAATGGCTATCTTCGTCCAAAGGGATCGAAAAGAAAGCCTGACAAAGATCGATCACAGTGAACCACTCAGCTTGGAATGGAATCTGAAACAGTATCACTGATGGATTCGGTACCACTGGACAACATGAAACGACTATGTTATTAATCTTTCGCAGGTCCTGTACTATCCGAAATTTCCCATTGGGTTTCTGCAGACCCATAATCGGGGAGTTGCATGGACTACCCACAATTTCTTTCAGTATTCCCTGTTTAATCATGGACTCGATCACGGGTTTTATGCCTGCAATCGTTTCTGGAGTCAATTTATACTGGGGTGTTCTTGGGAACTCAGCATGCGGTTTCACTACAATTTTCACTGGGTCCACCCCTTTGACCAATCCAATCTCTTCCCCAGTGAAATCCCATACCTCTGATGCCACTGTCTCTCTCAAATCCCAGGGAAGCTCGTCCACTGTCAAAGTAGGGTACAGCTCCACACATATTCTTGAGTTTGCAACTTTGAAATCTGCATCATCATCATTAGTCAATACCTCCACTCCCTGGGGTGTACAATATATAGTACAATTCAATTTGCACAACAGGTCTCTTCCTAGCAGACACACAGGGCTTGAATCGCAAACCACAAATTGGTGCTCATCGCTGTACTTCCCTATTTTCACCTGTACCGGTTCTGTCAATTGGCTGGTTATTCTCCTGTTTGCGACCCCTACCACCTGTATGGTCTCTCCAGACATGGGCAGGTCTGGAACTGCAGCTGATCTGATCGTGGATCTAGTGGCTCCTGTGTCCACCAGAAATGTCGTAGGGCACCCTGCTACTTCTGCTTCCACATAGGGTCCCCTCTGATCTACCTCTAAGGCTGCCCCAAGGGTGCAGTCTTCTCTTTCCACTCTCTGTCCGGTTAATGGGTCCACATAATAGCATTCTTCACCTTCCACAAACAGGGGCATTTGTCTATAGGTCTTACCCATACTCCCTACTCGAGGAGGTTGCGGGAACTGGGCTCGGGGAGGAGCCCCCCCCCCTTTGAGCACCTTTCCTTGGTATGGCGTCGCCCCTCTCATAGGTGCGCTCTGGACCTCTTCCTCCTCTATCTCTTGCTCTCCGATCTCCACATTGTAAGGGCACTCGCGTTTCCAATGCCCCAACTCGTTGCACTGGTGACACCTAGTCGTTTTCTTCAAGGTAGCTATGTCTACTCTGGGTCTAAAGGTAGTACTCTCCTCATTACCCTTGTTCTGACTGTACTGCTTCTTACCTCCTGTACCTGTCCCTTGCTGCTGTTGTTGCGGTCCCCCCTTTCCTGCTGTCTGCAATTGTACCACCATCAGCTTTTCTTTTAGTTTCTTAGCCTTGGAGTCTACCTCATCACAGCAGTACCTGGCATATCTCAGTATTTCATCTAGGGGTTTACTTTGCCAACAAATCGAGTGTTGCTGAATCATCAAACTAATATCCGGTCTCAGTCCCAGGACGAACTTGGACACGAATTGCCCTATATCTTTTGGATCCATTACATCCAAACCGCTATACTGTTTAAACGCCTTCAGCAATCTCTCGTAATATTCATGGACTGTCTCTTTGGGTTCCTGTCTCGTTCTGTCTATTCTGACCCAATCTATGTCTTGCATTGGCACTTTTTCTTTCAGCCAAGTCATCACTCTCTCGAATTTTGCCATCACGATCTCGGACGGCCCATTAGTCCTAGCATCTCTCTCTGGCTCCGTTGTGGGCCACTCAGCGCTAACCTTGCATGCTGTCCACAGATCTCCTGGTACTACAATGTCAAACAGCGTGTTCAGATCTATCCATAGGACTTTTGAGATCTTTACAAACCTCTCGACTTGCTTGTACCACTCCACGGGGCTCTCTCGTAACTTGGGGAAAGATGTGGTAAAAGCAGCTAAATCTCCCCTACTCCAAGGGACATGTACATAGCTTCCATTGGCAACTTCACGCAAAGGGTAAGCTTCTATTCCCTGCTGTCCTGGTGTTATACCAATCATGCTTTTTCTGCCGGTCCCTTTCTTGGACCACCTCTCTTCCCATTTATCTAGTGCCCTCCATGTCCTTATTCCAGTAATCAGTTCCCTTATGTGTGTTTTCAGCCCAATCGTTCTCCTCTCATCTAGATCTCGATCTGAGTAATGTAGCCTGTGGTTACCCTGTAATGCTTTGGTTCTTGACAAGTCCACCATATATTTGCCTGCTAGTTCGACTAACTTCTCATGGACTGCTCTCGCCTTTCGTGTGATGTCCTTTGCCATATACAGTATTTCATCCTGTTCATACATTTCCATTCTTTCTAAAGGCAGGGTACCATCTACCATGTCATCCAGATCTGACCTTAAGCTGGAGACATCAAGTCTCTTGGCTTTTATCTCAGCTCGCAATATGTCTTTCGAAGGGGGCTCACTGGTCTCCCTACCATCCCAACTTCGAGCTCTGCGTTTGGGCTCAGGAGAATTAATGGGTGGCCTCCCTTGCTCCCATCTCTCCAGGTCCCATGCTCGGCCATCCGATCTTGGAAGGTGATGGAACACGGGCCTTTTATCCCTACTCTCTCTCTGCCCACTCTCTTCTTCTTCTCTCCTCTCACCGCACATCTCTCTGTTATTTTCCCTCTGGTCGCTACACTCCCTTTGCCTCGTATCGCTCAATATCCGATACGATCCTTCCTGGTTCCCCATATTCCCTGGGCTGCGCTCATTTCTGTCATCACAGGGACTATGGTGCGACCTCTCACAACTCCCATTCAGTTCTCTGGTGCCGGGCACACAGTGTGGACATTTAAAGCTGTTCCTGTACTCTTGCGCCCTCCTCTCCCCTTCACTGAGTATTGGGCACGCCACCCCTCCACTCCCGGGGCCCCCGTTCTCCAGGTCTGTTCTACCTCCACTCCGGGCCCAATGGGTGACTCCCCTACTCCCTCTACAGTCCCACTCCGGGCTACTCTCCCCAGCCCCGCAGTGAGTTCGTGCTCTGCTGTCCTGACTTTCCCTTTCTGCTTCTGCAGCATTGATGCACTTTTGAGCCTTCACTGCCTCATCCCACTGCTTCATGTACTCATTTAGTTCTTGAAAGGACTTTCGTCCAGATCCCCTCAGATCCATTGGCCATCTGGGGCCCCCAGGATCTCCCCCTGGGTCCCCTGCTGTGTGCATCGGGGTGCTCCACTCTCTGGGTATCGGCATCTGACTTGGGGAATTAGTGGTATCGTTCCTCCTTGCCTGCTCTGCTCTTTCTCTGTCTTTCCGCTTCCGTTCTTCCCCTTTTGCTCTCTCTTGGTCATATATCGATATTATAGGACCTATGGTAACAGGTACCTGTAGTGCATCTGGTAATGGGTAGGATGTGGCGCTTTCCGTTTCCGGCGCTCTTTGTACCACAAACCTACCGACTACCTGTTGCACCTGACTAGGCTGGAGCAACTCTTTCTTTGGCTCAGGATCCCACTCTGAACTGGGAAGCGGTCTATGCTCTCCTGCATTGCCCCCCTTTTCTCCTTCAGTATTCTCGACCTCTCCCCCTGCTCTATTATACGGGGGTGGCCTGTCTGTCAGTAATCTGTTTATCAGGCTGTCCTCTGTTTCGCTCTCATCATCTTCTTCTAGGGGGCTTTTATTTACTGGCGCCTCTAACACTGGGTACAGTTTATTTATTTCCAAATTATGCACTCTCCATCTTTTAGCATCCGCATCCCACCTGGCATCCTGTACTGCCCTTACCGAGCGTTTCACCCTTTCTTGTCGTCTGTTCATATTCCTTTCATGCGCTGCCCTAAGCCATGCTTCAAGGGCTTCAAACTGGGTTGGTCTAGGCAAGGGTCTCTTTGAGGTCATGACTGATTTCAATCGATGTAACACCTCTAATCTGAACGTCCCGTACTTCGGGAACGTCAGTTCCTCGTTTCCTTCAGTAATCTTACTCCACTCTGATATCCAAAGGATCGTATGCAACCCAACATTTACTGCCATATAACGAGCTGGCGTACCCTCCGGCGGGGCTTCTTCCCCTTCATACGATCCTCGCCTCTCTTTCTTAAACAGCGCTTTCAACCATTTAAAACACTTCATAATTATGCGCACAAAATCCAGCCTCGCTACTCTGTTTACTTCCTGATGACAATCCACCAATCCTGTCGCGGCTTTGCTAGCTTGGCCTATCACAGCGCGGTCTTTCTCCTGTCAGCCAATCACGTCGCGACCCTGTATGACGTGTTCGCTAGCTGGCCTATCACAGCGCGGTCTTTCTCCGGTCAGCCAATCACTGCGCGACACCACCTGACGTCTCTTTTCTCCGCTTCGCAGCAGCACCCCTCCTTTCTCAACTCGTCTCCCGGTTATGCATGCGTCCCATTCATACACTGAAAAATGACTACTTCCGACCAAGCGGTCACTTCTCTCGACTGTACGTCCACAGTCTATCTGTAATTGTCAACACAACTGACGAGATGTCTATCGTCTCTCTGATAGGTTACTTACACACACAGTAACTTCCGACCAGCGTCCGTTACTCACGCACTCACTCTTACGTTCCCCCTATCTCGGTCTCTCGGGTGATCAATGGTACCTCATGACCCCCTTCACACTAGTTGACAATTACTCTGGGTGTCCGATACCCCCGAACCACTTAAGCTCTCTTTGAACTTAAGATTTCCACCGGTTGCGCGCGCTCACAACCTGTTCCACAGTCACTCTACAAACATTCAACTCCGCCAGACATTACAACATAGATACAATACAAAAACACCGCAATCTAACACGCATAACCCTTTATACTCACTCTCGACCGATACTGCTGCTTTTTCTGTCTCACGTCATCCGGATCTTCATCTGCGGGCTGTTCTTCCGCTCATCGATTTCTAGGGGCCTTGGGGTAAGCTAACCTGGCCTAGGTCACCGTCCTCAAGAAGGCAACCATCCTCTATAGCTACCAACTGAAAGGGCGAGATTTTGATCGATACCTTATATCTATTGATCCAAACCTCGATCTGGTCGACTGAACCTTTATTGCCTGTCTTGGAAGGAAACAGTACCTATCTGCAAGTTAGTTCACCCAATAAAGGACTCTACTCTTAAAGATCACGGACAACTTCTAGGTTTCAAAAGTTTATTGTAAAGATATAATGAGCTGCAAATACAAGCATCTCAGAATGAGATTCACGAGATACACAGGTCCAATTACATACATGTGCTCTCGAAAAGCCCTCAGACGAGCAACAGAAATCACTAACACAAGTTCTAAAAATAGCAAAGCTATCAGCATAGACGCATATCTCTCCTTCATTTAGGTTGGAGGAAAACAAACACAGGTTAGGCGTCCCTACCCTGTTCTAGATGGTATCCCTACTTAACCAAATCCCAACCTAACAAAGGTGTCAGCAATGAATGACCCCCAAGGGAAGTCACCCACTCTAAGTCTCTTGGTGAAAACCTAAAGTTCTCCAGTCATGACCCCTCACTGCCTACCCATCCTCTCTCTAAAGGGTCCTCAGGTCTCTGCTCTAACTCCACCCAGGGGTGCTGTCCCTAATACAAAACAGTCAACAACATTTGAGACGCCCCTTGCGAAACGCCTCTCACGTGGTGCAACTTCAGGCTTTTTCCATGATGCTTTGTATTGGGCCTCAGACGTTAGAGTTGACCTTGCTTCTCAGTCTCTTCTCCGGCCCGCTGATACCCCTTAAACATTCCAGAACCCTCCTCCATGTCTGGGCCGTCTACTGAACAGGCCTCTATTCATTCACTTATAATTGGATCCCCCCTTTCCTGTTGCAGACAGATATCTGCCGCCAAGAACCCAACTCTCATAGACTTCTAAAAAGGCTTGCAACATTTCTCAGCCCAGACATGTACGTGTAAATCAATGCTAAAACATTTCAGGCCTACAATATTTCACATTATGATTATAGCATTCTATTTCTTCATTTAATTAAAGCATGTTAAAACTCTTATTCTATTATTTAGAAAACATTACTCTAAATCATGGCCCATTAATGCAATGACCAAAAACGTTAAAACAATCTGTGTCGTGAAAAGAAACACCTTCCCTTTTAGCTCCAGCTCTGGCCCTGAGGCCTACCACGTTCTGCGTTTTACCACAGACCATCTTATATGTTAACAGCTACACGACATAGATTCAAAATAATCACGTCTAATAAAATCATATAATGTCACACATTTCTGTATTAATTCCACTTCTACTTAAATCTCTATATTAGCTATACATTTAGAATATAATTTCAAATACTATTAGCACTCATGGCATTTCTCTTCATGAATTATGCTCTCTATAGGTAAGTGTGATGTACTCATATATTTATATCAGTTTGCGCTCTCTCACACGTCATGCGTACTGTCTCTTTCAGGCTGCTCCGGACAATGGCAGCCGCTTCTTTGAACTGAAATAGGTCTTGCATTTACAAGAGTTTGAGCTATTGCCATTGTAAATGACAATAGCTTAAACTCTTGTAAATGCAAGACCTCTTGCATTGCAAATGTTTGTTTAGCCTCTCACCGCCCCTCACTCACTCACTACTCCAGCCTCTCCACATCTCTGCACATTTCTCATGTGGTTGAAACCTTTACAATCAAAAGTGCCTGCCCTTGATTAGTTTTACAAGAATCACCTGAGGACAAAGTAGATGATTTACAAGCTTTACAAATCCTTTAAAATGAGCCTGCAGGGCACGAGGCAGACAGACATCTTGGTACGCGTCTGGATGACTTTTTACAGTGCCTATTCACCAAAATTGGCCCTGCAGCATGCGCTGGGCAAGCAGTACAGGTTCTAAAAGAGTCAATAATCAAGGGGACTGTTGGCATATGAACGAAATATCTATGGGAGTTCCCAGTGCCTGAAAAGGAGCATTTTTCAGACAGAGTGGACAATAGGCCCCAGCTATTCTTCTCTTACAGGACATGAGGCCTTGTGGCTAGAGCTGACAACCTTGGAACTGGGATCCCAGGTTGGAATCATGTGATTCTGGGCAAATTATTTAATCACCTCATTCCTAAAAAAACACACAAAAAAACTGAGAGACAGATTTACTAATATTTCATGCAACACAGCAAGGAAACTTGCAGTGTTGCATGAAAGGGAGATTGCAGGAATTTTCCATATCTACTCAGATATGGCATACTTCTGCTCTGTCTTAGCGCTATCAAGTGCTTAATTTTTAAAAGAATAAGTGCCAGGGTCCTTGTCTGGAGGCCACTGCAGCTTGCACCACCCATTGTCCTTGTCAGAGGTGTCACTGACAGTTCCAACCTAACTATCAACCTTCACACACCTACAAGTGTGAACATTAAGGCTATTCCAGGCCTTCCAAAAGTATAAGAATGGCTTGTTCAGCTGATATTAATAATGTTATTGTAAATTGTATTACAAAATAACTGTTGTAGTGCTTATTTCATCATAATTGCTGGTGCTGACAATTAAGTCCGGTACCGATCACCGGTAACCACTGGCTCAAAATAAGCACTCGCACTTTTGCACCGTGTGCTCCCTAGGTCTGGTGCAGGCACCGTATGCCCCATGCTCCAAGGGTGCCTGCGTTACAAGCAATACTGCACAACACAGAATACAACACACATGAAAAGAGGAAGTAATGAGAAGCAATAAAGATATTTCTCCTTTTTACGCCTCTGTTGGGTAGACGCACCATTTAGCCACAAGCCCAAGTTTGCCTGTCTTTGTACATCTGGGTTTGCGTCAAAATACATGGGCGGATGCATGGAAACACTCCTGCTATACCCATGTAATGCCTACCTAATGCAAAGTAATGCAAGGAAGAGCGTATTGCGGTACTTTGTATTTACTAAACCACACACAGCCATGCAAAACAACATTGCGCTGCTTAGTACACGCCAAAATGGATTTTACGCCACCAACGTAACACAACCAGGATGGAAGATCTCAGTAAATCTGGGCCGAAATATGTAACACATTCTGGTGCTTTTATAATGTGCCGTAATGCCCTCAGGACAGGTTCCACTATAAGAAACTGCAAAACAAAAATGTTAACAGGAAAATCCTTATCAGGGGAAAATCAAGTTCTGTCTGAGGGTAAAGAAAGTCTGTAAGGCGATTTTAATTAAGTGAAAATATTGTCTTCTTCTAACATCACTCAACCTCTATGAATGTGTATACAACTTAAGTCAAGAGGAAACATTTGATAGGAGTGCACCGTTATAGAGCGGTCTGGAATCCTAAAACTCCTGTACAGTAAAGTTAAATGGAAGTGATGTCACACCAATAGGCAATTTCTTACTGTAGCTGACGAAATTAATTTTGCTACATTATTTTAATTTGGAAATATTAATGGATCACTGACAAAATATCCATCTGAAGAATATCGACCTACCAAAATATTGAGGTAAAAATATTGAGGATCAAAATATCGACTTCCTATCTACAAACGGGTGTGTGCAAAAAAATTGCATCCAAAATATCGATGTTAAGAATATAGTTTGCAAAAATATCAAATGTTTTAAATGTCTTAAACATAATATAAAATTAATTAAATAATACATATGATTAAGTAAAACATAATTACAATTAATTAAAACATGTAAAAAATAATAAATAATAAATGGAATGTAAAAAAATTAAACATACATTTTAACGTTTTTTATATATATATAAACTTATTATCAAAAAATTATTAATATTTTTAATTATGAAATGTTAAAAACATAACTTAAAATATAATTACATATTTTAAATAAACGTATAATATACATTTTTAAATACATTATATATAAAAGGTTAAAACATTCAAATAATATTAAAAAAATATTATTTAACACTACATTAAATATAACAATACTGAAAACGTTGCATAGAGTAGAGCATAAAATTATTATTCCCACTCCAGCGAGTGCAACAGTAGGGAAAGTGTTGGATAGCGGGCATTTAAAATTACTACTCCCACTCCAGTGAGTGCAACAGTAGGAAAAGTGTTGGATAGCGGGTGGGTAAACATTACTGTTCCTACTCCAGCGAGTGGAAAAGTAGGGAAAGCGTTGGAAAGCGGGTATATAAAAAATTACTATTCTCACTCCAGTGAGTGCAACAGTAGTGAAAATGTTGGATAGTGGGAGTGTAAAAATTACTATTACCACTCCAGTGAGAGCAACACTAGGTAAAGTGTTGGATAGCGGGTGGGTAAAAATTACTATTCCCACTCCACCCAGTGCAGCAGTAGGGAAAGTGTTGGATAGCGGGTGGGTGAAAATCACTATTCCCACCCCAGTGGGTGCAACAGTAGGGAAAAGTGTTGGATAGCGGGAGTGTAAAAATTACTGTTCCCACTCCAGTGAGTGCAACACTCGGGAGAGTGTTGGATAGTGGTGGGTAAAAATGACTATTCCCACTCCACCAAGTGCAACAGTAGGGAAAGTGTTGGATAGCAGGTGGGTAAAAATGACTATTCCCACTCCAGCGAGTGCAACAGTAGGGAAAAGGTTGGATAGAGGGTATATAAAAATTACTATTACCACTCCAGTGAGTGCAACAGTAGGGAACGTGTTGGATAGCAGGTGGGTAAAAATTACTATTCCCACTCCAGTGAGTGGAACAGTAGGGAAAGTGTTGGATAGCGGGTATATAAAAATTACTATTCCCACTCCAGTGAGTGCAACAGTAGGGAAAGTGTTGGATAGCGGGTGGGTAAAAAATACTATTCCCACTCCAGCAAGAGGAACAGTAGGGAAAGTGTTGGATAGCGGGTGGGTAAAATTTACTATTCACACGCCAGTGAGTGCAACAGTAGAGAAAGTGTGGGGTAGCGGGAGGATAAAAATTACTATTCCCACTCCAGGGAGTGCACCAGTAGGGAAAGTGTTGGATAGCATAGGGGAATAATGTAGTATATCCACTCCCACACTATAATTTACATTAATTAGCAATTAATTAATACATTAAATAAAATTAATTTACCTCCCAACATATTCCCCTATAAACATAACCACCAATATTATAAAATAATAATAAACTAGCATAAATAAATATCAATTAATTTATTAACAATAACAATTAACAATGAAATTAATAACTATCAAATATAAATTAAAAACACAATTAACACTATAAGATAACTTTAAATAATTAACATATTAAAAATATGCAAATTGTTATAAAAATTAAATTACTACCCACCCTACTCCCCTATCAAACCTCAACACACTTCTAAAAAATTACACAAATAATATATTAACAAACTAATTAATGTTGTTCAACACAATTAACATAATTACCAATAAATTAATAATTATTAATCAATTTACAATTAATTATTAAATAATAATTAACAAAAATATTAATATCAATTATTAAATACAAATTTTTTTATTAATTAATTAATTACAATTATATTTCTTCCCACCCTATTCCCCTATCAACTCTCAACACACTCCTAAAAAAGAACACAATTAGCATGTTAACAATTTAATTATTAATAATTAATATCCAATTAATACCTAATTAATAACTTTTTAACACAATTAACACACCAATTATTTTTAACTATTATTATACATTTATAATTAATTAATTAACACAATTCACAATACTCATTATTGAATACTAAAATATGACTGAATTAATTAATTAATTAATTAAAATTAAATTAATTCCCACCCTGTTCCCCTATAAACCCACTACCCGCTATGGAACAAAAACACAAAAATTAATTTCAAATAATTATTAATTTGCAAAAAAATAATATTTAATTTACTATAATTAAATCACTTCTCACCCTGTTCCCCTATAAACCCACAACCTGCTACAGAACTAAAACGCAAATTGTAATTTAAAATATTTAATAATTTACAAAAAAATATTATTTAATTTACTATAATTAAATTACTTCCCACCCTATTCCCCTATGAACACACAACCCGCTACAATGTAAAATTACTTTAATTTTGTTTTATTAATTACTAAAGATTTAATGCATATATTTAAAAATAAATGAAAAACATAACAATAAATGTTAAACACATACATATAAAATACATAATACCAAACATAACATTACTATAAATTTCGATATTATTAACATCTATATTATTGCAAACGATATTACTTACTTCGATATTACTAACTTCGATATTAAGGAATTCGATATTACTTACCTTACAGTCGATATTACTCGATATTCTGGTCAACGATACTCTGACAGTCGATATTCTGTCCATTCGATATCTGCAACTCGATAATAAGGTCAGTAAAAAAAAAATCGATGTAATGACTGTACACCATTATTAATGTATCATTAATGTGGGTGTTAGCAAAATTCAAGAGCACATTTAAATTAGAAGGAATTAGCACACAGTACAAACTGGAATCTGCAAAGTTGCAAAGCTACTTACTTCTGAATGTCCCATCATTCTCACCAGCCCTACAGTTGCTATCCAAAGAGTGCAGATTTCTGTATTTTTGGATTTTTCCATGGAAGTTGGGGCTATCATGTCCCATATAAGACATTTTGACAATAAAAGAAATTACCAACCTTCATCAGTTTTAAAGTCATGATGAAATTGTCTTTAAAGTTGACTTGAAACAAAATGGCCCATTTATTTTCAACAATGTCTACCACCGGCAAAACAATATAGCCAGTTTCCTGGGAAATATCAGGTTGTAGCCTAAACTTAAGGAACTCCATGAACTATGAGTTCCCAAAAAATAGTGATCTATGAAACTCTTTAATAGAAACTCAAAAATATCTAAACACCCCAGTACCACACAGAGTGAAAAAAAAAGGATAATAAAATGGATGGAAACGTGTACCCAAACTGGTAATGACAGCCTACGTTTCAGTTCCTCATCAGCTGACATCCCTCTTCCTTCAAGACAAGTTGAATGGATGCATCATTGACAATTTTAACAAATAATAATAAACTTTCTTTATTCGGTATTTCAAAATTTAGAAATCCATAAAAGCAATATTAATACATAGTTATTTCGAATAAGAATTGTGAGCATAAAGTTTTACAATACAGTACAATTTAACATACAGAAATTATTTTCCCAGTTCATTTTAAATACACTGATTAATAGACATGACTTTTACAAATTTTTCCTATGTCTGAATATACATTTCAAAAAGTTAAGAACATGATAGCAAGTAATTTCTGTGTCTAAAAACTGTAGGCACAGCATGGCAGGACGACACTGTTTAAAGCCCCAAGATTTTAACAAGGACAATAACCACAATTTACGATGTTCATTATAAAATTTGCAGAACATAACTACATGTAGAGTGGATTGTACTGACTTTTCCTCACAAGGACAGAGAGGTAAGGTCGAGTCCCAAGCATTCATTACAGGGAAAGCTACTAGCCTATGAAATAGGTTTAATCTGAATCTCGTCAAAAGAAAACGATCGAAAATACTCATTTCAAGGTTTAGGTAGGGCTGGATAGTAAAAGTGGTCTGGACCATTACAGCGTGGTGGACAGAGGGTTTGCCTGCTTCAGAAAGAAGCCTTAGGTTGTCCAAATGGCCCAGGGCCAGATCTTTTAACTCTTTCTTAGAGATTTCACTGATGAGTAATAATTCTCCAATCCTAGATCAGTGAAGAAATTCTTAATATAGGCGAGCCATTTTATTTTTAGGGAGTGGTCTAATGTCATGGCATCTGCCACTATGCTCTTAGTTAATGCATTTTTTTCCGAGGTCCAGATGCGCCGCCGTAGGAGCAACGGTTGGATTCTTGCCAGATCCTCGACATATGGCGTGCCTAATTCAGCGTGGCACGCGTATGTTGAGGATCGCTTCGGGGCCATCAGGAGGAACCTCAAAAATGCATTTTCTGCAACCTGTAGCGCAGAGACATCTGTATGGCCCCAGACGCCGCCCCCATAGAGTGCTGTTGACTGGCATTTGGCTCTATACATTTTTAATAGTTCCAGGGGTGGTCGTTTGCCCAGTTTTTGCGAGAAGGACACCAGGGCTGCTATGGCTCTCTTAAAACAATGTTTCCTTGCCTCGACTGCCACTTTCCAGGACAGTTTATCATCTATCGTGATGCCCAGGTAACAATAATCAGATGTAAACGCTATTTTTTGGTTTTTAAGTACTAAGCCTTTAGGCTGTTTCCTCCCTGTGCCTGCCGTCATTACAAAGGTCTTCGTCACATTTATATGGAGATCAAGACTACCCATAAATGAAGAATATCTACAAAGTACCTTCTGAAGTTCGCGAGGAGTCCGTGCCAGCAGGACGGCATCGTCCGCATAGAGTAGAGTGGGAATCAGGCGTTGTTTTGCCTGTGGGAGGTCCTGGGCACCCCTCAGAACCTCAACCTCCAAGCTGTTAGTGTAGAGGGAGAATAAGAAGGGAGCCAGGACACATCCTTGCCTGACTCCACGCTCCACTCCAAATGACGTCGATAGCTCGCCCTTTGTACCGAAGCGGACTCTTGCGGAGGGCTTAGAGTACAATTCCCTCAGAAAGTTTAGAAGTGGCAAATCCACCCCCATTTGTGACAGCACGGACCATAATTTTATATGGGAGACACAATCGAAAGCAGCAGACAGATCTACATAGACCATGTAGAGTCTGTCCTGCTTTACGTGAATGTACTTCCCCATAAGGATAGAAAGATTTAGGGCCTGTTCCACTGTCCCGAAGCCCTCCCGGAAACCAAATTGCAAATCAGACAAAATACCTCTCTCCTCCACCCACTGCTGGAGTCGCTCCAAGATTACCCTACCTGCTATCTTGCCCAACGAGTCCAACAAGGATATCGGGCGGTAGCAGGCAGGGTCCTGGCGATTTCCTTTTTTAAAAATCGGGACCATCACGGACCTTGTCCAGGACTCCAGAAGACCTTTCTTTGCGGCTGCCGTGCATACCCTAGTAAGGATAGGGGCCCAGAGGTCTGTGTTGTGTTTAAAAAGGTCGACCGGGACTCCATCCGGCCCGGGAGCTTTTCCATTTTTACTTGATTTTAGGGCCAGAAGGATTTCCGAGATTTCAAACTCTATTTGGATGGGATATGTCACGTCCGGTGGAATTTCTTGTTCAATTTCTTGATTTATTGCTCGCTTTTGGAAAATTTTGGAGAAATGCGATACCCACACTGTCTCGTCTATGGCAACTTCAATTTTGGGAGTTTTTTCGTCTGCCAAGAATGGAGTTCTCACTACTCTCCAGAATGCTTCACTGTTTTTTGCTTGGGCACTGGAGTGGAGTTCGTCCCACAAAGCCTGCTTTAATTCCGCCTTTCTCTTCTTCCGTATGGCGAGGTATTCCTTTCTTAAAGTGGCAATTAGATGGGGATCTCTATCATCTTTATTTAATGCTAGCTTGAGTTTGGAATGAGCCTGGGTGCAGTCATGATTAAACCAGCCTTTGTTGCTCAAGGGTCGGGTCATTGGTCTTGCTGTGAGTAAGGATTTAATTTTTTCCATGATTATGGAGAAGTTACTAAGGACTTCCTCGTCTGCCGTCATTAAGTCCAGACATTTCTTAATCTGGGGATATGTCGATTTTATCATCTCTTCGGTGAGTTCTCCAGGGTTTATCTTCCCCCACTTTATTGTGAATCCGTTTTGTTGACCCAGATTTATATTATTCTGACTCAATGCTTTTGCTATTTTTTGGGGTAAGGATTGTTGCTGGATTAAATTCAATTCCAGTTTGAGAGGTGAATGATCACTTAAGGTGTTTGGGATAACTTCAAAATGGTTAACTCTAGCTTGGAGACCAGCCTATATTAGGATGTAGTCGACCGTTGTATAAAACCCCCGTCCCACATAGGTTGGTTCTAGGTGGTTGGTACTACCGTCTAGGGTATTAGCTATTTGGAGGTCCAGATCTGATAAGAGGTCATTCATCATAGTACCCAATTTAGTGTGACTAAAGTGAATGAGGGGATTACCCTCCTCAGTCACCATCCCTGCGCAATTTTTCCCCAGATGATTGCAATGATGTAGGTTGAAATCCCCCGCCCATAGAAAGAATACAGAGCCCTTTTCACCTTTTTTCTGCCTTAGGGTAGATAGTTTCTCATGTAGATTTACTATCGCCCTCAGGAGCTGTTGTTCCTCAAGGTTGTTATAGAAATTTATGAGGACAACTGACTCTTTTTTGGGTAGGGAGAGACAAAGAATCTGAAAATTATCACCCAATTCAATAGTAGTTATTTTTATTTGCTGGATAGTGTTGGCTATATAGATGTTTAGTCCTCCCTTTGGCCTGCCCTTGGGCCCCACCAATGCGGGGGAAAAATACGTCTTAAAACCCAAAAGGTGAAGTTCTGTCGGTGACCATGTCTCCTGGAGGCAGACAATTTGGTGTCTACCCACAAGGTTCATGATACTCCCGTCTTCAATCTTTGGGCGTAGTCCAGCAATATTCCAGGAAACAATGCCCAGAAGTGGAGAATCACTCCTAGGGATGTTACCACTTTGGGAGTTATGAAAGGTGTCGGACTTCTCTGGATTTAGGGTCCCAGGGTCTTCTGGCTGTGGTGGTCAGTCCACTGACTCTAGGCCACTGTACCTATTCATTAATGGTATTCCGTTCGAACCCTCCCATCGAGATGGTTCTCTGTAGTTTCCCCTCTGATGTTGCCCTCTCCACTCTTCCCTTTCTCTTCCCCGATAACGAGGACCCACTGTGTACCAGGGTCCATCATTTAGAGAGGGACCGTCCTGAGATCTTGGTGGGTAGAAAAAAGAGAGGCGCTTTGTGCCGATCCCCCCAATTAAACTAGGGTCCTCCCCTGAGCAGATGTACTCAACTACTCTGGGGTCTTCGAAGGTAATTAAAATACAGTCGCCCTGCATTGTTTTTTTCCCATGGCCCACCCAGGGAGCTCTTCTGACCATCAGGATTCTAGTTGAACAGTAGGGCGGAGGTGGGCGATTTATGCTAAGCCAATGTTGGATCTTATTTCTTAGCGACCAGTTTGGTTCGGAATTATGATCCACCAATTCTGGAACGCCAGTCATGATAACAACAAATGGGCTCGCTTCTGGCGAAAGGGTAACCGGGCGTGTTACGCCCAGCGGTTATCTCTCCCTCTCTCTGTTTATTTGAGATTGTTTTGTTTTCATACCTGTATTAGTGTGTTCACGAGAGGTATTGATTGTTGTACTTGAGGGATTTAATGGTGGATTTTCTATTGTTTTATTCTTAACCGCTGTCGTATTTATGGGCTTAGCTGCTACTGTCAGTGAAGGAGTCAAATTTTTCACTTGGACAGTGGGGGTTAAACAAAGCTGCTTTTTGTGCCTCCTGGGTTAGATTAGGTTTTTGGTTTGGTTTCATCAGAGCTGAAAGTTCGGCTATCGCTGTTTCTATTTTTGTTAATCTAACTTGTATAGGTGTAAAAGTTTGTTGTAACAAGTCTCCAATTTTTGATAATAATTCGGTGTTATGGTTGTGAACTACCTCGTTTGTTTGTGGAGCGTTAGGTACTATTTCTAAGCTAGTAGGAGGTGAAATATCGTGTGTGTGATGTATCATCACCGTATGCCTGTTCTGATTTTCCAACGGAGGGGAGCTAGGTGTATTCTCTATTATCTCAGTTACAGATACGGTTGGTTTAGCTGTTGTTATGTTACTTGTACCTACAGGTTTCTTTTTCTTTATTGCACCCTCACTCCTCCCTCTTGCCTGTCTTACCTCTTCCGGGGTGAGTTGCGGGGCTAAATCTGGAGTTTTTTCTAAGTCTGAAGTTAATTGTGTTTCCGAAAGTTGCGAGACCGATAGGTCGACTGTATTTGGAAGGCTCTGCCTTTTGCCCCCATCCTCACTCTGTCTTAGGTCCCTATGGGAAACCGGCGTTCTTACATTTGCCAGGTGTCCCATAGAGGATCTTCTAGCCTCTAATAAGTCTTGGGATAGCCTACGTTCAATAAGTGAAATGCTCTGGTCTATAAATGAGTTTGCCCTCGTGATGAAGCTATCTATAGGGCAAGTAAGTTGCCCGTTTTTTGCCGCGGTTTTACTTCTGCTTCCTCTCGGGGACATGGTGATAAATAAGATAGTATTAAAATGGAAAAAATAATATATGTTAATGATAAGCCTAAATCACAACAGGAGTTAGAGGGGTGGCCCGGCCCGGCCCTAATCGGTCTCTAACGGCCTAGAACGGCCCGCTCTTTGCCCGGTCTTCGCCCCGAGCTGCGTCCCGCGCTGCGGGAGATTAGACCTTAGATATAGAGGACTTTACGGGCGGTGGGAAGGGACAACAGGGAGAGCGGACCGGAAGCTGGCAATCGGTCAAGCAGGGACTCCTGGGAAATGGAGTCCCTGCAACGCTCGCAGCCCCGCTGTCTGCCTCAGCCCAGTTCTAAGAGTCCACAGCTCCCTCGATATCAGACGTGCAGCCCCTCACACCAGCAGGCGATGCGGCACCCGCGAAGCGGGTGCGGCGAGGTCCGAGGCTGAAAAGGGCAAGTTCACCTCCTGGCGCTGACTCCTCACAGGTATAGTCTTTGGTAGAAAGTGGTCCCGCAGTAGAAGGGGCAGTAGGGATTTAAAAAGGGCTCCTATGGGCGGTGGGCGGGACAACAGGGAGAGCGGACCGGAAGCTGGCAATCGGTCAAGCAGGGACTCCTGGGAAATGGAGTCCCTGCAACGCTCGCAGCCCCGCTGTCTGCCTCAGCCCAGTTCTAAGAGTCCACAGCTCCCTCGATATCGGACGTGCAGCCCCTCACACCAGCAGGCGATGCGGCATCCGCGAAGCGGGTGCGGCGAGGTCCGAGGCTGAAAAGGGCAAGTTCACCTCCTGGCGCTGACTCCTCACAGGTATAGTCTTTGGTAGAAAGTGGTCCCGCAGTAGAAGGGGCAGTAGGGATTTAAAAAGGGCTCCAATGGGCGGTGGGCGGGACAACAGGGAGAGCGGACCGGAAGCTGGCAATCGGTCAAGCAGGGACTCCTGGGAAATGGAGTCCCTGCAATGCTCGCAGCCCCGCTGTCTGCCTCAGCCCAGTTCTAAGAGTCCACAGCTCCCTCGATATCGGACGGGCAGCCCCTCACACCAGCAGGCGATGCGGCACCCGCGAAGCGGGTGCGGCGAGGTCCGAGGCTGAAAAGGGCAAGTTCACCTCCTGGCGCTGACTCCTCACAGGTATAGTCTTTGGTAGAAAGTGGTCCCGCAGTAGAAGGGGCAGTAGGGATTTAAAAAGGGCTCCTATGGGCGGTGGGCGGGACAACAGGGAGAGCGGACCGGAAGCTGGCAATCGGTCAAGCAGGGACTCCTGGGAAATGGAGTCCCTGCAACGCTCGCAGCCCCGCTGTCTGCCTCAGCCCAGTTCTAAGAGTCCACAGCTCCCTCGACATCGGACGTGCAGCCCCTCACACCAGCAGGCGATGCGGCACCCGCGAAGCGGGTGCGGCGAGGTCCGAGGCTGAAAAGGGCAAGTTCACCTCCTGGCGCTGACTCCTCACAGGTATAGTCTTTGGTAGAAAGTGGTCCCGCAGTAGAAGGGGCAGTAGGGATTTAAAAAGGGCTCCAATGGGCGGTGGGCGGGACAACAGGGAGAGCGGACCGGAAGCTGGCAATCGGTCAAGCAGGGACTCCTGGGAAATGGAGTCCCTGCAATGCTCGCAGCCCCGCTGTCTGCCTCAGCCCAGTTCTAAGAGTCCACAGCTCCCTCGATATCGGACGTGCAGCCCCTCACACCAGCAGGCGATGCGGCACCCGCGAAGCGGGTGCGGCGAGGTCCGAGGCTGAAAAGGGCAAGTTCACCTCCTGGCGCTGACTCCTCACAGGTATAGTCTTTGGTAGAAAGTGGTCCCGCAGTAGAAGGGGCAGTAGGGATTTAAAAAGGGCTCCTATGGGCGGTGGGCGGGACAACAGGGAGAGCGGACCGGAAGCTGGCAATCGGTCAAGCAGGGACTCCTGGGAAATGGAGTCCCTGCAACGCTCGCAGCCCCGATGTCTGCCTCAGCCCAGTTCTAAGAGTCCACAGCTCCCTCGATATCGGACGTGCAGCCCCTCACACCAGCAGGCGATGCGGCACCCGCGAAGCGGGTGCGGCGAGGTCCGAGGCTGAAAAGGGCAAGTTCACCTCCTGGCGCTGACTCCTCACAGGTATAGTCTTTGGTAGAAAGTGGTCCCGCAGTAGAAGGGGCAGTAGGGATTTAAAAAGGGCTCCAATGGGCGGGACAACAGGGAGAGCGGACCGGAAGCTGGCAATCGGTCAAGCAGGGATTCCTGGGAAATGGAGTCCCTGCAATGCTCGCAGCCCCGCTGTCTGCCTCAGCCCAGTTCTAAGAGTCCACAGCTCCCTCGATATCGGACGGGCAGCCCCTCACACCAGCAGGCGATGCGGCACCCGCGAAGCGGGTGCGGCGAGGTCCGAGGCTGAAAAGGGCAAGTTCACCTCCTGGCGCTGACTCCTCACAGGTATAGTCTTTGGTAGAAAGTGGTCGTGAATGAATGTCTAAGAGAGCCACAATCAAGCAATTACTCTCTGCTCACTTTAGAAGGATAATTTTGAGATGGTCTACATAAAGGTTGGAATAAATAACTTTAGAAGAAACATTATAGAGCGAAAACAGCAAGATGCATGAACAAACTCATTTTGTTCCCAAACTACTGTGCTGCAGACCTGTAAAATAGAAAGGAGTTCGCAGAAAACCTGAAAAGAAAATCTTCAAAAAGCTTTGTCTTTGGGCAGGTGACGTTCATTTGCTTGCTTCATATCTGAATCTGACACTATGCATGGTTTTCGTGAGTAAGTAAATGATGCAGATTCTGAAGTATCTTTAATTTACCAGAGGTCCTTTGAGAACAGTAATACGGACCCGATTCCCAAAAGTGAATTGAGTCCTAAAAATAAATATATCATTGACCACAACTTTTTTATGCCTACAAGTAATTCATAAAGGAATTCCTGGCTGTAGTATATGCATTTACGAGTATGACATCTTTACAACGAGGCGTCGATTCCGATCCGGTAAAATATTCCGCCGTACGATTCGTATTCGTATCCGAATCCGTACGAATGGGAAATTACCGTCCGACCGGCGAATTCCGATACATTTCCGTCGATTGCTGTACGAATATCAGCGAACCGTACGAACCACAGGCGATGACCCGTATGAATAAGCATCGTGAATCCTACCGTACGATTTGTAACCAGGCCGTACAAACACACTAGTGCGATCCTAAACGAAGATCCTGTCCGCAATTCGTATGGCCCAAAGTATTCGCGCATGAAGATTGATTTGTACGGGATAATTCGCCTCACAGCAAGCGGCATCAACACATACCACACGTGTACCCCTCGATCAAGCTACGCGAACCCCCCCACCCGCCAACAGCCTGTACAAGTCATTCGCACGCACAAGTACGACACGCACACCCCCATCAAGCCTATGCGAACCCCCCACCCGCCAACAGCCCGTACTGCACACCTGCACACACAAGTATGACACGCACACCCCCCATCAAGCCTATGCGAACCCCCTCTCCCGCCAACGGCTCGTACAAGTCAATCGCATGCACAAGTACGACACGCACACCCCCCATCAAGCCTACGCGAACCTCCCCACCCGCCAACGGCCCGTAAAACACACCTGCACGAACAAGTTCGACACGCACACCCCCCCATCAAGCCTACGCGAACCCGCCAACGGCCCGTACAACACACCCGCATGCACAAGTACGACACACACACTCCCCCATCAAGCCTATGCGAACCCTCCCACCCGCCAACGGCCCGTACAAGTCAATCGCACGCACAAGTATGACACGCACACCCCCCATCAAGCCTACGCGAACCCCCTGCCAACGGCCCGTACAACACACCCGCACGCACAAGTACGACATGTACCCCCCATCAAGCCTACGCGAACCCCCCCACCCGCCAACGGCCCATACAAGTCAATCGCATGCACAAGTACAACACGCACACATAACGCCAATACTTAAACCAGCACAAGGACTTTGCTAACGAGTCGCACAACAACACTGAACATGTCTCCTGTGTACACACCATTGAGAAACAATGTCCTGGTCACAGCCAAACAGGCAATCAGAGGTCAACACTAACACCCACCCCATATAACACACACACCACCAATTCAAATTAAGCCACACCCACTAATTGACCAATAAAAGGGTCCACACATACAACCCATCATCCTTTGCAACATACCCATTCTTGCGAAGACACAGACATCTCACCAACAATTTCAGCCACACACCTTCACACATGCACCCTATCTCATCTACACCCACACCACCCCCTTCACAACCAGACCCACACACCCTCATCCATACACACCATCACCCCCTCAATCACATACACCCCACACCATGACCACACCCAAGAATCCAAAGTTCACTAACCCGGAGAATGAGATACTTACAGATGAAGTCATCAGAGTCGAGCCACAGCTGTTTGGCGCATTGGTCAGACAGACCAGTATGGCAGAAAAAACACACCGGTGGGAGAGGATCGTAGCCCGGGTCAATGCTGTTGCACCAATCAGGCGCACCAGGGGGGAATGCCAGTCCAGGTGGTATGGTCTGCGGAGGATGGTGAAGAAGAAAATGGACCAGGACTATGCCAATGCACACTACACTGGAGGTGGTGGTCCCCGCAGACCTCCTGTATACCAGCCCTGGGAGGAGAAAGTCATGGCCTTGCTGCCACCGGTGGGAGTACACGGAATTGAAGGAGAGGTTGAGTCTGGTGAGTGTACAAAAAACACATGTTACATGAGTGGACTTACAACAGTGCCCAGCAGCATGGGGTGGGTGGCCATGAGTCCCAGCAGTACACAACCGAATGGGGGTAGTTGCAAGGGGGAGGCACAAAGGGTGGAAGATGTAGGGTAGGAGGCTGCTCCCATCCCATATGTCCCAGGGACACACCCAAGCACCATGCCCAATGCACAGGGATAGGGAAATATCACACAAGATAGTAGACCACAGCTCATAAACTATTTCATGTTGCTGACACACCTTTCGGAGATGCATCATTTTGTGACAAAGTAAGGCAGTGTAGCAAGCGAGTGAGCACAAACAACCTGTCTCCATCTCTCTGTTGCCCTCCTCCCTCTGTCTGTCTCCCTCCCTCTGACCGTCTCCCTCTGTCTGTCACCCTCTGTCTCACTCCCTCTGTCTCCCTCCCTCCCTCTGACTTCCTCCATCCCTGTCGCACTCTCTCTCTCTGTCTCCCTCTCCCTATGTCTCCCTCCCTCTGTCTCCCTCCATCCCTCTGACTCCCTCCATCCCTGTCTCCATCCCTCTGTTGCCCTCCTCCCTCTGTCTGTCTCCCTCCCTCTGACTGTCTCCCTCTGTCTGTCACCCTCTGTCTCACTCCCTCTGTCTCCCTCCCTCTGTCTCCCTCCCTCCCTCTGACTCCCTCCATCCCTGTCACCCTCTCTCTCTGTCTCCCTCTCCCTATGTCTCCCTCCCTCTGTCTCCCTCCATCCCTCTGACTCCCTCCATCCCTGTCTCCATCCCTCTGTTGCCCTCCTCCCTCTGTCTCCCTCCCTCCCTCTGACTCCTTCCATCCCCGCCTCCCTCTCCCTCTGTCTCCCTCCCTCTGTTTCCCTCTCCCTCTGTCTCCCTCCCTCTGTCTCCCTCCCTCTGTCTCCCTCTCTCCCTCTGTCTCCCTCCCTCTGTCTCCGTCCCTCCCTCTGTGTCCCTCCCTCCTTCTGTATCCATCCCTCAGTGTTCCTCCCTCTCTCACCTCACCCCAGCTCCCTGGGCACACACACAGTTGCACCCAAGCACTGCACAGGCCTTATAAAGACCATAGAGCAGAGTGTTTAGGGATGTCTCCTAATTACCAGCAGTCATGTACTAAGTGCCTGCAACACACCCACCATTTGCAGGCAACACTGTACTGTGTCAGGACACACAGTTTGGAAAGCTCTGTAGTACACAATGGGCACAGGTGTAGGCAGCACAAGTCCCTCCTGTGATCATTGCAAACACAAACACCAGGACAAAGTCACACATCCTGTGCAGGAACACACAACCAGGATTATGCCAGCATGCTACATGAGGGGACAGCCAAATCATGAAGGATGGACGCTTGCAAATCACACGCAAACTACTAGCATGGCCTGTCATACACCCCCCTTACAGAAACTCATCCCCTGGGGACAGGCAATGGATTGCAACACTGTCACAATTGTCATGTACCACAACTAAACACTCACTCATATGAATACGCATACAACTTTTACATGCACATTGCAGATGCTCCAGTCCATTGTGCCTCTCACACAATGCACGTGCCCCATCTCATGAACGTTGTGCATGCACTTAAGTACCAACATGGACATGGGTATTGACAAGGTGATGCATCTTGGAGAAGTGCCACGTTCTAAAGCCATGATCTAGAAGTGGGTGTACAGGTCCAGGGGTGTTGGCATTGTTTGGCCATCACAGAACAGCAACACCTATCCAAAGTAGAAGATTTTATGCAAATAAATAATGCTCTGTCTCTTACATGAACATGCTGCATCTAAACTCTGTGCATGCTTGACGCAGACATAAGGATTAACACCGTATCCTGGATGTTGCGTGAACCTGAGCACTGCTGTATATGTGTTGTGCCGGCAAGACAAGACACAGCAATGGCTGTGTCAGTCATCGTCAAGAGAATGGAAGAAGGAAAATACCCCAGAGTACATGTCACATTACTACCACTACATACACAACTGAACAATGACAACAATGTAAAGCTCGTGGAATTGTGATGCTGATAATGGCTAACTAATTAAGATGTCACTTGATAGTGCATTAACAGTGTCTGTCTCTCCCACACACAGAGCAACGTGTGGAGACCCCCCCAACCAGGGGGGAGAAGGATCCCAGTCCCCGGCTCAGCAGGACCCTGACCCCACCAACAGCGATGCCACTCAACGCACTGTGGATGACCCCAACCAACCTGGCTCCTCTGGATCCCAAACCCCTGCAGCAACTGTACCAGCGACATCTGTGCCAACCACCGGAACCATTCCCACCACATCCCAGCAGACAGGTCAGAGCCCTGCCCATGATCCACCAGAGAGCCTGTCTGAAAATGAGGGACACCCTTTGTCTGGCACCCCTGAGGTGGCAGACAACCTCCACCCTGCCAGCACTCGGGGGGCTCGTTGATCGGATGTGCCCACAAGCGCAGGCCGTGCTCGTGTGGGTCAGAGTGGTGGGAGTGGCGCAAGGCGGAGGCGAGATTCTGGCCAGTCAGCTGCAGGGCCTGGTATGCCTGAACTGACTAACATCCTGGAGGCATACCGGCGGGACACCAGGGAGGTTAGCCAGCTAGCGGAGGCCCTCAACCAGGTCAAAGAACAGCAGGCTGAGCAAAATGCCAGGCAAGACCAACATTATGGGCGGGTGGAGGCAAGTCTGGCTGAGCTCTTGACGGTGCATCGGGAAATGAGCCAATCACTACGTCAGATTGCTGTCAACATGCAGCACCCTCCCTGTGTCACCAGGCCAGCTACATCAAGGCAAAGTGCAACACCAGCCACAGGGAGGGAGGAGGAGGAGGAGGAACTGTCTGACGTAGCGTCCCATGCATCGTCCATGCCTGCACGTGAGGGTCCACCAAGGAAGAAGGGTCGTCCACGGCTAAGACGTTGAGAGGCAGTGGGCCATGCACAACTCCCAGGACACCTGACCTGGCATATTGCCCTTCGGGTGCAACAGCATCACCTATGAGACTCTCCCACATGGACTTGCTGGTCACAGTCTGCCCAATGATGCCAAGCACTGTGGCCTGGACTCTGTTGACTCAAACTGTAAGGCATCTCATCTCCAGCAGTGAACTTTGGATTCCCCCCTTTCTGTACAGCACCTATTCACGTTTCCTGCACAAGATCACCCAATAAGTCAACCTGTGAGTCCTTACCCAAATTGACTTCTCCACATGTCCATGCATGCTCCGTTGATTCGGCTGACATTGCAATCATAATGAGCAATAGCAGGCTGACCACGATGACACCAACGGACAACAGGCAGGGCGAGCTGGGGATGAGAGGCACACAAGGGGTCAAGTTCCGTATAATGTCATTCTGACATTGTCCTGTTGAATAGCCTGATGTTGTAGTACACCTGTACATTCCAAGTACACACATAGCACGTATGTCGGGGGCAAAGCTCCAGACCCGCTAGTGCCCCCAGACGGGTCTGCTGGGCCCTAAGCCGCGGCATAGGCCGTCGGTGAAGTGAGGGACATCATGGCCATGAGGAAGCGCACTTACTCCTCCTGCGTCGCATGCTGGCCAGGGACCGGACGTCGTGGTGCAGGCTACGACAGCTGCAAATCTGACAGAGCCGCGTGGGCGGTGTCACCCGAATCCCATGCAGCATTGCATGTGCATTGTGGTGAGTTTGAAGTGCGATGACGTCTCTTTGACTTCTTGTGGTTACCTGACGACTTTGCCCTGGAGGACTGATGTCAAATCCCAGGGCTCTGATGTCTCAACACCCACGCCCAGGCACTCGACCTACGTCCAGACCATGAGCTATTGCGGTACAGGGCCAACTGCTGGAGTCTGAGCCGCTTGTAGGACCACTCACACCTAGCTTCATATGTCTGGTCCCGGCAGTCGGACCAGCTCTTGTTGTCGTGCTTGACGTCAAAATAGTGGAGACACCGACGGTGAGGGTCAGTCACCAACATGAGTCGGTCGCAATCCTCACAGGCTTGGAAACGGCCATCCCTGTTGGCACCGTCCTGAGTCGGACAATCCAAGTTAAATGGTCAGAAGTGATCGTACTATGATTTGAATAAGAAAAATGAGTAAGGTTACACTGATACGGGAACAGCGCTGGTGGTCTGAAAAAAGAGGACCTGATGTGAGCACGCAGAGGCGACGTATGAGTACTCAGACAACGTCATCACGGTGCACACAACGCCAATGACATACGCGGAGCCGCAGGAGATGCCTACCGACACACAAGTGTACTGCTAAGCGGAAATTGGCATATCCAGCATGACACTTGGGGATATTCTAAGGTGAGGAATATAATACTGACCTGTTTATTTCATATGCAAACAGCATGCACAATGACGCACATGGCACACACATGACGTGGTCACACAGGGTCATGCTGTGCGTCAGTTCGACCTCTGTGACAGTGGGCATATTGCTGTCATCATGTGACAGTTCCCTGTACTGAATGGTGTGCCATTCCAGTGTTGATGTACATCACAATATGTTGCAGACGTTACTCAGGTGCGAAGTGTTGAATGTATGTGATACACATGTGCAAAATGATTATTGACATGTCTCAACAGCTCTTCACACATCAACTGAGCCACAAGGTCACAGTCCCTGTGCTTCTTCAATGTCTGCCACACCAGGGGCATGCTGATGTAAGGATGCCATGCTGATGTATGCATCCACATCGTCAACATGAGTGTAGACTACATCCTTGCAATGTGATTTCCTGGAGTCACTCTCCCAATGGTGACATGAAGGAGGTCAGGAACGCAGCCTACACAAGCGTTCACTTGAGCATGTCTGACGCACTGTACCCCATTGGTACGTGCGTGTGTAGGCCTCGTTTCCCTATTGCATTTTAGCCATACGCGAGCACAGCGTACCCCAATGGTACGTGCATGTGTAGGCCTCGTTTCCCTATTGCAATGTAGCCATACGTGACCACAGCGTACCCCAATGGTACGTGCGTGTGTAGGCCTTGTTTCCCTATTGCATTTTAGCCATACGCGAGCACAGCGTACCCCAATGGTACGTGCGTGTGTACGCCTCGTTTCCCTATTGCATTTTAGCCATACGCAAGCACAGCCTACCCCAATGGTACGTGCGTGTGTACGCCTCGTTTCCCTATTGCATTTTAGCCATACGCGAGCACAGCGTACCCCAATGGTACGTGCGTGTGTAGGCCTTGTTTCCCTATTGCAATGTAGCCATACGCGACCACAGCGTACCCCAATGGTACATGCGTGTGTAGGCCTTGTTTCCCTATTGCATTTTAGCCATACGCGAGCACAGCGTACCCCAATGGTACGTGCGTGTGTACGCCTCGTTTCCCTGTTACAATGTAGCCATACGTGACCACAGCGTACCCCAATGGTGCGTGCATGTGTAGGCCTCGTTTCCCTATTGCATTTTAGCCATACGCGAGCACAGCATTCCCCAATGGTACGTGCGTGTGTACGACTCGTTTCCCTATTGCATTCTAGCCATACGCGAGCACAGCGTACCCCAATGGTACATGCGTGTGTACGCCTCATTTCACTATTGCATTTTAGCCATACGCGACCACAGCGTACCCCAATGGTACGTGCGTGTGTATGCCTCGTTTCACCATTGAATGGGTTGCATTTGCAACGGCAATGGCACCGTACTTGTGTGTGTATTCAAATAAATACATAGGGAACATCTAGGGGAACAGTGGAATGATCAGAATGCAACCAGGTTGTCATGGATACAGAGAGTTTTGAGCCTCCTACAGGTGTTCTAGAAAATTCAGTTGGGCTAAAGTATACAATGTTGCAAACGTTGCTGTTCAGCTCTGGCTCAGTTTTCAAACCATGCATATGTGTGTCATGGCCTTATGTGTGATGGGATTGGATGAAACATAGGATGCTAACTATGGTGGCCTATCACACACTACTCCTTGGACTCGCAGACCCTCTGCAGCAGCACAAATATAAGGCAGCATGTGGCTGTGGGAGGGCACTTGCCTGCACAACATTGGAGTGGTAAACACAGCTGCTGTCTCTGTATCCTCTGGACCCTGATTAGCTGAGCATGGAGAGGGCACCTGCATTCAGTGATGGTGAGAACAAGGCCCTGCTGGATGCCCTCCTGCCTAACTTCAGCAAGCTGTATGGGAGACCAGAGGATCAGGTGAGTGATGTGTGCAATACCTTGGAGTGTGCACCTGTTGTGTGTGTGAGATTATAGCCACTGTTTATGTATAGTGGATAGATGCTATGTTGTTGGGAGTGAGTGCCAGGGTGTAAAGTGTTGTTTCAAGAGGTTTCTTTGTTGTAGTGGGGTGTGTGACAACATGTCACGTGCTGCAGTGCACCCAGATGTAGCATATATTGCTCAGTGAGTGCCATGCTCAAAGAGTGGTTTGCACCCCTCATGTCATCTGTAGCCTTTAAATGGCATGTAATGCAGTTGTGTTTGCTCACAGGCCACATACTCCTGGACAATGATGCAAATGTGTGGAGCATCCGATGCCCTGTTGTCCTCAAGTATTTTGTGCATATATGTGTGTCATTGAAACATGGACCAGGTGTACTGATGTTCTTTTACTTTACGTTTGTGACAGGTATCTGCCTATGAGAAGGGTGAAATCTGGGTGGCCATTGCCAGGGCTGTCAGGAGTGAGGGGGGCCTCACAGGAGTCTCAGAAACATCAAGAAGAGGTGGCAGGACATCTGGTGCTGGACCCGCTGCATCGCCAGAGTACAGCTGAAGCTGGAAGCTCCACGCCGGCATGGCGGCACCCGCCACCTCGCCCCCCACATGCTCCGGGTCCTGAAAGTGGTGTTCCCTGACCTCCATAGGCAGTTGCAGCATGGACTGCAGCAAGAAGGGGGTAGGTACATGTCTGTTTGTTGTCATGTGTGTCACATGCTACCTGCAGTGCTCCGAGGCATGGTAACACTCCCATAGTTGGAGTCGTGTGGTCAGACAGGCACTTAATGCATTGGCATAAGAATGTCCCAGTTTCATCAGCTGCTTCTTTACATGCCTTGCCCTACTCCACATTTGACCAGCGCTTTGGCTAATGATTGTTTTTCACATGTACTCATATGTTGCAATGTCTTAGTATGCATCTTCCTTTGCACATCATCATGTTGGCGGGGGGTCTGTGACACCTGTTGGTACCTTACATGTAGCACCACATGTGCACTGTGTCTGGCCTTCTTCATATTTAGGCACTGATCTTGAGTCTCAACATGTGTTTTCTGCACGAGTCAGCCTCAGTGGCCTTTCTCCATGGTACACTTTCTAATTGTCATGTGTTAGCTACAGGTGCACACTGTACAAGTGCACTAATTTTGCCTTGTGCATACTCACACTGGGCAGTGCGTGTGTGCATATTCTCTAAATATGTTGCATGTTGTTTGTAAATAATATTGATGGTCAGCCACACAATGTGGCTTTGGGTGTAGACAGCTGTGATGCCAGTGTGAGGTGATGGGACACTTGGTTCAGGTCCCAGGATGGCATCACATGGCAGTTCAGGCAGGAGTTTTCCCATGTGGCACAAGGTCAAAGCAAATCAAACATGACCAGGTCTGGATTTGGGTGGCAGGGTGGGCAAATGAACTGTGATGCATCATCAGCTATCCTGTTGTCAGGCAGTGGCTCATCATTGTGTCTCTCATACAAGTTTTTGCCTTGCCTGTTGCTTGTATCCTACTATACATTGAGCGTTGTCTCTCTTACAATTGCCCCAAACTAGACTTAGCATTGTGCAGAGTTCAGTGGCATGTGACTCATGATGCATGCCATGTTTATAAATGGGCCCAAATGATTTTTAGCTGATATGTCTGATGTGTACAGGTGACTGATATATTTTTCTTATTCTCCTTGCCAACAGCATCATCATCAGAATCTGGAGGAGACACAGGCGCGGACCAGGCAGAGGGACCCAGCGACAGTGCCACCTGCTTTGAGGAGTCAGAGGGAGGCAGTGGCACGGAGGGTGAGGAGAGTCTGCAGGCCGGACCACATGTGACTGACACATCCTACCATGCGGACGGCTCCGAATCAGACTCTCAGGAGGAGGGGGAATATGCAGCAATGGTCACTTCTTCATCTTTGGCTGGCCTCCCCATCTCCAGTACCATCTCCACCCTCCCAGTTGTTAGTGTCCCTAGGGTCCGTGCTAGCCCCCGTGTCTCCTTTGTTCCCGGCACCGCAGCCCCTGCCCCTGTGTCCCCTGCTGCCCTCAGTGCTGAGTCTGTGGACCTACTCCGGCAGATTGTAGTAGGTCAGACATCCATGTTGACTGTCCTCCATGGACATACACAACTCATTACACAGTTGGTGTCGTTCATGGAGGGCATGTCATCTGCCATGTCTGATCTACGTTGGAGTGTGGCTGCCATAGAGTCAACACTGACGGCAGCTCTGTACACCCAGCAGCATCTGTCTCCCCCCATCCTTCAGACCCATCCACCTCAGCCTCTCCCATACCTACCCAACATACACGCAGACGCCACAGGTCAGACACAACACCAGACACACCCAGCACACCCACACGGCAGAAGAAGCTCAAATCTCCACGCACACAATCTCAAGGGGATGTAGGCACACCCACAGGGAGAGGGGACACACCTCACACACGCATCCACAGACCCAGGAGAACAGACTCACAGCCCTCTACCACGACCCCAATGTGTCCTCGGGTTCAGGTGGTAGTTTTTCCGAGCTGGCTGAAGTGTGCAGCCAAGTTTATCTTGCTACTTTCAGCGACGCACCGGCCAGTGTGGATGAATCCACAACACCTGCACCCACTCCACCTGTCCTTCCCTCTCCTGTCCATGCGGTGCCGGAGGATTCCACAGATGATGTCCCCAAAGTTACCACAGCGGATTGAACTCCATGTGCAGGCAAGTTTGGGTGTGAGCACATCTATGAAGGCACAAACTGTTATTCTGACTTGTTTGGACTGGCCATTGGCCTTTTATGAGCAAGGACTCTTATTTGCGTTTTCAATTTTGAACCAGCTGAATAAAGCTATTTATTTCAGTTTCTGAACTTTAGTTTGTCTGATAATATCTGTGACTGCTGTGTGCCTGGGAGCTGGTGTGATGTTCAAATTTGGGTATGTTAACATGTGTCTATCTCCTGATGGTAATGAGGTTAACAATGGTATGTATTTTGATTTAACGGCTGGGCACTGCTGGGCACTGGTGGGGGTCTTAGCCACACACACACACTCTGATGCTGGGCACTGGTGGGCACTGATGGGGGTCTTAGCCACACACACACTCTGATGCTGGGCACTGGCGGGCATGGGTGGGGTCTTAGCCACACACACACTCTGATGCTGGGCACAGGTGGGCACTGATGGGGGTCTTAGCCACACACACACTCTGATGCTGGGCACTGGTGGGCACGGGTGGGGGTCTTAGCCACACACACACTCTGATGCTGGGTACTGGTGGGCACTGGTAGGGGTCTTAGCCACACACACACTCTGATGCTGGGCACTGGTGGGCACGGATGGGGGTCTTAGCCACACACACACTCTGATGCTGGGTACTGGTGGGCACTGGTGGGGGTCTTAGCCACACACACACTCTGATGCTGGGCACTGGTGGGCACTGGTGGGGTCTTAGCCACACACACACTCTGATGCTGGGTACTGGAGGGCACTGGTGGGGGTCTTAGCCACACACACACTCTGATGCTGGGCACTGGTGGGCACTGGTGGGGGTCTTAGCCACACACACACTCTGATGCTGGGCACTGGTGGGGGTCTTAGCCACACACACTCTGATGCTGGGCACTGGTGGGCACTGGTGGGGGTCTTGGCCACACACACACTCTGATGCTGGGCACTGGTGGGGGTCTTAGCCACACACACACTCTGATGCTGGGCACTGGTGGGCACGGTGGGGGTCTTAGCCACACACACACTCTGATGCTGGGCACTGGTGGGGGTCTTAGCCACACAGACACTCTGATTCTGGCCACTGGTGGGCACTGGTGGGGGTCTTAGCCATACACACACTCTGATGCTGGGTACTGGTGGGCACTGGTGGGGGTCTTAGCCACACACACACTCTGATGCTGGGCACTGGTGGGGGTCTTAGCCACACACACACTCTGTTATATCCCTGTTTTCTCGGGATCGAGTGTTTCTGTAAGAAACCCCACAAGAGACAACGGCAATGTTAGGGACTTGTTTAATCAGCACAAGTAACTTATGAAAAGGAAGAAAATCAATGGTACAAGCTATGCATAGTCTCGCAAAATAAAGTGCGTCATACGATACCCATCAGTCGTGGCCAGGGCTCAGGCGGGCCTAGATCCAACCGTCCTCTGCATGGACACCGGTCCCGGTATCCGACCAACAGAGGATACTGTGCAGAGTAACGGCCGAAAATGCCGTTCGATAACGACTGATGGGGTAACCTCGCCCCGACCTCTTCAAGTTCAGACACACGTCTCGGGAACACCCGGCCGGGCGCTCTACCGAGGGGTCCGAATCAGTACTCCTTTTCCCCCAAAACAGAGACGCTGCAACCACCTCCTTTGGTGGGCGTCTCTGTTCCTGTCTGTCCCGGGAGCGTAAAAACCAACGCTCTACCCGGACACTGAGACAAAGTAATGAAGCGAGCAGCCGCTCATTTCCTGGAACCTGGTACCTGTGATCCGTACCGCGGGACCTCCGCAATCGTCGAAAGTACGCTCAGCTCCGTGCTCCCTGTATCCAATGGCAAGTGGGACGCCACGGACGGCCGGCCTGTAACCAAAATATTCGACAGTGGCCCCTGTAAGCAATGCGCCTTAAGTACGTATTTCCTGTTGCGCGAGGAGCGCGCTATGCATGCCGGTTCTTGTAGTTCCTGCTCCTCTCGTGACGTGTGGATCGGCTGTTGCGCGAGGAGCGTGCTAGGCATGCCGGTTCTTGTAGTTCCTGCTCCTCTCGTGACGTGTGGATCGGCTTCGGTTTCGGCAGTTGTTGTTAGCGGTGTCCCACCGCTCCCCGGGGATTATGACAGTACATCCCCTCTCAACCGCCCCTCCGAACGAACCACCCTACCTGCCAGCGCAGGTAGGGTGCTTTTTGTGGAATGCAGCCACCAACCGTGGTGCGTGGACGCCTGCTTCGGGCTCCCAGGACTTTTCCTCCGGGCCGTACCCCTTCCATGCCACCAGATACCAGAGCTTGCCTCCCCGCCTCTTGGAGTCCAGGATCCCTGCCACCTCGTATTCCACGTCGGCGTCCACTGTCACACGCCCCGAAGACACCCTTCTGCCCAGAGTGGCTGGTTTCAGGAGGGATACATGGAACACCGGGTGGATCCTCAGGTGGCTAGGCAACCTGAGACGCACGTTCACAGGGCTGAGGCATTTAGAGATGCCATACGGACCGATGTATTTAGGCTGAAATACGCTGCGCTTCCGGAACCGCAGATTCCTGGTGGATAACCACACGTACTCCCCCACCGAATACAGCGGCCCTGGCCGTCGTTTTCTGTCGGCCGCTGCTTTGTACGCAGTTTTGGCTGCTTCCAGGCATGCACGGGATCGTACCAGAGTTTCCTTGATGTGGGCCACTCTCCTAGCCGCTGCTGGTACCCGCAGGACTTTCACCGGGTGAACGAAAGGCAGTAACCTGGGGTGATGTCCATAGTTGGTGTAGAACGGAGAAGCCTTGGTGGAGCTGTGAGTGGCGTTGTTGTATGCAACCTCCGCAAGCCATAGGTGATCCACCCACTCTTCCTTTCCCTGGTCCACGTAACAACGCAGATACTGCTTGAGAGATTGGTTCAGGCGTTCCGTCTGCCCATCCGTCTGAGGATGATAGCTTGTTGACAACGCCGACGTGATGCGTAACGCTAAACACCACTTCCTCCAGAACTGGGCCGTGAACTGCGAGCCCCTGTCCGACACGATAGTAGTGGGTAAACCATGCAACCGCACCACGTTCTTCAACAGGAGCAAGGCTAGCTGTCCCGCCGAGGGCACCTGTCTGCAGGCCACGAAGTGCCCCATCTTCGTGAGAGAGTCCACTACCACCATGACCGCCGTACAGCCCTGGTCCTTCGGCAACCCCACTATAAAGTCCACCGAAATTCTCTCCCAAGGTCGACTGGGCGACGGAAGAGGTTGCAACAGTCCCTGTGGCTTGCGATGGTCCGATTTCGCGATGGCACAGACTGAGCACTCCTCCCCCCATCGGCGAACGTCTGATCGCATCGACGGCCACCAGAAGTGCCTTCCCAGACAGGACATGGTTTTCGCAAAACCCAGATGGCCCGCGCAGGGCGACGTGTGGCACCATTCAAAGGCCTGTTTCCGTAAGCGGGGAGTGGGCACCAGCAAGCGGCTGCCGTGCACAGGCATCCCGTCTATCACCCTCCATTCCTTATGACACGATAGCCACCGTTTCCATGCGAACGATTGTATCCCCTTCTGAATGTGCCTAAGGAAGTTGTCAGGCTGAACCGCCCCGATCACCGCGCCCAGTGGAATGATGGAATGGACCGGCGCAGGTGGCATAGACATAGCAGATGATTGACGAGACAGGGCTTCCGCCTTCCGGTTCTCTGAGCCAGGCCTATAGGTGATGTGGAAGCGAAAACCGGAAAAGAACAACATCCACCGCATCTGCCTTGGCGATAAGTGTTTCGCCGCCGTCATGAACTGCAGGTTGCTGTGGTCAGTGTACACCGTGACATCGTGTCTGGCCCCCATTAACCAGTGCCTCCACTCCGCAAAAGCGTCCCGTATGGCAAGGAGCTCCTTCTCCACTATGTGGTAGTTCCGTTCCGCGGGGTTCAGTTTTCTGGACATGAACGCCACGGGGTGTAGCTTTCCGGAGTGCGGGTGCCGTTGTGACAGGATAGCTCCAACTGCGACCTCGGAGGCGTCCGCCTCCACCACGTAGGGTAAGTCCGGGTTCGGATGTGCCAAGATAGGGGCAGATATGAAGGCCTTCTTCAGAGCCACAAAGGCATCTTGAGCATCCGCGTTCCATCGGAAGGGCTGTGACTTACGCAGTAGCTGTGTTATCGGGGCCACCAACCCTGAGAATCCGTCGATGAAGCGGCGATAAAAATTGGCGAACCCAATGAAGCACTGCACGTCCTTCACCCCCTGTGGTGTTGGCCATTCTTCCACGGCCTTGACCTTGCGCTCTGCCATTTCTTGTCCCTCTGGACTCAGCATTACTCCCAGGAATTCCACTGATGTGACGTGGAAGTCACATTTGCTGAGTTTGCAGAACAACAGGTGGTCTCTGAGCCTCTGTAGTACCGTGGTCACGTGGTGTACATGATCCTCCTCCGTGTTAGAATAGATGAGGATATCGTCAATGTACACCACTACATACTCATCCATAATGTCCCGGAATACCTCATTCAGGAAGTATTGAAAGGCCGCAGGGGCGTTGCAGAGCCCGAACGGCATGACGAGGTATTCGAAGAGGCCGAATCTGGTCTTAAATGCCGTCTTCCACTCGTCGCCGTTGCGCATCCGCACCAGATGGTATGCCCCTTTGAGATCCAGCTTTGTGTACACCCGGGCGTTTTTCACCTGCTCCAGTAAGACGATTATGAGAGGCAGTGGATACCGGTTCTTCACCGTGATCGCGTTCAACTCCCTGAAGTCCACACAGGCTCTTAGCTCACCGTTGGCCTTCGGGATAAAGAACAGGGGCGACGCGGCTGGAGACTTAGAGGGTCGGATGAACCCCAACCCCAGGAGTTTATCCAAATAGGAGCGTAGATGGAGGTTTTCGGGTTCTGTTAACGCGTACAACCTGCCGCTGGGGATACTGGCACCCGGAACCAAATCAATCTGGCAATCGTAGATCCGATGCGGGGGGAGGACCTCAGCTCGCGCCTCATCGAAGACGTCCTTGAAGGCACGGTAAACATCGGGCAATGCAACCGCCTTCTCGGCTGCTGTGGCCACCATGTAATCCGTTCCAGCACCGGATTCGATCCTTGTCTGTACCCCACAGTGTTGACGGCAATGCGGTGATGTCATCCTGATCTGGTGGGTCACCCAATCAACAGTCGGGTTGTGCTTCTCAAGCCACGGCAGGCCCAGGATGATCCTGTACTTGGGGGGCGCGGATGATGTTGAAAACAATGCCCTCTTCGTGCTCTTCCCCATACCTTACCGGTAATACACCTGTGTGATACCCTATGGGGCCTGTGACTAGTCGTCTTCCATCTACGGCATACACCTCTTCAGGGCGATCCTTGGGCACAAGGGTGATCCCCAACCGACAAGCCTCATCTGCATCCATGAATAGACCGGTGGCTCCGGAGTCAACCATGGCCTCTACTGCCCTCCACCTGTCGTTTATGGAAACGTGTACTGTGATGTAGAGATGCTGCGGTTGTGTTCGTGAAGAACTCATCAAGGAAGGTATGGTGGAGCGACTCCGAGAGGTCCCTTCGCTTCTCACGGAGTCTGTTAGTTTTCTGACTGGATGTCGACCGCTGCGGTTACTGGCCTAAAGGACCTATTGCGACTGGTTTTTGGTTTAGCAGGGCACTCCCGGACGTAGTGCCCCTTCTTGCCGCAATACAGGCATAGGCCTTGCTTACGGCGTGTTTCTTTTTCCGTAGCGGTAAGACTTGCCCGAACAGCTCCGATGTCCATGGGTTCGGCCTTGGTAGAGACAACGCTCTCTGGGGCTCCTGGTGTCCCGGGGACAGGCATGGTTTTCCCTTTCTTTTTGTGGTCTCCTCGGCGTTCCCCCAACCGATGGTCCAAGCGTAGGACTAAGGCGATAAGGCCCTCACACGTTTTAGGCTGGGGGTCTATTTGTGCCACGACGTCCTTGAGCTCTTCGCTCAGGCCTTGATGGAACACGGCTATCTGTTTCGATACCGGCCATTTGGTTTCCGCCACCAACCGACGAAAGGTGTTCAAGTATTGTACTACATCGTGGCTGCCTTGGCGTAGTTCCAGCAGTTCACAGTCTGCGGTATAGGTATCAGCTCGTCGGTCGAACACTTTCAGGAATTCCTCCCGAAACGCCCCCCAGTCGCATAGTATGGGGTCGTCCCGGCTCACCAGAGGCACCGCCCATTGAGCCGCGTTACCAGCGAGGTATGATATGAGAAAGGCCACTCTGGCCTGACTTGTGGGAAACGCCTTGGGTTTGCAGGACAAATGCAAGGCCACCTGAGTCATGAATACCTGCACGGACTCCGGATCTCCACTGTAGCATTCCGGAGTGGCCAGGGGGACTGACACAGGCATCTCCACCACCACCGCCTGGGACGGAGGCGCTGCTTGATTGCCAGCATCAAAGGGATTCCGCTGTGTTGCTTCAAACCTAGCTTTGAGGTCCGCGGTTTCCTGCCTGGAAGCCGTCAGCTCCAACTGGACGGCTGCCAATGCCGCCACTACATCGTCCATTGTGGCCATGGTCTTCCACTCGATCGGGAGAGGATTAGTATGATAGGGTCGAATATTATGTTATATCCCTGTTTTCTCGGGATCGAGTGTTTCTGTAAGAAAACCCCACAAGAGACAACGGCAATGTTAGGGACTTGTTTAATCAGCACAAGTAACCTATGAAAAGGAAGAAAATCAATGGTACAAGCGATGCATAGTCTCGCAAAATAAAGTGCGTCATACAATACCCATCAGTCGTGGCCAGGGCTCAGGCGGGCCTAGATCCAACCGTCCTCTGCATGGACACCGGTCCCGGTATCCGGCCAACAGAGGACACTGTGCAGAGTAACGGCCAAAAATGCAGTTCGATAACGACTGATGGGGTAACCTCGCCCCGACGTCTTCAAGTTCAGACACATGTCTCGGGAACACCCGGCCGGGCGCTCTACCGAGGGGTCCGAATCAGTACTCCTTTTCCCCCAAAACAGAGACGCTGCAACCACCTCCTTTGGTGGGCGTCTCTGTTCCTGTCTGTCCCGGGAGCGTAAAAACCAACGCTCTACCCGGACACTGAGACAAAGTAATGAAGCGAGCAGCCGCTCGTTTCCTGGAACCTGGTACCTGTGATCCGTACCGCGGGACCTCCGCAATCGTCGAAAGTACGCTCAGCTCCGTGCTCCCTGTATCCAATGGCAAGTGGGACGCCACGGACGGCCGGCCTGTAACCAAAATATTCGACAGTGGCCCCTGTAAGCAATGCGCCTTAAGTACGTATTTCCTGTTGCGCGAGGAGCGCGCTAGGCATGCCGGTTCTTGTAGTTCCTGCTCCTCTCATGACGTGTGGATCGGCTTCAGTTTCGGCGGTTGTTGTTAGCGGTGTCCCACCGCTCCCCGGGGATTATGACACACTCTGATGCTGGGCACTGGTGGGCACTGGTGGGGGTCTTAGCCACACACACACTCTGATGCTGGGTACTGGTGGGCACTGGTGGGGGTCTTAGCCACACACACACTCTGATGCTGGGCACTGGTGGGCACCGGTGGGGGTCGTAGCCACACACACACTCTGATGCTGGGCACTGGAGGGCACTGGTGGGGGTCTTAGCCACACACACACTCTGATGCTGGGCACTGGTGGGCACTGGTGGGGGTCTTAGCCACACACACACTCTAATGCTGGGCACTGCTGGGTGTGTTTTCTACACACCTCTTACACTTACACTGACATGGCAGACGCAAGTCCCACACGTCTCCGTATTACACTGGTGATATGCGGTGGCGTACCATACCCCGAGGTCGATGACGTAGGTGCGGCTCGTCTCTGTATTACACTGGTGATGTGCGGGAGTGTGTGGCGCAACGTACCCAGACATTACAGTCGTGCAATGGAGATGTGCGCGTGTGGCACCACATACAGGTATGTTGGACTTCGTTGTACTCACCTTCTGTGCTGTCGTCGGTTTCTATGTACGAGGTGGTGGCCGTACAGGATTGGGATGACACGGACGATGGCGTTCATGTCCTCCTTGTCGCGTACCGGGGTGCGGTTCGTGCCGGAGTCTGGTTTTATGGTAGTTTTCAGCTCTCGTAGAAAAAGAGCCTTACAGAGTGTGTTCAACACGGATCCTACTTCCTGGTTCGGAAGACGCGGTCTATTTACGTTCGGACGTAGCGTGGAGCGTCAGCCGACAGCAATTCGTATGGACTTTCGATTTGTACGGTGTTTTTTACGAGGCGTACGGAGTGACGCTTTTGGTTGGGATCGTACTTGCTGAATCGTACGGGGATGCTTATGGGTACGATTTCTACGGGGAAAAACGCTCCGAACGGCAATTCGGAGCGCTTTTTACCGGATCGGAATCGACCCCCAAGTGTTGACACATCCTCAATTATAAATCCCCTTTAGTGGACGAGAAGAGCATTCCAAAGTGAGGTTTGCCTCAGAAGCTTGACAACCCCCATCAACATGAGGTTTAGGATCATTGCAAAATTCCTCCTTGACGTTGTGCCAGGCTTGGAAAGATCAACATCTTCTCCAGTCAAGGCTTGAAGTTACTCCTCAACAAGACAGGAAAGGAAATGGATTATCCGAATATTTAGAAGGGATTTATGGGAAGGGCTTTCTCCGTGGGGGAAAAACATTTCCACATAGGGGAAAAGAAAAGGATTGTGCATTCGCATAGGGGTCTCCAACCACTTCTCCTTTACGCAGAACTCCACAAAGCTGGAATAGGACGACCCCGTTGGAAAAGTCATCTGACATTCCTGTGCCTGGACTATTGGGAATAATGGTGAATAGCAAATATTAGTAAATCTGCACCCACAATTAGGCAAATCGCTGGGTGCAGTTTTATTACTTTTTTTTGTGTATCGGGCCCAGTGTTTTTTGAGGAGGGTGGGAAATTGTTCAACTGTTAACGGTAAAGTTTCAAGTAACACATTTACAGGGACAAAAGCCCCTATTCTGCTAAGGAATTTGTGACCCCCCACCCCAATATATTTTTTGGGGCATTCTTTGTGAACTCCCACTGCCTGGCTCACCAAGCGCAGTCAACCTTTCCAAATTCACCGAGGATGTTTCTAGCTTTTGTCTTGATCCATTAGAACACAAGGCTGCACTGAGCGTAGAGTGCCTTCAAAGTTCAGCACCTCCAACAGTGGAGGGTAACTGTTTACCATCACCTGGCCATGGCATGACTGATTGTTGATGGCAACATAATCCTTTGTTCATGGGCCTTTTTACCACTACCCTTGTGACAGGATCTAGTGCTCATTCTCTGAGAATCCATACACTGTCCCAAAAGTGAAATCACACAAATATCCTCCATTCCAGGTGACCAGGAGGTCCCATGCAATTTTTTTGTGATGTAACAAGGCGACCGGGGATCCATTGGTCACTGTATGGACACTGGGCACAGTTCAGATGACACTACTGGGGACACCAGGCTGGTCTCCACATTCCTTTGTAAATGCCAATATTTTCTAATGAGTGCTGCTAGTATCCTGCTTCAATGACATACAACAAAAGGGCCCAAAGGACACAAAATATTAAAGGACTTTCTGCCTGAAATAGAGTTTGTCAATTAGGTTACTCCATCATAAATGTAATAATCATCCTTTCTGCCATAATTTAAATGCATTATGGCCATTAGCACTTGTAATAAGGACAGCAGGATATCTATCAAACTTGTGATTGAGAAGCCCATCCACCACACTTCAAATAATATATTTCAAAACTGTCCAGTCACAAATAGGATATTTGGTTAATGGAGATTTCACAGGACCTTAGGCAGGTACGTCCCCCACAAAATCACCTCTCAGAACAGCAAAACTAGATTTAGGGTTATGATCCAGTGAGCATGTCAACCTGTCATACCTCCAGATCGATGTTCTGACAAAATATTGAGTCAGTAATATTGACTGACACAATTATCGAGTTGGAAATATTGTGACACAGAAATATCGTGAGCAAGAATATCATGGACAAGAATATTGATTTTAAGGTAAGTAATATACATTTTTAAAATATAGAAGTCATTAAGATAATTTGCAAAAATATAGTTATTCAAAATATTGCTAATTAGTGTTATGTATTTTAGCATATATTTTAAATATATGTGATGTAATTTATTTTGTATAAGTATTGTTTATGTTTTGTAATATATGTGTTAAATTTTTAGTTGATATTACTTGTAATTAAATTAAATTTTGTGTCTTTTAGTTCCGTAGCAGGTTTATAGGGGAATAGGGTGGGAAGTGATTTAATTATAATAAGGTAATGATTATTTATATTTAATTATAATAATTTAATTGATATTTAATAGTGCTAATTGTGCTTTTAATTTTTGAGGGGTAACTTTTATGTGTGTGATGCGGGGTTTATAGGGGTAAACTTGGGAAGTAATTTATTTTTAATTAATTAATAATTCGTTGTTAATTGTTATTAATTGATTAATTGATAATTAATTATGGTAATTTTGTAATTGTTTTTATGTGTGAGTTGTGGGGTTAATAGGGGTAAAGGGTGGGAAGTTATTTATTTTCAATTAATTAATAATTAGTTGTTAATTATTATTAATTAATGAATTGATAATTCATTATGGTAATTGTGTATTTTCTTTTTTAGGTGTGGGTTGTGGGGTTAATAGGGGTAAAGGCTGAAAATAAATTTATTTTTAATTAATTATTAATGAGGTGCTAATTATTTTTAATTAATGAATTGATAATTCATTATGTTAATTGTTTAATTACATTTTTTTGGGTGTGTTTCTGGGTTTATAGGGGTAAAGGGCGGGGAGTAAACTAATTTTACTTAATGTATAATTAGCTGTTAAATACTATTCTTTAATTGAAAAATTAATTTTAATTGTGTAATTAATGTTTGTAAATTTCAATTTTAGGTGCGGTTGTTGGGATTATAGGGGTAAAGGGTGGAAAGGTAATTCATTTTAATAAATTGTAATTTGGTTTTTAATTCATAATATACCATAGGTACCCCCCATGTGCACCTCCCACCCCCCAGAGTCCCTGGGGGCCTGCCACGGGCCCCCGCAAGCAATTCCCGCATGCCTTTATGTGGCAGCAATGCCGCCATGGAAAGGCATGTTTCCGCCCCCATGGTAATATGGCTGGCGGTGTCTAACAGACACTGCCAACATAATAAACTCTTTTCCGCACGGTCGACTTGTTGACCGGGCGGAAAAACGGCGCACGGTCTTTCCGTCTGCCGCGGTCCCCGACGCCATAGTAATATGGCGGGGGGAAATGGGTGGCAGGTGGGGACGGATCTCAGGCGGATCGCCACCCCCATGCGGGATTTGGTGATCCACCTGAGATCCTAATGGGCCCCTTTGTTTTTAAAATATTTTTATGTTGTTGAAGATATTTTGTTTGTTTTTATTGTTGTACTGACTGTAGTGGGAATAGTAATTTTCACCCCTCCGCAATCCAGTACTTTCCCTACTGTTGTATTGACTGGAGTGGGAATAGTAAATGTTACCCCTCTGCAATCTAACACTTTCCCTACTGTTGTGTGAACTGGAGTGGGAATAGTAAACTTTACCCCTCCGCAATTCAGCGCTTCCCCTTCTGTTGCACTGACTGTAGTGGGAATGGTACATTTTAGCCCTCCGCAATCCAGCTCTTCCCCTACAGTGGCACTGACTGTAGTGGGAATAGTAAATCTTACCCCTCCGCCATCCAACACTTTCCCTACTGTTTCACTGACTGGAGTAGAAATTGCTTTTTTTTGTTAATTAACAATTTTATTATTGTGATAAGTGTAGTATGAATAATGCATTTTTTGTATTTTGTAATGTTATATTTTATGTAATTTTAAAATTATTGTAGTTAGAATAGCAAATCTTATTTTTGTGTGGTGTAAAATATTTTGTTACTGTTGTGTTGTGTTAGGAGGGAGTAATTATTTTTATACTTATTTAGTCTAAACATGTTTTCTTTTTAATGTTGTGGGAAATGTATATGTATTTCATTTAATTTGTAATAATTTATTTTATGTTGTAATACATAATTATGTTTTGATGTATTATAATAATAATATTATAATTCGCAATATTTTGTGTTTGTAACTTATTTTTAATTAAATTGTAAAATATGTGTGTTGTTTAATTTTCATTATAAATGAAAATGTTTCCCTTTTTAACATTTTATATTTTTGGTATATTTAAATATGTTTGTATATATATTTGTGATAATATTATGCTATTTAAGGTTTTTAGAATTATATTATTAATTCAAAGATTAGTTTATATTGTTATATATATATAATTATATATATATGTATATATACATTTATATATATGTGTCTGTACATTTTTAAAAGGAAGTTTATTTGTTCTATTTGTTAAAATATACATTTAATTATTTTGTTTTATAGATTAAAGTTAATATTTAATTTTTGCTTATTTTAATATTTAAAAATATATATATTTGAAAATCAATATTTAATACAACAATCTTTTTTTCAACGGTTCTATACTTACCTTTTTAAGTATAGGGAGTCGATATTTTTGTATTCTATAGTCTTACCTCGATATTTTCTACAGCTATAATTTTGTGGTTGATATTCTGTCAGTGAGCCCTCCAGATCCGCAAGGGCAAGGGAAGTGGTCAACAGTTTCTGAAATATGGGCAACCGACAGTGGTGGCCTCCATAAATCAAAGGTGGTGGGGTGGGTGGGGTCGCGTGGGAGGCTTCATATTGGGAGTGAAAAATACAATGTTAAAAAAATTAAAATAAACGTACCTTTTGCCACCGGCCTACTAGTGTGGAATCTCATCGCACAGTCTCTCCTCTTCTTGCCTGGTCCCAGCAGCCCCTGGGACAGACTCCCTGTCCAATCCCCGTACTGCTCAGGAAAGAAGCCCTGCTCAGACCAGGGAATCTGTGGGGTTTCCCCTGCCCCGCTGTTCAATGCAGCTGAGCTGGAGAAAACCAAAGTGTACATGTTTATTTTGGTTGGCCAGAGAAGGCCGACCAAACACACATGAGCACTTAGGGAGTGGAGTGCACTAGCACTCCTCTGCTCACCTCTCATGCCTCATCCCCGCCCCTTCAAATACCGCTGGCTAAGAGCTGGCAAATGTAAAATAAAATTATGCAAGAACATCGTTTTATTTTACATTTGATGGCTCTGAGCCAGAAAGTGGGGAGATGCTCAGCCGCCACTGGCCACCGACCCCAGCCAGCATGATACCATGCTGCTATCGAGGGTGAAGAGTTAAAGTGCCTGAATGTTGAGGTATTAAACTTTCCACATGATACAGCAGTTCTGGTCTCATCTTTGGGCAGTCAGCAGGTCTTCAAAGTTCCTATGGCTATATTATGAATTCCTACTTCAAGATGGCGTTTGCAAAGACTTCAAGGCAATGATTTATGAGGCCCTTGCGCCTCCTTGCGCCGCAATTGCATCACTTAAATTGACGCAACGGCGGCGCAAACAATGCGCCCTATTTACAACGTGACGCATCTAGGAGATGCGTCATGTTGGAAAGCCCTGCGCCATAAGGAGGCGTTCCTGCGCAGAGGGGGGGGGGGGCGTTCCTGCGCAGGAACGCCCCCTAAAAGTGGCTGAGTGAAATCTATGAGATTTCACTCAGTCACTTTCTACGTCAATTCCTTACGCCTAAGGGTGACGCACCATGCATTGTAGGGGTGGCCTCTGTGCATTGCAGGAGTCATGTCGCACTTGCGACATGACTCCAGCAATGCGCCGCCCGTACGCCGAAAGATGCGTCACGCATCTTCCCTGCCTTGCACCATGGTGCGCCGCATTGTGAATGCGGCGCACCATGGGTGGTGGAGCTGTGACGCACTGTGGCGCACATTAACTGGCGCATCCCTGGGGATGCGCCAGTTAACATAAATCTGCCCCAATGTAAATAGGACTTGCTTTTAGATTTACATGGTCGGGGTCTGCTCCTGTTCATATGGGACAGTACATCTTTCTCTGCCATACAGTACAGTGCAGCAAAGCAGACTTCCATGCATAGGCTTAAATCTAGGCTTGTAAGGGAAACAAAAACAGCAGAGTCTGTGGAAAATGTCCTACTCCTGCCATTTCCGCTCAGTATAAATGGACACATGATAGACAGCAGGCCCTGCCAATCCTCTCTGTCTCACAAGTATTTGGATAATGGCTATTTAAATGAACCCACTAAGCTGTGTACCAGCAGCATTAGAAAGCCGAAGCAGTGTATCTACGACGCATGTATCCTCTCTGCATTTCCCATTAGCATACTAATTATTTAATCTTTTCGAGACAAATTCAACTCGACATTTGAGCAAGTTGTGAAGATGTGAAATGAGCTCAGAGGGAGTGTGGAGCCACCTGTCTTTGGACAAATAAAAATGCCCGGGCAAGGATTATGCTGTTCATTCAAGATGGTATTCTCCTCACTGAAATATTGAATGTCACAAAGCTGGAACCCCTGTAAGCCACTAAGGGCTTACTAGCATTGCATCAGTACTAGGGGTGGGAGGAATTTGTGCAGTCGTGCTACGCAAAGCTCCGCGAGATGGTAAACAATCTCCGCAGCAAGCAGAGTTCTGCGAACACGAGGAATTGCTTGTTCCGCCCATTCGCGATGCTTTTTTCCTGTTCACAAACGCTGATTGCGTGCTCGGGGGTAAATATCTCACGAACAAGCATTTTGAAAGTGCGAAAAAGCAAAAAAATGTCACTAAGACGTGGATCGCGAAATTTTTGGCAATTCCGCGTTCTCTGCGAAATTACCCAAATTACCCAAACTCCACGAGCGGAACGGAATTTACCGCCCCGGCCTAATCAGTACACACTCCTAAAAGTAATGATAACCAATATGTTTCGTAGTGCACTTTCATGTATCTTCCTCTAGGTGCTGATATCAGATGTAATTTGACCCAACTCAATGACACAAATTATTTCTACCACAGAAAGATGAAAGGGTGAGTGAACCCACTGGAATTCAAAACTGTGACTTAAAGGGTATACACAGATTTCTACAAAGGATGCATTAGACAATTGAACTGTCTAACTAGCATTCTCATACTTGAAATCATACAAGTAATAAGCAGACTTGTTAGAGTCATCCATAATTTATATGAAGATAGACCAAATGAAAACGCATGCAAAACAACAATCTGTTTCACATTATAGTACTATCTTCACTTGCTGATCTCCTTGGTTGGCCTTCAATTGAGAATATGTTTCAATTATCAATTAATACAAATATTGTGACTAGTTTTCTTGAAATGAAGTAAGTATCCAGAGCACTCAACATTGTTTGTCTTAAGTTGAATATAAGGGCAACTAACGAGGTGCAATATATGATTTAAAATTCAATAGCTGAGAAAGAATAAAATGGAAATAAACAACAGCGCATATTTAGAAATATATCAAAGTAATGTTATGATAATATATTCTGTACGAGGTACAAAAATTTAAATACTGTGGGTGTGTTAAAAAGAACATAGATTTTATGCCGAGAAATGTAAAATGGCAAAGAGAAAGTAACTAAAGAGTTCTTTGCACCAGATAGAAACATTGTGAATGGGCTCCATAATGTAACCCTTTTAATATCATTAAGTTATATCTAATGCCATTTATCCAACTTTAAATTTCAGCATTATTTTAAAAATTCTATATAAACATGTTACAAAGCCAAAACAGACACCAATGGTTTGAAGGACTGCTTTTCATCGTACCTCTAAATGAAAAAATTTTGGAGAAGTACTATTAATAGAAACTATGGGCCCTATGACGATGGCGGGCAGACTTTGTCCGCCCACCACCCTAACGGAAAACGGGACCAACTGCCAGAGGTGCAGTGGTCCCACAAGGCCAATTAGGATGCGCTCGCCACACTGGCGGGTGCATTCTGGACTTTAACATTGTGGCGGGCGGTGCTGTCAGCAGCACCTGCCGCAATGTTGAATAGGCATGTTGTGCATTGCCATGCACAATGTGACATGCACCGCGTGGTGCCTGTCACCTAGTGTATGGCAATATAGGGGGGTACCATAGGTAGCCCCCAAGTGCAGCCTCCCAGTGGCCTGGGGGCCCGTAACGGGCCCCCAAAGCAATTCCTGCATGCCTTTCCATGGCGGCATCACCGCCATGGAAAGGCCTTCACCGCCAGGCATCCTAATATGGATGGCGGTGTCTTCCAGACACCACCACCATATGATGTCTGAGTTTCGCCCGACCCACAATCGTGACGATTTCTGACCGGCGGAAATGTGGCAGACAGACTATCCATCCGCCAAGGTACCCCCCGCCATGGTAATATGGCGGGGGAAATAGCAAGCGGGTGGGGAGTTATGGTGGGCGGATTGCCATCATAATGGCCCCCTAAATATTTATGGGAGCTATAAGGGATAAAGAGTTATTGTCAAAATTTAGGACCAAAACCAAACTACTTCAGAGTTTTAAACATACAGTTCCATTCAACTCTATTAAGGCTTCTTTTGCCTTGAAAGCAATGGTAGCAATCGGATTAAAATTAAAACAAGCCTTCCTAATTACATACACACTTGTGTAGAAAAGTCAGCCCACATCGCACCCGATGCCCAGGCTGCTGGTGCAGGGCGACTCTTCATTCCCATCATAAATAATTACCAAATGAAGAGACGGGCACTGGAAGTAGGAAAACAAGAACAGAGTTTATTACTCATGAGGAGAGCATGTCATTTGGGACACTCGCATAGTGTCTTCGGGAGGTGCTCTAACAAGTTTCTCTGAGGCTTTGTCTTTTATACACAGGTTTATGACACACACACATCCTTCATTACAATCAAGACATTGTAAAGTACGAAGATATTCCAACACGTGGCTACAGTAGGGGCCCTTATCCTCCACACAATAGGAGGGGGCTGTCATGCAGCTGAGTGTGCTGTTGATTCCGTTGGAATGTGTGCTCCTGATCGAATCTCAGGGGGTGGGGTGGTCATGATCAATAGTGGCTACTTTCAAGAGAGGCGAGTGCATACAGTAGTGGGCAATAAACTGTATCCTCGGGCTAAGGGATGACCAGCGGTCCGTGCAAACAATTAGGTTCAGAGGAAGAGGTCATCAAAGGAGGGGTATTCATGGAGGGACAGGAGGGGTTTGGTCAGGCGCGGGGTGCGATTTCTCAGAGACAGAGTCATGCGGGAGGGGAGGGCTCATGACTTGTGCGTGTGAGAGCGGGGGCAGTCAGGGTACATGGGGGAAGCTTGCAGGGTCAGGGAAGGGGCGCTGGTGATCGATCGCAAACTGGGAGACCATGATACCTAAAATGGCTGTCGTGTCCGTGTGTGCATGGGTCTATGCTAGCGGGATAACACAGTCAGTGCTTTAGCGATATCCGTTCTGCTTACAAAAAAAAGGGGTACAGTGAACACAAATGAACGCCGCTTATGTGTATATATAATGCCAATTTCAACAGTCGCCGCTTTTAAACATAGCTAGTACATTTGTGTTTACCCCAACTGATGGAGTGTACATATAGTCATGTGTGGCCAATGAAATAACGTTCGTCGAATGCTAGCAAATTGCGTGTAGCCATATGCAGTCGATACAATTGGTGGAATACGGTACATATGAATTTACATTCGCTGCGTTATTCATAGATCGGCATAACACGTAGTCGAGGGCAATCAGGAAAAACGTTCCGACATATTGTAGACTCAGGTTCTGACTTTCTTTTCAATGACATCAACCTATAGTAAAAAGTGCTATATGAGACTTTTGGACTTAAGTGACCAAAAACATTTTTTGAAAGCAACAAGAATTGAGGGAGAAAGTTCAGGAAGGGGGGTCTTAGTGAAAATGTCTTTTTCAACGACGAGCCACCACTGGTAGACTCTGTTAGTCCGTTTTTCTTTTCGTTGGCGCTTTTGAGCACCGGCGGTGGAGCTATAAGTCCAGCTCGGAATCATCCTTACGCGTTGCAGGGTGCGATCAGTCCTCTGCTGTTAGATCACAGTCCTGTTTCCTAACTCATTTTCTTAGGGGTGCCTCATGCTGGGCACCTGCGTGTCTTTCTTTTTCCGTGGCAAAATCCCAGTCCATAGTCAAAGTTTATATAAAAAAGTTTGTTGAATAATCGAGGGAAGAGAGGGCGGAGTGGGGCCAGATCTTCGAACACACCAAGAGACCAAGGGAGCAAAGGACAATGAGCAGGCAGGCCCATCAGTCGGACTCAAAAGGGGACGGGGACTTCAGGCACGAGTGGGTCAGCAAGTCGAGTGCTTCAAGGTAGCCCTTCATTCTTTCATCTGCCGAGTTTGAGAGTTGTGCCTCGTCCCGCGTCTCGTTGCTCTGCGGCTCCACCTTTGGTCGTCACACGTGCTCCATGATCTGTGGCCAGGCTGTGCGTTACGTCCAGCTCCTCTCCTCCGGTGATTATATCTTAGAATGGGTAGAAAACAAGTTTTAGAAAAACTGGCAGGAGAAGACATTTATACATCTCAATTCCGTCCCCAATCCTATGTAGGTGGGGGATAAGTTCATCGGTCACAGTCAGAAGTCATCATTTATGGAGTCTGTAGGAGTGCATTGCTTATGGAATTCATAACCCTGTTCGGCGCTCATTCGTGACGTACATGGAGAGAAATTGGACTTTTATACACAGTGTATTATAGCAAACACAAGGTCGAGTCCTTATGTAGAGACTCGCCCTTCCCTTTAACCCAAGTATCGACCATCTTACATCTCCCTTCGGGGTCGGCTAACTCTTGTAAGTGGGGCGTTATCGTCATGAAGAAGGGGGAGGGGGTGGACGTAAAACATGCTCTTCTTGGGGAGTGAACGTTAATCAAGGTCATCAATTTCGCTTTCGAGGGTAGATGACATGAAGCTGGGGTTAATCGGGGGAAACGGGGACGCTTTGGGCAGGGAGCTGGGATCGATCGGGAGAAGTGGGGTACTCTGGACATCCACACTTAAGTGCAGAGGAGCGAAGTAATCTGTGCATTGGGAATTGCGTTTTTAGCGAACTGAGAAACAGGAGGCCATTGACGTTATAGTCCCCCTATAAAGGCCAGATTAGGGGACGTTAGTCGTCTGACCCGTCCTTTCTTTCACGACCAACTCGGGTCCTATTGTTTTGCAGAAAGGAGAGGTAGTAACATGGCAAGTTACAGTCGTTTTAGTTCCTGTCAATTTTTCCAAACACCTTTGTGTTCGAGGAAACCCAATTAGGTGTTGTGCCGGGAGGGGCACAACGTTACCATTACAAGAAAAGAGGGAACGGGGGGGTTTTAGAGAGTGAGAGAGAGAGAGAGAGAGAGAGAGAGAGAGAGAGAGAGAGAGAGAGGGAGAGAGAGAGAGAGAGTGAGGGAGAGAGAGAGAGAGAGAGAGAGAGAGATCGCACTCTAAATGGTCCATTCTGTACACGCATTGCATGGAGCGAGAGAGAGAGAGAGACGTGTACAATAATGGGCCATCCGGTGCACACAGAACAACGGGGATTAAGTACTACGGAAATACAGACAGAGGGATGACGTAGATCCATTCATCACGTATACACAAACTCAGGCGGAGAAGACAATACATGTATTATTTACGAAAATCCAAGACAAAACATAAAACAGTTATTGGCCAAAATTATCCCTTTCTGTATGCTGTGCATTCTTAGCATCCTAAGCTCTTTTTACCTTGTTCTTCTCTTTTAACCATCGGCTGCCCTTACTGGTGGCTTTGATTGTACACACTTACGCCTTTGGCAATTGGTCATGAACTAACCTGGTCGGGCTAATGCTCACGGTGGTTTATTCGAGTCATTTTTAGCAAATGCGTTTCCAGGCTGAGACAACGGTTGGTGTCAGTTGGAGAACAATGGGGCAGCTTGAAGTTACATGTCTAGGAGGGTGCGAAGAAGGATGCAGTAGATTTTAAATGTACCTCACCTCAAAATATTCCTTAAACTTTCCCTATTTAATTAATTGTAGGATGCTTATTCATTAGCGCGCGTCATTTTAGTTGTACTATTCGGGGTGCCAAGCGAAGTTACATTTCGTGGTTTCCCCTTCAGGCTGCCCTTCCAGGCGCTAAGTTCAGAGAGAGAAAATAGTCGTGGTTTGCTTGTTGCGGCTAGGTACCATAATCAAACCCTTTTTCCTGTCTCTTCGTCCGTTAGATCATCGTTTTCATACATTGATCGATATTCCGATGTGACCTGCAGAGAGAGGGAAAAAGAAGGGGGCAGGGGCTACATTGATAGACACATTAGCGAGCATAAACCCAGAAAGGCTTTTACTTACTGCATACTCGGCCTATCTCCACGGGATGCCGTCCCTGCCAACTGGGCGTTCAAGCCCGGGTGGACCGTTAGTGTGACTCTTTTTATACAGGTAGCACATAAAGTATAGGCTAAACACCAGGATTTTTAGCGGTTGCTTTTTGGCTGCACAAAAAGGAAAAATGCACACAACGAAAACTTGGACCCTTCATTTTTGCAATATTTCTACGTACTATACTTTTTAATCCTTTAAACAGTGGTCATTTATTCGAAAATTACCAATTCACACGTGACAACTACGTTTGCTTTTTCCAAAAATCTTTAATAAGAATGTTGGTGCATAAATATGGGCCTACAACCCCGTGGGCCGGCCACGGAGCAGGCTGGAACTGTAGATGCGGGGATACTTTATTAGTAAAAACTTTAGCGGAGTCAGTGGTCGTTTATTTCATAATAAAAGTGCGAAAAGCGCAATAAAATCATGTCGAGACTTCAGTATGAGCGAGTGTCATGAGTGTTGGGCTTCCAACTTTCAATAATCATGATGCGCCAAACTTAACAACAATTCATTGTCCGAATGTTCAATTAATACCCATCTGATGTCAATTTACCGTCTGAACACATAATCAGTACCCACCCAATATCAATTCATTGTCCGAACATATAGCCAGTACCCATCCCATATCAATTCATTTCCCGAACTGACAGTACACATCCTGAATCAATTAATTGTCCGAACATGTAATCAGTACACATCCTATATCAATTCATGTGGTTAAAAAAACCCTTCATACATATCTCATGACACCAGGCTGAACAATCGGGGTACAACAAGGAGTTGAAAGTTTCATTTGCATCGGCGCCATTTTGGGTGCGGTCAGGCAGAACCAGGCATAGTCTAAATTTCTAATAACTCGTGGTTGGCCCGGAGCTTCTTTTGGCAGTCCAAAAGTTCCGTTAAAGGGCAAAAGAAAGGATCGGTGGTTTGAACCATCAATCAAAAGGGGAGGGAGGCAACAATGTTCCTACCGGGTCATACTGTGCTTTCACCGGAACTGATCCGAACTGTAGTCTGCAGGATTCTAGTCATTCAAACTGAGGCTGGCGACAGCATGGAAGCGCCGACGTCCCGCGGCTACATTTCCATTGTTCCGTGGGCAATCATGGCAGTCATTCCCCATCGGGGGTATCTGCGGGGGTCGGGGACTCCCGCGGCTCCTCTAGAATCTTCAAGGTCGTGGAGAACTATGATGGTGGAGTCAACAAGTGACCGGGCCATTCCTTCATGCTGGGCCCGCTCTTGCCAGGTCGATCGCCATTTTGAGAGTTCGGCAGCTACCGGCGATCGCGGGGTCAAATGAGCGGACGGGCTCCACCCTGCCGGGCGAGGCGTTGCAGCATCGCCACAGTGGAAGAACCCTTTTCCGGGCGCCTGGAGCGCTGAGGGTGCAGCTGGGAAGTCTCCACCTGGGGAGGCGGGAGAGACTTGTTCGCACCGTCTCTCCCTCCCAGTGCACCCCACGGCGTCTCGCTTGACATTTGTTATGGCCGGACCAGGCGATGAGGACGAGGGGGGGGGTCGGAGGCATGTGCAAGACATTTCCCCCCCCCAGTGTTGTCGCTGCCATTATGGAAGAAAAAAGAAAGAAGTGGCGCCTGGCATGTTTTCGGGTCGGGCCTCCGGTGAATGGCGGCCGGACGTTCTTCGCCCTGGCCCCAGGAACGGGTCCCTTAGTCCATCCTTGGGACAGACCTTGGCGCTTGGCGCCTCTCCTGGGCCTTTCGTGTAGTGGCCTCTCCACTCCCAGGCCCTCCATGGATGCTGATCCAGACTGGGAGAGAGAGGGGAGGGTCGAGGACATAGACATTCCCCCCCCTGCAACTCTCCAGGGTTGTCGTAGCAGTCCCCTTGGCCGGGTCCCTTCGGCCTCGGCCTCTCCTTCGGCTACACCCTATGTGATGATCTCCGGCCGACTGTTGGCAGCAGGACCCGCCCTATATGTGTTGCTTCCGGCTGGGCGTAGCCGCAACCCTGTTGCACTTTGGAAGTTTCCAGAATGGGGCGGATGTCTGTTGCTTTGTATCTTTCTCAGGTTGCCGTTATTGGGCGTGGCAGGTGGTGGGACAGACATGTTTGGGGCAGTGAGGGGCGATGAAGCCTCGTTGCCTTGTGGCCGTTGCAATGCCACGCTTGGTTTCTCTTACTGTTCTCAGGTTTCTTATTACGGGCTTATTTCTAACGTTTCTTGTTTCTAGGACAATAATAGATTTTATCATTAAGTATTGTTATCGTTTCCTCGTTCGTTATTTAATAAAAAGTTCATCAGTGGCCTACTGATTTTCGTTTTCCTATTCCTTTCTTTCCAGGTTGTTTCATGCTAAAGTTTCTGTTAACAGGATACAGTGATCACTTCGGTATTATTGCATATGTCCTTTTCACTAGGGGTGCTATCTGGTCGGGCCAGGTGACCTATCTCTAGTAAATGGTCCGGGTGAGACTGGTGCATCAATCAGTGGGGAGTAGATAGGCATGACATATTACAATGGGGGACAAAGGTCCGCATTACCTACCCTTCACTACTTGCAAAGACTAGACAGAGTATGGCGACTCTGTGCTTGTTTGTAAATAGAGAATACCTCCAAAAATGCCAATTTCAACAGTCGCCGCTTTTAAACATAGCTAGTACATTTGTGTTTACCCCAACTGATGGAGTGTACATATAGTCATGTGTGGCCAATGAAATAACATTCGTCGAATGCTAGCAAATTGCGTGTAGCCATATGCAGTCGATACAATTGGTGGAATACGGTACATATGAATTTACATTCGCTGCGTTATTCATAGATCGGCATAACACGTAGTCGAGGGCAATCAGGAAAAACGTTCCGACATATTGTAGACTCAGGTTCTGACTTTCTTTTCAATGACATCAACCTATAGTAAAAAGTGCTATATGAGACTTTTGGACTTAAGTGACCAAAAACATTTTTTGAAAGCAACAAGAATTGAGGGAGAAAGTTCAGGAAGGGGGGTCTTAGTGAAAATGTCTTTTTCAACGACGAGCCACCACTGGTAGACTCTGTTAGTCCGTTTTTCTTTTCGTTGGCGCTTTTGAGCACCGGCGGTGGAGCTATAAGTCCAGCTCGGAATCATCCTTACGCGTTGCAGGGTGCGATCAGTCCTCTGCTGTTAGATCACAGTCCTGTTTCCTAACTCATTTTCTTAGGGGTGCCTCATGCTGGGCACCTGCGTGTCTTTCTTTTTCCGTGGCAAAATCCCAGTCCATAGTCAAAGTTTATATAAAAAAGTTTGTTGAATAATCGAGGGAAGAGAGGGCGGAGTGGGGCCAGATCTTCGAACACACCAAGAGACCAAGGGAGCAAAGGACAATGAGCAGGCAGGCCCATCAGTCGGACTCAAAAGGGGACGGGGACTTCAGGCACGAGTGGGTCAGCAAGTCGAGGGCTTCAAGGTAGCCCTTCATTCTTTCATCTGCCGAGTTTGAGAGTTGTGCCTCGTCCCGCGTCTCGTTGCTCTGCGGCTCCACCTTTGGTCGTCACACGTGCTCCATGATCTGTGGCCAGGCTGTGCGTTACGTCCAGCTCCTCTCCTCCGGTGATTATATCTTTGAATGGGTAGAAAACAAGTTTTAGAAAAACTGGCAGGAGAAGACATTTATACATCTCAATTCCGTCCCCAATCCTATGTAGGTGGGGGATAAGTTCATCGGTCACAGTCAGAAGTCGTCATTTATGGAGTCTGTAGGAGTGCATTGCTTATGGAATTCATAACCCTGTTCGGCGCTCATTCGTGACGTACATGGAGAGAAATTGGACTTTTATACACAGTGTATTATAGCAAACACAAGGTCGAGTCCTTATGTAGAGACTCGCCCTTCCCTTTAACCCAAGTATCGACCATCTTACATCTCCCTTCGGGGTCGGCTAACTCTTGTAAGTGGGGCGTTATCGTCATGAAGAAGGGGGAGGGGGTGGACGTAAAACATGCTCTTCTTGGGGAGTGAACGTTAATCAAGGTCATCAATTTCGCTTTCGAGGGTAGATGACATGAAGCTGGGGTTAATCGGGGGAAACGGGGACGCTTTGGGCAGGGAGCTGGGATCGATCGGGAGAAGTGGGGTACTCTGGACATCCACACTTAAGTGCAGAGGAGCGAAGTAATCTGTGCATTGGGAATTGCGTTTTTAGCGAACTGAGAAACAGGAGGCCATTGACGTTATAGTCCCCCTATAAAGGCCAGATTAGGGGACGTTAGTCGTCTGACCCGTCCTTTCTTTCACGACCAACTCGGGTCCTATTGTTTTGCAGAAAGGAGAGGTAGTAACATGGCAAGTTACAGTCGTTTTAGTTCCTGTCAATTTTTCCAAACACCTTTGTGTTCGAGGAAACCCAATTAGGTGTTGTGCCGGGAGGGGCACAACGTTACCATTACAAGAAAAGAGGGAACGGGGGGGGGTTTTAGAGAGTGAGAGAGAGAGAGAGAGAGAGAGAGAGAGAGAGAGAGAGAGAGAGAGAGAGGGAGAGAGAGAGAGAGAGTGAGGGAGAGAGAGAGAGAGAGAGAGAGAGAGATCGCACTCTAAATGGTCCATTCTGTACACGCATTGCATGGAGCGAGAGAGAGAGAGAGACGTGTACAATAATGGGCCATCCGGTGCACACAGAACAACGGGGATTAAGTACTACGGAAATACAGACAGAGGGATGACGTAGATCCATTCATCACGTATACACAAACTCAGGCGGAGAAGACAATACATGTATTATTTACGAAAATCCAAGACAAAACATAAAACAGTTATTGGCCAAAATTATCCCTTTCTGTATGCTGTGCATTCTTAGCATCCTAAGCTCTTTTTACCTTGTTCTTCTCTTTTAACCGTCGGCTGCCCTTACTGGTGGCTTTGATTGTACACACTTACGCCTTTGGCAATTGGTCATGAACTAACCTGGTCGGGCTAATGCTCACGGTGGTTTATTCGAGTCATTTTTAGCAAATGTGTTTCCAGGCTGAGACAACGGTTGGTGTCAGTTGGAGAACAATGGGGCAGCTTGAAGTTACATGTCTAGGAGGGTGCGAAGAAGGATGCAGTAGATTTTAAATGTACCTCACCTCAAAATATTCCTTAAACTTTCCCTATTTAATTAATTGTAGGATGCTTATTCATTAGCGCGCGTCATTTTAGTTGTACTATTCGGGGTGCCAAGCGAAGTTACATTTCGTGGTTTCCCCTTCAGGCTGCCCTTCCAGGCGCTAAGTTCAGAGAGAGAAAATAGTCGTGGTTTGCTTGTTGCGGCTAGGTACCATAATCAAACCCTTTTTCCTGTCTCTTCGTCCATTAGATCATCGTTTTCATACATTGATCGATATTCCGATGTGACCTGCAGAGAGAGGGAAAAAGAAGGGGGCAGGGGCTACATTGATAGACACATTAGCGAGCATAAACCCAGAAAGGCTTTTACTTACTGCATATTCGGCCTATCTCCACGGGATGCCGTCCCTGCCAACTGGGCGTTCAAGCCCGGGTGGACCGTTAGTGTGACTCTTTTTATACAGGTAGCACATAAAGTATAGGCTAAACACCAGGATTTTTAGCGGTTGCTTTTTGGCTGCACAAAAAGGAAAAATGCACACAACGAAAACTTGGACCCTTCATTTTTGCAATATTTCTACGTACTATACTTTTTAATCCTTTAAACAGTGGTCATTTATTCGAAAATTACCAATTCACACGTGACAACTACGTTTGCTTTTTCCAAAAATCTTTAATAAGAATGTTGGTGCATAAATATGGGCCTACAACCCCGTGGGCCGGCCACGGAGCAGGCTGGAACTGTAGATGCGGGGATACTTTATTAGTAAAAACTTTAGCGGAGTCAGTGGTCGTTTATTTCATAATAAAAGTGCGAAAAGCGCAATAAAATCATGTCGAGACTTCAGTATGAGCGAGTGTCATGAGTGTTGGGCTTCCAACTTTCAATAATCATGATGCGCCAAACTTAACAACAATTCATTGTCCGAATGTTCAATTAATACCCATCTGATGTCAATTTACCGTCTGAACACATAATCAGTACCCACCCAATATCAATTCATTGTCCGAACATATAGCCAGTACCCATCCCATATCAATTCATTTCCCGAACTGACAGTACACATCCTGAATCAATTAATTGTCCGAACATGTAATCAGTACACATCCTATATCAATTCATGTGGTTAAAAAAACCCTTCATACATATCTCATGACACCAGGCTGAACAATCGGGGTACAACAAGGAGTTGAAAGTTTCATTTGCATCGGCGCCATTTTGGGTGCGGTCAGGCAGAACCAGGCATAGTCTAAATTTCTAATAACTCGTGGTTGGCCCGGAGCTTCTTTTGGCAGTCCAAAAGTTCCGTTAAAGGGCAAAAGAAAGGATCGGTGGTTTGAACCATCAATCAAAAGGGGAGGGAGGCAACAATGTTCCTACCGGGTCATACTGTGCTTTCACCGGAACTGATCCGAACTGTAGTCTGCAGGATTCTAGTCATTCAAACTGAGGCTGGCGACAGCATGGAAGCGCCGACGTCCCGCGGCTACATTTCCATTGTTCCGTGGGCAATCATGGCAGTCATTCCCCATCGGGGGTATCTGCGGGGGTCGGGGACTCCCGCGGCTCCTCTAGAATCTTCAAGGTCGTGGAGAACTATGATGGTGGAGTCAACAAGTGACCGGGCCATTCCTTCATGCTGGGCCCGCTCTTGCCAGGTCGATCGCCATTTTGAGAGTTCGGCAGCTACCGGCGATCGCGGGGTCAAATGAGCGGACGGGCTCCACCCTGCCGGGCGAGGCGTTGCAGCATCGCCACAGTGGAAGAACCCTTTTCCGGGCGCCTGGAGCGCTGAGGGTGCAGCTGGGAAGTCTCCACCTGGGGAGGCGGGAGAGACTTGTTCGCACCGTCTCTCCCTCCCAGTGCACCCCACGGCGTCTCGCTTGACATTTGTTATGGCCGGACCAGGCGATGAGGACGAGGGGGGGGGTCGGAGGCATGTGCAAGACATTTCCCCCCCCCAGTGTTGTCGCTGCCATTATGGAAGAAAAAAGAAAGAAGTGGCGCCTGGCATGTTTTCGGGTCGGGCCTCCGGTGAATGGCGGCCGGACGTTCTTCGCCCTGGCCCCAGGAACGGGTCCCTTAGTCCATCCTTGGGACAGACCTTGGCGCTTGGCGCCTCTCCTGGGCCTTTCGTGTAGTGGCCTCTCCACTCCCAGGCCCTCCATGGATGCTGATCCAGACTGGGAGAGAGAGGGGAGGGTCGAGGACATAGACATTCCCCCCCCTGCAACTCTCCAGGGTTGTCGTAGCAGTCCCCTTGGCCGGGTCCCTTCGGCCTCGGCCTCTCCTTCGGCTACACCCTATGTGATGATCTCCGGCCGACTGTTGGCAGCAGGACCCGCCCTATATGTGTTGCTTCCGGCTGGGCGTAGCCGCAACCCTGTTGCACTTTGGAAGTTTCCAGAATGGGGCGGATGTCTGTTGCTTTGTATCTTTCTCAGGTTGCCGTTATTGGGCGTGGCAGGTGGTGGGACAGACATGTTTGGGGCAGTGAGGGGCGATGAAGCCTCGTTGCCTTGTGGCCGTTGCAATGCCACGCTTGGTTTCTCTTACTGTTCTCAGGTTTCTTATTACGGGCTTATTTCTAACGTTTCTTGTTTCTAGGACAATAATAGATTTTATCATTAAGTATTGTTATCGTTTCCTCGTTCGTTATTTAATAAAAAGTTCATCAGTGGCCTACTGATTTTCGTTTTCCTATTCCTTTCTTTCCAGGTTGTTTCATGCTAAAGTTTCTGTTAACAGGATACAGTGATCACTTCGTTATTATTGCATATGTCCTTTTCACTAGGGGTGCTATCTGGTCGGGCCAGGTGACCTATCTCTAGTAAATGGTCCGGGTGAGACTGGTGCATCAATCAGTGGGGAGTAGATAGGCATGACATATTACAATGGGGGACAAAGGTCCGCATTACCTACCCTTCACTACTTGCAAAGACTAGACAGAGTATGGCGACTCTGTGCTTGTTTGTAAATAGAGAATACCTCCAAAAAGAACCAATTCCAAACAGTCAATGTTCGGTCAAACAATCAATCAATGAGGAATGAAATAGGTACGACGTGTTAAAGGTTTGCGTTACCTACCCTTCACTATCTGCAAAGGGAGAGAGAATATTCCTATTCTTCCCCGTTTGCAGACAGAGAAGATCCTTAAGAGAACCAACTTCGAACAATTCAATGCTCGATTCAATCAATCAATCAATGGGGAGAAAAATAGGTATGACGGATTACAATGGGGACAAAAGTCTGCATTACCTATCCTTCACTATCTGCAAAGACTAAACAGAGTATGGCGACTCTGTGCTTGTTTGCAAATAGAGAATCTCTCAGAAACAATCAATAAGTAATACTAGTATTTTCAAACAATCAATCAATCAATTTCGCAATTTGTCGTGTGTCACGACCTTACCCGGACCGGACCATGTGGACAGTTCTTCGCCTTCCTTTTTCCAGCGCCCGAACGTTCTCTTTCTCCATGTTTTTACCGCAGCATTCCTGTGGGATTCCAGTCAGGACAATAGGTCACTCGAGAGAGGTCCGTTCGGAATCGGTGAAGTTCATTCAATCGGCAGCCGGACGAGGGCCCTCTCAAGGCAGGTATACTCCAATCAATTAGATGTTCACCCCATCGTCTGGACCTCTCTTACCGGACCTTATGTCGCTGATGGACCCCGCGTTGGGACACCAATTGTAGAAAAGTCAGCCCACATCGCACCCGATGCCCAGGCTGCTGGTGCAGGGCGACTCTTCATTCCCATCATAAATAATTACCAAATGAAGAGACGGGCACTGGAAGTAGGAAAACAAGAACAGAGTTTATTACTCATGAGGAGAGCATGTCATTTGGGACACTCGCATAGTGTCTTCGGGAGGTGCTCTAACAAGTTTCTCTGAGGCTTCGTCTTTTATACACAGGTTTATGACACACACACATCCTTCATTACAATCAAGACATTGTAAAGTACGAAGATATTCCAACACGTGGCTACAGTAGGGGCCCTTATCCTCCACACAATAGGAGGGGGCTGTCATGCAGCTGAGTGTGCTGTTGATTCCGTTGGAATGTGTGCTCCTGATCGAATCTCAGGGGGTGGGGTGGTCATGATCAATAGTGGCTACTTTCAAGAGAGGCGAGTGCATACAGTAGTGGGCAATAAACTGTATCCTCGGGCTAAGGGATGACCAGCGGTCCGTGCAAACAATTAGGTTCAGAGGAAGAGGTCATCAAAGGAGGGGTATTCATGGAGGGACAGGAGGGGTTTGGTCAGGCGCGGGGTGCGATTTCTCAGAGACAGAGTCATGCGGGAGGGGAGGGCTCATGACTTGTGCGTGTGAGAGCGGGGGCAGTCAGGGTACATGGGGGAAGCTTGCAGGGTCAGGGAAGGGGCGCTGGTGATCGATCGCAAACTGGGAGACCATGATACCTAAAATGGCTGTCGTGTCCGTGTGTGCATGGGTCTATGCTAGCGGGATAACACAGTCAGTGCTTTAGCGATATCCGTTCTGCTTACAAAAAAAAGGGGTACAGTGAACACAAATGAACGCCGCTTATGTGTATATATAATGCCAATTTCAACACTTGTATTATCTGAAGACAACCATCCCTGTATTAATCCAGATTGCAATTATCAATTAATTTATGAAGAAATTATTTCAAGCTAGCTGCCATAATTTCAGCAAAAATCCTGTAATCTAATTTTATCATAAAAGCTAGAAGTTTTACATGGGAGTAGATCTTTACCATCATTGGTAGTTAAAAAATTCATTGCCTCCAAAATGTATCTTTCACATCATTGGAAACAAAGAAATTGGTAATTGAAAACATGTTGGAATGAATATTTGAACAAAGTGGCAATAGAACTCCAGAGGTAATCAATCAGTACGTGGAGAAATTCGATTTTTAAATAATTATGGCACCAGCAATTTCTTTTGTAGAGAAGACATTTTCCAGTGTTAGAGAATCTTAAATTAAATCTTCATGTTTCTGTATTACTAAAAAGAATCTATGAAAATTCTTTAGGGAAGGAAATGTATTTGAAAACTACACATGTTCATGAAAGTTTGAAAAGTAATATAATTTGAGAGTTAATTTGAACTCTTTTTCCTTTTATGCTTCCTATTGAAATAACATATCCTCCTTTTCTGTAATTCATTCCACCATAAAATGTAGCATGTATTAAATTACAAGTTTATATCAACAAAGGGAGAGGTAGGGAGTATCAAGTGACACTCTTAGTCCCCGGTTATATTCAACAAACAAGAAAAGAGTGTCTTATGGTATCGATAAGATCACACAAAGGAGCAATGGATAAGGGGAACTGCCTAACTCAGGACGTTTTAGGAAAGCCCTCACTCACCACCTAGTGATGACATGCTTCATCATCGGGCCCCACTGAAGAGGCCGAGTGCCTCTTTAGTGTGCTTCAACGCCAGATCTACTGCGGAGCAGGATTCTGTGAGTAGAGGGTGTGCAGTGAGAAATAAACAATTAGTTGTGATTAAAAATGTCTGTAGTGTATCAAAAATGATTTATTAAGTGATCACTTAGGACATATTGTTAAAATATTGTGTGGGAAAACAGTCCACAATTAATTGTGTGGTTATTTCCATTAATTTGTCAGTCAACATGTTTCTGCCTCTGAAACGGTGTAAAATTACCAGGCATTCATCAGGACTCTTAAAGGTGTACTAAACCCTGGTGGTATGGACACGCTAAGGCCCACCCTTACCTAGGGACGTGAAAGTTAAAAGAGAAAAGTGAAACAGTGCAAAAATTTAGGAAGAAAAACTGTATCCCTAAAAACTCCTGGTTTAGGAGGCTTCCTGCATTAGGGTTTCTGCACCTGTAAAGAAAAGGACATAGACGTACATAGAGGACAAGACAAACGATTAATGGATGTTCTTGAACACAATGGTTGGTCTATGGTGCTCCATTCGTCGTGATAGGACAGTGTGTGGTGCTATAACAGTATGTTTATCACCACCTCTGTCCCTTGGATAAATAAGCACTATTCGCTAGGGGGTGCAAAAGTGCTAGAAGTGAAAGAATTGGTGATAATGGGTAGTGGTTAGAAAGGAAGAAAATCTTCCTAGAAGCGATCAATATGCTAGAAAGGTCAAACGATCGCTAAAAACGTAAAATTAAAATAGTCTCACTTTTGTGGTGTAACAGGGGTACACCATGGGTCACAGGAGGGGGGTGGTAGCGTAATTGGCACACCCTTGGTAAAAGGAATAAACATACAAAGCATCAGAAAAGGTAGCGGTACTTAGCTCCGTGATATGCTGCCAAACTCGTATTCGCCTTACTTTGCTCGATTACTTACGCCCTCGACGCTAGGCACCCTCAGTATACCTGCATAACCCTCAGACTGGACCCCGACGATCAAGAGCGGGGCCCGATGGACAGTTTATCAGTGTGAGGCAGTCAAACCACACCACCAACGACATGCAGTGGACTGTGATTGAACAGCTACATACTGGCAATAACATCAGAAATCGCCTCTTCGAGAAAGAGCAGAGGTGGGTCTACAGATTGGGGACCCATCTAACCGGATTAAATGATGACATTCCTTGGAATTCTGTGATCAAGTAAACATTTTGGTTCTCACTAGAAACTCACTCAAATCATATACTCTGTGATCACTGCCCTATCAGAATATCTCTGGCTTATTCAGGCCACTATTTTACATCCAAAACCCTCATTAAAGTTTGTCACTTATTGCGCCACAAATCAATTTACAGCGCCTGCTTCCTACCATCTACATCGAATTGATCATTGAATGTTTATAATTCCTCTCGCGAGTGCGTACAATCCCTCCTGTTCCTGATCACGTTGGCTTTCAAGAATTTTCGATGTTCTGCCTAGTCTTATTTCCCCTCGGTGAATTATTGGTACCGGCCACATTACTTGTAGCCTCTAATTTGACATCATTAATCTGACACGACGTCTGCTTCACCAGAGACGATCCATTGTCAGTGTGTTTATCTTCCTTAAATCGATAAAGTTACCATTCTACGAACGGTTACCGCGGTAACCGCCCTAAACTTCCATCAGCACACGTGACTCCCCTCGTCATTATGACGAAACAGTTACTGATTGGCTGCAATACCGGGCACCGCCCCTCCACGAAGGCGGGCCCCGCCTCCCGAAAGCGAGCGATGCCTCGCACTGATAAACTGTCCATCGGGCACCGCTCTTGATCGTCTGAGTCCAGTCTGAGGGTTATGCAGGTATACTGAGGGTGCCTAGCGTCGAGGGCGTAAGTAATCGAGCAAACTACGGTGAATACGAGTTTGGCAGCATACCACGGAGCTAAGTACCGCTACCTTTTCTGATGCTTTGTATGTTTATTCCTTTTACCAAGGGTGTGCCAATTACGCTACCACCCCCCTCCTGTGACCCATGGTGTATCCCTGTTACACCACAAAAGTGAGACTATTTTAATTTTACGTTTTTAGCGATTGTTTGACCTTTCTAGCATATTGATCGCTTCTAGGAAGATTTTCTTCCTTTTTAACCACTACCCATTATCACCAATTCTTTCACTTCTAGCACTTTTGCACCCCCTAGCGAATAGTGCTTTTTTATCCAAGGGACAGAGATGGTGATAAACATACTGTTATAGCGCCACACACTGTCCTATCACGACGAATGGAGCACCATAGACCAACCATTGTGTTCAAGAACATCCATTAATCGTTTGTCTTGTCCTCTATGTACGTCTATGTCCTTTTCTTCTTTACAGGTGCAGAAACCCTAATGCAGGAAGCCTCCTAAACCAGGCGTTTTTAGGGAGACAGTTTTTCTTCCTAAATTTTTGCACTTTTTCACTTTTCTCTTTTAACTTTCACGTCCCTAGGTAAGGGTGGGCCTTAGCGTGTCCATACCATCAGGGTTTAGTACACCTTTAAGAGTCCTGATGAATGCCTGGTAATTTTACACCGTTTCAGAGGCAGAAACATGTTGACTGACAAATTAATGGAAATAACCACACAATTAATTGTGGACTGTTTTCCCACACAATATTTTAACAATATGTCCTAAGTGATCACTTAATAAATCATTTTTGATACACTACAGACATTTTTAAACACAACTAATTGTTTATTTCTCACCGCACACCCTCTACTCACAAAATCCTGCTCCGCAGCAGATCTGGCATTGAAGCACACTAAAGAGGCACTCGACCTCTTTAGTGGGGCCCGATGATGAAGCATGTCATCACCAGGTGGTGAGTGAGGGCTTTCCTAAAACGTCCTGAGTTAGGCCGTTCCCCTTATCCATTGCTCCTTTTTGTGATCTTATCGATACCATAAAACACTCTTTTCTTGTTTATTAAATTACAAGTTGACATTGATTAGATGTGGGAGAGGACTTTATCATCTGTATGTGAAGAAAGTGTGTCTAAACGTTTCATTTTAACATCACCAAATTGATATTTATACACTGAGCTTCTTCTTGAAAGATAAATAATTCAAGCTAAAATCCCTGGAGAAAGGTTTGAAGGCATTCCAGGTGGTCAGTATGAATATATCAGTAATGGGATTTAATAAAAATGAATCATTGGAACAATTACTATAGGAGTAATTACATTTAGAAGTGTGGCTCACCGATTAGAGCGGCAGATCCTGAGGCAGAGGTCTGGCCCGGGACCAGGGTTCAATTCCCGACGCGGCAGGGTCTTGAGCTCAATGTCCACGGACTTGATAATTCTCACCTAGGTGCCTACTCTAATCATGGGTCCCACTCTGCAACTCTGGGCAATAGCTTACTTAATCTCCACAACGGCCCCGAAAGCGCTAGGATGCCTGGCCTCACCTTGGAGGTGCCCAGTAAGGGGGCATCTCACAGGGAAAGCCAGGAAGGGTTCCACAGCGGTATACAGCGCCAAGATACCTTTCAGGTGATAGTGCGCTTTACAAATATATACACATTTGCATTTATCATCATATATAATATTCGAAAATTCTTTAGCTTATGTTCCTAAAGCTAACCACCTGGGGATCAAAAATATAAATAATTGGAGCTTGAGTAGTAATCAAAAGCGCTCCTTTTTCACCATTGGTTAGATTATCAATTAAGGAGACACTAACAAAGATATAATCTATTCTACCATTAGAGCATTGGTCTGGGAAGAAACATGTAAAATCAAAAGTGTTATGATTATAGTCTCCATGTGCTATAGACAGCTCTTTGTGAGAGAAATTTAATTTAGATTTGTTTTGTTTCCTATTTCATTAGGAAAATATTTAAATGATGAACCCCTCACTCATCGTGAATCAATAACGTGATAAAAATCCCAAATCAATGTTAACACAAACTTGTAAGATAGCATTAATAGTCTCCCTGAAATTAACTTCAAAATTAGTCGCCCCATATATCTTGATAATCCTGACCAGAAGTCTATTAACAGAGATGTCTAATACAATCCATCTTCCATTGGAATCTTTCTTCCTGTTATATTATATAGGTACAGAAACATATAAAAAGTATTACACTCCCACTTTTCTTATTCAGAGCGTCAGTCATTAAGACATAACTCACCCTCTTTATGCCTTTATATAAAGAAATATCCGTTCTGGTTTTTATACATAAAGCAAAGTTAGGTTTCTTGCCTGCCAAATGAGAAGAGTCTGGCCCCAATAATGAGTTTTGGTAGTGCAGGGGCGGGCTGTACTCCACCTCTGCATCCCCGCACCGTCAAAACTCGCCACCGCCCGCATGCCAGATTACAAGTTATTTGTAGTCTGGCAGGCGGGCAGCATGGCATTCCCATGGCAGTGCCTCTTTTAAAGGCCATAGTGCCTTTAAAAAAGGCACCGCAATGATAACGCCTCACAAGGTTCCTGCAAGGCATAGACTCAAAAGTCCATGCCATGCAGGAACTTTTGTGCATTCATACAAAGGGACAAATGTTATGCCCCCCTGTGCACATACACAAAGCGAGGAGGCATGACGGGCCCTACACAGGGCCCCCTTTGCTTCCTCTCCTCCAAGGTTTACATTGATGAGGAACCGCCATGTAACCGCCATGTAAATCCTGGAGGAAAGGAAACTCGTAATATGCTTGGCGGGACCAAGGCGGTCCACCAAGCATATTGCGTACTCTGATGCCATGCCACCTCCAGGGAATGTCTGTTCCATGGTGGTGGTCCCAGGGCAGTGCGACCTGCCAACTTGTAATGAGGCGGTCCGACTGCCGGTATGGCGATGGCTGGACCATCACTGGCGCACCACCGCAAATCTGGCAGTCCTTGGACAGCCAGACTTATAATTGTGCCCTCTGTGTTTTTTCAAGCCATGTCTAAATATTTAATGTTCAAATAAATCATCTAAGAAGAAAATTATAAACAAATATACTAACACCATAGCTAGAAATAAACACTAAAGGGGAGAGGTTTTCATCATCTTCCACTCATCGAAGGAATTCAGCTGTGTGTGAGAGCAGGCGAGTGATCTGTGTCTTCAGAGGGGTGACATTATCCTCCACTGTTGATATGCGAAACACCTGCACTTATTATTTTACACATTCAGCACTGCACACATCTGCCTTACTCACCCACCTTCTTTCAGCCCTCTGACTATCCCATTAATCAAGTCTTTCATTGCTCTCCACTTCTACCATCATTGAAGCTTTTAGCTGTATGTTGTATAACGAAAGAAGACTCCAAATCCGGTAAGATTGCAGGTAAGCAGTTTAATACAGCAGACAGAAAAGTAACAGGACCGTAACCTCATCTGGCCAGGTAGTAACTGCCACAGAATGGAATGGCAGACAGTGACACAGAGAGAACTATGCAAGCAGTCTAGAAGGTTGGAGCCAGAGCATGCAGGGAGAGGACAGATAGGGAAAAGCTATGTACAACACATCTCCCTCCTTTGGGAACAAAATGAAAACAAGGGAAAGAAAGAGCAAAATAACAATAACAGCTGTTAATGAACATAGTCACTCAAGTAAGCTGGAGGATGACGGGAACGTGGACACCTTGAGGAGACATTGGAAGAAGAAACACCAGAGGTAGTATCAGAACACTCATGCATATCATCACACGCAGACGAAGGAGCATCGCCACCACCCACCTCCCCCCGTACAGCAGGTGAGTCACGCGACTCGGAGTCTTGTCGAGCAGACAACATATAGCCACTGCAGCCTGTCTCAGAAGGAATAAGATCGGAATCATGGGTATTGGAGACCTCCTTCTGATATAAGGCAACCCTTCTGTAGTTCCACTTAGCACCATTCTCAAGAAGAACAAAATGGGGAAAAGCTTTCTTAACCCGGAAGGGACCAGTGAACTTAGAAAGGCCCTTGGAGCAGCGACCCGGCTTAACCTTGACCAAATCGCCAGTGGAGATGGGAAGAGGGGAAATATCTGAAGGGGAAGAAAGCTTGTTATCATCCCTCAACCAGGAAGGAGTTAGCTTGGACACAGGGGAACGCCCTCGCATCAGTTCAAAAGGGGATTTTCCAGCCTGCCCATGGGGTGTTGAGCGGTAAGCCCAAACCAGCTCTTGTACACGCTCATCAGAAAAACACCCACTAGCAACTGACATCTGTATAACACCCTTGACTAGTCGGTTGACCCTTTCACACAGACCATTGCTTTCGGGATTATAAAGACAGGTGCGGTGATGAGATATACCACATTCACGCAAGAAACAAGCCATTTTGGTAGAGGTGAGCTGGGTGCCGTTATCTGTAATGAGAACTGAAGGATAACCCTCATTCACAAAAACAGACTTGAGGAAAAGAATGGTGGAGTCAGTTGTAATCTCCTTCATGAAACGTACAGTCAACCACTTAGAGAAACAGTCAACAACAACCACCGCAAAACGTTGATTTACGGGCAATTCGCACATAGGGCCAATGAAATCTAAACATATTGTGTGCCAAGGCAAGCTTTTAAAGGAAATGCTGCCAACAGATTGAGAACCAATGACCTTGAGACGCTTCTCTCCTTCCATGCACAAGGAGCATTTGACAACACACTCCACAGCATCACTGTTGATTGAGGGCCACCAGAAATTTTCTTTTACACGCCGCTGAGTAAAAGTTTGACCCAAATGGCCCTCATGAGCTAAACCAAGAATCCTGCCCCTCAAAGAGCTTGGAGGAACATAACGATCGCCCCTCATGAGAACATTTTTCCCACACACAGACAACTCATTGACAACCTTAAGAAAGGGTCTGACAGCTGGTTCCACGGCACTTTCTCTTCTCGCCCCCTTGAGAACAAGATCAACTACAGCTTTCAAAACATGATCATCATCCATGCCTTTGGACCACTCCTCAGCTGAAAAGGAACTCTCACACAAAGACACGACATCATGTAAGGAGGCAACAGCCTTGTCATCGCCCTGTTCACACAAGGAATCCCCGGGGTTGGGAAAAGAAACCGGGAGACGCGATAAACAGTCGGCTTGTACATTCCTCCAGCCGTGAACAAATTCAACTTCAAACTGGTAATCCTGAAGGCGAGAAGCTAACCTGGCCAGCCTAGGGGAGCCCTTGCCTGTACCACCAGGTGCCAAAACATTTACTAGGGGTTTGTGATCCGTGCGAAGAACAAACCGAGAACCCCATAGATATGTTCTAAAGTAGTTAACGCCCCATGCAGCCGCAAGAGCCTCTCGCTCAATAACAGAATAGTTGACCTCAGAGGTCGACAGAGGCCTCGAGGCAAAAGCGACAGTTTTCTCACCACACTTATGTTTCTGGAGGAGAACAGCTCCGAGACCAACACCACTGGCATCAACCATCAAAATAGAAGGACGTCTAATGTCAAAGGGTGTGAGAACACCTGAAGACTTAAGTTCAGTTTTGATACAGTTAAAGCAAAACTCTTGCTCACTCGTCCAAGAGAACTTGACCCCTTTCTTTAGTAAAACTCTTAAGGGAGCAGTCTTTGAGGAAAAATCTTTGATAAACTTAGAATAAAACTCAATTAGCCCCATGAAGGACCTGAGTTGTTCTTTATCTACAGGAGGAGGAGCCAGCTCTATCGCTTCTAAGAGATTTTTCTTAGGCCTTACACCCTCAGCAGAGAGACAGAAACCCAGATATTCAACCTCTTCAACCAAGAACGCACACTTCTCTCGGCGCAACGTGAGACCCGCATCCACAATTCTACCTAAGGCATTGCGTAAAACATCATTGTGCTCCTCCAAGGTATTGCCAAAGATGAGGATGTCATCTTGGAAGAAGATAATTTTATCTAGCCCCTTGAACACTTCAGAAACCATGCGCTGGAAAACACTGGCAGCAGAGATTAGACCAAACGGTAAGCGAGTAAACTGGAAAGTTCCCTCACCCGTGATAAAAGCTGTAAGATGCTTTGAGGCATCATCCAGACGAATCTGGTGATAGGCATGCTTGAGGTCTAGCTTGCTGAAAAACCTAGCTCCCTTAAGGGTGGAAACTAATTCGCCTATATTAGGTAAAGGGAATATATCGGCCACCACACATCTGTTCAAGGAGCGTAGATCCACACAGAAACGAATCTTGTTGTCAGGTTTGAGCGAGATGACAACAGGAGAAACCCATGGGGAGGCTTCAATCGGTTCGATAATACCCCCCTGTAACATCTCATCTAAAACAGCCTTGACCTCAGCCCGCAAGGCAAAAGGAACACGCCGCGCTTTGTGCTGTACGGGAATACTGCCCTCTTTTAACAGTATCCTGTGTGTGTACCCCTGTAACTCACCCAGTTCCTCACGAAAAACCTGACTGTGACTGGCAAGTATGTCATCCACGTAACAATCATCCACAACAAGAACGGGATCATCAGCTCTGGGATTGACAATAATGTGTAGATCGTACTGGTGAGAACGACCCAGTATTGCGGGACCATCCACAGACACATAAATCTTGCCCTGGGTTGACCTGTTCTTGAAAACAATCATTGCATTGAAGTAACCAAGGAGGTTAATTTTTTCCCCTTGGTAACCGGATGGAAAGATGTCACAGACCTCCAAATGTTTGTTACCCCAAACCTCATACAACATAGACGAGGGAATGATAGTCCACTTGGACCCAGTGTCAACCATCAAGTCAACGTTTTTTCCATCAACTAAGACCTTTGCTTTAATAATACGCTCCCTCTTCTCATCACACGCGCACACTGAATCATACAAAATCAGTATTTTGTTGACATCACGCTTCAGTTCATTGTAATCACACACCACAGTAACCCTCTGATTGGCTCTATTCTTACACACTTTTGCAAAGTGGCCTATTTTACCACATTTTAAACATTCTTTGTTATTAGCGAAACAAAATTTTGCATCAGAAGAATGAGAATAACTCCCACATCTAGAGCACATTTTAGACACAAACTTGTTACTAGGTTGCGACTGTGATCTACTGAATGGCTGTTGAGACATATTTTTCTTTTGTAATACATAACCTTTCTTTCTGACAATCGCAACAGCAGCAGTTTCATCATCACTGATATCGCTATTAGTTAATTTATAAGATACTTCCGCAACCTTGGTATCCGAACTAGATTTTGATAACTCTTTAATACATTTTTCGCTCTCCTCGACCACCTTAGCAAGATCGATTGCTACCTTCAGAGTAGGGTTCTTAGCGGCCCACAAGCGCTCCTGAATTTTTCTATTGTTGACCTGTACCACCAACTGATCCCTAATATGCTCGTCAGCCATTTGACCGAAGTTGCATTTGACTGACAACTCACGAAGGCGAGCAACAAAGTCATCAATACTTTCGCCCTCAAGTTGTTTATTTTTGTAAAACCTATAACGTTGAAGAATTAGGTTTTCTTCCCTTCCAAATCTGTTCTCCAGTCTGGCAATGGCCTCTTCAAATTCATCCAAAGGTTGTGACGTGGCGGAAAGAACTTGAGGTAAATATTTAAAAAGTCTTTGCCCTTCCTTGCCTAATGTGGTCATCAGGATGGCCTTCTTACGTTTGGCAGAGAAGCCCTCACCATCCAAGGCTTCAATGTAGTCATTAAACATAATGACCCAGTCTTCCCAAGGAGTGGAAGGATTGCCAGGTTCAGTTAGAAACTGAGGAGGAAGAGCGATGTTTATAGATTGCGCCATTACAGACCAGCAGCCAAAACAATATGAATACCAAGCACAGGGAGTTCAGTGTCGCAACGAAAGTACAATTCTTTTGGACTTTGACTAGTAAAAAGATTCAGCGCTGCACTTCCTAGCGTTAGGAGTAATCACCAAATGTTAATAAATATCGTATCATTCTTATGAACTTTGACCAGTAAAAATGTTCGGCGCTGCACTTCCTAGCGTTAATGTTAATGAATAACGTGCTTACTTGTGTGGAAACGTTGCGTGCCAACGACTTTAACTTGAAATGAACCACTCGAGCGAACTGCTCGCATCGGACTGATGAACTGCACAGATCGGACTGAGGAAGTAAACAAAGATGGCCGCCAGCGTATGTTGTCACGAAGGTCACGTTAATGACCTTGCGTAGACACCACGCAACAACCGGAGGTCCGTGCAGTAGTGCGCAGTCAATGCGCGAGACTCAGCTCGAGACTCCGCTCGTGGAAGCAGATCCAGCAAGACCGTTGCTATGGCCACGCGGGACACACACAAGTGATGTTCAACTCCGTTGCTACGCACCTCAGGCTTGTGACGCTGTGGGTAGCAACCACGGAGGCAAAGAACAAAAACGCTGTTTTAGGAAGTTGAATCCATAAAATCTCGACATCAGACGGTTGCAGAAGGAGAAGACATCGAGAACTCAAAGCGCTGACACTCGTGGATTCGTCGAGGAACGGATCGCTGTTGTAGGATAATCTTTTCTTAGGCTGTAGCAAACATTTGGCCAGATGCTCCCATCCTGAAGTCGCCAAAATGTTGTATAACGAAAGAAGACTCCAAATCCGGTAAGATTGCAGGTAAGCAGTTTAATACAGCAGACAGAAAAGTAACAGGACCGTAACCTCATCTGGCCAGGTAGTAACTGCCACAGAATGGAATGGCAGACAGTGACACAGAGAGAACTATGCAAGCAGTCTAGAAGGTTGGAGCCAGAGCATGCAGGGAGAGGACAGATAGGGAAAAGCTATGTACAACACTGTACCTCACTGACTCACAATCACTTGTCTACACTCTCACAATAGCTCCCTCCCTTCGCTGTTCAACACTCGCACCATCTCTCTCTCAACCCCTTTGTAGGTCGAGCCTGGGCAGTGCATGCGCTGCTGCGAGGCAAGCAGTACTGGAGTATTGCTTTGAAGCCCCGCCCACTCCACCCATATTTCTCATTCACTTCTGTCATTGCCCTTCGTAAACACTGGCTTGCCAGTCTATTAGCCATGTTAGTCCCTCTTGGTTCCACCTTGTCTGCATTTGTAACCTCCCATGGTGACTGGTCCTTTTGCTTCTGTTGTGACATGGTATGTCTTATTTAGTCTATATTTGTAAACTAAGGGGGGTTACGTCCCATATTGATGATCAGAAAGGACGTTGAAAATATTTGTAAAAAAATCTTTATTCTGCTAAAATAAAAAGCAGGAAACAAATAAGGTGGTCAGATTATCTATTTTTTTACGAATTATTTAGTCTGAAGCACTCTTTTCTTTAATGAGTTTCTCCTACTGCAGGCATGATGTGCTTTCCTCGACTATGCGCACTTTCACTTTCAAGCAGCCCTGGACAATGGCAGCTGCTTCTTTGAAGTGAAATAGCTCTTGCATTTGCAAGAGATTGAGATATTTGCATTGTAAATGACAATAGCTTAAACCATTGCAAATGCTTGTTTAGCCTCTCACCGCCCTCGCTCACTCACTACTCCAGCCTCTCCATATCTCTGCGCATTTCTCACGTGGTTGAAACCTTTACAATCAAAAGTTCCTGTGCTTGATTAATTTTGCAAGAATCACCTGAGGAGAAAGTAGATGATTTACAAGCTTTACAAATCCTTTAAAATGAGCCTGCAGGGAAAGAGGCAGACATATATCTTGGTGCGTGTCCAGATAACTTTCTAATCTCCCCAGAGTTCATAAACCACCACACAGAGAAGTGCCTCTTTTTACAGTGCCAATCCACGAAAAGTGGCCTTGCAGCTTCAGCTGGGCAAGCAGGACAGGTTCTAAAAGAGCCAATAATCAAGGGGACTGTTGGCATATGAACGAAATATCTATGGGAGTTCCCAGTGCATGAAAAGGAGCATTTTTCAGACAGAGTGGAAATTAGGCACTAGCTATTCTTCTCTTATAGGAAATGAGGCCTTGTGGCTAGAGCTGACAACCTTGGAACTGGGATCCCGGTTGGAATCCTGTGATTCTGGGCCAATCATTTAATCACCACATTCCTAAAAAAAACACACAAAAAACTGAGAGACAGATTTACTAATATTTTATGCAACACAGCAAGGAAACGTGCAGTGGTGCATGAAAAGGAGATAGAAGGAATTTCACATATCTACTCAGATATGGCATACTTCTGTTCTTTCTTAGCACTATCGAGTGCTTTATTTGTAAAAGAATAAGGGCCATATGTATCAACCTCTGATTTCGCGATTCTCAAAATGCGATTTCTTGCAAATTGTAATTTGAGAATCGCAATACCCGATGTAATTAATAGTTCGCTAATATTTAGCGATTACCAAAAAAATAACAGAATTTTATTGCGAATACCAAAATTGTGATTCCTTAATTGTGAAATCACAAATAAGGAATCGCAAATCTGCTAATCCGAGATTCAGGTGCAGCTTGATGACATCACAATCAGGAAGTGTGACTGCCCATGCTCCACCTGATTCCCAGAGTGAGAGGCTGGTTTGGAGAGCTGAGGCACCGGTATACTGCTACTGAGAGAGCAGACATGGACACACAGGACAAGCAGCAGGTGGAGAATGCCAGGAAGAGGAAATAAAAGTTTTCTGAAAGGGAGCAGGAGTTGCTCATAATGGAGATGGTGGTGAGCCATGAGCTCCTCTTTGGCAAACAATCCCTGCGCGTGCCCGAGGCACGCAAACAGAATATCTGAGCTGACATCCAGGAAAAGGTCAACGCCATTGGTGTCACCCACCGTAGCGTAGAAGACATCAGGAAACGCTGGTGCGACATGCACCAGAGGTCAAAAGAAAAGGTGAGTGTGACATCTCCGAACCCCAGCAACCCAGACAAGGTAAGGAGCATACCATCACACCCCTGATACATCCCCACATCACCCACACACCCAGGAAAGACCCAAGCACCAAACAGGAATGCTACCCGAGTACATGCACACAAGCACACACAGCAATGCACCAGTGGTCGAAAGAAAAGGTGGCTGCAAGGCTGGCTGAGGCAAAAAAGACCGGTGGTGGGACATCCACTGCCACTGATTCAACGCCTTTGGAGGAGCATTTGAGGGCACCCTGCTGCCGGAGAGTGTGAGTGGCATGGCTGATCTTGACATCTCCGAACCCCAGCACCCCAAGGTAAGAAGCATACCATCACACCCCTGATACATCCCCAGATCACCCACACACCCAGGAAAGACCCAAGCACCAAACAGGAATGCTACCCCAGTGCATGCACACAAGCACACCCAGCAATGCATTATGGGAGATGTAGTCACATGCACCAAACAGTGGAGCAGTGACACCCAGCAAGGTAAAGCAGTACGTGTGTATCAGAAAAGGCAAAATACAGACAGATAGGACCCATGTAACTCCAAACTGTTCAATTTATTGCATGACCAATACGAGGCAGGACACCAAATTAATTTGTGCATTTACATTCACAACACCAACAGAAACACAGGAATATATGGCAAGAGGGGAGGATGCATTTCACAATGCAGAAAAATCAGGTCAAGAGGAGGAGGATGAAGGCAGCCCAGTGATCCCAGTGAAATGCAGATGGCGCCTCGCAGTACCACCACTGCCCCCTCTGGAGGCAGATGCACGTGACACAGCAGCAAGTCCAGGGCCAGTGTGCCTCAGTCCACACAGCACAGTCCTCTGCACGTCCCACTCCAGTAATACAAGGAGAGCCAAAATGGCGGCCGTAGCGTGAGCTGTGTAGGCAGCTCAGATCCTCTCTCCTGACCCTGGGCTGATAGGTGTTCGAGAAGAGGAGTGGAGTGATTTTCGGCTACCCGGCGAAACCATAAATCGTTAGAAAAAGAGGACTGCGGAGGCTAGTAACAGTGGCTATTTTAAAATTAAGAACGACACCTGAAGCATTCTGCAAGAACGTGGCTTATCGGTGCTGGGAGCAGTAATTGAAAACGGATGTTGGGCAGTTTGCTAGAAACCCGGCACAGACCTTTGCTTTGGCGGTTTCCCGCACTGCTGCTGGCGTATCGGTATCGGTGTCGAGTAATCCGTGGCCGGGTGTTGCAGCGAAGAGGAGGATGCCACCGAAAGCATTGGCGAAGGTAAACGAAGCAGCGAAGGTCACTACTCGTAGCGGGAAAGCTAAGGACCAAGTTTTGGGAGAGTCTGGTGAAAAGTTGGGAGAGAAAATAGCTGGCGATCCAAATGAAGCAGGTGAGAGCGTTCCTGACACCCCAGTGCTAAAGTACATTCTAAAAAATGAGGTGAAATTCGGGGGAAGAGTGTGGTGACTCAGCGAGCGCTTAAACATGGAACTCAGACGTTGCCCGCTATGTTTGAGCGGCAGAATGCCCGTAATACTGAACCTCCGTTAGTATTGGTAGAAGCGGGTGGGGATAGAGCCCTTACGAGTGACCCAAAGGAAGCATTAATAAATGTAGCAGAAGCCCTTTATACAAACTTAACCGAGAAACATTGCTGTCCAGGACATATTGGTGATGACAGTCGTATTGTGGAAAAAGTAGTAGAAGCCTTGATACAAATTTAAACGAAGAACATCGTTGTCCAGGACACACTGGTGATGACAGGTGCATTGTGGGAAATGGAGTCCTGGGAAAAGCTGATGAACTAATAAGGGGCAGCTCGGAAAACTTGGTAACGGAAATAGACCTGTTTGCCTTAAGTGAGGGCGCATGTGGGTGAATAGCGATATATGAATCTCTCGAAAATTTTTACTCACTGTCTGAAGCATCTTCTGATGAGGGTTTGAATTTGAGTAAAGAGTTGGTGGATTATAGCGAAGGCAGCAGTCTTGATGAGGATTCAAGACAAAGCATGATCTCCCCCAATTCTAGCGCTACTACCATTACGAGGCGGAAGGAAAAAAAGTTACCAGAGAGAACTTTAACCCCCAGTGAAATTATTAATGGTGTACAAGTGTCAAATTCAGCCGACAAAGTAAGTGAGAAAGGGGGAAAAGTGGAAAAGATAAAGCAGATAAATTACCCCCACAGGAGATTACCTTGGCTACTATTTACGAAACGATGATGGGCCACAGAGCAGAGAGTAAAGCGGAGAATACCCGAATGCAGGCCACATGTAGCAAGGTTAAGAACGCCGTGAGGCGCGTGATTAAAATAAGTGCCGAAACAGCCGATAGAGTTACGGAAGCGGAGGCCAGAATTTCAGCTCTAGAAGATTATGCCGCTGCACAAAAAGTGGAGTTAGAATCCATTAAGGCTCATCGGGACGATTTGAGTCACAAATTGTCGGAACTTGAAAATCAGGCCTGTAGGAACAACCTACGTTTTTGGGGGTTCCAGAGAAAAAGGAGGGATCTGATGTGCGTAAATTTGTTGCGGAACTGTTGCAGGAAGCTTTCCCCGAATTGACATCTTGGGACTGGTCTAAGGAAACCCAAAGGGCACATCGCTTTCCGTTTACAGTAAAGAAATCCCGCCAAGGGAAAGAGAATCTCCCTAGAGCAATTTTAGTTTGCTTTAACAATTTTTTAGCTCGAGAAGATATATATGCTTTGGCACGACCAGATAAGAAAGCTGTTGCTAAGGACTGCAATTTCTTTGTCAGACCGGATTTCTGTCAGGCCACAGTCACCAGGCGGTGGCACTTACGTCAATTAATACCGGACTTTCAAAAAAAGGGGACTGTGGTGTACTTACAGAATCCGGCAAAACTCAAAGTTATGTTTAAAGGTCAACAACATTTTTTTGGTCAGAAATACAGGCTAAAGAGTATTTGGACACTTTATAGAGGATTGTGTCTTAAAATAAATTACAGAGAGATTCTGGGATAAGAGGGGTCTTGTTAGTTATGCTGTGGAGATTGACCTTGCTGAGTTTATTATCGTCTTTTTCCAAGTGTTTGATTTTTTCACTCCCAAACTGGTTTATTTTAGGTCTTGGAGTCAGGAAGGGGGGTCACGGCACTCCATATTTTGCAGGGACTAATGATCCTTGGGCTTCATATGCTGGGTAGGATGGGTGGGGGGGAAGGGTGGGAAGGGGAGGAATGGTTGGGCGGGTGAGGGAATGGGCACGGGGTCCTGGTGGTGGGGGGGAAGACAGCAGCAGACAGGAATGAGTTCAAGCAGGAAGGTGATATGCAGAAGAACGCAAATGTAGTTAAGAGCTATAAAAGATGTGAAAGAAATTATAAAACATGTATAATCAGGAAGATTGGTTGTCCAACCTGGGAATTAGTTTCAGGTAATAAAAATGCTTATGGATAAGAAAATTAGGATTTGTACTCTGAATATATGTGGCCTTAATGACCCCAAGAAACGGCAAGTTTTAGCTAAAATCGTGCAAATATTACATGTTGACATATTATGTTTGCAGGAAACACATGTTGCATGTGCCAATAGAGGGTATTTTAAAAATGTGGGTATGGAATTGATAGTTTGTTCTAAACAAACTGGTGTAAAAAGAGGGGTTGCTATACTTAAAAAAAAGGGGAGTGGTGAGTGTATAAAGGCTTTGGCAGATAAATGGGGCCACTGGGCTATTTCCGATTGTAAGGTCGGGCATTGTAGGTTTACACTTTGTAATGTTTATGGGCCTAATTTGGATGATGCGGAACTCTTCAATTTTTTGAGTTTAGAATTAGCACAGTGGACGTTGCCAGTGTTAATGTGCGGTGACTTTAATATTAGCATTGATGCAGGAGTGAATATTAGAGCTAACCATGTGTATACAGGAAGAAAGAGGCTGTTTTTTTCCGCAATACGGGGTTTGATTTTGGATCATGGCCTTAACGATGTTTAGAATTCAAAATATCCAGAGGACCCTGGTTTTACATTTTTCTCTGCCCCCCTCTCAAAGTTAGTTCGATTAGATTATTTTTTACCATGTCTAAATTATTAGCTAAAGCCAAAATTGAGATCCATCCTAAGCTGGTTTTAGACCATAATCCGAATATGTTAGAGCTGGCTTTAGAATTGGATGAAAAAGCTGAGTTTCAACAGTGGTCTTTTGATAGGAAACTGCTTTTGGACAAGGAGTATTGCCAGGTTATGGCCAAAATAATTCGGGAATTTTTTGTTATTAATAAAGGAACGGCTGCCCAGGAGGTAGTCTGGAACGCGTTTAAATCAGTAGTAAGCGGGGAAACCCTCAGCTTTTCTAAGTATAAACACAAAAAGATTTGGCTTAAACATCGACAGGATTTTGAACAGGTTCTTGCTGCTGAGAAGAAGCTGGCAGAGACAATAAGGTTAGGTAAAGAGACAGAAGCACTTTATCATGTTCAAAGGGATCTTACTATTAAACGGGCCAGTACTTATGCCAACATTGCCGACTGAATTGCCGAAAAGTATGCACAGTATAAAGAAGAGGCGTATGAGTTTGGGGAGAAAACGGGTAGAATACTTGCAAGGGAGAAAGTAGCTTATAATGATATCCCTAAAATTAGAGATTTGCAGGGGGTCATACAAGAGACTAAAGAAGGTGTGCTAACTGCATTTCAAGGATTTTACCAATCGTTATATAGTGAAGAGACAGACGGGGTGGAACCGGGTGAACATCTAAAGGATGTGATCCCAAAAACTTTGACGGATATTCAAAGCACGACATTGGCGGTACCGCCAGATTGGGCAGAAGTTGAATCAGCAATACTAGGCTTGGCCCAGGGCAAGGCTCTGGGCCCGGATAATATCACATTGGAATTTTATCGGACATTTAGGGAAATGATGAAAAAGGAATTGGTAGAAGTCTGTCCGCAAGTTTTTTTGGGGAAGGCTCCTCACTCGTGGTCTAATGCCACGATAGTGGTGTTTAAAAAGAAAGGGAAAAAAGATACGGAAATGGGGTCATATAGGCCAATTTCATTCCTGAATTCGGACAGTAAAATCCATTCCAAACTTATTGCTAATAGATTAAACGATTTGATGCCGGGCCTTGTATCTTTAAGACAACATGGATTCATACAGCGTAGAGGCAATACGAATCATATACGACGGATTATATCACTGTTGGATTGGTCACAGGGTACGCATTCTCCTGTTGGTGTGGCCTTGTTGGACGCTGAAAAAGCGTTCGACAGGGTCTCATGGAAGTTTTTATGGGCAGTTTTGGTAAAAATGGGGGTTTCCGGTGGAATTTATCAGGGCAGTTCAGACACTGTATACCTGCCCGTCTGCTGTTATTCGGATTTCCGGGAAGACATCAGGGAAGATACTGATAGCAAGGGGGACAAGACAGGGTTGCCCCTGCTCCCCCTTGGTGTTTGCATTTTATATTGATCCTTTCATTATTTCCCTGGAGGAAAATATAGTAATTAAACCTGTGCAGATAAATGATCGGGATTTTAAAGTTTGTACGTATGCAGATGATATTGCGATACTGACGTCTGATATCAGCAATGCATTACCTAATATTATAGAGGCCGCTCAGGTGTTTGGCCGGTCTGGCTATAAATTAATCATCAAAAAGACACAGCTTATTCATTCAGAGGCCGGCCGCCCAGAGAATATCAAGCTTGAAAAGGAGGCCATCTATTTAGGCATAAAGATTACAGCTAACGTTGAAGATATTATCCCAGCAAACTTGGACCCTATTATAGCTTCCTCTAATAAAATATTAGAAAGATTAAATAATCTACAGTTTTCACTTTACGCGCATAGCAATGTACTAAAAATGCTTATCTTTCACAATTTTTTTTATTTATTTCGGGCTATTCCCTTTCTTATATCCACTCACTATTTTTCTCGTATAGAGAGAATGTGCTCTAGATTTCTCTGGGTGTATCACCGGGCTCGGAGAGCATTTAAAAAATGTACGCTGCCCAGAGAGAGAGGAGGGTGGGGCATTCCGAACTTTCAGTTTTATCATTGGATTGCGATACTACAACATATGGGGGTGCTAATTCTACCGGATGATCCAACTGAGTATTTTTCTGCCCCATCCATATATGAGATGCTTTTGGGCGCCGAGGCAAAACAATGCTTAAACCGCATTGTGGAGCCAAGCTATTATAAGAAAACTAGATTTAAGATTTTTTTATACTGCTTATGTTATATGGAGGACAATCAAAAAGAGACTAGGAATTGGTCCTAACTTAAATTTATATACTCCTCTTCAAAATTGTTCTTTACTTCCTGAGATATTTTATGACCGGGTGATGTCAAGGTGGCATGATTCGGGGATTCGTAAGCTTTGGGATTTGTTTCAGGGGAATTATTTTGTTTCCTTTGATCAATTAAGGAAGGTATATAAGTTACATCAAACTGATTTTTTTAAATATCTTCAGCTATGAAGTTTTTGTGAACAGAAAATGTCAAAGAATTTGATTGTTTTAAGGAAAATTGAGATCATCAAAGCAATTAAGGAAAGGCATAAAATGGGGCTCTTATATCAATTACTTTTGGAAAAGGTAGAAGATGATTTAGTGGCTTATGAAGTCAAATGGCAAAATAAATTGAGTATGGAGCGAATCAATTTAGAGAGAAGCATAGAGATGGCTACTAATGTACTTCTGAATGGATCATTGATAAGCCAACATTTTATGTCAGTTTTCGAGTTATACTATGCGCCAAGTAAATTGGCTAAATGGAATTCGGGGAGGGGGACTGACTGTAGCCGGTGTGGCCTATACGCAGTGGACACTGCTCATATGTTCTTTTTTTTGTCCTAAACTCTCCCGATTCATAGCTGAAGTTGAGTTTTATTTAACGAATAGTTTGGGTATACGAGTACAACTAACGGCACCATTGGTTATCTTTGGCTGTGAAGAGAGTATGGTTAATAAGGGATCAGTCCTAGAGGAATGTTTTATATTTATATGTATGGCCGTCTATCGATCATGTATCACGTCTCAATGGCTCGATGTGGAATCACCAAATTTTATCAAGTGGCAAACCAAATTATTGTGTATTTACCATCTTGAGACTGCTTTATATAAAGTGAAGGGCATTAGGAAGAAAACATTTGGGTATAAATGATGGTCTCCAATCACTCAATGGATGGGGTGTTAGGGAAGACTGATTTATTCGTATTTTTATTATCCTTCTTATGTATTCTGTTAAATTAACAGGTCTTTGGAGGTTTGTATTTGCCCAAATTTGCCTATGTCATTAGGTTACTAACTGTCTCAAAGTAAATGAATGTGCTTGCCTATTGACATGTAAGTATTTTCGTTGTCTGTCTGCTGTCATAAAATTTAATAAAGAAAATTAAAAATTAAAAAAAAAAACACTCCAGTAATAATGTCATCCAGGCGCAGGGCTAGGCCATCCACAAACTCAGCTGGCGCAGGCGAGGACACAGTCTTCAGAGAGTTTGAGAGCAACATGCTGGAGGTACAGCGCCTGCAGGCAAAGACATTGAAATCAAGGCAGTGCCAAATGAGGGCGTGCTTCATGAGCCTGACGGGTGTCCTGGAGGCACTGTGCACTGAGATGTGTGAAGACCGTGCAGCCAGGTGCAGGGAGAGACATCGCTCAACACTCGCCTGGACATGTATACTAGGGCTGTAAACTGGCTGTCCTCTGCCACATCAGTGCTGGCACATTGCTGTGTCAGCATGCAGCATGAGTTTGCACTCTGCAGCAGGGATGTAGCCAGGGGACTAGTGCAAGTAACATGTGCGGTGGACCAGCTGCGGGCAGCAGCCACCAGTGGCACAGGACCCCTCAGTTCACTGGAAGAGGATAGGCAATCGAGCAGGAGCAGCATCACTCCACCCATCCCACAGGATAGGCATCGTAGTGCACGTCAGGGTAGAGCTAACAATGCCTCAGGAGAGGGCAGTGGTAACCCTGAGCGAGGGACTACGAGCCGTGCACACAGGCGTTGAAGAGCCCTGATTCGTACATGGCAATGGGTGAGTTAACCCATTGCACACTGACTCATTTTTGTTAATAAGTATTGCACTGTGTGTTCAACATGTGCAAGACATTTAGACTTACGTAGTGTGCACGTCAAGCTGTGTGATGGTAACTTTCCTGCACTTAAGGAAATAAAAACACAGTTTTGCACCAATCTGTAGCATTGTGTCATCATTACTCACCTAGAAATAGTTCTGTGTGATCTCATCTCGCCTCTGGTGCCCGGCAGCTGCACCAATGACACTGGCTGGCCCCTCTTCATTTGATGAGTCTGAATCTGTGAGCTCCACTGGGGTGCCTTTCCTGGTGGCGATATTGTGTAGCATGGCACACGCAACCACTATTTTGCAACAGGTCTTGGGCTGTACTGTAATGCATCTCCAAACTTATGTAGGCAGCGGAAATGGCTCTTGAGTATTCCAAATGTCCTCTCAATGGAACAGCGGGTGGCTGTGTGGGCACTGTTGTACCTCCGCTCCCCAGCGGTGGCTGGATTCAGGTACAGAGTCAGGATGAAGTCAAGGACAGCATACATGCTGTCACCTGCACGGTGAGAAGAATCAGGTTACATACTGTCCTGCCACTGTTGTGCTTTACTGGTGTGTCCTTGTGACCAATGCATTTACCTAGTAGGTAGCCCTCGCCAAACTCCCCATTTGTGAGTTGTCGGTGAATACCATTGTGGCGAAAGATGAATGAGCTGTGGGTGCTGCCTGGGTATTTTGCAACAATGTCAGTAATGATATGTTTGGAATTGCACACTACCTGTATGTTCAGGGAATGGTAAGACTTGAAATTCCTGAATACACACTCATTCTGTGAGGGGGAAATAGCAACATGGGTCCCATCTATGCATCCAATTACGTGGGGGAAATGTGCTATCTGGTAGAACTGCTGCTTGGTATGGTCTAGTGTCTGTTGTGAGCTGGGGAATTGGATGTGGTGATGCAGCCTCTGTACCATTGCATCAAGGAAAGCGTGGAAGAAGTGCGACAGTGCACTCTGAGAGACTCCTTTGTGAGAAGTTGGAATCCACTATTCTAGTGGGCACCTTACACCAGTCCAAACGACCCTAATTGATGGTTTAAAGACAACCTTTATAGAAAGCTATCCTAGTGGTAGCTGTGGAGAGCAGCCTTCAGACTAAGTCTTGAAGGAATGTAAAGCAGCTTATTTTACCAGTCTATATTCTCATGAATGACCAAATGAAAGGAGAACCACACCAGGTATATATAAAATATATATGTATTTATTCTTAAACACATCCCTCTAGTCTCTTTATGAGGCTCGAGGCAAAAGTACACAGTAAATTAGCACAGTATACGTTTTGCCCTAGGGGCCTCACAAACCATATACTAAGAAAGTGATATAAGTACCACTGTGAACATAGACCCAAGGTCTAGGGCCTGTAGAACCTCTGGGGCAACCAGGAACCACCCAAGGTAGGAACGTAGGAGACCCACGGGGGACGTGTGCAGTGTCTAAACACAGCCGCAAATAACCATTGACTTCTATAGAGAAAGTTGCGATTAGATTTTTAAAGATTAAAGAGACTTAGGAGTGGACTAGGAACAAACCCCTTCAGTAATGGACAGTTCGAGAGTCAAGACCCACGGGAGCACAAAAGTACTTGTGGTACCTCACCCAGGGAAGCCAGGTGCATAGGTGTCTTTTTGTGTCGGGTTTCGTCGTCGTTTCCTATGGGCAGCTGCAAAGAAGTGCTACAGGCAACCAGATGAAAAGTGTCTGGATGGATCCAAGGGTGGATTGAAGATATGAAGAACCTGAAAGCAGAGGGGACAGAGTCTGGGTCACTTGCCAGTGACCAGGGACGCAGTAAGAAGATTCCCACCGATGTCGTGTGTTTACAGGTGCAAGAGGTGAAGCTTGACTCTTCAGCCAAGAGGATCGGGATGTGTCCACAACAACCAGGAGCTCCATTTGAGCTGTACCACATCGTATGTCGAGTGCTGCAGCGTTGCTATCCAGATTGGACCCAACAAGCCTTGGCAACAGCAAATCACGCAGAATGCAAAGATTGGCTTCGGAGCAGACCAGCAAGGTCTGAGGGACTCACCCTTTGGAGGGGAGTCCCTGCATATCTGGAGCAACCAGGCAAGCCCAAGAACCAAAAGAGTTACCTTCGTGGGGACCCACCAGTTGATGGACCAGATATTGGGAAGGGGCCTCACGCAGAAATGCCAGACGGGGGCCCACGGAACTCTCGTGGAGTGTAGGCCCACAATCTTCGGTGCAGATGGTGCTCAGGGCTTGGACTATGAGCCGCCCAAAGCACAACTTCGGAAAATCTCGGGAAGTAGATGCACTTGCAAATGTGCACGGTGTCCAGGAGTTCTGGTCCCATGTCTCTCGTGATAGCTACAGGACTCAGCTTTGCTGAAATCTTGTGTCGGCCTTGGAGATGTGTGGAAGTCCATGTCCTATGTCGCAGATTCTTCAGGATCCGGTGGGAACCTTGAAAATGCAGCCCGGCAAGATGCTTCTTTGGTGCCTGTTTGAACAGGGGAGTCACTCCTTGACCCCAAGGGAGATCCTTCCATCTTCTAGTCGAAATAGAATATCGAAGTTCCAGGATATATGTTGCAGAGTTTCGTCCAGGGTAATCTACACCTCCCTGGACAGGAAACCTTTTGTCCATGCCTCCCCTGCCGGAGTTTCATCCAGCAGCAGGAGGTCAGACTTGTGCCTGTGGCAGCAGCATCCATTTTGTAATGCTGGGGATCTTTTAAACTATTACCAGTCAGGTAAGTGTGTACATGTCTTCTCCCTCTAGAAGGGTGGAATTCTACCCCCACTGCCAGGACTGGTGGGGGGTAGGATTCCAAAGTGTTTGACACCAAACACGACATGTTTTGATGCAGCCATTATAAAGTTAGCATTTACCGCAAGGTTATAATGCACTTAAAGAGTATATGGTATGGCTGTATTCCAGAACAGCTATAAGGAAGTGATTCTGAAAGCTGCTGAGGGGCGCAGCTCATGCTTGGGCACCCTCTCTCACAAAACCAAGCACTCCGCCTTCAGGATTGTCATGGCCTGCCATGGGAGTGACTTATAGTTTTATATGTGTCTGTATGTATAGGTAGATATAGGTATACTATATCTTAGTAAGGGGTACTTACACCACCTTACCCAGGCTGCAGTAGCAGACCTGTGGTGCCATTTTGGAAGGCTTCCCAGGGGTGGCATAATACATGCTTCAGCCACTGGTTGGCCTCTGGGGTATCTATGCCCTTGGTACGTAAGGCACCATATACCAGGGACTCACAAGGTTAACCCAGTAACCAATCTGGAGTGTACCTAATGTACATGCAATCAGTTTAGAGAGGAAGCAGCTAGGCTGGGATCCTGGTTAGCAGGGCCCCAGCCAGACTAAAGTCGATAAATCAATGAAACACAGCAAAAAGTGGTGGTAACCTTAGTAAGCAGATCCTACTCTCCTACACCCGCCTGCTGTGGCTATCATCCCCTGGAAACACCCTGATGCAGTAAGTGCAGTGAGCACAGGACCTGTACGTGGGAGGGGGTGGTGTGTTTCCTGCGTGTGGGGTGTTCTAGTATAGGTTTGAGCTTCTCTATTAAGTCCAGTATGCGGTCATCATCCAGCCTATAGTTCACATGGATCTCCTCCACAGTCCGCTGCAACAGGGAAATGCGCGGACTGAAGATCGTTTCCTGGCGTCTCCTTCTCTGTGCAGCAGCTCTGATTCGCAGCTTCCTGGTTATCACGTACAGCCCAGCCATTGTGGAAAACCCCAGTGGCATTGTGGGCCTCTTTAAATAGGTTGCACCTGGTTACCACCTGCTCAGACTTGGCGGTAATTGTGATTACCAAAATTGCAAATTTCGAGAAATCGCAAATTGCGATTTTTTCATTTTGAGAACTTCTTAATTGTGATTTTTGCAATCGGCGTGTCACAGATTGCGAGTTCATAAATACATTCACAGAATCATTGCCTCAAAAATAGTTTCGATTAGCAATTTTGTGCTCAAGATGCCTCTCATACATAGGGATTCTCTGTTTTGCGATCGCATACACCATTTTTTTGCAATTCGCAGTGTTTGCGATCACAAAACAGCTTCATACATATGGCCCTAACTGCCAGGGTCTTTGTCTGGAGGCCACTGCAGCTTGCCCCACCCATTGCCCTTGTCAGCGATGTCACTGACAGTTCCAACCCAACTATTAACCTTCACACACCTACAAGTGTGAAAATTAAGACTAATCCAGGCCTCCCAAAACTATGGGGCAGATTTATGATAACTGGCGCATCCTCAAGGATGCGCCAGTTATTTTGCGCCGCTGCTCCGCCACCCATGGTGCGCCGCATTTACAATGCGGCGCACCATGGGGCAAAAACGGCACAGATGCGTGACGCATCTGTGCCGTAAAGGTGGCGCATTGCTGGAGTTGCGTCGCAAGCGCGACGCAGCTCCAGCAAGCCTCGGGGGTGCCCCATCTTTACAATGCTGCGTCAAGACCTACGCCTGCTTCAAGCAGGCGCAGGGTTTGATGCAGCATTGGCCTGAAAGTGACTGAGTGAAATCTTATAGATTTCACTCAGCCACTTTTGCGAGGCGCACCTGCCCCGGAACGCCCACCCTGCGCCGGAACGCCCACAAGTGGCGCAGGGCTTTACAACGTGACGCATCTGCCTAGATGCGTCACGTTGTAAATGGGTCGTAGGGATGCGCCACGTTTACGCCGCAGTGGCGTGACGCAAACGTGGCGCATTCCCATCATAAATCTGCCCCTATATGTATAGCTTGTGCAGCTGGTATTTGTCATGTTATTGTAAATTGAATTACAAAATAACTGTTGTAGTGCTCAATTTGAAATTAGACAGACAGTGCCATTATGTGGAAGTTCATCATAATTGCCGATACCGGAAACCACTGGCTCAAAACAAGCCCTGGCTCTTTCGCACATGTGCTCCCTGGTTCCAGTGCAGTCACCCTTGCCCCATGCTCCAAGGGTGCTTGCCTTACAAGCAATATTGCACAAAACAGACCTAAAAGACATACTTCTCTTTCTATGTGTGCTGCAGATTATGACACACATGAAAAAAGGAAGTAACGAGAAGCAATAAAGATAATTCTCCTTGTTACGCCTCTGATGGGTAGACGTACCATTTAGCCACAAGCCCAAGTTTGCAAGTCTTTGTACATCTGTGTTTGCGTCAAAATACATGGCTGGAAGCATGAAAACTCTCCTGCTGCACCCATGTAATGCCTACCTAATTCAAAGTAACGTAAGGCAGAGTGTATTGCTGTACTTTGTATTCAATAAACCACGAAAAGCCATGCAAAACATATTTGCGCTGCTTAGTACATGCCAAAATGGATTTTACGCCACAAAAGTGACATAACCCTGATGCGAGATCTCAGTAAATCTGGGCCGAAATATGCAACACATTCTGGTGCTTTTCCAAGGTGCTGTAATGCCCTCAGGACAGGTTCCACTATAAGAAGCTACCGAATCGGTAATAGGGGAAGACTTACAAGGGTGGCAGGGTGGCACATTGACACCATGTTGCACCCCTGAATAGTGCATGGGTGCACATGTGGCACACATACATGCCCTAAGGGCATGTATGTCTGCTACATGGCACTTTTGGAAAAGCACAAATTTGCTTTTTCAAAGGTTTTCGATATTTACCACCAACTTTTAGTTGGTGGTAAATACCGATTTCTTGACTCAGATATGCACTCACTTGAGTGCTCCCTACATTAAGGATTCGGTAATTTACCGAATCGGTATTTTAAGGAATCGGTAATTTACTGATTCCTTAAATTACCGATTCGGTAAATTACCGAATCCTTAAATTTGGCCCCTACATCTCAAATGCCCAATACCGGTCAGTAACTGCCGAAATTCGGTAATTTCGGCCGTTACCGACTGGTATTGGGCTACCTACATCTGGCCCTGAAAAACTAAAATGTTAGCAGGAAAATTCTTACCAGGGGAAAATCAAGTTCTGTCTGAGGGCAGAGAATGTCTGTACAGTCGATATTAATTAGGTGAACATATTGGCTTCTTCTAACATCGCTCAACTTCTGTCAATGTGTACACAACTTGAGTCAAGAGCAAACACTCGTTAGGAGTGCCCCATTACAGAGCGGTCTGGAACCCTAACACTCCTATATCGTAAAGTTAAATGGAAGTGATGTCACACCAATAACTTCTTACTGTGTGTGACGAAATTCATTTTCCTTCAATATTTTAATTTGGAATTATTCATGTGTCATTAATGTGAGTGTTAGCAAAATTCAATTGCACATTTAATTAAGAATGAATTAGCACACCGTATGAACACGAATCTGCAAAGTTGCAAAGCTATAATCTTCGGAATGTCCCATAATTCTCACCAGCCCTACAGTTACTATCCATAGATTTCGAATTTCTGCACTTTTTGATTTTTCCATGGAAGTCGGGGCTATCAAGTCCCATATAACTACTACGAGCCGTGCACACAGGCGTTGAAGAGCCCTGATTCGTACATGGCAATGGGTGAGTTAACCCATTGCACACTGACTCATTTTTGTTAATAAGTATTGCACTGTGTGTTCAACATGTGCAAGACATTTAGACTTACGTAGTGTGCACGTCAAGCTGTGTGATGGTAACTTTCCTGCACTTAAGGAAATAAAAACACAGTTTTGCACCAATCTGTAGCATTGTGTCATCATTACTCACCTAGAAATAGTTCTGTGTGATCTCATCTCGCCTCTGGTGCCCGGCAGCTGCACCAATGACACTGGCTGGCCCCTCTTCATTTGATGAGTCTGAATTTGTGAGCTCCACTGGGGTGCCTTTCCTGGTGGCGATATTGTGTAGCATGGCACACGCAACCACTATTTTGCAACAGGTCTTGGGCTGTACTGTAATGCATCTCCAAACTTATGTAGGCAGCGGAAATGGCTCTTGAGTATTCCAAATGTCCTCTCAATGGAACAGCGGGTGGCTGTGTGGGCACTGTTGTACCTCCGCTCCCCAGCGGTGGCTGGATTCAGGTACAGAGTCAGGATGAAGTCAAGGACAGCATACATGCTGTCACCTGCACGGTGAGAAGAATCAGGTTACATACTGTCCTGCCACTGTTGTGCTTTACTGGTGTGTCCTTGTGACCAATGCATTTACCTAGTAGGTAGCCCTCGCCAAACTCCCCATTTGTGAGTTGTCGGTGAATACCATTGTGGCGAAAGATGAATGAGCTGTGGGTGCTGCCTGGGTATTTTGCAACAATGTCAGTAATGATATGTTTGGAATTGCACACTACCTGTATGTTCAGGGAATGGTAAGACTTGAAATTCCTGAATACACACTCATTCTGTGAGGGGGAAATAGCAACATGGGTCCCATCTATGCATCCAATTACGTGGGGGAAATGTGCTATCTGGTAGAACTGCTGCTTGGTATGGTCTAGTGTCTGTTGTGAGCTGGGGAATTGGATGTGGTGATGCAGCCTCTGTACCATTGCATCAAGGAAAGCGTGGAAGAAGTGCGACAGTGCACTCTGAGAGACTCCTTTGTGAGAAGTTGGAATCCACTATTCTAGTGGGCACCTTACACCAGTCCAAACGACCCTAATTGATGGTTTAAAGACAACCTTTATAGAAAGCTATCCTAGTGGTAGCTGTGGAGAGCAGCCTTCAGACTAAGTCTTGAAGGAATGTAAAGCAGCTTATTTTACCAGTCTATATTCTCATGAATGACCAAATGAAAGGAGAACCACACCAGGTATATATAAAATATATATGTATTTATTCTTAAACACATCCCTCTAGTCTCTTTATGAGGCTCGAGGCAAAAGTACACAGTAAATTAGCACAGTATACGTTTTGCCCTAGGGGCCTCACAAACCATATACTAAGAAAGTGATATAAGTACCACTGTGAACATAGACCCAAGGTCTAGGGCCTGTAGAACCTCTGGGGCAACCAGGAACCACCCAAGGTAGGAACGTAGGAGACCCACGGGGGACGTGTGCAGTGTCTAAACACAGCCGCAAATAACCATTGACTTCTATAGAGAAAGTTGCGATTAGATTTTTAAAGATTAAAGAGACTTAGGAGTGGACTAGGAACAAACCCCTTCAGTAATGGACAGTTCGAGAGTCAAGACCCACGGGAGCACAAAAGTACTTGTGGTACCTCACCCAGGGAAGCCAGGTGCATAGGTGTCTTTTTGTGTCGGGTTTCGTCGTCGTTTCCTATGGGCAGCTGCAAAGAAGTGCTACAGGCGACCAGATGAAAAGTGTCTGGATGGATCCAAGGGTGGATTGAAGATATGAAGAACCTGAAAGCAGAGGGGACAGAGTCTGGGTCACTTGCCAGTGACCAGGGACGCAGTAAGAAGATTCCCACCGATGTCGTGTGTTTACAGGTGCAAGAGGTGAAGCTTGACTCTTCAGCCAAGAGGATCGGGATGTGTCCACAACAACCAGGAGCTCCATTTGAGCTGTACCACATCGTATGTCGAGTGCTGCAGCGTTGCTATCCAGATTGGACCCAACAAGCCTTGGCAACAGCAAATCACGCAGAATGCAAAGATTGGCTTCGGAGCAGACCAGCAAGGTCTGAGGGACTCACCCTTTGGAGGGGAGTCCCTGCATATCTGGAGCAACCAGGCAAGCCCAAGAACCAAAAGAGTTACCTTCGTGGGGACCCACCAGTTGATGGACCAGATATTGGGAAGGGGCCTCACGCAGAAATGCCAGACGGGGGCCCACGGAACTCTCGTGGAGTGTAGGCCCACAATCTTCGGTGCAGATGGTGCTCAGGGCTTGGACTATGAGCCGCCCAAAGCACAACTTCGGAAAATCTCGGGAAGTAGATGCACTTGCAAATGTGCACGGTGTCCAGGAGTTCTGGTCCCATGTCTCTCGTGATAGCTACAGGACTCAGCTTTGCTGAAATCTTGTGTCGGCCTTGGAGATGTGTGGAAGTCCATGTCCTATGTCGCAGATTCTTCAGGATCCGGTGGGAACCTTGAAAATGCAGCCCGGCAAGATGCTTCTTTGGTGCCTGTTTGAACAGGGGAGTCACTCCTTGACCCCAAGGGAGATCCTTCCATCTTCTAGTCGAAATAGAATATCGAAGTTCCAGGATATATGTTGCAGAGTTTCGTCCAGGGTAATCTACACCTCCCTGGACAGGAAACCTTTTGTCCATGCCTCCCCTGCCGGAGTTTCATCCAGCAGCAGGAGGTCAGACTTGTGCCTGTGGCAGCAGCATCCATTTTGTAATGCTGGGGATCTTTTAAACTATTACCAGTCAGGTAAGTGTGTACATGTCTTCTCCCTCTAGAAGGGTGGAATTCTACCCCCACTGCCAGGACTGGTGGGGGGTAGGATTCCAAAGTGTTTGACACCAAACACGACATGTTTTGATGCAGCCATTATAAAGTTAGCATTTACCGCAAGGTTATAATGCACTTAAAGAGTATATGGTATGGCTGTATTCCAGAACAGCTATAAGGAAGTGATTCTGAAAGCTGCTGAGGGGCGCAGCTCATGCTTGGGCACCCTCTCTCACAAAACCAAGCACTCCGCCTTCAGGATTGTCATGGCCTGCCATGGGAGTGACTTATAGTTTTATATGTGTCTGTATGTATAGGTAGATATAGGTATACTATATCTTAGTAAGGGGTACTTACACCACCTTACCCAGGCTGCAGTAGCAGACCTGTGGTGCCATTTTGGAAGGCTTCCCAGGGGTGGCATAATACATGCTTCAGCCACTGGTTGGCCTCTGGGGTATCTATGCCCTTGGTACGTAAGGCACCATATACCAGGGACTCACAAGGTTAACCCAGTAACCAATCTGGAGTGTACCTAATGTACATGCAATCAGTTTAGAGAGGAAGCAGCTAGGCTGGGATCCTGGTTAGCAGGGCCCCAGCCAGACTAAAGTCGATAAATCAATGAAACACAGCAAAAAGTGGTGGTAACCTTAGTAAGCAGATCCTACTCTCCTACACCCGCCTGCTGTGGCTATCATCCCCTGGAAACACCCTGATGCAGTAAGTGCAGTGAGCACAGGACCTGTACGTGGGAGGGGGTGGTGTGTTTCCTGCGTGTGGGGTGTTCTAGTATAGGTTTGAGCTTCTCTATTAAGTCCAGTATGCGGTCATCATCCAGCCTATAGTTCACATGGATCTCCTCCACAGTCCGCTGCAACAGGGAAATGCGCGGACTGAAGATCGTTTCCTGGCGTCTCCTTCTCTGTGCAGCAGCTCTGATTCGCAGCTTCCTGGTTATCACGTACAGCCCAGCCATTGTGGAAAACCCCAGTGGCATTGTGGGCCTCTTTAAATAGGTTGCACCTGGTTACCACCTGCTCAGACTTGGCGGTAATTGTGATTACCAAAATTGCAAATTTCGAGAAATCGCAAATTGCGATTTTTTCATTTTGAGAACTTCTTAATTGTGATTTTTGCAATCGGCGTGTCACAGATTGCGAGTTCATAAATACATTCACAGAATCATTGCCTCAAAAATAGTTTCGATTAGCAATTTTGTGCTCAAGATGCCTCTCATACATAGGGATTCTCTGTTTTGCGATCGCATACACCATTTTTTTGCAATTCGCAGTGTTTGCGATCACAAAACAGCTTCATACATATGGCCCTAACTGCCAGGGTCTTTGTCTGGAGGCCACTGCAGCTTGCCCCACCCATTGCCCTTGTCAGCGATGTCACTGACAGTTCCAACCCAACTATTAACCTTCACACACCTACAAGTGTGAAAATTAAGACTAATCCAGGCCTCCCAAAACTATGGGGCAGATTTATGATAACTGGCGCATCCTCAAGGATGCGCCAGTTATTTTGCGCCGCTGCTCCGCCACCCATGGTGCGCCGCATTTACAATGCGGCGCACCATGGGGCAAAAACGGCACAGATGCGTGACGCATCTGTGCCGTAAAGGTGGCGCATTGCTGGAGTTGCGTCGCAAGCGCGACGCAGCTCCAGCAAGCCTCGGGGGTGCCCCATCTTTACAATGCTGCGTCAAGACCTACGCCTGCTTCAAGCAGGCGCAGGGTTTGATGCAGCATTGGCCTGAAAGTGACTGAGTGAAATCTTATAGATTTCACTCAGCCACTTTTGCGAGGCGCACCTGCCCCGGAACGCCCACCCTGCGCCGGAACGCCCACAAGTGGCGCAGGGCTTTACAACGTGACGCATCTGCCTAGATGCGTCACGTTGTAAATGGGTCGTAGGGATGCGCCACGTTTACGCCGCAGTGGCGTGACGCAAACGTGGCGCATTCCCATCATAAATCTGCCCCTATATGTATAGCTTGTGCAGCTGGTATTTGTCATGTTATTGTAAATTGAATTACAAAATAACTGTTGTAGTGCTCAATTTGAAATTAGACAGACAGTGCCATTATGTGGAAGTTCATCATAATTGCCGATACCGGAAACCACTGGCTCAAAACAAGCCCTGGCTCTTTCGCACATGTGCTCCCTGGTTCCAGTGCAGTCACCCTTGCCCCATGCTCCAAGGGTGCTTGCCTTACAAGCAATATTGCACAAAACAGACCTAAAAGACATACTTCTCTTTCTATGTGTGCTGCAGATTATGACACACATGAAAAAAGGAAGTAACGAGAAGCAATAAAGATAATTCTCCTTGTTACGCCTCTGATGGGTAGACGTACCATTTAGCCACAAGCCCAAGTTTGCAAGTCTTTGTACATCTGTGTTTGCGTCAAAATACATGGCTGGAAGCATGAAAACTCTCCTGCTGCACCCATGTAATGCCTACCTAATTCAAAGTAACGTAAGGCAGAGTGTATTGCTGTACTTTGTATTCAATAAACCACGAAAAGCCATGCAAAACATATTTGCGCTGCTTAGTACATGCCAAAATGGATTTTACGCCACAAAAGTGACATAACCCTGATGCGAGATCTCAGTAAATCTGGGCCGAAATATGCAACACATTCTGGTGCTTTTCCAAGGTGCTGTAATGCCCTCAGGACAGGTTCCACTATAAGAAGCTACCGAATCGGTAATAGGGGAAGACTTACAAGGGTGGCAGGGTGGCACATTGACACCATGTTGCACCCCTGAATAGTGCATGGGTGCACATGTGGCACACATACATGCCCTAAGGGCATGTATGTCTGCTACATGGCACTTTTGGAAAAGCACAAATTTGCTTTTTCAAAGGTTTTCGATATTTACCACCAACTTTTAGTTGGTGGTAAATACCGATTTCTTGACTCAGATATGCACTCACTTGAGTGCTCCCTACATTAAGGATTCGGTAATTTACCGAATCGGTATTTTAAGGAATCGGTAATTTACTGATTCCTTAAATTACCGATTCGGTAAATTACCGAATCCTTAAATTTGGCCCCTACATCTCAAATGCCCAATACCGGTCGGTAACTGCCGAAATTCGGTAATTTCGGCCGTTACCGACTGGTATTGGGCTACCTACATCTGGCCCTGAAAAACTAAAATGTTAGCAGGAAAATTCTTACCAGGGGAAAATCAAGTTCTGTCTGAGGGCAGAGAATGTCTGTACAGTCGATATTAATTAGGTGAACATATTGGCTTCTTCTAACATCGCTCAACTTCTGTCAATGTGTACACAACTTGAGTCAAGAGCAAACACTCGTTAGGAGTGCCCCATTACAGAGCGGTCTGGAACCCTAACACTCCTATATCGTAAAGTTAAATGGAAGTGATGTCACACCAATAACTTCTTACTGTGTGTGACGAAATTCATTTTCCTTCAATATTTTAATTTGGAATTATTCATGTGTCATTAATGTGAGTGTTAGCAAAATTCAATTGCACATTTAATTAAGAATGAATTAGCACACCGTATGAACACGAATCTGCAAAGTTGCAAAGCTATAATCTTCGGAATGTCCCATAATTCTCACCAGCCCTACAGTTACTATCCATAGATTTCGAATTTCTGCACTTTTTGATTTTTCCATGGAAGTCGGGGCTATCAAGTCCCATATAAGATGTTTTATCAAAAAAGAATCTGCCAACATTTTTCCACTTTCAAAGTCATGATAACATTATATTTAACGTTAACTTGCAAGAACATGGCACATATATTTTTAACAGTGTCTATCACTGGCTAAGTACTATAGCCAGTTCCTTGAAAATACCATGCTGGAACCTAAACTTAAGGAACTCTTTGAACTATGAGTTCCCCAAAAATAGTGATCTATGAAAGACTTCACTCTTGTAGAAACTCACAAATATTTAAACAACCCAGTACCACACAGAGTGAAACAAAAAGGATAATAAAATGGAGGGACACTTGTACTCAAACTGGCAATGGCAGCCTATGTTTCAGTTCCTCATCAGCTGACATCCCTCTTCCTTCAGGACAAGTTGAATGGATGCATCATTGACAATTTTAACAAAGTAACACGTGAATGAATGTCTAAGAGAGCCATAATAAAGCCTTTACCTTGTGCTCACTTTATAAGGATAATTTTGAGATGGTCTACATACATGATGGAATAAATAACTTTAGAAGATACATTATAGAGTAAAAAAAGCAAGATGCATGAACAAACTCATTTTGTTCCAAGCTACTGTGCTGCTGACCTGTAAAATAGAAAAGATTAGGCAGAAAACCTGAAAAGAAAATGTCTAAAAAGCTTTGTCTTTGGTGCAGGCGACGTTCATCTGTTCGCTTCATGTCTGAATCTGACACTGTGCATGGCTTCTGTGAGAAAGTTTATGATGCAGATTCTGAAGTATCTTTAATTTATTAGAGGTTCTTTGGGAACAGAAATAATGGACCTGTTTCAAAATGGTATATTCAGTCCTAATCATAAGTATATAATTGACCACAACTTTTTTATGCCGACTAGAAATTCATAAAGAAATTCCAGCAGCCCTATATGCATTTATGAGAACGACATCTTTACAAGTGTTGAGATGTCCTCGTTTGTAAATCCCCTTTAGAGGATGAGAAGAGCATTCCAAAGTGAGGTTTACCATGGAAGCTTGAGAGCCCCCATAAACATGGATGTTTGTGATCATTGCAAAATTCCTCTTTGACATTGACCCAGCCTTGGAATATCACAAATCGACTCCAGTCAAGGTCTGAAGTAACTCCTCTCCAAGACAGGAAGGAAAATGGATGATCCCAATGGTTGATGGAAGGGCTTTCTTCCTGGGGATAAGCATTTCCACCTGAAGGGAAATAAAAGGATTGTGCATACGCATAGGGGTCTCCAACCCCCTGGGCAGATTTAACCTTTATGCAGAACTCCACACAGCTGGAATAGGAGGACACATGGTAATTATCAGTTGACATTCATGTGCCTGTACTAATGGGAATAATGATGACTAGCAAATATTAGTAAATTAGTAAATATGCATCCACAAATAAACATAAATATCCGGGTGCAGATGTACTACTTTTTTCCGTGAATCTGACTGAGTGTTTATTTAGGAGGGTGAGAAATTGTTCAACTGTTAATGGTAAAGTTTCAAGTAACACATTTACAGGGATAAAAGGCCCCATTCTGCTAAGGAATTTGGGATCCCCCCCTCTAATATATCTTTCTGGGCATTCTTTGTGAACTCCCACTGCCTGGTTCACCAAGCAAAGTAACCTTTCCAAATTCACCCAGGATGCTTCTATCTTTTGTCTTGATCCATTAGAACACAAGGCTGCACTGAGAATAGAGTGTCTTTAAAGTTCACCACCTCCAACAGTGGAGGGTAACTGTTTACCATCACCTGGCCATGCCATGACTGATTGTTGATGGCAACCTAATCCAGTTCATGGATCTTTTCTACTCATTCTCTGAGAATCCATAAACTGTCCCAAAAGTGAAATCACACAAATATCCTTAAATCCTTCTGAACAACAGATCCTACGCAATTTGTTTGTGATGCTTTCATGGTGCCAGGGTCTAGATCGGAAATTGTCAAAATCGAAGTAACAAGGTGACCGGGGATCCATTGGACACTGTACGGAACACTGGGCACAGTTCAGATGACACCACTGGGGACATCAGGCTTGTCTCCACATTCCTAAGTAAAACCCACTATTTTCCAATGAGGACTGCTAGTATCCTGCTTCAATTACATACAACAAAAGCTCCTGGAGGGCACCAAATATTTAATGACTTTGAGCCTGATTTAGAGCTTGGTAGAAAGGTTACTTCAACACAAATGTAAGTTATGTTTTCTGCTTTATTCTAAATGGCATGTATCCTATGGCACTTGCAGTAAGACCAGCAGGATATCTGTCACGTTTGCGAATGAAAAACCCGTCAACCACACTTTACATCATATATTTCAAAGCTGTCCACTCACAGATGGGATATTTGGTTAATGGGGATATCACATGACTTTAGGCAGGTACTACCCCCACCAAATCACCTCTCAGAACAGGGTTATGGTCCAATGAGCATGTCAACCTGGGTTATCTCTAGATCCGCAAGGGCAGGGAGGTGGGTCACTGTTTATGAAATAAGGGCACTCGACCCCAGTCAGCATAATGCCACGCTCGGGCATAGGGTGAAGAGTAAACGTCCTTGTTTCCTCAGATTAGAAATGAACAGAAACATGCTGTAATAAAGTAAAAGATGGTTGTGGGATGAATTGAATGTTGCATTATTAAACAAAACACACACCACAGCAGTTCTGGTCTCATCTTTGGACAGTCAGCGGGGCTGCAAAGTTCTCATGGCTATAATGTGAATGACTACTACAAGATGTCTTTTGTAAAGGCTTTGAGTAAACTGGACTTGCTTTTAGATTTTCCTGGTCTGTGCCTGCTCCTGTTCATAAGGAACAGTACAGCTTTCTCTGCCATGCAGATCATTGCAGCAAAGCCGTCTTCCAGTGCACAGGCTTTAATCTGGGCTTGTGCAGGAAACAAAAACTTGCTGCCAATCCTTTTTGTCTCACAAGTAGCTACTTAAATGTACCCAATAATCTGTGTACCAGCATCTCTAGAAAGCCAAAGCAGTGTATCTACGACGCATGTATCTTCTATGCATTTTTCATTAGCATACTAATTATTTAGGGCCAGATGTACGACCATTTGATTTTCCGCCTCGCAATTTATGACAAATTACGAGTCGCAAATTGCGAGGCAAAAAATCAAATGTACAACAGTGTGTTTAACACTGTTTGCGATTCCCAATGGGATGGCAAATTGCGAGGCTCATTAATATTATGAGCCTCTCGCAATCTGCGAGCCCATTGGGAATGACAGCCCTTCAAGGGATGGTGGCCTGCTGGGCTCAGCAGACTACCATGTCTGGGACTGCTTTTAAATAAAGCAGTATTTTGTTTTTTTAATGCAGCCCGGAAAATGGGATGCATTGTTTTTTGTTTTTAAATGAAACGTTTTAGTTTCATTTTTTAAGGGCAGGCAGTGGTCCCTGGTACCTGCGAATCCATTACCACCTACTTGAAGTAAGTTGTAATTTCGAGTGTTTTGCAACCGCATTTGCGGTTGCAAAACATTAGTACATGGGTTTGAGACTTGCTATTTGAAAGTGAATGGCCCCTCCAAATAGCGAGGGGCAAAACCTAGTTAGCGAGTAGCAAATAAATTGTGATTCGCTAAATCGGTTTTGAACATGGCCCATGATGTTTTTGCATGCGCAAACATGGGAACCCGTTTGCGTATGCAAAAACCGGTCGTACATCTGGCCCTTAAACTTTTCAAGACAAATTCAACATGATATTTGAGCAAGTTGTGAAGATGCAAAATGAGCTCTGAGGGAGTGTGCAGTCACCTGTCTCTGGACTCAAATACCCGGGCAAGGATTATGCTGTTCATTCAAGATGGGATTCTCCTCACTGAAATGTCATTAAACATTGAATGTCACAAAGCAGGAACCCCTGAAAACCACTAAGCTTACTAGCATTGCATCAGTACACACTCCTAAAAATAATGATAACCAATATGCTTCTGTATTGCACTTTCATTTATCTTCCATTAGATGCTGATATCAGATGCTAATTATAACCCATCTCAATTACATACATTATTTTTACTTCAGAAAGCTGAAATGGTGAGTGAACCAACTGGAATTCAAAACTGTGGCTTTGAAGTTACACACAGATTTCTACAGTGGATGCATTAGTCAATTGAACTGTTTAACTAGCATTCCCATACTGTAAATCATACAAGTGGGAAGAAACTTGTTTGGTCATCCATAATTGATATGAATATAGATTAAATGAAAATGCATACAAAACAACAACCTGTGTCACATTCAAGTACTCTCTAGTATTAGCTGATCTCCTTGGTTGGCTTTCAATTGAAAATATGTTTAAATTATCAATGTATACAAATATGGTGACTAGTTTTCTGTGAATGAAGGATGTATCCAGAACATGCAACGGGATTTTTCTGTTTGAAAAGCTTTACTTAAGTTAAATATAAGGACAACTAATGAGATGCAATATATGATTTAAAAATCAATAGCTGAGATATAATAAAATGCAAATAAACAACAGCGCATATTTAGAAATATATCAAAGTAACGTTATGGTAATATATTCTGTACAACTAGGTAAAAAAAGAATTGGAATACTTTTGCTGTGTAAAAATGTACATAGATAGATTTTATAAAATGGCAAAGAGAAAGTAACTAAAGATTTCTTTCACCAGATAGAAACATTGTGAATGGGCTCCATAGTGTAACCCTTGTAATATATGTATTCATTTCATTGTATATCACAAGAGGAAAAAAGGTAACCATATTTAGTCTACAGTTATATCCAATGGCATTTATTTAACTTTAAATGTCACTATTATTTTCATAATTCCATATAAAAATGTTATAGAGCCAAAATAAACACCAATGGTCTGAAGGACAGCTTTGCCTCATATCCCCATATAAGAACATTTCACAAAAGTACTATTAATAGAACTAAATATTTATGGGCGCTATAAGGGATATAGAGTTATTGTTAAAATGTAGGACCAAAACCAAACTACTTCAGAGTTTCTAAACATACAGGTCCATTCAACACTATTTAGGCTTCTTCTGCCTTGAAAGCAATGCTAACAATCTGTTTAAAAAAGCCTTCAGAACTACATACACACACTTCTATTATCTGAAGACAACTGTCCCTTTATTAATCCGGATAGCTCATTAACAATTATTTTATAAAGAAGTGATTTCAAGCTAGTTGCCATAATTACAATCTATTTATATCATGACATCTGTAAGTTTTACAAGGGAGTGGATCTTTACCAGCATTGGAAGATAAACAATTCATTGCCTCCAAAAAGTGTCTTTCAAATAGTTGGAAACAAATAAATTGGTAATTGAAAACATTTTGGAATTAATATTTAAACAAACTGGCAATAGAACTCCAGAGAAAATCCATCAGTACATAGAGAAATTAAATTTTTAAATAATAATGGCACCAGCAAGTTTTTTTGTAGAGAAAACTTTTTCCCGTGTTAGCAAATCATAATTTAAACAGCATGTGTCTGTGTTACTGAAAAGGATCTATGAAAATTCTTTTAGGAAGGAAAAGTATTTGAAAACTATACTTGTTCATAAAAGTTTGAAAAGTAATATAATTCCAAAGTTAGTGTGAACTACTTTTCCTTTTATGCTCTTTATTAAATCATATATTCTTCCTTTTTGTTTTAATGTTTAGAAACAATTGCTAACAATGTACCAATTTTATTCATTCAACCCTTAAAATGTAGCATGTGTTAAATTACAAGTTGGCATTGATTAGATGTGGGAGTGGGCTTTATCATTTGTATGTGAGGTAAGTGTGTTTAAACATTTAGGGGCCTATTAGGATGGCGGACGGAAACGGGTTCCGTCCGCCATGGTCGCGGCAAAAATACCCCCGACCGCTCCGCGGATAAACCCCCGGTGCGATTAGGATATTTTTGTCAACATTCATCGACCGCGGCGGACGGATTACACCAAAGACCGCCGCAAGCAAACGGAACCACAGAAACACCATCCACCGCGGATGCAAAGGCCGCGGAAACAGGCTCAACCGCCGCCATACCATCGGAGTTTCCGGACGCACGATTAGGATAACCCCGCCATCCCAACGGAACTCACCAACTTCCACGACCGCAGCGGAAAAAAAGCATTGATAAACGGAGCTTGGCCGCGGAAGGACCAAACGAACATCACCCCTGCAGTCAAACCGAAGCAAAAATGGGGGATGTTAGTAAATAGCAAAAAAATAATTAACATAAGACACACCCACCTGGAACACCCACCTCCAACAACTACACGCTCCAATGACACCCCCCCAGCCCAAACAAGAGACCCAAGTCAACACACCGACAAAACACATGACCGCCATAAACAATTGGGACACAACCACCACACAGAGTATAAAAGGAATCCCTACCAGTACCACAATCCTTTGCATAACAGCACAGCTGGAACAAAGAGGCAGAACAACAGAAACAACAGAGACACACAAACACACATACAACCTGCACACCAACACACCCACCACACCAACCCTCACAGCACCATCCCTACATACCACACACCGGCACACCCCACACCACCAACACCTTGCACATCACACATCATGGCACCCAAGAAAAAACCAAAATTCACAGAGAGTGAGTTGAAGGTCATGGTGGATGAAATCATCCGTGTTGAACCACATTTGTTTGGCACCCTAGTCCAGCAGACCACCTTGGCAACAAAAACCACCATGTGGGACAGGATAGTGAGCAGAGTCAATGCTTCAGGGACCATGCCACACACCAAACACGACATCCAGAGGCAGTGGCACAACCTCAAGACAAGGGTGAAGGGCATCAGGGCCAAGAACCACCTGCGGGCACACCACACTGGCGGCGGCACTCCCCCGGATCCCATACCATTTACCGAATGGGAGGAGAAGGTGCTCGGAATACTGCACCCTGAGAGCCTGGAAGGAATAGAAGCGGGACTTGAGGCTGGTAAGTACATACCAATGACCACTATCACACCGTCATGTTCTGCCTTGCACAACTGCAAAGACACATCTCCCAGGCTCCAATCCATGCATGTGAATCACACAGTCACCCAAATGTAAAGGCCAGGGCACAAATGCACCCACCATGATCAACTACAAATGTTGCCTCCTACCTTCCCATGCTCGCTTGTGGTCAAGCAGCGAACACTACAACACCCAACAGGCCCACATGTCTCCTGGGAGGGTGGGGGTCCAGCACTACAACTCCCAACAGGCCCACATGTCTCCTGGGAGTGTGGGGGTGGTGGAGGGGGTCCAGCACTACAAGTCCCAACAGGCCCACATGTCTCCTGGGATGGTGGGGGGTGGGGTGGGGGTGGGGGTCCAGCACTACAATTCCCAACAGGCCCACATGTCTCCTGGGAGTGTGGGGGTGGGGGGTTCAGCACTACAACTCCCATCAGGCCCACATGTCTCCTGGGAGGGTGGGGGGGGGGTCCGGCACTACAACTCCCATCAGGCCCACATGTCTCCTGGAGGGTGGGGGGGGGTTTAGCACTACAACTCCCAACAGGCCCATATGTCTCCTGGGAGGGTGGGGGGTCTAGCACTACAACTCCCTCCAGGCCCACATGTCTCCTGGGAGGGTGGGGGGTTGTTCAGCACTACAACTTGCAACAGGCCCACATATCTCCTGGGAGGGTGGGGGTGGAGGGGGTGGGGTTCAGCACTACAACTCCCATCAGGCCCACATGTCTCCTGGGTGGGTGGGGTGTGTGGGGGGTCCAGCACTACAACTCCCAACAGGCCCACATGTCTCCTGGGTGTGTTGGTGGGGGGGGGGATTCAGAACTGTAACTCCCATCAGGCCCACATGTCTCCTGGGAGGGTGGGGGGTGGGGGTTCAGCACTACAACTCTCATCAGGCCCACATGTCTCCTGGGAGGGTGGGGGGGTCCAGCACTATAACTCCCATCAGGCCCACATGTGTCCTGCGAGGGTGGGGGTGGTGGGGGGGTCCAGCACTACAACTCCCAACAGGCCCACATGTCTCCTGGGGGAGTGGGAGGGGGTGGAGGGGGGTACAGCACTACAACTCCCTTCGGGCCCACATGTCTCCTGGGAGGGTGGGGTGTCCAGCACTACAACTCCCATCAGGTCCACATGTCTCCTGGGAGGGTGGGGGGGTTCAGCACTACAACTCCCAACAGGCCCACATGTCTCCTGGGATGGTGAGGGGGTCCAGTACTACAACTCCCATCAGGCCCACATGTCTCCTGGGAGGGTGGGGGGAGGGGGGATCAGCACTACAACTCCCAACAGGCCCACATGTCTCCTGGGAGTGTGGGGGTGGGGGTTCAGCACTACAACTCCCATCAGGCCCACATGTCTCCTGGGAGGGTGGGGGGGAGGGGGTTCAGCACTACAACTCCCATCAGGCCCACATGTCTCCTGGGAGGGTGGGGGGGTCCAGCACTACAACTCCCATCAGGCTCACATGTCTCCTGGGAGGGTGGGGGTGGGGGTTCAGCACTACAACTCCAAACAGGCCCACATGTCTCATCCCAGAGCAAGATGTAGTCCGCCCACCATTTGGTGATCAGTGCATCTCCCCCTTCAAACTTACAGGTAGGTAGCCATCTGCAGAGGGGCACCATCCAATAGCAGGACAGGAACACACATAGCCAAGTATTGTCTCCTCACCTCCATACCACCAAAGTTTCCACTACTGTGTGCAACACCAATATGGTGACACCAACAACCATGTCCTGATTCCATAGAGATTTGAAATGTAACTACAACAAACCTGTCATGTCCACAGCATTTAATCTTACATTCTTGTCCCTCAGGTGATCACGACTTGACACGCCAAGACACCAACCGCCAGCACCAGTCGTCCCCCTCACAGCCAGGTCTCTCCGAAGAGGTTTCCCAGGACACCTCGGGTGCAGAGGACGATGCTGGGCCAAGCCCACATCCAGGGCCATCAGGCTCCCAGGACATCCCTGCCTCCACCACCTCTGCTAGTGGTACTACACAAACAACTGCCACTGTGAGCTGTGCAGCTACCACCAGCACCACTACCACCACCATCACCACCACCCCTGCCTGTGCCACCCTGCCTGACCCATCGGACGATGATGGGCCATCAACGTCTCAGGCAAGCCGGGAGAGTGGACATGGGAGGACACAGGCGAGGCTACAGCTCACCAACAGGAGTGGAGGTGTAAGGGGAGGTCGGGGGCAAGACCCAGCCCATCCTGGGAACGAGACCCTGGAAGCCATTGCCAGAGTGCAAGCCTCCTACGAGCGGTCACTGGCACAGGCGGATCGGACACATCAAGATTCGCAACAGACCTGCCAGCTGTTGAGGTCCATGGACACCCGCATGGGCCAAATTATGGACCTCATGGGGCAGCAAACTGCACTTTGGAGGGAGTGGTTATCCCGTGCCACCCCACCTCCCCCTCCCCCAAGTGCCCAGCGGGACAGGGCACCAAACCACCGCCACCATCACCTGAGGCCACTGACAGGGAGGTGGTCCCTGAACAACCTGCCCCCACAGCTGGCTCCGCTCCGGCTCCAAGACGGAGGGGCCGTCCGAGGCAGGACCCAGCACAGAGCAGTGGCAATGCCCCATCCACCCACCCGAAGAGGGGCCGAAAATGACTTCACCCTTCCTTGAGCCTGGCATTGACCCTGCGAACTATCTTGTCCTACATTGCGAAGCATTGTCACACGTCTGTTGGACTAGGTGTCCATCACACAATGTGGTGTCCACATCGGTGTTTTCATCTGACATGACTTTCAACTCACTCTTCCCCACCACCACCTTTTTGTAAATATGCACAAACACTTATCCATACCCTGTAAATAAAATTCACTGTAACGCTCAATGCTGTGTGATCTCCATGTTTCTATACAGGTATGTCTCAGTTGTTGTCATCAGCAGGTGCAGGGATCAATGTTGGTTTAGAATCCTGGCTCGGTGTGAGTGACCTATGGACAAACAGAGAACAACAAGCACAGGTCAAAAAACTGAATCACAACCATCACAAAATAACGTACTGCAACATCCAACAAAACACAATCATCACAAAGTAAGCGGATCACAGGACACACATCAGGGAGCATTGCTCGTACACCATTACCCACACCCATGTGCAAATATAACATAACAGGCAGCATTCACACACCACATCCAACCATCTCCAGCAGACATACGTCACGCATTGAACAGCAGCACAAGAGGTAAATACTCACATTCAAGGAAAGTAGCGAGCAATGAGCTGACGCCTCTGATTCACACCTTCTTCCTCCCCACTATCCTCATCACTGGACACGGGTGCGATGGGAGGTGGAGCAACCTGTTGGTCACCAGGGTCCATGATCAGTTCAATATTGTTGCGTACGGCCAGGTTGTGGAGCATGCAGCAGGCAATCACTATTCTGCATACTTTGCCGGGTGAGTATGGCAGGGCCCCTCCGATTTCATCCAGGCAGCGAAACCTAGACTTCAGCAGTCCAAATATACGTTCCACCACCCGACGTGTCTTCCCATGGGCCTCATTATAGCGCATTTCACCTGGGGTAGCAGGATTCCGTAGGGGGCTTAGCAGCCACGGCCGGTTTGGGTACGCAAAGTCACCTAGGTGGGGGGATGACAGACACATACATCATTACCAGGATTGGTGGGAACAGCATGGCACACATACAACACAGTAGGCATCACAGCACACTCACCTACAAGCCACGCACGTTCTTGACGCAGATTGGCCATCAGTTGGGGGACAATGCTACTCCGCAGGAAATCTGGCACACACATGGGAGATGATGTTGTCAGCCAGGCACACCCCTTGCACGTTGATTGAATGGTAGTGCTTCCGATTGCGATATACGGGTTCACGTGCCTGGGGTGGAATGAGACCAATATGTGTGCCATCAATGTAACCCACTACGTGTGGGATCTGGCCCAGGGCATAGAAGTCACCTTTCACTTCAGCCAGCTCTGCCGGACGTGGGAAATAGATGTAATCATCCTTGTAATGCATCATGGCATTCAGAACATCCCGCAGTACCATGCTGAACATGGATTGTGACATCCCCCCGGCATGACCAACTGTGTACTGGAAAGTGCCTGTTGCGAAGAAGTGAAGTGCCGCCATCACCTTTGCTGTGGGTGTAATAGCTCCTGGATATGTCCTGCGTGGCTGCAGATGAGGTGCCAATTGGGCTAAAAGCTCCTGCAATCTACGACGGTCAAGCCGGAATTTGCGTATCACCTCCTCGTTAACCATGTCCTCCACCACAGTGTATGGTCGATGCACATTTGGAGCCCTCCTGTGTGGGAGTAGATGGGAGCAGATGTCAATTGACCAACACCGCATAGCTGTGCCACACTATCACATCTTGACCAACACAATACAAATAATACATGTTACAGACACTGATTGTATGTGTGACGTTACCGAAATATGACGCACTACAGCTAAATACACACACAATGTTCAAACACAATCAACATCCTGTGTGCAAACATGTCCAATGTAACGTGCACACATGTTGAAAGAACAGCCAACATCACATGACTGAGGGCGCAAGTGTGGACAAGCGTCCCAACAGACACACATGGACGTGCACACACAACACGAACATGGAACAAACCCTCCTTGTCTTCATGCACCCATGACCCCACCTACAATGCTGGGCATCCTGACATGACATGCATGGGCACACAACAGGCGACACACATACGCATACACAGAATGCATGTATACCCCCATCATTGCTACTTGCACGCACAAACAACACACTCACAACAGCTTCTGAATGTGGGTACACAGCCTTGATGTACTGTGTAAATGTATACAAATAGAAACGTCTGTCCGCAAAACCAAGACGTCAACACATCGCCATGTACATCTGATGCAACTTGGGTGCACATCACTGGCCTTTGTTAACCACTGGCAAGGTCAATAGTATAACCACACATGCAACAAATGGACATGAATTACACACGTGGACACGGGCCATTGACTTGACATGATGATTCTTGATGCATTCCGGACATGTCCTGACACACATGTACAACTATGAACATTACATGTGTGCGGAGACATGCAGTGTGTGTACATACGCCATTCGGGTACGCCTTCCCCCAAAACAGAAGATGATCCTTGATACTGCAATTGCGCATAACATATGCTGCATGGTCAAGGACCATCACGGTTGCACCCTGCCAAACGCATGTGCGCAGTACCGCAACGCTGCATCTTTTGAAAATCATCACTCACTGGCATCGCAATGGCGGAGCATGCATTCCGCGGGGGCGGGGCAGGCTAACACATACATTTGAATATGCCAGTGGAAATGGCAGTTGGTACCCCCCTAACAGTCACATTGCAGCACCCACCACAGACCGCCGGCCATGGCCGGTCACCCACCGCCGGCCCTGGCCGGTCACCCACCGCCGGCCCTGGCCGGTCACCCACCACTGGCCCTGGCCGGTCACCCACCGCCGGGTGCTGGCGGTGGGTGAGCGCTCTGTGCATTGAGGTCACCCTGAGCAAAAGAAGGGGGCTCCCCGTAGGGTTTTGATGATATAGGCAGGCCAAAGGGGAAATAACAACTGTATAGAGAAGGAGAGAAGGCACCCTGCCTGATATTTCTAGTGGTCCTAGCTAGAGGATCCAAACATGATAGGAGAAGGGGGGGTGGTTAGCCCAGAGGCTGAAGCTGCACAGGACAAGAACCAGGTCAATCCAAACAGACTCAACAACATATATTGTAAAAATACATATTTTTTATTTTTCTCTTTTTGAATATATTATTTGTAATTTTCAAAGGAAAGACATGTATAAATTAAATAGTCAAAGTGATATTTTACAAAACACATAGCAAAGATTCTTTTCTGAATTAAGATAAGCCCAGTACTGACCACACTTCAAACAAACTATCACACTCATTCACACAAGGGTTTTCTCTAACTATTATTGGAACATTCAACTTTCATTCCTCCATTCATATAGTCCTGGCGTAGACAACAATAGATATTCAGTAAGTTGCCTAAATCGGGGGGTTCATCCAGGCAGATGGTATTAGTACGGGTCCTGGTGTAGTTAGGACAAAATGCCGTATTCCTGGGAAAACGTGCCGACGCGCGTTTCGGTGAAAGGTCAAGGTGGCCACACCTTCGTCAGGGCCAGGGTAGTATGCTGGGCAGGGGACAGGAATAAAATCTGTTTGTTTTGTTAGAAAGGCATACGATTTAAAGACCACCTTCACAAATTCAGGAGGAGATGAATTCCAGTTGTTACCAAGCTATTGGGTATCAACTCGTGGTTCCTCTGGTGGGATTTACAAAGCGCCTTGCTCAGCCAGGTGGCTCATATAGGTCGGGAACCAGGGATAACGAAAAGCCGGTCACTGTTCGTCGTATTCTCTTCCGTGATGTTAGTCTGTCAATTATTCTGTCGTCTCTTCAAGACAGTCCTGTAGGTCATCAGGTAAGCGGTTGATCCTGTCACATAGCTGTCTATGACGACTTTTGCGATAGTAGGTAGTCCTGCAAGCACTAATACTGTGCCTTCAGTGCCGCGGGCAGATTCGACGCAATTAGGTCAGATATTCCTTAAAATGGACAGAGCCGGGCTTTTAGGTTGGTATTCCACCGACTATGTTGGAATCATGCCGGAATGCCGCTCACTCGAGTTCCGTCATGAAGTCGGTCGTCGTCTTCCGATGGGATTCCGCCGGCTGCCTCGGTCGGCCAAATGCGCGATACAGGACACTCCAGTGACCTGGTTCTTGTCCTGTGCAGCTTCAGCCTCTGGGCTAACCACCCCCCCTTCTCCTATCATGTTTGGATCCTCTAGCTAGGACCACTAGAAATATCAGGCAGGGTGCCTTCTCTCCTTCTCTATACCATTGAGGTCACCCTGGCATGGATGGCCTTGGCCGGTCACCCACTGCTGGCCCTGGCTGGTCACCTACCGCTGGCCCTGGCCGGTCACCCACCGCTGGCCCTGGCCGGTCACCCATCGCTGGCCCTGTCCGGTCATCCACCGCCGGCCCTGGCCGGTCACCCACTGCCGGCCCTGGCCGGTCACCCACCGCTGGCCCTGGCCGGTCACCCACCGCCGGGTGCTGGCGGTGGGTGAGCGCCCTGTGCATTGAGGTCACCCTGGCATGGATGGCCCTGGCCGGTCACCCACCGCCAGCACCCGGCAGTGGGTGACTGGCCAGGGCCAGCGGTGGGTGACCGGCCAGGGCCATCCATGCCAGGGTGACCTCAATGGTATAGAGAAGGAGAGAAGGCACCCTGCCTGATATTTCTAGTGGTCCTAGCTAGAGGATCCAAACATGATAGGAGAAGGGGGGGTGGTTAGCCCAGAGGCTGAAGCTGCACAGGACAAGAACCAGGTCAATCCAAACAGACTCAACAGCGCCAAACTCACATAAGTCACCACCTGTGACTGTCCCTAGGCCAACTGGCCTTGTTGGGGCTAGGACGCCCTGTGTCCCAGTGTCAGGGGGCCTAAACGTGGCAGCTGCCCACAAAATGCTGGGCAGCTGTAAGTCTCCTTTGGGTTCCTGGAAGGAACAATAGCGCAAAAACGATGTGGGAGCCTAGCAGGCTCTGAAGAAATAAAATGTCCCCCTGAGCCCCTCTGGGCTCTTGCAAATGTGGCACCAACGTTGGAGTCCCCCCTCTGGGGACTCGAAATTAATGAATGCCCCTTGAGCCTCTCTGGGCTCCTGCAACAAATGGGGCGCTGCTGAGCCTCTCCTAGGGTTCAAGAACACAACAATGGGGGCACTCAGGAGCCTCTCAGGCTCTAAAACAAATGTGGCGCCTGAGCCTCTCGGGGCTCTCCTAACCAATGGGGCCTCGAGCCTCGCAGGCTTGTAAATATACGGCCCCCGGGGCCCCTCGTGGGCTCAAAGGAAATGCCCTGAAGCGTTGGAGCGGCCCTCTGCCAACTGGGGCCGCTCTGAGCACAAAGAGAAACTGCCCCCGGAGATAGAGTCCCTCCCGGACTCTGCAAAGGAGAATGCCCCCGGAGTCAAGACTCCCACACTCACTGGGTCTCCTGCGGCGGGCGGCTGCTTCCCTGCTCCCGGGACACAGGAGAGCTCCCGCACCTCGGGGCTCTCCTTCTCAGCCGGGGACCGGCTTCCTCCTTCCTCTGTGGGCAGCGCGGAGCTCTCCTTCTTGCGCCGCGGCTCTTCCCTGGGAGGCGGGGTAGGCTCCCGCCCTCCTACTTCCGGTTGTCCCGGAGGCCCGCCCCCGGCCTGCCTGACTTCCTGGTCGCGGGCCAGGCGGCGATGATCGGTTTTCCCGGGCTGCGGCGGTGATCTCGAGGTGGGCACTCGCTTGGGGCAGCAATGTCCCTGGCAGGGTGGGCACCTGCCAGGGGACTCTAAAATCGGCAATAAGCGGCAAATAGGCGGGGTGAGCTCCCGCGCCGCAAATGGGCAAGACAGGGGGATCCCCACGCCGGGGAATCCCTCGAGGGCGGCAATTAAGCGGCCAAATGTCGGGTGGGCACCGGCAGAGAAATACAGCGCTCCCAAGCGCTGTAAGTTAAATAAAAGCGCTTCCAGGCGCTAGGGCAGGAAATAAAGCACTTCCAAGCGCTAGGAGGCAATTCCAGCACTCCCAGCGCTAGAGGACAGCACAAGTCCAGAGCAAGTCCTTCAGCAAGGCAGGGGGGCAAGGCTGGGCCCAGAGCCAGCTCACTGGGTCTCCAGGCAGGGAGACAATCCAAGTGGCGGTCCTCTGGCCCAGCAGCAGCAGCAGCCCCCTCAGGATCCTGGAAGAGAACAAATTGTATGGGGACACAGCCCCTTCTTATACTGTAAATCCCTTTGTCTGTAGGTACAGGGTGGGGGGAAACCAGTCGCAGCTGGTTTTGGAGCACCCTTGATGTGCTCATCAGCACACTCTATTCACTGGCAGGGCTAGGGTCGTTAGATGCACCACAGGGGGGCAGAGCCAGCATTGTCTGGGGAAAACCCAGCCTCATTCAGGACACAGGTGCACTCCTCCCCAGCCATCAGCATGCTAATCTCCCACTCACCACCGGGCAGACCCATCCAGCCTCCCTGGAGCCTGGCATGCCAGCCAGCTCCAGCCAATCACGCTCCAGCACCCTCACTGCACACACACAGCCATGTCTAGAAGTGGCACTTCCCCACTAGACGCATACATGCCGCATACACCATCTGGCAGCATTCAATCACACGAGTCCACACATACCAGACTCGAGCCTGTACACTCCACGCATCAGGAACTACCAGGGACACATACATTCCCCATGCATTCCTATGGGAGGGCAGGCCTATCTTACTCCATGCACTCAAAGTGCGCACGCACTTTCCACTGGGACACAGTGAAAGTGCGCAGAACCCAAAAATCACCATCACCAGGTCACCATTACAAGCAAAAAGTTTAGGGGCGAACCTGCCATAAGGGCCAAGTCTAACAATGCACCATCGTGGTAGCACGCACATGCGGTTGCTGGTGTGTGACCGTGACAGTCCGTGCACATGTAGCCAATGGAAACAGGTAACGCGGGGCGCGTAATCGCATTCCAAAATAGCGGAAGCCGTGCACCGCCACACCAGGGCCAGTCATTGGCTCATTTTAAATGAGGCATCCCGGGAACACCAATTGCTGCGGATGTGTGCCACTGATGTGAGCTCAGGGCCCTATAAATGTGTGAATGTCAGCAGCACACATTCACTGCTACCAGCCACTGCTGCCTGCGACCATCACCTCGACCTGCTGCTGCTGAGCTATCCAACAACTGCTGCCTGCACCCATCACCTCGACCTGCTGCTGCTGAGCTATCCAACAACTGCTGCCTACACCCATCACCTTGACCTGCTGCTGCTGAGCTATCCAACAACTGCTGCCTGCACCCATCACCTCGACCTGCTGCTGCTGAGCTATCCAACAACTGCTGCTGTAGTGCAACATTCCTGGACCTCGCCATGCCGAGAGTTGGAGAGGTCCGGTCTCGTCCCTTCACCGCAGCGGAGCTGGAGGTCCTTGTGGACGGTGTGCTCCGCCACTATGAACGGCTCCTGGGTGCCCCCGGACAGGTGGTAAGTGCAGTGGGGGACATGTTGGTGTGCATGAGGTGGTCACTGGCTCCTGGCTTCTGCAATCTTGGCGAAGGGCTGTGGGACCTTCACATGTGTTTACTGTGCATGGCTGCTGAAAGATACGTGTTGCTCCTATCTGTGTGAATGTCCAACAGTCCACTGACGTTCCCCGCTTGTCTCCCATCATGGTAGGTCAAGCTGTACCTTCGCCAAGCCGAGTGGAGGACCATAGCACGTGATGTACGGGCAGTGGGGGTGTGCAATAGACGACACACACACTGCCTCAAGCGCTGGGACGACATATCCAGGCTGAGCAAGAATGTGGCGGAGATGACACTGGGGCAGATTCCAAGATCAACCCGGCTTGCACGACGCACCATGACCCTTCTAATGCACCGTATCTTAGCTGTGACGCATCCTGACCTGTCCGCCCGGGTGAGAGGGAATCAACAGAAAACTAGCGGTAATCTGACTGTATGTGTCTGTGATGTGTGAGTGCATGCATGTATGGTTGCTTAGACACAGTAGTGACATCCGTGGTGCGTATGTTTTGCTGCAATAGCATGTTGGTGCCATTAGCGGAGTGAGCGTTAGCATCCATGTCCGCCAGGTGGACATACCAGTTGCATTGTAGTGCAGGGCCCCAGGACATGCCCGTTGAGGGCTGTGGTCCCATGGCATCACATGTGTGGTGGTCTGCATGCACTTGCCCTGTTTGTTTGATGTACACGTTTCACAGGCACCCCCGGTTCTTTGACATGAGGACGTGTGGTAGGGGTGGTTCGTGTGCAGGATGGGTGCTACATGTTAGTCGACTGTGAGGAAAGTAGTGATTTTGTAACCTTCAGTATGTGAGTGTGGGACTTAGGTAAACCTCTTTTCTCTCTCTTTCAGATTTGGCCGAGGGCATTGACCCACAGACGATGGAGATGAGTGGTGGCAATGCATCCGGATCCGAGATCACACACACGCTGACTGACACTGAAGAGAGCAGCCCCGGAGAGGGAGACAGAACTGTCCCTGAGGACTCACATGCGGAGACACCATCGTCCTCATCTTCAGACAGTGTTGGTGAGTCTGCACTGTTGGTAGACACAGGGAGTGGGCAACCAACACCTTCAGTCGGTACAGAGCACACAGGGCCCACACTGCCACCAACTGTGACAAGTACTGCTCGTGCTCGCCAGGGTAGGGGGAGCAGAGTGGCCTTCGGTGCAGGCACCGCTGCCCCTGCCCCTGTGACACCAAGTGCACTGTGTGCTGAGGCTGTTGACTGCTGCGACAGCTGTGTGTAGGGCAGACCAACATGATCAATGCATTCCAAGACCACAAAAGGAATTTGGGGCAGGTGGTAGCATTCATGGAGGGGATGCATGGCGATGTTGCTGGTCTCCACAGAACAGTTCAGTCATTAGCAAACACAGTGTCTGCAGCCATTCTACAGTTGCATGAACAAGGTTCTACTTCAGTTCCCCCATCCACACCGCTTGATGTCTCAGGGGAGAGTGACATTTCAGACCAGGCGTCATTTTCTGGGTATTGCACTAGAAGCAGCCACAGGCAGCAAGGCAGGGCACGGAGGGCACAGACACCATCCCCTAGGACAAGGAAATCTTTCCTCAAACACGACATCAGCTACCCTGGAGTTGACACACAGGATCCTCAAGGGGTGTTGGGGGACAGGGATTCACATGGAACACAGGCATCCCCCTCAAAAGGTACTCCCAAGACCCGGGACACTCCCAAGGACAAGGACACAACAAAGGAAAGGGCACCTCCCAAGGCAAGGGACACTCCCAAGGACAAGGACACTATAAAGGAAAGGGCACCTCCCAAGGCCAGGGACACTCCCAAGGACAAGGACACTACAAAGGAAAGGGCACCTCCCAAGGCCAGGGACACTCCCAAGGACAAGGACACTACAAAGGAAAGGGCACCTCCCAAGGCCAGGGACACTCCCAAGGACAAGGACACTACAAAGGAAAGGCCACCTCCCAAGGGCAGTGACACTCCCAAGGACAAGGACACTACTAAGGAAAGGGAACCTCCCAAGGCAAGGGACACTCCCAAGGACAAGGACACTACTAAGGAAAGGGCACCTCCCAAGGCCAGGGACACTCCCAAGGACAAGGACACTACAAAGGAAAGGGCACCTCCCAAGGCCAGGGACACTCCCAGGGACAAGGACACTTCAAAGGACAGGTACACTACAATGGACAGGGACACTACAGAGGACAAGCCAACCCCCAGGGACAGGGCACTGCCCATGGATCAGGCACATTCCAGAGCCAGGACACCTCCTACGGCCAAGGCACCTCCCAGGGCCAAGAGTTCACCCATGGACACAAGCTCCATCAAGGACAGGCATACATCACCTCTGCCTGCCCTGAGGCTGATGTTGGTGAAGGAACGTAAAACACATGTGTCAGCGGTGGAGTCCCCCCCATACCTCTACTCCCATCCACACCCCACAGAAGCAGAGGAAGGAGTACACTGTTGTTGCATCCCCCATTACACATGATGCAGAGGGCAGAAGGCAGGGCCCCAACAAACGTCAAGCAGGGTCCAGCACGTCCCCAGAGAGCAGACCCCCACCAGCACATGATCCACCTACATGATCCACCTTTGATGGGTGATGTTTCTGATGAGCCCACACCACTTACCAGTCCAGTCATGTCCAGGGTGCCCCTACGTATCCCAAAGAAATGTAGACACACACCTGTGACACCTCACCACCCGAATGTCGCTCCAGTACACCTGTCCCCAGCTCCCGGAGCCACCCTGCCTCCTGGCCCATACAGCCCTGTGGCTCATCATTTCAGTGGTCCTAGTGGGTCAGCTGCAGTTCACTCTCATGTGTCAGATAGTGGCACTGTGTCTGTTGTTTGCTGTCATGCCTCATGTAGTAGCACTGTGTCAGTTGTGCCCTCTCCTGTTTCAGGTACTGCCACTGTGTGTGTCCACCACTCTGTTGTCTCAGATGCTGGCATGGTATTTGTTGGTCACTGTACAGGGACATGTCCTGGCAGTGGGTCTGGGTCTATGGCTCATGTGTCAGTCACTAGAGCTGTGGCTGTGTCTCACACTCCTGTATCTGGGTCTATGGCTCATGTGTCAGTCACTAGAGCTGTGGCTGTGTCTCACACTCCTGTATCTGGGTCTATGGCTCATGTGTCAGTCACTAGAGCTGTGGCTGTGTCTCACACTCCTGTTTCTGGTGCTGGCAGTGTGTCTGGGTCTATGGCTCATGTATCATTCACTAGAGCTGTGGCTGTGTCTCACACTCCTGTTTCTGGTGCTGGCAGTGTGTCCGAGGCGACTAGGTCAAGCAGTCCACCACATTTTGTGCTGTGAGGAGTACCTCCCATCACTCACATGTCATTTGACTTGTTGTCTAGATTGTCCATTGTAACCACCCTTGCATTATTTATGTCCATGGGACGGGGCGCTTGAGCCACGTACTTGTGTTGCCTCTGATATACCTGCACTGTTCTCTGCCATGGACTGTTGATGCACTTAGCCCCTCTCATGTGCTGGCTCTGATGTACCTGCTCGGTTATGGAAACTGCCCTGTTGCTGTTCTGATACTGCATTGTGCCCTCTCGTGTGCTGCCTCTGATGTACCTGCTCTGTTCTCTGCCATGGACTGTTGATGCACTTGCCCCTCTCATGTGCTGCCTCTGATGTACCTGTGCCTTGCCATGGACTGTTGATGCACTTGCCCCTCTCATATGCTGCCTTTGATGTACCTGTGCCTTGCCATGGACTGTTGATGCACTTGCCCCTCTCATGTGCTGCCTCTGATGTACCTGCTCTGTTATGGACACTGCCCTGTTGCTGTTCTGATACTGCATTGTGCCCTCTCATGTGCTGCCTCTGATGTACCTGCTCTGTTCTCTGCCATGGACTGTTGATGCACTTACCCCCTCTCATGTGCTGCCTCTGATGTACCTGCTCTGTGCCATGGACTGCTGATGCACTTATCCCCTCTCATGTGCTGCCTCTGATGTACCTGCTCTGATCTCTGCCATGGACTGTTGATGCACTTAGCCCCTCTTATGTGCTGCCTCTGATGTACCTGCTCTGTTATGGACACTGCCCTGTTGCTGTTCTGATACTGCATTGTGCCCTCTCATGTGCTGCCTCTGATGTACCTGCTCTGTTCTCTGCAATGGACTGTTGATGCACTTAGCCCCTCTCATGTGCTGCCTCTGATGTACCTGCTCTGTTCTCTGCCATGGACTGTATATGCACTTAGCCCCTCTCATGTGCTGCCTCTAGTCATATTGGATAACTTCTTGCCCTTGCTCAGCTGGGTGTATGAAATAATTGTTTGTTCTAATCGGGATACCAGGTTTATGCTTTGTAGCTGAGCTATAAGGTGTGCTTTCACCATAGTTTATACTTGAGGCTGGTACTAGATCGCAATGTACATATTCCAAACTGATGCTGGTATCGCTTCCTTTTGCGTGCACTGTTGCTGTTGTTAAAATGTTGTTACATGAAGGAAGTATCCCGACTAGATTTTTCTCATCTCGAAGTTTTATTTCCTCTATCTGTTTGCTCAGGTCTTGTGTCTCAATGAAATTTTTATTTGGGATTTCTGTGGATCTCTTTAAGACGGATTCTTGATTTTGACACCCCCCTTTGATCTACCAATCGTGCTATTTTGTGGGGTGCCAAAGGGGTCATCAGACCAGGCGTTTTTCCTAGAGTAGCGCAGAGAGAAGAACCAGGATCCTTTAAATATTGAAGTCTTGAGTTTTGCATCTTTTTTTATTTAATATTGATTGTTTGAACTTGGATGCAATAGGAGAGATTAACGGGCTCTTCATTGACCCTTTTGCCATCGCTGGTTCGTCGCCTTTTTACCTTATGGCGAGTCCTTTTTGTGTAGCTACTTTCTCTATTTAGGGAAACACCTGTATCATTAGAACTTATGAAGAAATACACATAACCTAAAACTTACTAACCACACTTAAAAATTCATCTTCTTACTTATGAAAACCACAATAACAACAAAAGAATTATAATTTATACTGTTATCAGCAATTTAATAATCTTAACACAACTTAACACATGTATAATGGACAGCACATTTAAGGCGTGCCCGCCACATTTAATCAACTACACACAATAGATGGTCAATAGCAAAAAACAAACACCTCATTGGTGTAATCACTGGACCTAACAAATGTAACTTACAATGGAATGATTTTTTAAAAATTCTTTTTATTAACATAATACAAAATAAACGTAAACATAAAGGAAAAGAAAAGTCAAGCATCAGGTGAGTCACATTTTCTTGTCGTGTTGGTCTGTGCACCACAAGTACAGAATTACTTACAGGTATTTACGTAATATAGGATCATGGGGATTCTTGCTCCTCCACTACCGCTTGCGGTGCAGGTGGTTCACAGATATCTCCACAGTGGCTATTCCACGCCCCCCAGACCGTTCCCCATTTCTCCAGGCAGCCCCTGGCTACATACACAGACTTTTCCCTGAACATACACCAGTCCAAGTCTTCCGCCCATCGGGAAACCTGGGGCAGTTGACCCGCACCCCACAGCTGGGCTATATTTCGTTTCGCCACCATGTATGCGAGTATAGCCCATTGCCTCTGGATTACATTCAGATCCGTAGGTTCCCACACATTCAGCAGGCACCTCCGAGCCTCCGGACGGATAGCCACACCTAGCACCTCTTTCATCTCGTCATGAACTTTCATCCAATACATCTGAATCACCCCACAATGCCAAAGAATACGTATGAAGGTGCCAGGCTCTCCGCATTCCCTCCCGCAATCTCCACTCTCCGCTCGTCCCATACGCACCAACCGGGGTCCTGTGATATATGATCTATGCAAGATCTTTAGTTGCACCAAGCGAAGCCTCATTTGAATCGACACTACTTTCGGGGAGGAGACTGCCACCACCCAATCCTCTTCATCCAATTCCAGCCCATCTGCATTCCACTGCTCTCTAATACGTCCCAACAGGTCCTCCATATTATTGATTAACTTCTTATATATTAAGGAGATAGTCTTCTCTGCAAGGTGCCCGTCAAGTATACGATCTTCAAGAGGGGAAGCTTCCGGAATTGTGGCAACTCTATGTAAATGAGCCAGGAGAGCATGCCTCACCTGTCGGTATCAATAATGTTCATTATCATGCATACTGTGATGTTGTTTAAGAAAGTCAAACATATGTATCTCCCTATCCTTTATCTGGGCAATCCCTATAAGTTCCCACTTGTCAAACCCCTTGGTCTTCCACAGGCTCCCAAGTTTCTCTGAACTAAACAGAGGGGTTGCCAAGGTCAATTTACCCTCCCAACCTAAACACCTATCAGCGGCACGCCACACCTGTACCGCATGCGCCGTCGGGCCTGTCAAATCAAATCACCCTTGCTTGGCATACAGAGCTCTGTTAATATCTCCACCCGGTGCCAGTCCACGGTCCATTGCATATCCCTGGTCTCCGGGAGGACCACAGGCCACATGGTTCACTGCTGCTAATTGCGATGCCCAATAAAACTTCCGTAAATCCGGGAGTCCAATTCCCCCGTCGTACCATGGGAGAGTTAATATCACAAACGCTATTCGGGGTCTGCCGTCCCAGAGAAGTTGTCTCTGGAGCACTTCAACTTCCTTGAAATAGGAGGCCGGCACCGGGTCCATCGAAATCTGTAATGCGTATAAAAATTTAGGCAAGGCCATCATCCTGTACATTGTCGCCCTTCCAAGTAATGAAAGCGGAAGGGCTCTCCAGCGCTCCACATCTTTCCTAAACCTACTCAAAGGGGAGACCAAATTATTGGTGTATCTAAGCTTCAGGTCAAGCATTATATATATACCCAGGTATTTAAACCCTGTCGACTCTATCTGGATGGGGCAAGACTGCGGAATCACCAGGGGCCTGCCCGCAAGGACAAAAAGCACCGACTTCGACCAGTTAATAACAAACCCAGAGTATCTACCGAAAACGGCAAGCACATCCAGGAAATAAATCAAAGACGCTCTGGGGTTGGTAAGGTATAACAAAATATCGTCAGCGTATAGCGAGATTTTATCTTCCCAGCCAGGCGTCCACCTCAAGCCTCGTATTGTTCGATCCCATCTGACCCACACCACCAGCGGCTACAGTGCTAGCGCAAAAAGAAGCGGCGATAGTGGGCATCCCTATCTCATGCCACTCTCCAGTGAAAAATCACTTGATCTGCAATTATTGACTATCACTCTCGCCAGGGGATTAGAATATAGCAGCCGCACCCACCCAATGAACTCTTCTCCAAAACCCAGCTTCGCTAGAACCGCAAAAAGATAGTTCCATTCAACCCGGTCAAATGCCATAGTGGCGTCTAATGACACCAGGACCGCCGGCTCCAATATTTTCGAAGCTCCCCCAATAATTCCATGCAACCTTGGCAGGTTCAGTGCCGTGTTTCGGCTTGGCATGAAGCCGGATTGATCTGGGTGTGTGAGAGTTGTGACCACTTTGACCAATGTAGTGGCCAGCAGTTTTGCCAAAATGTTGGGCTATGCATTAAGGAGCGAGATGGGCCTATTAGAAGAGCATTGCTTCCTGGGCCTGCCCGTCTTATAAATAACCACTATATTTGCAACCCGTAGATCGTAGGGGAGCTGGCCCTTCTCTTTACTCTCTAGGAACATAGCAAGGACGTATGTGGCGAGTCTCTGAGCATTCAACTTATACAACTCTATCGGTATCCCGTTAGGACCAGTCGGTTCCCTCTATCTCAGGTACTAACCTTGATGCCCGCTCCTCATGCTCAAGCCACGCAATCAATTCACCGGCTTTATCTCCAAGCTCATATATTCTGCTCTGTACTGCTTGATTTTGAGCTATGGCACTATCTATGGCTAGGCTTCTGTATTCATCCTTACGTAACTTCATATGATGGACATTTTCCGGTGTCGACGTTCTCGCTACTCTCTCCTCTAATCTCAGCACTTCAGCTTCAAACCTAGCCACCTCAGCCTGACGCTTCCTCTTCTTCCCCGCTACCAAGGACAGGACCTCTCCCCTTGCCACCGCTTTGTATGCTTCCCAACGGGTCTGAGCCGATTCAACAGTACCCTCATTTTCCCCAAAATAGCGGTCTGACATCTGAATAACCTCCTTTTTAATAATGGGATCTTTCAGTTGCCATGCACTAATAGGGGCCACCCTGCCGACCGCAGTCTGTCCAAATGCAAGACGTAACCACAGTGGAGTGTGATCAGATATACCTCTACCTAGGTATCGTACCTCCTGGATGGTGGCCACCATAGCGGCCGGCAGCAATACGTAGTCTAGTCTAGACAAACTCTTGTGTGCCGCCGACCTGTGGGTAATGTGTCGGGTTATGTACACGCCAACTATCCACCAGTCCCAAAGTCTCATGGAAGTTCGAATGCCATCTTTGCGGTGGTGGAAGTGGTCGCGGCGGCACCCCCCAATATCAAATGGCCCACGGGCAGGGAAAGGCACATTGTACTCAGGTCACGAAAGGTGCCACCAACTTATAGCCCCCTTTATGAAGGGCCATGCAGCGATTGCCCACAAGGTGCATCTCTTGTAGTAGTGTGACATCCGGGGCATATCTTCTAATGAGCTGATTAACCATTCCACGCTTAATCCTATCTCCCAGACCATTAACGTTCCAGCTTAGCACCTTTATCCCCCATCCCGGATCAACCTGTGTCATCAGCCCCACACGACAAACATCTGTTCACCTCATTCTTCCCTGATGCGAAAAGAAAAATAGAAAGAAAAACATAACATACTACTACCACTTCGTCTCCTGACAAAAGAAAAAAGAAAAAAAGAAGACAACTACAATACAACAACTTTCCCATCCCCCCACCCTGCATCCCTGCTCGCGGCATTCGCCAACCCCCAATTTGCAGTGTGCCCGTCGCCCCATATTCTAACTAACCAACTATCTAAAAGTAGATCTGAGGAGGAAGTCGGCACCCCGCATCCCCGCACCCGCCCTAAGGATAACATATCTTGCGCCTACTATGGCTCTCAATCTCGAAGAGCGCACCCGTTAAAATGTCTTGCACGCAGCCCCCCCACCCAACAAGACCATATATCACAAGCGACGGCAGTACTCATCATTCCTGTTCCTGTGAGCCATCTCCATCCTCGTCGCTTTGCCCCTGGAGATCCCCCTTGGAGGAAAGGCTCTCCAACCAGTCAGAGGCAATTTCGGGATTGACAAAGAACCAAACCTTTCCGTCAACCTCAACTCGCAGCTTAGCAGGAAACATCATGGCGTATTTTAATCCTTTTTCTCTGAGTCGCTTCTTGACACCGAGGAAACTTTGCCGCTGCCTCTGAACTGTTTGGGTAAAGTCTGGAAAAAAGTTAAGGGTGGAGTTCTCGTACTTCAGAGGGCCTCCAGATCTGGAGGCTTGCAGGATAGCGTCTCTATCTCCGAAGTTGAGCACCCTCGCAATCATTGGACGTGGTGGGGCCCCAGGACGGGGCCTTCCTCCCAGAACTCTGTGCACCCCCTCTATCGTGAAGAACTTCCCCAATCCTTTCGGTTTCAGATGATTAAGGATAACGTCTTCCACAAAAAGGTCAGGGGTCAAACCCTCGGCTTTCTCCGGGACACCAATTATGCGCACGTTGTTCTTCCGGGCCCTTCCTTCGTATTCATCCAGCTTGCGGCAAGCCAATTCATTCGAGGCTTTAAGGTTCCGGACCGCCTGCTGCAGCTGCGATGCGTCATCCGTCAGGCTCGCCGTTTTGGTATCTAATGACTTCACCTTCTCACTTGGGTTGGTGAGATCAGCTCGATTTAAGTTGACCTCAATGGTAACAGTGTCCAGCTTGTAGTTCATAGACTCCATCTTCTGCTCAAGGGAGGTCTTAACCCCCTCTAGGACGGCAACCACGTCTTGCAGTGTGGGCTCCGATGTAGGACCCGAGGCCTCCCCACCTCCATCCTGTGATCTTCGAGACCCAGGAGGCGAGCCCCTGGGCTGTGTATACTGATCCAACTTATTGGTTTGGACGTATCGAGACCCGTTGGTTGTTCTGGACTGCTGTTTCTGGTCCTCAGGCTTAGTCGCCCTCTTGATTCTTCACACAAACCGTACAAGCCCGCCGCCACTACCGCCACGATGGTAGTCTAACAGACCGCTATCGCCGCCCGACCACCGCAGGTCTAGTCCGCACGGTCTAGCTCCTTAAAGTCCAGGTCATCCGTGCCCCTCTCAAGCAGTGAAAGAACAGGAAATCCCTTGGGAACCAGTACACACAAGTAAATTTCACACAAGTATACTATTAATTCACTTAATTCATATCACATTCACTACATCCGGTCATACCACAATAAAGCCACAAAGAACAAAGAAAAATTATATTACTACTCAATTAAAAAATGTAAGACACAATTTATTAAGCCTAATACAGTATCTTCTCAAATTAAAAACACAGCAAAATACCAGCCATTGGTCAACAATTTAAAAATATGGGATTTACTTAATATTTCATAAAAGTACATCCTATATTACGCACGAAAATAAACAATGAGTGTAAGGGCAAAAGTTAGACCTGACAAATTAGTCTTTACATATTACACATCCGTTATGGACTTATGCGTAAGAACAAGGCCTGGAGCAATCACTATTAATGCTTATCAGACACCTATGTTCCCCAAACCGATTGTGTACATAAAGAATTGGCATTGACGCGTTTCGATGGAGAAATCTTTATAGGTCCATCTTTTTCAAGACTAAAATGGATATACACTCAGTCTGGTAGTTTCTTTTTCATGCGACAACCTATAATAAGACATAACTATTATTACACTGTCACTAACACATACATATAACACAGCATGTTGTACCTCGCATGTCTTATTTAATCTTAACATGGGAATCTGGGATGGAAAGGACACGGAATACTGGTAAGAGCAAGAACAGACTAAAAGACAAGAAACAGAAAAGAAACGGAAGAAAGATAAGATAAAAGAGAGAATATAAGTACATCAAGAAAAATACATCAGTCAAACCAACAGAGGGGAAAAGAAAAATTAAAGTGGAGAAAAAGAACAGGGAGATAAAGACAGAGAACAGAAATAGCCCTTTCCGTTACCTTTCCTATCCCAACAAATGGTATCATAATTATTGGCTGGAATGTTACTACTCAAAATTCCTTTCTCAAATGGTTATTTATTGTATACAAAATTCACCAAAACATTCTAAAATAACAACCTTCCTTAGGTGAATATTTAAAAAGAGAAGAGAGATAATAAGGCATACAAGCATTTGTCAACAAATTCTTCTTTGTAAGTGTGGCTCAATCTAACACGCAATCCAGATATTAAGACACCCTCTTTCCAAACTCATTCATATACATCTCACTCAAGCAATTCTCACATATCCATATATATATATAGAGAAAACCCCTCTCACCTTCTTAAAATAGGAGGGAGAGAAGAAGGGGGGAGAAACCTCCCTCATTGGCGGTAGTTTAAAGTTTAAAAGAAGTATTTTTCCTCCAAAAGGCTGAAAAGTAAAGGTGAAAACGTTAAAACCTGAAAGTTTTCTGACCCTTTTGTTTATTTTTATAATTTCAGGTTGGTCTCACCTTACTATAAATATTTAGCCAACTGCCAAAGGTTTATCTGAAATTCCTCATACTGGCAGATTCTCCTGTTTAGGGAGTAGATCCTAGTGATGTATCTGCATAAAGATGGTATTGAAGTTATATTGAATAATATTATGTGTCCTATCTTTATCTTATAAGTGAGGACTAAGATACAAGTGACGAAATAATTATCTCTCTTCAAATGTAACGGGAGAACAAGCTGGTTGTCTGTTGATCAATCTTAGCACTTCCAATTAGGTCAATGCAGTATTTCTAGATCTGAGGTCCCTGTATGCGCATTTTGAGGGATCCTAAATGGAATCACAAATTAGACACATGTCTCATGTCTCTCAAGCAGTCACATGCAGCTTCCCGGCTGGGGGTATCCACCACAGCTGACCCAGTCCCACCAGCTCACCTTATCGTAGGCCAGCATTTACTCCACATGCCACTCTGAGTCTAGTTCACCCGTGCAGCCCAGTATCTGCTTAGTACAGCCTTCCGAATCTTCGATGGCCCCCCTCGGAGCACGCACCTCAAAAGCTATGTACCTCCATGCTGACTGCAATCAGGAGTTTGTTAAAGCACAACTACTCACCCGTAAGGGTCTCAAGGCGCAAGGGGTGGGGTGGGGGGGTGCAGGTTCCATTCCATCAAGGAGGGGGTCTGTCGAAGAGCCAGGTTTTGAGGTTTCTTGCGAAGATGGGGAGCGATGTTGTCTGTCTGAGGTGGAGCAGAGGGGCGTTCCATGCTTTGGCCGCGAGGAAGGAGAAGGAGCGGACTCCCGATCTGGTCTTTCTGGTGCGGGGGACCACGGCGTAGGAGAGCTGGGCTGATCGTAGGGTCCATTGGGGTGCGTGGAATTTGAGCCGGCTGTTCAGGTATGCTGGTCCGGTGCCGTGGAGGGCCTTGTGTGCGTGGGTGAGCATCTTAAAGGTGATTCTCGCCTCGACGGGGAGCCAGTGGAGTGTGCGCAGGTGCTGGGAGATGTGGCAGTGTTTTGGCAGGTTGAGGACCAGTCTTGCGGCGGCGTTCTGGATGTTCTGTAGCTTGCGGATGAGGTTTTTGTTTATTCCGGCGTAGAGTGCGTTGCCGTAGTCGAGTCTGCTGGTGACCAGGGCGTGAGTGACTGTCTTTCGGTGTTCGAGGGGGATCCATTTGAAGGTCTTACGAAGGAGGCGGAGGGTGTGGAAGCAGGAAGATGAGACAGAGTTGATCTGGCGGTCCATTTTGAGCTCGAAGTCCAGGATGATTCCCAGGTTGCGTGCGTGGTCTGTGGGGGTTGGCGGGTTTCCGAGGGCGGTGGGCCACCAGGTGTCGCTCCAGGCGTCGGGGTTTGGGCCCATGATGAGTACTTCTGTTTTGTTGGTGTTTAGTTGTAGGCAGCTGTTTTTCATCCATTTGGCGACGGCTTCCATGCCTTCTCTAAAGTTGCGTCTGGCGGTGTTGGGCTCGTTGGATAGGGAGAGGATGAGCTGGGTGTCGTCTGCATATGACACGATGTTGAGTCCGTAGGTTCTGACGATGGGGGCAACTGGAGCCATGTAGACGTTGAAGAGCGTCGGGCTGAGGGAGAAGCCCTGGAGGACTCCGCAGGTGGTAGGTGTGGGGTCTGAGAGGAAAGGGGGGAGTCTGACCCGTTGCGTCCTGCCGGAGTGGAAGGAGCAGATCCAGTCGAGGGCCTTGTCCTGGATTCCTGCGTCGTAGAGTCTGCGTATTAGGGTGCGGTGGGAGACTGTGTCGAACGCCGCTGATAGGTCTAGGAGGATGAGGGCTACTGTTTCTCCTTTGTCCAGTAGGGTGCGGATGTCGTCTGTTGCGGCGAGGAGGGCGGTTTCCGTACTGTGGTTTTTTCTGAAGCCGGATTGGGAGGAGTCGAGGATGTTGTGTTCTTCAATGAATGTGGCGAGGTGGCTGTTGATGGCTTTCTCGATGACTTTCGCTGGGAAAGGGAGCAAGGAGATGGGTCTGTAGTTTTTGAGGTCGGTGGGGTCTGCTGAGGGTTTCTTTAGGAGGGGGTTGACCTCGGCGTGTTTCCAGTCGTCGGGGAACGAGGCGGTCGCCAGGGAGTGGTTGACGGTGTGGCGGAGCATGGGTGCGATGGTGTCGGCGGCTCTGTTGAAGATGTGGTGGGGGCAGGGGTCCGTGGGGGCCCCTGAGTGGATTGACTTCATTGTCTTCAGTGTGTCTTCGGTGGTGAGGGCTGTCCAGTCATCAATCGCTGGTTTCCGGGTGTCGGGGTGGCTGGTGAGGGTTCAGTGTGTTGGTTGTCTTCGTCGAATTTGTCGTAGATGCTCTTGATTTTGTGGTGGAAAAAGGTGCTGAGTTTGTCGCAGAGGTCTTGTGAGGGAGGGATGTCGGTAGACTCGCTGGTGGGTTGGGCGAACTCCTTGATGATGCTGAAGAGTTCCTTGCTGTTGTGTGCGTGGGTGGAGATTCTGTCTTCAATCACTTTTTTTCCTCGTTTCTCTGAGGAGTTGATGGTGGGCGTTGGTGGCGGCTCTGAAGTTGTTGTGGGCTTCTGTAGATTTGGTGTTTCTGACTGCGTGTCTGTAATCGCTCTCCATCCGTCCCCTTTGTGGTATCTGCCGCCACCGCCCCCTGCGTCTGCCGCACTCGCCGGAGGATAGGGGGCTCTGCAACTTCCAACGCGGCTCTGAACTGTGGGGTCAGGCCATGAACCTATAGCCACTGACTCCGGGACTCTTAGCAAATTATTTCACCCCCCAGGGGCAGTGGATCATCAAGGCAGCTCACCAGGGCATATCCTCTCCAGACTAGGATCAATCAGCCCCACATCCAGCAACTCTTCCCTTCTGTCTCCTGCTTATACCAATGCCACAGGGTGTGGCTGTCTTTTGCTTCCTTGCATGTGTGCAACAAAAAATTTATTCGCCTCTTCACCACTTCTGGCCTGTCCCCCATCTTTTATCTGCCCTCCACCATCAGGGCCAGGCGCCCCACTGGGCTCCAACGACCGCAGCAGTCTGTTGTTATTTCTGTGATGGGGGCCCACTCAGGGCGGGAGCGCTCACTCTGCGCTGTTCATAACACGCCCCGCCACTGTGTCCGAAGCGCTTCTGTGGACCCAGGCGTGACCGTCAATCCCAAATCGCCGCCCCGGGTGTTTATCGACTCGCGGCCGGCCGCCGCCTCCAAGCGAGTCCTCAGCTACAGCCACCTCGGAGGCCTGAACCTCAGGAAGGCACCGCTTTGGCCCCCTATGTCGCAGCGGGCCCGGAGTGGTGTCGGCGGGCACCGCTCTCCATCAGACAGCCGATCCCCTACACAGCATCTCAGGATGGATCCAGGATATTACGGGATGGGCGCGGGTTCCACGGGGGAACCGGCCTACGCGGCCATCTTCGGTGCACACGTAGCTCCGCCTTTTACAATGGAATGTTAACACATATACAACAACAAGCTAGCAAACATAATCCTGAGCAAATCATCATAGATTTTAAACATGCAATGATTCTAACTATACTTAAAACATACTCGCGCACTGTAAGTCAGGGGAGCTACTAGTACTTTAAACTGGTTGTATGACGTTACAATGCATACCATTACCCCGTATGCCGTTGCAATGCAAATATTCTCCCTGACTTGCTGTGGGGAGTGCGCTGGAAGTTGGAATAGTTTAATTTACTATTCGAACTCCAGTGTGTACAACAGTAGGGAGGGGGTTGGAGTTAAATCCAACACATTCTACCCCCTGCTACACACCTTTCGCTTTGCAACAGCATGCGGGATAATGGCATGCTTTGTAACACTTGCGGTGTAACAGCTGTTTCTCCTATAAGACAAATAATGTGGTGGAAAGGTGATACAATACTTTTCAAGGCACCTTTATAAGAAGCCACCCTTCACTACACTAATCTTTAGAAATACTCATAAAAAGAGCAAAGCTACAAGAAACTAAAAGCGGAGTAATCCCTGACCCAAATCAAGTCAACACATCCAAAATTACCTGAAGAAATCACATCTTAAATACAAAGCATTAATGTTTGCTGAAAAACAAAGCCTACCATATCTAGATTCAATAGTAAAAATCCTACTTTAAAACCATCAAACTAATCAGCAACGCAAATCAAAAATCCCTTCTCAAATACCTGAAAACACTTTTTATGAATATGTATTTAAACCAATTTTAAATCTGAAAAGTCAAATAAATATGCAAAGTATAATTGTTCAGAATGATGATTAAAAATTGCAATAATAATTATTTTCAAATAAATAAACATGTAAATGAATTAAACGTAATTAATATAAATAACAAAACACCTTTCTATTAACTATACACATATCATAACATAATATCATAGCATAGTGTTACCAAACAAAATAACATTAAGACCATCAACAAATGAAAATTTCCAGCCCAATATTATAAATGTCTACATTAAAATTATACCTATTACTTCCTTCCTGATGTCTTTATAAATGATATCACAGCCCCAAAAAATCTATTTCAGAAAGGAATCCATAAACAAATTCCTCACAAAATGCAACAATAATACATCCAATACAACTATATTATTCCAGGAAATCCATCAAAAACCTGAAAAATATGTAACAAATAAATAGACGCTCCAAAAAAGCTAAAAGATCAAGGAAAACGAGAAAATATACAGCCTGATTCATGTACGGGCCGTTTTGCGTGTCCCTAATAGCGAGTAATAGCAACTCGCTATTGAGGAAACGCAAAACGGCATTCATGTACTTTTCGGGGAAAAAATAGCGACTCGCACGCGGGCGCTAAATCCGTTAGCGACCAACTAAAAACGCAGAAAAATCGCTATTCCCGGCTACCTGCGTCGGGATAGCGACTCGCAATCCCGTGCGATCGGGAATGCGACTCGCAATCCCGTGCGATCGGGAATGCGACTCGCATTCTCGCGCGATCGGGAAAACGGGAAGTCGCTTTCCGAGCACAGTGATGACATCACAACCAGGAAGCAGGCAGTTCCCACCCCCAAACACCACAGCGAGGCAAACCTGCGAGGGAGCAAGTCGGTAATCAGACGCCAAACCAGCGATAGCGACTTCTCTACCGACTGAAATAGCGACATATCTGCTGCCATGGCTGAGGAACCTGTCCCTGGCCCCAGCAACAGCGCAGGACGAAAGCGAAAGCTCAAGTTCTTAGAGCAGGAGCTCGAGAACCTCATTGAAGGGGTGGTGGCCAACCATGACCGGCTCTTCGGGACCAACTCCAGAAAGGTCCCAGAGCAAGACAAGCGGAGGATCTGGCTGCGTATAGCCGCCAGCGTGAACTCGGTGGGTGTGGCCGATAGGTCATTGGAGGAGCTAAAGAAGCGCTGGTATGACCTCCGAGGTCGTGCCAAGGAGAGGGTGGCGGAGCGCCTTGGAGAGGCATCGGGCACTGGAGGTGGCGGACCGACAGTCCCACCCAACACACCCTTGGAGGACCAGGTCGAGGACACCCTTGAGAGGGAGGCGTGCGTTGGCGTGACCCCTCTGGACTCCTCCCGCCCCACCCAAGACACCCAAGGTAAGTGGCATGCGACTGCGACCCTGTCCCCTATGACCGTCCCTGACCAAATAGGCTCACTTATTGGCCCTTAGTCATGCCTTTGTTGCGCATCAGGGAATGCCCTGAAGCATTGTGGGAGATGTAGTATGTCCACAATGTAGTAGTACCCCAATGCAGCCAGACAGGTCCCAAAGTACGCAAATCCACAGCCATCCAGGGAATGTCACCCAGCATGCATGTAACATCAGCACGTCTGACAGTCACATGCAACTAATGAGTATCCACTTACCCTCACAGGTGGCGCAGACAGCAGTGACAGCGAGAGGCTGCTGATAGATGAGGAGGCCCAGGAGGAGGAATCACAACCAGAAACCCAGGCACCAGCCCCTGCCGCTGCAACAACACCAGCAGCCAGGCCCCCCACCGTTGCTGCATCTGGATCTGCCGCCCCACCCGCAGCCAAGGCCAGGCCCCCCACCGTAGCTGCATCTGGATCTGCCGCCCCACCCGCAGCCAAGGCCAGGCCCCCCACCGTAGCTGCATCTGGATCTGCCGCCCCACCCGCAGCCAAGGCCAGGCCCCCCACCGTAGCTGCATCTGGATCTGCCGCCCCACCCGCAGCCAGAGCCAGGCACCCCACTAATGTGCCCCCAGTCCCTGCCGCACCAGCAACGCCTGCTGCAACACCATCTGCAGCTGGTGCCAATAGATCTGGGCCTGCGACAGCGGCAACACCGCGGGCAATCAGCGGGAGGGGCAATGGACATCGCTATGCCTGCATGAGCGTTGAGAGACGCATGCTCCGTATCCACCAGCGCCAGTCACAGCAGCAAGGTGCCATCCAGCTCCAGCTGCACAAAATTGGGCGCAATGTGGCGGGAGTTGGAGAGCGCATGGACTGCATGACGGCGGCCATGGGCCGCATGACTGCAGCCATGGAGGAGAACACTGCTGCGCTGCTCAAGCACCGCAGTGTAGCGAGCCGGCGCCACCACCAGCTGATGAGCCGGCTGTCGGCCTATAGCAGGTCGAATTATGTGGCAGCAAATGCCACCACCCAGTTGTCGCGGCGCTCTCTCACCCAGCAGCACCAACTAGTGCATTGCTGTGAGGACATCACCAGGGTCCTGGAGCACCTAACCACCGCGGTAACGGCACTACGCACACCTGCGCTACCGGCCACTGTAGGGGGCGACGATGCCAGTGAGGGTGCCTCCAGCGTGAGCAGCCAATCGGCCACACTGGTCCCGCCACCTAGGCGCAGCACCAGGGCAACGCCTGGTACAGGTGCCCAGGAAGAGGAAGAGCCTCAGAGGCGCTTGGGCATTACGTGCAGGAGGCGCCATTGACACTGTCTGCATAACACTGGCACAGGCTGACGCTAAGCCTGCCAAGTACATGCACACTGCAGTATGACGCAATACTGGTATTTGTAAATAGTTGGACTGATTACCTTTTTGTTGTGAATGAAACAAATATATTTATTTTGCTGCACACATTAGCCTTGTGTAATCATTACATTTTGCATGCAATTGTGATATGTGGGGTGTGGGAAGAGGGTGGGCTAGAAATTGTTCACTGTGATGTGGTTGCGACGTCTGTGGCCTTCAGCTGGGTTCTCCCCGCGTGCATGGTGCACATGTGCTGGTGGCCGGTCGTCCCCTTCAGATTCACTGCCTGAGATGTCAACAGGTATCCGGCGCTTGGTTGCAATGTTATGGAGCATTGCACAGACAGCCACAATGCGGCAGCACGCAGCAGGACTGTAATACATGGCCCCACCTGTCTTGTGCAGTATACGGAACCTGCTCTTGAGCAGGCCAAATGTCCTTTCTATACAGTTCCTTGTCCGTATGTGCGCAACATTGTAGCGCCATTGCTGAGGTGTGGCAGGGTTGAGGTAAGGGGTCAGGAGGTATTCCCGTAGGGCGTAGCCACTGTCACCTGAATGAGAGGAGCAGATGTTGATTGCCTGTGCAGCGCAGTGACTTCATTGCAATGTGACATTGTCGACAAAGTGTACTTACCAAGTAGGTGTCCTTCCCCAAACTCTCCTCTGAGCAGTCGTGTGTGGAGTCCACTGTGCCTGAAGATGAAGGAATCATGGGTACTCCCTGGGTACTGTGCGACAATGTCAGTGATGATGGTCTTGGCATTGCAGACCATCTGTATGTTGAGGGAGTGGTAGGACTTCCGGTTGCGGTACATATACTCCGTGCCAGCTGGTGGGCAGATGGCGACGTGGGTACAGTCGATGCAGCCGAGGACATGGGGAAAATGGGCTACATTGTAAAATTGTAGTTTTGTCAGGTCCAATTCCTGTTGGCTCGTGGGAAATGTGATGTGGCGGTGGAGCTGGGTGAGCATGGCGTCAACAAAAGTGTGGAGGCAGCGTGACATGGTGGGCTGGGATATCCCCCCAGCAGCCGCTACTATGCCCTGGAAACTGCCGGAGGCCAGGAGGTGCAGGCTGCACAATACCTGCACATGTGTAGGCACAGAATTGTTTCGCCTTGTTGGGTGCTGCATGAGGGGGTCAAGTTCTTGTATCAGCCAGGTGATCATTTCCCCATTCAGCCTGTATTTGGCATAAATCTGTTCTCTGGTTTGGCCCAGCAAGGTGACCCGCTGCCGGTAAATCCTTTCCTGCCTCATGCGTCTCCTCCGTGCTGCTCGCTGTAGCCTTCGCCGCCTCACCACCATGTACATTCCTGGCATTGTGGAACGCCTAATGCTGCTGCTGAATGTCCTTATGTGTGATTGGTCAGGCCTGGACCTGTTGGTGATTGCCAACTGTTTTTCAAATTTTACTTAATCATGGCTTTTATGGTTACCACCTGCTTTGAGTTGTCCTTAATTTGCGCCGCGCAAAAATGCGATTTTGGGGTTTTCCGCTATTGTTTATTTTTCATGAATGCCGATTGAGAATAAATTGCGTTTCGCTATTCATTTCGCAGATTCCGTGGTTGGTCGCTATTTCCGTATCGCTAATGCGCGACTACCGGGACTCTGCGACTATTATAGCGTAATCGCTATTTTAATCGCTATTCTGTGTTTGCGAAATCGCTATTTTGTACTTGAATGCCGATTCCGTGTTTTGCACCCGCAATTGCATTTTCGCAGCCATTGCGGGCGCAATTTCGCTTCATGAATCAGGCTGTTAATTTGGTAAAAAATAACCAATTATTTTTCCTTCCTGAAGAAAGATCATCCATGTTAAAAATAAGCTTTGAGATCCAAAACAACAACCTGCAAAGGAAAAACCCAAATGACCCCTATAACCCAAATGAAAAGCACAAACAGTTGTAAATCATTAAAAGCACTCATACAATCATATAAGATAAAACATGCAAAATAAAAAAGTTTATAAATTACAAAAGAAACTAACAATTTATAGAGCAAACTAACATTCATTAACAAGTACTACCCTCTGCCAAGCACTAAACCCAAGGAAGGTAACTGTACCCAGAACTGCTGAGCAGGAAGAGGCCTCTGCAACAACAAAGTCCATAAACAGCCCAAAATGATGAAGCCAGACTACAAAACAAGCTAAAGATAATAAGAAAATGGAGGAAAAATAAACATTAAAAAAGTCTTATTACCCAAAGGAAAAAATGGAACAAATGAATACCTAAAGTGTTAAAAATATATTTTCCTATGCAAAAAAATGATCCGAAGGCCGTGTACAGCCTATAGTTGGCTGCCTATGTGGGGGATAGCCACAGGGCCTGGCCAATAGTGAGAATGCGCTCTAAGGTGTGCTGTGAAACAAAGTTTCACTGCCCCCAATACTCAGCACGTTTCGAACTTTCGACCACGCAGGGTCTTGTTCACAGCACACCTGAGTCCACGTTCTAAAATCAGTCCCTCAGTTCCTGTTCCCTTTACCCATGACATTTCACGTTGTTAAAGTTAAAACAATCCTTCTGGTAATGCAGTACTGACAGTTCTAAAAAGTAGTGGAGAAAATGAGCAAAACCTTACATTATCATTTTACACTGATTGTTGAGAAAGACACGTTTCCCTGCATGGCTCTGGGAAGCAAATTCAGCCCTGACTCAAATTCTCTGTAGCAGGTTCAGTAGCTTTTTCACCTTTGCACCTCAACACATATGACCTAAGGGCATCTACAATGATTTAAATTAGTCTGCCAGTGCCTGCAACTGGATCCTTAACTCTATCCATGTGGAACATGGATGAGGTGTGTTGTGTATGAAACTGATCATATCCAACGATTCTATTACATATAGCTTTGGCCCCAAAGGAATCCATTTTGATTTCTTGCTCTCGAGTGGAAACTAAGATGGAGGGTTTAAGAGAGCCCCGACAGCAATATGAACTCCAGAACCTCTCTGCAGTAATTCTGTGGTCCTTTAAAATAGGCGAGACCTGATGGTGTGGAGGATAGCATACAGAGAATCCCTTTGCAGTGCAGGACAACGACTTGCCCTTTTCATACTTCATTCTTTCTCTAAAGTTTGATTCACACATTGTGAGTGGTGGAGTGGAGAAGACTTGCCCTCTTTTAGGAGACTCCCAGCTCCACCTCACCATTGTGTCTCACAGTGAGACAGATGGGTCGGACTTATCTAAGAGGAATATACAAAAGACACAAATTGCCATAAAAATAGCAACACTGGCTGAGCCAGGGCAGAGTCAAGAAGATCCCTGTTCAATGTGCAAAGACATGACACCAAAAAGAGAGGGAGGCAACTTTTACAATTGTAAATCATTACATTTCTTGGGACGGTCTCAACCATGCCCACAGGAGTTCTCTGCAAACAATACCCACAAAAAACCTCAAGACTTCTAATATCTGATTTACAGTGGTACCTGTTATAGAGAAGTAGTCAAGGCTGCCTCTCAAGCATCAGTGTTTGTCACCTGAGATGCTCTACCAATTGAAGTGCCCTCTGATGAATATGTACAGAATGGTGTTTGTGTGAAAGTAAAGTACTTTTTCTTTTAATACAATAAAGACAATGGTTAGGGTAGAAAAAAACTTTGCCGCAGAGGGCGCTTACGCAAATGCCCAGTTCAGGTCTCCCCCCTCCGGAATTAAGAGACAATCTTATTGGACCAGAACTGCTTAGGTAGCTGCAGAGTCCTGTTGATGCGAAGTGTTTGGAAAAATTCAAGCCAGTGCTGCAGAAGAAGAATGGGTAGTAAGACCAAAGAAAAGCGGTGCACGCCATCTTTAAAAACATCTGATTACTGATAACTAATGGCATCAAAATTGAGGGGATGAAACACGTTGCCTGGAGTGTCTGTACTACACTTGACTATATAAGACCTTAAATCTCATATATAAAGATTATAGCCTTCTTTTTTGGATCAAACTACAAAACTTTGTTGTAAATTTAATGTATGACCATCAATAAATGGGAGTATTAGATCATACAAAGGCTCATGTAGATGTTGAAGAGGGTTGGACTGAGTGAAGATCCTTGTGGTACGACGCAGATGACTTCGGTGGCCTCGGATCTGAACGGGAGAGGCGGACTCTCTGGGTTCTTCCGGCGAGGAACGAGATGATCCACTCCAGTGCTTTCTCTTGGATTCCGATGTTGCTGAGGCGATTCACTAGGGTGCGGTGGCAGACAGTGTCGAACGCAGCGGAGAGGTCCAGGAGGATGAGGGCCGCTGTTTCCCCGTTGTCGATCAGGGTTCTGATGTCGTCGGTGGCTGCGATTAGGGTGGTCTCGGTGCTGTGGTTGGCCCGAAACCCGGACTGCGAGGGGTCGAGGGATCCATTCGTCTCGAGGAATGCGGCAAGCTGTCTGTTGACGGTCTTCTCGATGACTTTGGCCGGAAAAGGAAGGAGCGAGATGGGACGGTAGTTCTTGAGGTCGGTGGGGTCCGCCGTTGGTTTCTTCAGGAGGGCGGTCAGCTCGGCGTGCTTCCAGCTCTCCGGGAAGGTGGCGGTGTGGAAGGAGGAGTTGATGATGTCTCGGAGATGGGGTGCGATGATGGCCTCGGCTTTGTTGAAGACGTGGTGTGGGCAGGGGTCAGTTGGAGATCCGGAGTGGATGGAGTTCATCGTGCGGGTGGTGTCTTCGTTGCTGATCGGGATCCAGTTGCAAAGGGTGGTGGTGGCGGGCGTTGGTTCGGTGGTAGGGTGCGTTGTCTGTGCGTCGAAGCTGTTGTGTATGTCGGTGATCTTGCGGTGGAAGAACGAGGCGAGTGATTTGCAGAGGTCTTGCGAGGGGGTGATGTCGTTGTTTCCGGCGCTGGGGTTGGAGAACTCTTTGACGATGCTGAAGAGTTCCTTGCTGTCGTGGGCATTGTTGTCCAGATGTTCTTTGAGTGCCGCCTTCTTGGTGGCGCAGATCAGCTGATGGTGTTTGCTGGTGGCGTGCTTGAGGGCGGTCCTGTTGTCTGTGGTCTGGTCGAGCCGCCAGACTTTCTCGAGGGTGCGGCAGTTCTTCTTGGATTCCTTGAGTTCGTCGGTGAACCAGGGGGTTTTCTTGCTGCCGGGTCTGCTGGGAGGGTTCTTTAGTGGTGCGAGGTCATCGGCGCAGGTGGTCAGCCACTTGGTGAGGTTGCTGGCTGCATTGTTGGGGTCCATTGTGCTGGTGGGATTGTTCTGGCTGAGGAAGGTGGTGAGCTGCTCGGCGGTGATCTTGCTCCAGCTCCGGCGGGGGGCCTGTTGCGGGTGGTGGAGGGTCGTAGTTCTTCTGAAGCTGAAGTGGACTCAGCTGTGGTCGGTCCAGTGGAGTCCGGTGGCGTGGCTGAAGGAGATGTGCTTGCTGGATGAGAAGACGGGGTCGAGCGTGTGGCCGGCGTAGTGGGTGGGGGTGTTCACCAGTTGCTTGAGTCTGAGGTTGGCGAGGTTGTCCAGCAGGGCGGTGGTGTTTCTGTCGTTGTTGTTCTCCAGGTGGAAGTTGAGGTCCCGTAGGAGGATGTAGTCGGCGGAGGGAAGGGCGTGCGGGCTGATGAAGTCTGCGATGTCTTCGCTGAATTGTGTGCGTGGTCCCGGGGGTCTGTAGATGAGGGTGCCTCGGAGGGTTGTCTTGGGTTCAGTGTGTATCTGGAAGTGCAGGTGTTCGGCGGCGGTGAAGGTTTCGTCGGAGTTAGTCGAGATGCGGATGGTGTTCTTGTGTACGATGGCGATGCCTCCTCCCGTCTGATTGACGCGGTCCTTCCGAGTGATCTTGTATCCGTCCGGGATGGCTGTGGCGATGTCGGGCGCTGAGGAGGCGTTTATCCAGGTTTCGGTGAGGAAGGCGACGTCAGGTGCTGTCGCGTCGAGCAGGTCCCAGAGTTCCACGGCGTGCTTGTGGACGGAGTGGGTGTTGAGCAGGATGCACTTCAGGTGGTTGTTGCTGGTGCTCGACTTGGCGGTGCAGGTTCGGTAGCAGGTGAATCGGCAGGCATGGCAGACGAAGGGTCCGTGGGTGCGTCTTGGGGTGGCTTGGTAGCAAGCAGGGTTCCGGCGGGCATTGAGTACGTTGAGAGTGGGGGCCGCGTAGGTCCGTCGGGTAGTCTTGCATCGGCGGGGGCCAGGGGTTCCGGCACTGGGCGCGGTCCAGGCACGGATGGGCGCAGACGGGCTTGCCTTTGGCGCGCCTTCGGCGCACAAATGGCCCGCCCGCTGCGCGTGATCGCTGCGCGTCCGCGCGGTCGCCATTTATGGCTAAGTGGGAGGGAGGAGCAGCTGGGAGGCGGGGGAGGGGAGGACACAAAAAAAGGGGGCGTGGCCGCGAGGACAATGGAGGTAAACGGAGAGCGGGGCAGACACAACTATATCACATAAATGAGCAGAACAATTATTCACAGAAACAAGTAACAAATGCAGTAGTAACAGAGAAAGAAATATACACAGCTGGGGGACAGTGCAGAGAGTCGGCAGCTAGGGAGGCAGGCAGAGGGCAAAAATGAGGCTGCGAGCAGCAGCTAGGGCACACGAGGGGGCACACACAGCTGGGGGTCGTGCGGCGCGGGGTGTCCTGAGAACAGGTCACACTCACCTGCGCCGCGCGGTCGCCATTTATGGACAAGTGGGAGGGAGGAGCAGCTGGGAGGCGGGAGCGGGGAGGACACGAAACAGGGGGCGTGGCCGCGAGGACGACGGCGGTAAACAGAGAGCGGGGCAGACACAACTATATCACATAAATGAGCACAACAATTATTCACAGAAACAAGTAACAAATGCAGCAGTAAAAGAGAAAGAAATATACACAGCTGGGGGACAGTGCAGAGAGGGGTACAGTGCAGAGAGACGGCAGCTAGGGAGGCAGGCAGAGGGCAAAAACGAGGCTGCGAGCAGCAGCTAGGGCACACGAGGTGGCACACACAGCTGGGGGCCGTGCGGCCCAGGTCACACTCACTTGCGCCGCGCGGTCGCCATTTATGGACAAGTGGGAGGGAGGAGCAGCTGGGAGGCGGGAGCGGGGAGAACACGGAAAAAGGGGGCGTGGCCGCAAGGACGACGGCGGTAAATGGAGAGCGGGGCAGACACAACTATATCACATAAACGAGCATAACAATTATTCACAGAAACAAGTAACAAATGCAGCAGTAACAGAGAAAGAAATATACGCAGCTGGGGGACAGTGCAGAGACGCGGCAGCTAGAGAGGCAGGCAGAGGGCAAAAACGAGGCTGCGAGCTGCAGCTAGGGCACACGAGGGGGCACACACAGCTGGGGGCTGTGCGGCGCGGCGATCTCTTTTGAGATCTTCATTATGCTTTCCCAGTTCCCATTGTCTATCCGCAGTTAAGTGGGAGACATCAAAACTGATTTCTTTGGTGAAGACATATCCTGATATCTTTTTCAACTTTAGTATTTTCATCAATATTTTCTTATTTAATCAAGTAAGTCAAAAAGTTCACAAGTGTCTTCCTGGGCTTCTTCCAATTTAGGTTCCTCTTAAAATGGTCACAATGGAGCCTCTGGACATCCCTCACTGAGTCCACGGTGACATCATCTGTAGCAGAGACTGATTTTATTAATTTTACCACAAAAATCTAAAATGTTCCCCTTCTAAGCCTTCCAAAACTTTGGTGATCCTCAAGTTATTTCTTCTAGAGCTGTTCTATTGCTTTTATAGTTTCTCCATGAGCACGCCCTTCTTATTTTTTAATCTTAAAATCTCCTCCTTACTCTCCGCTGCTATTTCTTTCAACTCCAAGACTGGCCCCTGAATTATCTGAATCCTTTGTGTCAGAGTCAATTTTATTTCCAGTGTATTACCTAGCCCCCTATCTCTTTCTTTCTGTATCTCTCTGATTTGATTCAGAGATAGCAAATTTAGATCTGGGGCCCGATGTAGGTAAAATAGATTTACCGATTTTTAATTACCGAATCATACCGATTCGGTAATTAAAAATCGGTAAATCTAAGGGGTTGAGATGTAGGAACATCCAGATGTTCCTGCTACCGAATCGGTAAAAATCGGTATTTACCGATTCGGTAAATACCGACCGGTAATGGCCCATTCATTCCTATGGGCTTTGAAGCCCATAGGAATGAATGGGGCATTACCGGTCGGTATTTACCGAATCGGTAAATACCGATTTTGACAAGGGTGCAGGGGGTGTCACTTTGACACCCTCTAGCACCCCCAAAAAAGAATCGGGGGCCATGTGGCAGGCATACCTGCCCTAAGGGCAGGTCTGCCTGTCAAATGGCACAGGTGTGCATGCACACATGTGCATGCACACCGGAATCGGTTTTTTACCATGAAGTTGGATTTCATGGTAAAATACCGATTCTGTAAGGCTTGTGGGACTCAGAAGAGTCCCACCTACATATCAAAAATACCGAATAGGTATAAATACCGATTCAGTATTTTACAGATTCGGTAAATTTACCGATCGGTAAATTTACCGAATCTGTAAAATTCTGGGCCCTACATACCATTTACTAAATACCGGTCGGTAACGGCCGAAAATACCGATTTTCGGCCGTTACCGACCGACCTACATCGGGCCCCTGATCCCTGCCATCAGTGCCAACAGTAAATTGTCCACTGTTGTATCAGCAGATATACCTCTGTGGAGCTGGGTATAGCTAGCCTCATGTGGGGAGTCACAATTTTGCTATTCTCTACTGCTGGCTCCACAGCGCTATCAAAAGGAAAATCACTGCTGCTTTTTCCACTGAGTGCCCTCGGGTGGGCAGGGCTCTCCCATTGCTCCCTGTGATCCTTGCACCCTTTTTCCTGCCATATCCTCCAGGGCCTTGTATCTATTTAAGGTGGTAATTTTACCCAAATCCCCTGGTTAATGCCGTTAACCATATCCGTAATGACAACAGTGTCACTCATCCCCAGCATGGATCCCCTGCTCAATGGGTTTGAACTAGGGTTGCAGTCCACTGCCGGTTCTTGTACTTGAGCTTGAACTAAGCTATTATAGTTATCATGCAGTGCCTTGAAAAAGGATCTTACAGAGGGGGTGACATTTAGTCTCTTCTGAATTCTTGTGACCCTACCCTAATTATATTTACCACTAGTCACTAGTCCAGCGTCTTGTCTATTAGTGTGAGGCAGGCCTTTTTTGCCCAACTTATGTGCTGTCCCAGCACTCTTTTTAGGGCCAACTGTATTGTCTTTTCCAGGCTTGCCTTCGGGTAACTGTTAGTTTACCTGGTAAATTCGGAAAAGACAGAGCTAATGGATTGGAATTCTTTGAGTGGGAATAAGCAAATCAAGAAGGATTTGAGATGCCTGGGTATCAGAATTATACATGCCCCTGATAAGTTAGCAGAAACAAATTTCAAAAACGTTCAGTTAGAGGTCTGCAGATTGTTAAGAAGTTGGGCCCACCTGCCACTAACTATCTTGGGTAGAATTAATGTGATAAAAAGTCCATCCTTCAGGAGCTGAAATTCCTTTATAATTCCATACCTTTTAAGGTTGAGAAAGTATAGATAGACAATCTCCAGGGCAAAATTTCAAGCTTCATCTGGGCTTAAAAGGGGTTAAGGATTTTGGGAAAAACTACGCAGGAAGAGAGACAAGGGAGCCTGTCTCTCCACGACTTTCATTATTATGTTTGGCACTTCCATTTAAAAAACTGCAGAATGTTGTGCAGTTGGTCAGACTCCTCTGAGTTAGGGGTGTTATTTTCAGCAACATTGAAACATGTTAAATTGAGGAATTCACATTTTCTTTACAAATTTGGTGATAAGCATTCTTTAAAAAGGTATGGCTGAAAGTTCTGTGAACTGCAGCCTCATTATGGGCACAAATCAGAAAAACTGTGAATCTACACTACTACAGCGACGAAGCTCCAATATGGGCCTCGCCAGGTGCCCCAAAATGTCTGAAAGACAGTTTGGTTTGTTCCTTCCATTCAGCGTGAATACACAGGTGGAAACAACTTGTGCAAGAGGAGAGGCTTCTGTCCTTGGAGGAGTTATGTAACGCAACTAGTGAGAAGTTGTCAAGGTATACATTTTACTAACTGATGAGGTGGTTCTAAGCCTCATATGTCAAGGGTCCATGTATGAACTCTTTAGTAGACTTGTTGTGGGAACCAGCCCCTAGGAAGAGAGAAGTCTCCTCCTGGTACTGGTTAATCCTTAATGCAGTGGATGAGTACTTAATACTTCTAGAGGAGACTTAGGGTCAAGCCGTGGCAGCACCTGCATATTGTATGAAGTGTGGAGCCGCGAGAGCAGATGAAATCCACATGCTCTTTAATTGTCCAGTGGTAACATCTTACTGGGAAGATGTGGTTAAGATGTTAACGAATTTTCTACAAACCAAAAGGAAAGTTAGCCTTCTCCTCATCACATTTGGGCACTTGGACCAACCAGCATCTATAAGTAAAAACAAATATAAGCTCCTGTTTTCCTTGGTTCTCCTAGTAAGGATAGAAATTTGCAAAAAGTGGTTGCTCAAAGAACCCCTGGCCAGAGTGGAATGGTTAGCCTCAGAGAAGAAGAATAACTGGCAAAATATCGAAGGTCAGAATATCGACCTACAAAAATATCGAAGCTAGAATATCGAAGTCAAGAATATCAACATCCTATCTACATTATGGTAAGTACAAAAATATCAATGTCAAAAATATTGTTGTTAAAAATATCGTTTTTTATTTAAGTTAAAAAAATGTTTTAAAAGAAAGTAGTTCAGTTCAGATTAGCTTTATTCGATTTTTTGATTTAAAATCATAAAAGCAGCAGCAAAACATAAATAAAAACATCAATATTTTGTTACATAACAATTGTTAAAACATGATTAAGTTGATAAAACGAGTCAGCTAATCAAAAATAAGAAAGAATCGTACGTTCAGTGCTATTTAGTGGAATAAGGATCTAGGGAAAATCACCAAACTGGGCTCGGTCAGCAATTTTTCTAATTGGTTTGGATGCTTATGGGTGGGCTCTTGTGAGTAGTGCTCAAGAAGTACAGTATTTCAACAGAGGTTCGAATCTGTTAGGAGCTAGGAAGCTAGGGGCATTAGATGCACAGAGTCCCCCACCCCAAACGTTATAATTCTTTACTGCTGTTCTTGGTGACTGAACAGGTGGAATGCTCGGATAGAAGTCGTGTAAATCCCAAATGCGAATTGGGCCATCCCCCTCTTTATGTTTGCAAGATCGTAAATAAGGGACTATTTTCCTGTGCTTAAATTTGATTAGCACCAAGTCCCCAGGGATGGATTTTGGCAATGCGCCCAACCACCCCATTCTCCTAACGCTTAGGATCCCCCATCTAAGTCAGGTGGCAGAGGTCTATTGGTCTGTAACCAGAACGTAACCTTATTTAACAGGTCTTGATGTGTTTCATGTTTTCCATGATTTAGTGGTGGGATCCCAGATACAACAGTCACATAAGGGGCGGCTTCAGGGGGTAAGTTAATTCGTGGCATTCTAACAGGTTCAGGTTTAGCCTCAATATGGTTAATTAACGAGTGCTTTATGGGCAGTTTAAAGCCTGTTGTAAAAGGTAATGTTTGCGAATGGGCGTTCTTGCGGGAATTCAACTTGGGTTTTTCCGGGATAGTGAGGGGAATAGGAGCGTCTGATAATACCGGTTTGGTACTTGATGGAATATGCGTTTTGATTATCAGTTCAATACTAGATAACCTGTCCCCCAGATCGTTAATTTTGGCCACCAGTGGTGATATAAGAGATGTAAATAAATGCTCTAGCTGAGCAAATAAAGTTGGTTGGAGGGGTGATGGACGTTTTTCTATTTTTCCATGTGCCATATCCCCCGACACTGTGATTAAGTTGGAGGGTGGATGAGAGAGACTGGAGCATAATTATTGATTTTTGGCTTGCTTCTCATTTACAATGTCATCATCGTGCTTCCTTTTAGTGTTGGGCCCCCCCCGGAAGTGCATTGGCTAGGGATTGGTGTTTATTAGAATGAAGGGGTGAAATCTGCAAGGTGGCGTTTACATCGTCTGGATTGGTGGCCATGCTTATAGTGGGTGATGTGTCCGGGACATATTTAGTTGCACACAGGGTGTTCAGCTCCTCCCAGATAGACATGTTATGTTATGTTATGATGCTAATCGCCAAAGTAGGTCGATAGAAATGTTAAGGGGAGTCCCAGTACCTCTTGGAAGGAAATGTCAATGGTGTGGCCCATCCCCGTCCTTCTCGAGCCACAGAGGGCCCGCCGTTTGCCCGGGCTTAGCCCCGGGCGCCGACCCGCGCGCGATCCCGCGACGCGGGGGTTTGCGCTGGCCTTAAACGCACCTCCGGGGGCGGGACAGGATGCGCGCCTTCCTAGGCGCAAGTGGTGCTGGGAAATGTAGTTCCCGATCTGCCGCTCGCCGCGATGGTCGGGAAGCGGCTGGCAGCAGGGAGGCAGAGAGCCCGGTGGCAACAAGGAAGCAGCGCTCGGGCTGCGGCAGTCCTGGAACCCAAATAGTGACCTCCCAGGTCAGTGGCAATGTCATTCACAAGAAAATAAATAAATAGATAAATAAACTTCCGGCTCAGCTTTTTCCCCAGACACCGTCACCAATGCTAAAGCCCGATCTTTCCATATGCCAGGTGCAATGGGGGATAGCAAGCTCCGTAGCCAAACAAGAGTCAGAGTCAGAGTCACAGCAAGGTTTTTTTCTTCTCTCCTTCAAAGACAAAGTGAGACCAGCAATGGGCAGAATGAGCTCAAAGTTCAGTGTAGCGTAGCAGCAGCGATAAGTAAACGAATGCTATGGGGGGGGAATGGCTCAGTTGCAAGCACGAGCTGGGAAGAGCCCAACCCAGCGCGCCTTACCTCGCAGGAGCGTCCAACAACCCCCAAACGTCCCAGCAACTCGCCGCCACAAACGCCGACGCCACACCCCCACCAACGGGCACAGCCGAACAGCCGAGCAGGGAGTAGTCAGGCTTCGGCGTCGATGCTGAAGTCCCACCCGCGGGTTAGAAAACGGGCGAGCAGGCAGATGCTAAAGCTCCCCCGGTAAAATCCGCTCGGGGCGCCTCCAGGAAACCTCCGTAATTCATGTCGAAAACCGCCGCTTAAAAGAAAGTAAATAATACATATAATTAAAATAAACAGTTAAAAATAACATATACATATAATATATAATATATATACTTACTGACTAATAATTTTTTTTTTAATTTTATTGAATTTAAAACATAACAAACAACATAATACACTTCACAAGTCAAGAGTCATTGTCGGGAAGCATGTAGGAGCGGGGAGCAATCTCAGTTCTTATGCATACAGGATTACAGTCATCAATTCCAGAATGAGGCGGGGGCAGCAAGGAAACCATTGAATATATACATTTAAAGTGCGAGAACCAGGAATGTCATTTAGGGAGACAATGGGATATTAAGGGCAAAATCGAGAGGGGAGAGGTGTGGCGCCGCGGCCAGGGTGACTGACGCTGGAATCTGGGGATAGATTGCTTAATCTTCCCGACGGCCCCCAGCGCCTAGAGACCCTAACAGGTGATTGTGCGCTATACAAATGTGGATTATTATTATTATTATTATATATATTCCCACGATAGGCATTCCATTGAGACCAAATTCTGTTCCACTTCTTAGGTCTGCCCCGGGACAAGTACACTGTCTTTTCCCTGAACATGCACCAGTCCATATTTTCCTTCCATGCAGATACAGTGGGCAGTCTGTGGGAACCCCATAATTGTGCAATGTCCCTTTTCGCAATCATGTTACCGAGGGTTGCCCAACAGATCTGTGCAGTATTATAATCATTCGGTTCCCATACATTGAGGAGACAGCGTCTGGCTTCAGGCAGGAGTGTGACCCCCGTAACCCTCTCCATGGTGGTATGCACTCGGGACCAGAACCTAGCCACCTCAGGGCATTCCCACAGTATATGAAGGAAGGTGCCACTCATACCACATCCACGTTTACACAGACCATCCACCGAGTGCCCCATACGTACCAGATTCGGACCAGTGACATACACTCGATGTAGGATCTTGAGCTGGACGAACCGAAGGCGAGCAGGGATGGCCACCTCATTAGGGGAGGACACGGCCATTTGCCAGTCCTCATCGTCCAGCTCCAACCCATCAGCAGTCCACAAGGCCCTAAGGCGCACAAGCAAGTCGACTCTGTTGTTAATGAGCTTTTTATAAATCAGCGAAATTGTGCTGTCAGGTACGTAGCCATCAAGGATACGGTCCTCCAGAGGCGAGGACTCAGGGATCTCCGTCCCCTTGGGGAAGACAGACAACAAGGCATGCCGTACCTGGACATACCGAAAAAATTCCCGATCGTCAAGCTCATATTCAATCTTAAGCGCCTCAAAAGTCTTAACATTCCCTTTGGACCAAAGATCATCAATCTTGCTTATACCTATCATGTCCCATTTAACAAAATCTTTCGACCTCCACAAATTGCCCAAACCATCCGAGTCATACAACGGAGTTGCACGGGTCAATCTATCTCTCCAACCCAGAGCAGCATTTGCATCACGCCACACTCGCACAGCAATTTTAGTGGGTCCGGCCAGAGTCTTATAGGGTTCTTTAGAGTACAGCGCCCTGTTGAAATTTCTGCCAGGCAGAAGACACTTATCCATTGCAAAGGCTGGCGTCAGACCGGGGGCATAGGTGGCGTGGTTAATAGCACTCAGCTGAGAGGCCCAGTAATAGCGTCTGATGTCCGGGAGGGCAATACCGCCATCGTACCATGGAAGAGTGAGTTTGGGCAATGCGCGCACGCCCATCCCAAATCAGCCGCCTCTGCAGGCCCTCCACTTCTCGAAAATAGCCAGGGGGAATAGGATCATAGGAATTCTGGAGGGCATATAAAAATCTAGGTAGCGACATCATCTTGAAGAGAGCCGCACACCCCAAGGGTGACAGAGGGAGCCGGCGCCATCGAACAACATCAAGCTTAAGCTGCTGAAGGGGGGCTCGAAGGTTACGGTCGTATCGAACGGCGAGATCCAAGGAAATGTAAATACCCAAATACTTAAAGCCGGACGTAGCTAACTGGATTGGGAATCTACTGGGCAACGGAGGAAGCTCTCCAGCCAAAACATAAACACAGGACTTGTTCCAATTGATGACAAGGCCCGAGTTCTTCCCGAAGGAGGTAAGAACATCAAAGAGCACATTAAGGGACTTCCGAGGGGACGTGAGGTAGAGGAGGATATCATCCGCATATAGCGAAATTCGGTCCTCAAAGTCAGGAGTCCACCGGATGCCCTTCAACGAGGGCTCCCAGCGAAGCCATTCAGCTAACGGTTCCAAAGCAAGGGCAAAAAGTAATGGGGACAATGGACAGCCCTGCCTGGTACCTCGGCCAAGCGTGAAAGTGCCAGAGACCCTCCCGTTAACAACCACCTGGGCCAGCGGCCTCTCGTACAGAAGCTTGACCCAGGCGATGAATGTCGGACCGAACCCAAACTTAGCCAGAGTAGCCCAAAGGTACGGCCATTCGATGGTGTCGAAAGCCATAGTGGCATCTAGGGACGCCAAAATGGCCGGCCCAGTCAGAGTCCCAGCTCTCGCGAGGACTCCATGGAGCCTCCAGAGGTTAAGGGCGGTGTTCCAGTGCGGAATAAAACCGGATTGGTCCGGATGAATCAAATCACCAATCACCCTTATCAAACGAGTGGCCAACAATTTAGCAAGTATTTTGGGTTCGGCGTTGAGCAAGGAAATAGGCCTATATGAGGCACAACGATCAAGTGGTTTACCCTCCTTGTGAATCACAACTATAGTGGCCAGATGCTGATCGACGGAGAGGACACCAGACTCAAGGAACATGTTCCTTAAGTGAGGCGCCATTTTGTCCGGCCGCAGCTTATAGAGCTCAATGGGCAAGCCGTTGGGGCCCATGGCCTTACCGGACCGGAGGGCACGGATGTAGACTGCGACCTCGTCCACCGTGATAGGAGCATCCATTAAGGCCCTATCCTCATCAGAGAGGCAGGGTAAGGCAATATCGCGCAGCAATAACTGAGAGTCACGTTCATCCCTGTCGCTGACCTATGCATACACCGTCTGGAAGTGGTCCACAAAACACCCAACAATACCCACCGGGTCAGTAACGCACTCACCAGTCAACTTCTCAATCACAGGCACGACCCGATTCATCCTCTCTTTCTTATCCAACCATGCAATCAACTTACCCGCTTTGTCACCAACGTCATAAATTCTACCTTGTTGCTCTCTATTCATGACTTTCGCAGCGTCAGTCACAAGGGCTCTATAGTCTGCCTGTTTCAAGCTAAGGGAGTGCAATATAGCAGGGGAGACATCACCATCGAGATCATTCTCGAGCACAGTAATTTCAGATTCGATGCGTGCAAGTTCTTCACATTTAGCCTTTTTAAAAGCAGCAATCAATGACAATGAATGCCCACGAACCACAGTCTTGAACGCCTCCCACAATGAGATAGAGGAAGAAACAGACCCCACATTTTCAGTAAAGTAACAGTCAATAGCCTTCACCAAGGCGGAGCGGGTCGCAGGATTCCGAAGATACCACGGATTAATAGGAGCAACTCTACCTGCATTACCCGCCCCAGCCTCAACACTACACCAAAGGGGGTAATGATCAGAGATGCCCCTGGGAAGATGGCGGATCTCCCTAATGGAGGACGATTGCGATGCAGGCATAAGGAAATAGCCAAGCCTGGAAAGGCTACCATGAGCCCCGGAATGGAACGTATATTGTAACTGTGTAGGATGGATGAGACTCCAACCATCCGTTAACCCAAAGGTTTCGATCAGTTCAGTGAGCCACATTTGGGACCTAGGCAAGTCCCGGGGGCGGTAACGATCAGAAGTGCCGGAAACCACAGAATTAAAGTCTCTGCCAAGAATCAGAAAACCTTCAGGCAGCCCCAGGAGAAGCCGCCCTAAGTCAGTAAAGGTAGAGGCCTGTAGGCCTGGAGGGACATATACGGTGACTACAGAAAGCGTCCTACCCTCTCATCTCCCAGAAAGCGCAGCATAGCGACCCCTATCATCAAGCATTACATCGTCGATTTCGAGGGGAAGAGAGGACCTAATCAGAACCCCCACCCCTCTGGAACCAGAGGTAAATCCGGCATGTGCGACCAGTCGATACCCACGTCTTTTCAACGCTTGGCAAGCATTCCCAATTAAGTGCGTTTCTTGCAATAGGACAATATCAGGGGAGTGTCGTCGAAGGAACTGCAGCACCACCCCTCGTTTTATCCTATCTCCCAAACCATTGACATTCCAGGATAGTAGTCTCAACTCACTACCCCCATCCCAAGAAGGAACCAACGCCCCACCCCCACTAAGTCCCACAGGAGAAGGAGCTAAGCAGATAATATGGTGCCTTGTGAAGGAAACAAAGGAACAAACACACCCATCCCCCACCCCCCAACAAAAACCCGTTACTACACCCCCCACCCTGCACCCCTGCATACGAACTAGAAACCACCCCAACTTGCAGTGTGCTTGTCGCCCAATCATTAAACTAGTCTACACAAAGAACCCCAGGAGGAGGAAAAGTCCCCTACACCCACGCCACCCCTGGGCCCAATAAAACAATAATAAAAGAGCAAATAGCAAAACTCAGGTGAAAAACGATAAAGAACAGACGTCGGGAATCATAATGCCACTCTTGATCCGACGCGCCTCCCTCGGCTCCACCGGGGTGCTCAGATCGATCATCCCTTTTCGGCAAAGAATCAAGCCAGTCACTGACACTGTCCGGTCAAAGAAGAAGGTTCGTTCCCCATGTTCGATCCGGAGTCGAGCCGGAAACAGCATTCCATACTTGAGGCCCAGGTCTCGTAGCCGTTTCTTCACCCCCTGAAACCCCTGTCGCTGTCGCTGGACCTGAGGAGTAAAGTCCGGATAAAAGTTCACAGTGTTATTGTCGAACTGCAAGGGGCCATGTTCCCGAGATGCTTGGAGAATAGCGTCTCTATCTCAAAAATGGAAGAGCCTAGCAACAATCGGTCTCGGGGGGGCACCAAGCTTCACCTTCCCGCCCGGGAAACGGTATGCACGCTCAACCGCAAAGAACTTGCTGAGTCCGGCGGGAGCTAGATGATTCAGGATCAGGTCCTCCACCAGGAGATCGACACCAGAGTTATCGGGATTTTCCGGCACACCAATGATGCGCACGTTATTGCGCCTGGCCCTGTTGTCATGTTCCTCGAGTCGACGGGCCATCGAATCATGCGACGATCTCAGGTTGCCGATCTCAGTCTGTACATCCGTGACATCAGCGATCAGGCTGGAGGTCTTTAAGTCCAACTCCTTCACTCTCTCATTAGTTTTGGCCATGTCCGCTCTAATCAGCGTGACATCCACCGCCACAGTGTCAATTTTAGATGCGAGAGCCTCATATTGCTGTCCCATAGAGGCCTGCATGCTGGTAATGGCAGTCATGACTTCTCGAAGAGAGACATCTGCAGGCACGGTCGGGTCAGCCCTGGGGTCGTCAAGAATACGACCGGAACCACCGGGGGTTCCCATCGTTTGGGTGTATCTATCCATGACGTTAGTCTGGGTATGTCCCCCACGGACCGGCGTCTTTGTCTTGCGCTTCTCCAGCTCAGGTTTGACTAATAATTTTTAATAATTATTTTAATAACTTATAAATACATCTATAAACATAAAACAATGATATAAATAAAAACTAAATAAATATAAATAACAAATTAAAAAAAGTAAAATTTATTTTAATCCTTTTAATATCAATTATATACTACATTAACTAAAATAATACAAAAAATATTATATAGCGGAGGTAAAACAACTCCAAACAGTGCAACAGTAGGAAAAATATTGGATAGCGTAGGGGTAAAAATTACTATTCCCACCCCAGTGAGTGCAACAGTAGGGAATGTGTTGGATAGCTTAGGGGTAAAAATTACTATTCCCAATCCAGGGAGTGCAACAGTAGGGAAAGTGTTGAATAGCATAAGGGGAAACAATTACTATTCCCACTCCAGTGAGTGCAACAGTAGGGAAAGTACTGGATAGCGTAGGGGTAAAAATTACTATTCCCACTCCAGGGAGTGCAACAGACGGGAAAGTGTTGGGTAGCGTTGGGTTTAAAACTAATATTCCCACTCCAGGGAGTGCAACAGTAGGGAAAGTGTTGGATAGAGTAGGGGTAAAATTACTATTTCCCACTCCAGTGAGTGTAACAGTAGGAAAAATGTTGGAAAGCATAGGGGTTAAAATTACTATTCCCACTCCCGGGAGTGGAACAGTAGGGATATTGTTGAATAGCATAGGGGTTAAAAAGATTATTCCAAGTCCAGGGAATGTACCAGTGTGGAAAATATAGGATAGCGTAGGGGTTAAATTAACATACTTATTAATTAAATACCACCGGGGGTTCCCATCGTTTGGGTGTATCTATCCATGACGTTAGTCTGGGTATGTCCCCCACGGACCGGCGTCTTTGTCTTGCGCTTCTCCAGCTCAGGTTTGACTAATAATTTTTAATAATAATTTTAATAACTTATAAATACATCTATAAACATAAAACAATGATATAAATAAAAACTAAACAAATATAAATAACAAATTAAAAAAAGTAAAATTTATTTTAATCCTTTTAATATCAATTATATACTACATTAACTAAAATAATACAAAAAATATTAGATAGCGGAGGTAAAACAACTCCAAACAGTGCAACAGTAGGAAAAATATTGGATAGCGTAGGGGTAAAAATTACTATTCCCACCCCAGTGAGTGCAACAGTAGGGAAAGTGTTGAATAGCATAAGGGGAAAAAATTACTATTCCCACTCCAGGGAGAGCAACAGTAGGGAAAGTGCTGGATAGCATAGGGGTAAAAATTACTATTCCCACTCCAGGGAGTGCAACAGTAGGGAAAGTGTTGGATAGCTTAGGGGTAAAAATTACTATTCCCAATCCAGGGAGTGCAACAGTAGGGAAAGTGTTGAATAGCATAAGGGGAAACAATTACTATTCCCACTCCAGTGAGTGCAACAGTAGGGAAAGTACTGGATAGCGTAGGGGTAAAAATTACTATTCCCACTCCAGGGAGTGCAACAGACGGGAAAGTGTTGGGTAGCGTTGGGGTTAAAACTACTATTCCCACTCCAGGGAGTGCAACAGTAGGGAAAGTGTTGGATAGAGTAGGGGTAAAATTACTATTTCCCACTCCAGTGAGTGTAACAGTAGGAAAAATGTTGGAAAGCATAGGGGTTAAAATTACTATTCCCACTCCCGGGAGTGGAACAGTAGGGATATTGTTGAATAGCATAGGGGTTAAAAAGATTATTCCAAGTCCAGGGAATGTACCAGTGTGGAAAATATAGGATAGCGTAGGGGTTAAATTAACATACTTATTAATTAAATAATTTTTGTAAAATAAATAATATATTAAAAACTAATTAACTAAAAAATTAATAATAAATACCAATAAAATGTAATTATTATTTACTTAAATAACAATAAATTACTTCCCACCCTATTCCCCCAAGAACACACAACCGTCTACACATAAAAAACCCACAAATAATGTAATTCTCAATTAATAAATCAATAAAAATTAATTACCAATTAATAATAAATTAACAATAAATAATTAACAATACCAATACATTAATAAAATAATAAATAAGTTATAATTAATATAATGGTAGATAGATCAATTAATACAAATGTATTACTAATGAATAATTAATTATCAATACATTAATAATCGATAACAATAAATAAAAACATATTAGAAATAAATTACTTCCCACCCTATTCCCCTATAAACCCACGACCCGCTCTGATACTAAAACGCAAAATTGACTTAAAAAAATTACTAATTTCTAAACATTTAATACATATACTTACAAATAATTAAAATACATTACAAAAAATGTTAAACATGCATATAAAATACATACTAAAATACATACCACTAATATACATATCGATATTGTGAATAACAATATTTTTGCTAACAATATTACTTACTTCAATAGTACTCACTTTGATATTACTTACTTCGATATATAAAAAAAAACAATATTACTTACTTTAAGGTCGATATTCTGGTCATCTATATTCTTGACATCGATATTCTGTCCCTATGATATTAAAAACTCAATATTAGTGTAGGTCGATATAAAGAAATCGATATTTTGACTGCTCACCAGTAAAGAATGTGCTGGAATGGACCTTAATAATTCTCCAGATGTTTGAGACAGAATATGTGGCAACCAGTGCCTACCTGGATCAATACCAATAAAGGCCCGCACTAGTCAATTATGAGATATTTTATCTCCATCATCTTTTCTTTTGAGCCACCATTATGTCCCATGATTAAACCTGACTCCTGAGTCTAATGTGCAGCCATGGCTGTGTTAATTCGGAAATGGCAAGTAGCCTCGGTTTAAGAGGTCATGATACCACACTTTCAGAGTCAGGATAACGGACCACTCGAGAGAGGGGGTTCATGGCAAAGGGTGACTAAGGACCAAAATAAATAAACAATAATAACAAAACTCTTACATATCTTTACCCTGCTGAGTTTAAGGAATAAATCAAGAGATTTCCAAAGGAAGTTAAGGATACAGAATATGTTATGCCTCTACTAACTGTTGTCAATTATTTATTTTCCTTTGATTCCCTTGTAAATAATCACTTCTTTAACACTTCTTATGATTTCTGCTTCATTATTTTAGGTCTGTTCTCTTATGTGGATTTCCCTGAGTCATATCAATCACAAAGTCCTTTTGGCTGTTGTCTGGAATTTTTGTCAGGAGGTAAGCTGTATTTTTCTTGATGGCTCCCATGATTTCCACGTTGCAGTTTTATTTGTTCTTCTCTTCTTGTGCACAGTCATAGCTTAGCTTTTTAGCTTATAATTAATGACAACTTTCATATATAAGTTTAGCCATATTTCTGTTCCTTTCTTCTATTCTTTGGTGTCATCGTTCTTTATATTGTCCATTGCAGTAATGTTTGCCTTTTACAAGTTTATTCGCTCTTTAGTGTTTAATTTCTAGTTATGGTGTTTGTATACTAGTTTATGATTTTCTTCTTAAATGATTTATTAGAACATTAGGGGGTCATTAGGATGGCGGGCGGACTTAGTCCACCTGCCCTCCTATCGGTTATTGGGACCGCCCGCCATAAGGGTGGGGGTCCCGTGGGGGGTATTAGGATGCGCCCGCCACTGTGGCAGGCGCATCCTGCATTTTTAGCATTTTTAGCATTGTGGCAGGTGATGCCTACAGCACTGCCCGCCACAATGCTAAAAATGCACATATGCATTTGCATAAACAAAGCGGCAGGCACCACGCGGTGCCTGCCGCATTGTTTATGCAAATGCAGGGCAGTACCACAGGTACCCCCCACCTCTCCTTCACTCTGGGGCCCGCAGGTGGCCCCCAAAGAGAAGTCCGCATACCATCTAAACAAGCCCATGCTAATATGGCTGGTGGTGTCTATTAGACACCACCAGCATTTTAGACCTTTTCGGGGCGGAAAAGCGACGGACGGTCTTTCCGTCCGCTGCGGTCCCCCCGCCATACTAATATGGTGGGGGGTCATTTAGGTGAGGATGGCGGGTGGATTGCCCCTGCCAGGCCGGCGGTGGCTACCGCCAGCCTGGCGGGGGCAATCTGCCCACCATCCTAATGGGCCCCTAAATATTTAGACATCACTTGAAAAAACACAGAGAGCCTGATTACGAGTCTGGCAGTCCAAGAGCTGCTAGGTTTGCGGTGGCGTGGCTGTGGCGGTCCAGCCATCGCCACACCGGCAGTCGGACCACCTCATTACGAGTTGGGCGGTCAAAAGCCCTGGGACCATCGCCAGGAAACAGCTGTTCCCAGGAGGTGGTAAGGCGGTCAGAGGCCGCAATATGCTTGGAAGACCACCTTGGTCCCACCAAGTATATTACGAGTTTCCTCTCCTCCAGGTTGTACATGGCGGTTCCTCCTCCATGTAAACCTTGGAGGAGAGAAAGCAAAGGAGCCCCCTGTGTGAGGGCTCCTCATGCCTCATCCCTTTGTGGATGCGCACAGGGGGGCATAACATTTGCCCCCCTGTATGCATGCACAAAGGTTCCTGAATGTCATGGATTTTCGAGTCCATTCCGCACAGAAACCTTGTGAGGTGTTCTAATTGCGGTGCCTTTTTTAAAGGCACCACAACCTTTAAAAGGGGCACCGACATGGGAAAACCATACCACCCACCTGCCAGACTACAAATAACTTGTAATCTGGCAGATGGGTTGCAGTGGGTTTTGGTAGTGTGGGGGCACGGAGGTGGATTACTGCCCACCCCCACACCACCGAAATTCATAATCAGGCACGGACTCTTTTCTCATTTGGCAGGCAAGAAACCTAACATTGCTTCATTTATAAAAACCAAAAATACATATTTCTTTATATGAAGCCATAAAGAGGCAATGGGTGGGTCATATCTTAATGTCTGACGCTTTGAATAGGAAAAGTGGGAGTGTGATACTTTTTATAAGTTTCTGTCCATCTATAATATAACCAGTAGAAGGATTCCGAGAGAAGATGGATTGTATTAGACATCTCTGTAGATGGACTTCTGGTAACAATTATCAAGGTATATGGGGTGACTAATTTTGAAGATAATTTCACGGAGCGGAGGCTGTTAATGCTATGCTACAAGATTGTCTTTACAATGATTTGGGATTTTAATCACATCAGCGATTCATTCTCAGTGAGGAGTTCAACATGTAAATATTTTCCTAATGAAAAAGGAAACAAAAAAAAATCTAAATTAAATTTATCTCACAAAGAGCTGTCTGTAGCACATGGAGACTATAATCATGATACTTTTAACTTTACATGTTTCTTCCCAGGCCAAGGCTCAAATGGTAGAATAGATAATATCTTTGTTAGTGTATCCTTAATTGATAATCTAATTCTGAAATAGGAGTGCTTTTGAGTGCTATTCATTCTCCAAATATTTAAGTTTTGATTCACAAGTGGCTAGCTTTAGGAACATAAGCTAAACATTGTTTGAATATTACAAATGATTATAAATTCGTTGACTTGTATAGTAATTTTTCCAATGATTCATTTTTGTTAAATCCAACTACTGATATATTCATATTGATCACCTGCAATGCCTTCAAATCTTTCTCCAGGGGTTTTAGTTTAAATTAATTATCTTTAAAGAAGAAGCTCAGTAAAAGAACTATCAATTTGGTGATGTTAAAAATTAAGGGGTCGATTACGATGGCGGACGGAAGACCGACCGCCGGCCTGGAGTAGGCGGAAAATGCCTTTTTACAGTCCGCCAGCCGCGGTCAGTCCGTCCTCCATATTAGGATGGGAAGCACTGTCAAATGTCCGTACGCCGCAGAAGACCACGCACCGCCACGGAACTACACCCGACCCCGCGGCGGACTTAACCAATCCAGAGACTCCGCCGTACGGAATGACGTCTCCGACCGTCCTCTAAATCACAAAGGCGGAAAACACACATCAAATCGCTGCGGGACAACAACCTACCTGAACACGGCGGATTCACCACAGCGGAGAGGCAAAACATTGCAGAGATACCCACCACAGGCAGATCGCCATCATGGACCCAGCGCTACACGCATTCCCCATACTCTTCGTGCTTCACCATCAGCAAGTCATGGACCATCGCCACGACGACGCAGGTTCGCAAACACACCAATTGCTGTCGGAAGGGGAGTACCTGCTGGGTCCATGACGTGGGGAGGGGGAGGATCATGTTGGGAAAACAGCATTTACGATTACACCAATATATCAAAAATGCAAGGAGACAACCAGGAATGACAAAGACAAACCACTACACACGATTGACTAGCTTTATTGCACATAATAGGGGTACATTCGTAGAGTAGCCAAGAACATGGGCACTGGGTAGAACAGAGCAGGTACATCAGAGGCAGCACATGAGAGGGCACAATGCAGTATCAGAACAGCAACAGGGCAGTGTCCATAACAGAGCAGGTACATCAGAGGCGGCACATGAGAGGGGCTAAGTGCATCAACAGTCCAAGGCAGAGAACAGAGCAGGTACATCAGAGGCAGCACATGAGAGGGCACAATGCAGTATCAGTACAGCAACAGGGCAGTGTCCATAACAGAGAAGGTACATCAGAGGCAGCACATGAGAGGGCACAATGCAGTATCAGAACAGCAACAGGGCAGTGTCCATAACAGAGCAGGTACATCAGAGGCAGCACATGAGAGGGCACAATGCAGTATCAGAACAGCAACAGGGCAGTTTCCATACCAGAGCAGGTACATCAGAGGCAGCACATGAGAGGGGCAAGTGCATCAACAGTCCATGGCAAGGCACAGGTACATCAGAGGCAGCACATGAGATGGGCAAGTGCATCAACAGTCCATGGCAAGACACAGGTACATCAGAGGCAGCACATGAGAGGGCACAATGCAGTATCAGAACAGCAACAGGGCAGTGTCCATAACAGAGAAGGTACATCAGAGGCAGCACATGAGAGGGGCTAAGTGCATCAACAGGCCATGGCACAGAGCAGGTACATCTGAGGCAGCACATGAGAGGGGCTAAGTGCATCAACAGTCCATGGCAAGGCTCATAATAGGTACATCAGAGGCAGCACATGAGAGAGCACAATGCAGTATCAGAACAGCAACAGGGCAGTGTCCATAACAGAGCAGGTACATCAGAGGCAGCACATGAGAGGGGCTAAGTGCATCAACAGTCCATGGCAGAGAACAGAGCAGGTACATCAGAGGCAGCACATGAGAGGGCAGTATCAGAACAGCAACAGGGCAGTGTCCATAACAGAGCAGGTACATCAGAGGCATCACATGAGGGCACAATGCAGTATCAGAACAGCAACAGGGCAGTGTCCATAACAGAGCAGGTACATTCAAAGATAGACAAATTAGCATATCTCTGGTCAAAACATGAACAAGCGCTAACTAACTTGGAGTACTCAAGTGCGAGTATACGTGTGGAAATTACACAAGAGACAAAATCGGAAGTAGACGGAAATGGAAACGAGGACAAGAAGTTGATTGTCTCACAAGATAGTAAACCTGCAGAAGACTTACATGCGGAAACCGGGTTGACCCAGGGATGGGAAGAAAGAAACAAACAGATGCCAAGTCCAAAGCACGCGGAAGAAAAAGACAAAACCTCGGACCACGGAACAAAAACTCAACCAAACACAGCGGATAAAGCTGGAGAAATACCCGAAAAATGGACAAGTAACATCAAAAACAATAAAAATGGCACACAGAATTAATTCCATCAATACTGCAGGCACTGCAAATGTCGACAGCAACGCTATGCTGATAATGCAGTCAGACAAATTGGATATACAGATAGACCTAATGGATATCATTGAATCATTCATAGCTGGAATAAATACAAAACTTGAAGATTTAACCAAGTTAATAAGAATCAAGTTGTACATGTGGACTTATATTAGATAAATTAGGTTTCTTACCAACAATAATGGAACAGATACTTCATCTAAACAAGCGATTGGTCTTACCGGCCGAGAACTCAGAGCCTGTGAATATATCAATAATAGAGGAAAATATAATTCAAAGTAATGCACAGGCACCCGTAAGAATAAACCAAGAGCAAAACGAAAGAACCTCACATTTCTACTACTGATACGGCGGAAGTGATACAAACTAATCAGAGTGTCATTACCGAGCAACCAGAAAAACTGAGGCCACAATCTAGAAGGCAGAAAAAGAAGGATAGAAAGTCAAGAAACAGGGCAAACTAACTTAAACCCCATGAAGTTAAAAAAGTATATCCCATATTTGTCATAACAACAGCAGACGAACATCAAAAGGAACATCTTCCTGAACTAACACAGGATATTGTTACAAGAAATGTAAACACTCTCTGTAAAGAAATTAAAGAAAAAATGGAAGTCCCCAGAAATTATACCAATAAAACAATCATAAGTGAAACCGAGGACTGTTCGCAAGAATCACCCAAATGTCCCAATAAAACTGAGTCAGTTGAACAACGTTTAGTTGCAAAAGTAAAGCAAGAAGATAGTAGTAGATCACATAAAGACCTAAACATTGAAGCTAATAGCAATAAGCCTGGAAAATATGATATGTCTTTACCGAAATGGTTACATAAAAATAAAAATAAAACTGAGGAGGAACCAGGCAAGGAGATGAACGATCAAGAGAATAAATTAAATATGTCAAAACAGGGAGTTACTATAAAGCAAGTCACTCTGTCAAGTACTCAAGAACAGAGGGTGGATCCAGTGGTAACCAGTAAACCTACTGACACGAATGATTGGAAATCTATTTTAAGGACAATTACATATGCGGAGAAAGTAAATACAATATCCTTAACTTGTCACCTAGCAAAAGAAGAGGACTCCCAACGTACTCTAGCATCACCTCAAAATCAGGAACTAAAACACTTAAATCATCAGATCTCGCAGCAGTCCAATTTCTCGCAGGAGAAAACAACACATTAAAAAAACTAACACTAACAACTTGGCAGACACCAGAGTTAGTACAGCTAATAGCAAGCAGCTCTGAACAATTTTCTGTCTGGGGAATTCAATTAAAAGAACCAGTAAGACAGCTTTATCCATTCCCATTGAAAGAAATTGGACAGCAGGACACAAAAAGGATAACAAATCACAAGACACCTTCTGCGCAGGTATATTCAATTCTACATAATGCAAAGGGCAGGAGTGATATAGCCCAGACGCAGAGCGGATCAATAAAAGGCACACATGGGGAGAATGACCAAAATCAATATCAATGGAACAGGCTACCCAGTATATTGAACAACCAAAGTGTCTGACATAAGGGAGCCATGGTTTCCACTTCTGAAACAAATGCAATACACATGTTATCTTGGAATATAGCAGGAGCCAGGAGACTGCTTGAAGAAAGCCTCCCACTTAAGGAGTGGGCAGATTGTGACATTATAGCCCTACAAAAAACTTAGTCGCAGGAAGAAATTCTGAAAGCGGGTTACGTCCACTATAAAGTAGCAGCGGAAAAATGCAAGTATTATGGCAGGGCTGTAGGAGGATTGATTGTGTATGTATCGACAGCTCTAAAAATAACAACGGAACAGATGAAATCTCCGGATCCCAGCATACAAATTGTAAAATTCCAAAATCAAAACTTAAGTATAGGTAATACGATACTACTAATCAATTACTACACACAACTGAAGGCTCAAATAAAAAAGGACAAAAATGCCCTTTTCATTAATACATCAAGACTACCTTGTAGTGAGCCGACCTGGAATTTAATAGTGACAGGATATTTTAATTCGAATTTGATATTTACACCGGATGAAGATGAAATTTTAACAGCAGATAATTCATTTTGGTGTGTGCCACAGCAACATCACACAGGGACCTATCGTGTCAACTGCATTGGACAGCAACTAGTCACAGATATTGAATTCCAAGTTATGCGGGTCCTTAACGGAAGAAACGACGAAGATCGCCCTCCGGGGAAAAAAAGTATTATGGTCCAAGGGCACACTCATCGTTAGATTTCACACTTATAACCCTTCCTTTGGTACCAACATTAGCTCGCTTCCACATAGAGTTTACCCCCTTGAGTGATCATTTAATACAGCATGTCATTTTTAACCTAAACACACCAAGATACCAACTTACTAATGCCCCAGAGGGTGAAATTACCTCAATCAATTTAAAACGTCTGAAATGGACAAATACAAACAAAGTAGACTTGTTTTTAACAATAAAGAGTCTCTAGGCCGAACAAACAACAGAACCTATAAATAGAAAACAAGCTTGGTCACAATTAAACAAATTAGCAGAAACAATGAAAGTCTCAGAAATGAGGGTTAAAAGATATTAACAGACAAAACATATACCAAAAGATCTGCAAATGCTAAGGAAAGAACTAAGAAAACCTCAAAGGAAACTGCGACAAGATAAATCCAAGGGATTAAGATGGAAAACATTTCAACAAATGAGAATACAATTCACAAAAGGAATATGGGAATTTAAAAAAGTGGAAGCCGAGAGTTTCTGGCCTAAACTAATCTACAATGTAAGACATTCAAATCTCAACAAATTTTGGCAGACAATAAACAACCTGCCGAGACCTCGAAACATCTTAACATCGCACATACAAGAGCAGGAATGGGTTAACTTCCTCAGGGATACATCTAAAGAAGACCAACTCCATGACATAGACAATTTCCAATTACTGTCTGTGAAGCAGAATATTGAAAATGAATTGAAATCACAGACCAATCAATCAATGTATACAACAGAAGAAATAACAAACATAATAAAGAAAGGCAGCAGTGGAGGTGCTCCTGGTCCAAACGGCATTCCCCAGGCTACTTTTAAATATGTCTCAAAGTACTGGAGTTCGATCCTAGGGAAACTCTATATTGACGTAGAACTTAACAATCAAATCTCAGAAAGTTGACAGGGATCAATCATTGCCCCTATCTACAAAGGAGGAGACAGATCGAGTAAAAAAAAATGATAGGCTAATCGCCTTACGGGATGTTGAAGCCAAATAATTTGCCTCACTTCTCCTTAACGACCTAGCTGATTGGTCTAGAGAATGTAACCTAATACCACAAAATCTAACCAGATTTAGGAAGGGCATCAGAACTATCACACATATTCTGTCCATTTCAATCATTGCTGGAAGATGAAAAAGCAGAAAACAGGATCTTCAACCTAAAAGCTGCTTTTGACAGCGTAGACCGGAAACTCATGTGGTCTAAATTAAAATTCTGGGGTATACTAGACAGAATATTGAAGGGTCTACTACTGTTTTATACAGATACCTGGGTATGCGTGAAGCTTGTAAACGGAGCTAGAATATCCAGAAAAGTGTATATTAAGACGGGACTGAAACAGGGGTGCGTACTGGCTTCGCACCTAATTAATTTATTCATCTCAGACCTTTCAAGCAAGCTAGATGGAATTAACTCACACTCACCAAAGCTGGGAAAACTACAATTGTCGCATATCGCTTACGCAGATGATATCGTTCTTTTAAGCTTGACTAATGTAGGCCTGACAAGACTAGTAAATGAACCCTCTGAATTTTTGTCGGCAAATAATTTGGAACTAAATCTTTCAAAAATCAAATCTATGCTTATTACAAATCGAACAGGCTCGATTCACAATATTAGATTAAAGGGCAATCTACTGAAGAAAGTATCATGCTACAAATATTTGGGATTTTACATCGATGATAAATTATCTTTTCAAGGTCAGAAAAAATACATGACGCAGCGAGCAGGGGCACTAACATTCGCCCTTAAAATACTTGCAAAGAAACTGGAGGGACCGTCTTTGAAACCATTATTATTGACAATTTCAGCTAAAGCACTGCCAACAATATCATATGCTAGTGCTGCATTGCATGGGAAGGATTCAGAAATCCTAAACGAACTAATGACGTGCATTTATAAAAAGGTTCTTCAGCTCCCGAAGACTGCCTCACTAGCACAGATGCGCCGGGATTTGGTGCCAATGAACGAAACACTGGGCAGACTTTACACATACATAAAACTATGGTACCAAATAAAACAAAACGTAGAGGAAAATAGTCTTAACGAATCTTTATGGCAGGAAATGGAAGAGGATAAACACTCGCCAGCATACAAATTTTTGGAACATGCATTAAAGGTTACCTGCACAAGTGTGTTGTGTAATAAATAAATGCCCAACCAAAGATTCAAATTAACACTAAATAAGGCTGCAAAGTTCCACTCGCTGCTGGTTGATAAAGACATTTTTTCTACAAGAAGTCACTCATGGTCAGTGATCAACACTTATAAAACAATGAAACCAGCGGCCTATTTGGACTCCACTTTCTATATTTATGTAAAAAGAAAATGAATAACATTAAGGTTTGGACATTTCCCCACTCTTGCGGGTGCCCCTCATTGGATATACAGGGAAAATGAAAATTGCCGGCATTGTGGCTATAAAAAAGGAGGATTTGATTAATCTGGTATGCCACTGTAGGATACTGCAACCAGCACGAACCACAATATTACAGCGAGCATTCCTGGACAGAGGCATAAAGTCATGCAGAACAGCTATCATAAGAGGAATGGATTCCACTGCCCCCCAAATGAACTATAACTTGATTAAATTTTTACGTACTCATGAACAAGAACTGAAAGCTAAATCTGAGCAATGATAAAACATGAAATATATTATACATACATTTTAAGATGTTCTTAGAGAAATTTAACTTTTATGCAATTTGCTCTATTTCTTTTAATAGTGCTTGTAATATTGTTACGATTTAAATTAACGAACAATAAATAAATACATTTCAAATTCAAATTCAAAATTCAGTGGAATTCTTGGTTTGCTGTTTTCCTGTACTGCTACAAGCAACTCAACACCTATTTTGGGTTAGTTGAGTCTGAGATGCAACTCAATAAATCTATCCCACAGATTCCCATGAAGATTTGCAGAGGATTCTGAGCCAATTGCGGCTGGCATGGCTAGCGGGTGGAGGGCGGGTGTGCGAGGCCGTGACATGTCGCTCAGCCAGGTATTGGAGGGGTGGGCATGGTCTCCATGCAGGCTGTAATGCAGCCTGCATGGAGAAGGTGAAAGTGCACTTGAATGGTTTGGAGGGCAGACCAAACAGTCATTGTGCACTAAGGATTGGGCAAACCACTCCTCCCCTGCCTTGCTCCAGAGCAGCCACGCCCACCCACCGGCAAAGGAAATACCTAAAAGTTATTACTATTTTATGTTTTTGCATCTCGCACTCCAATAAAGCAGTGGGGCGATGCTCCTCAGCAATAACGGAGGAGCCACCACTGTTCTGAGCAGCTATAACAAAAATGCATTAAAATTAAATTGGATATTATGGCAAACAAATGTCAAACAATTTAAGTCTAACTGATCTATTCTAGAATCAGATACCAGTAATAATGAAGGTGTATGATTATCTGGAGGATCTTCATATGAACTTCACAAACAATTCATCCTGGAGTTGCTGCTCCCATTTCCATACACTATTGCAGAGGCAAAATTAATTCTCGCTCAGAAAAAAACAGGCATGGGCGCTGCTCAATAAAGCATTTGAAAAGCATCAAATTCTTAAAGCAAGGCTGCTTGTTCAATCCTGCACACATATGCATCCTATCCCAGGACAAAAGTACACATTCAACCATTCCCGATTTGACTGTGGCTCCTCTCTACTTTAGGATATAGGCCCTTAAGCACTTCAGGCATCAGTTTCAGAGGTGATTGACACCGACCTCTGTTGACATGGGCTGTCTAACGACATGACATTTCTTTCACAGGTGGCAGCTGAGTACAAACGCTGTGTAACTAGCTCTGCAGATGCTGAAAGTAGAACAGCAGTTGCACAATTATTTTATTCCCTACCCGTCACTCCCTGACTGAACAATCCATCCGTAAACTGGTGTTATTACACTACAATCAGTAGCAGGGTACTAGACTGGAAATCTGAAGAATTTGAACAACAAAACCAAAAAAAAGGCCTGGCAGCACAAATTCTTTTAATAATGTCTTGGCATAGACTTTCATGTTTTTATATACCTTACAGAAATAGGCTCCCTGTGTTTCCTGCTAAAAGTATGATAAACAAAATAAAGCGCTTCAAAATGCCCTTAAATAAAGTTCAGTGACAGAAGCCACAATCTTTGGATACCTGTACTTTCTATGTGACTTTTGTTGTGTCCTTTACTGCTAGCACAAATGGCTGTGGTGAACTAAAAGCAATAAAATTACTTTTAAATTTCTAATTTCTTTATTGAGAAATGCAAAGGTTATGCAAACTTACCTCCTGTGTAGCTGCAAAATATGGCATTTGGTGACAGGGAATTATTTTGTAAGTCAGAAGCACCCTTTTACACCTGCTGTTAGCCCCGCATCGAATTTGAACCTATTCTCACTTTTCCGTGAATAAGACTTATTGTCTTGCTGAAAAAATATTAAAACCCTAGAGAGAAAATAAAATAAGATTTTCAAGAGAAAGGGATATTATTGTTTAGAGAAAGAAACAGATCTACTATAACAGACCAAATAATTATTCACACATGTTTTGTTCAGATCTGGATAAACATCCATCCTTTGGCAATGCTAAGCTAAAACGTTTTAATTATAATAGTAATACATTGTTTTTATGTAGCTCCTGCGTGCCAGCTTTGCTGTTTAAAAGCATTATGACCACTAGCATGTAAAGATATTTATACATATGAGGAAACTTTGCAATCTATAAGAACATCACATGTTTTTAGGTCTCGACTCTGAATGCGCATGCGCATTGAGCGGAGCGAGACTAAAGGGGCTTAAACAGATTTTAACTAACTGGCGATTTGATGCTTTGCCCGTGCGCTTTTAGGTCAATGCGCAAGCGCATTGACCTAAAATGCGCGTGCACAGCATCAAATCGCCAGCCATCTGTTCCCCAGCAGCTCTTCCCGCTCCACCCCACAAGCTTCCCCCAGCGTGCGCTCTGCCTGAGCCGCACTCCTCCCACACCTTTGAAGTGAAGCTTAGCTTCACTTCAAAGGCCCCTGCTGCTTCACACTATTCACTCTTCCTCATCGCCGCTCTCCCCGCTCCACCCCCTGCTGCGGCCATGTCGCATTTCTCCGCCCCCCTCCCCACAGCAATGCCCTCCGGCTTGTTTTTTTTTTTTGCTTGTGTATTTGGCTTTTGTTTACAACAGGAAGAGCGCCTTCGCCAGGAGCTCGCTTTAACCAGGCCCTCAAACGTTGCTGAGAGTAATTGTCCTGGTTGTAAACCACACGGCATAGACAGACAGCCCGGGTGCTTTACGTTGTCACGGATTCTAGTAGACTTCTTACAACTCTCAATACAAAGATTAGTTGTGACGTTTAATGTGTGTAATCAGGCCGGTTTTCGCTGCAGCTGATGCCTAAAAACAACAGCAGAATCACTTGCTCTCGGGAAGCGCTTTCCCCCTACCCTTCTTGGTGTTTCGGAGTTCACAGTATGGCAACGGTGACGCCATTCTGTTTATAGCGCTCTCTCCCTGTGAAAAACATCACTCCCTTCCTTCTCCTTATGTGAACTGCTGTTGCCAGCAGTGTTTTGAGTACACCCCTTGTCCGATCGCACAGCCTGATTCACGATGTCAGGAAAAAATAATTCGAAATTTGCTTCTACGGTATTATTGCTATCTTTGAACCGAATTTCAGGCCAATTTCTATCTTTGAACCGAATTTCAGGCCAATTTCTATCTTTGAACTGGATTTCAGGCCATGGGTAATCACACAGGCTGGCACTCTTGGCTCACGCGCACTACTCATAGGAGCTAATTCAGGAAGCCATTTTCACGAATACCTGAAATACTTATACATGAGTACTACCTCTAACACTCAAAGAAATCTGGTGAACTGGCCCCTAAATGTTCAAGTTCCTATTAGTAAAAGTGCACAGATGACAAACACGTTTCTGTTTATAATCCTTGTATATTAATATTCCTTGTTTGCTTCTCCCATCCTAACGCTTCCAAAGCAACTGGGATTTTCTTTACTGCCCGAACAAAATGTGTGTGCGCGCAATACGTTAACATTATTTGTAAATGCCTATAACGCAATCACATGTTTTTACATTGAAGTCAGTCCAATTGGTTTTTCCGACATTTGTCTAAAAATAAATCAGTATTTCTCAACACTATGTTTTTTTCACAAAACCGTAGCTTTTATTTTGCTAAGTAATAGATATACTTGTGTCCATGGAATGCTCAAATACTGCCTGTAACTGGTGTGCCAACCTCAGTTTGATAATAGTCAGGATTTTAGCGATAATTGGGCATTCATCCTAATGTTAGCAAAATGGTCATGTAAATACAAAACATGTTGCATTAGAAATGCTATAGGTGTCACATTTGCAAAAGTTATAACTATTGGCATTGTAAATGACAAAGCTATTAATTTAGCTATTTTCAAAAACAACACATAAATAAAAAAAAACATTTACAAGACCTATAGCTCCAACTTTTCTAATGCGAGACCTATTGCATTTCCAATGCTTGTTACTATATTTAGGCAGGGGAGAATCGTACAAAAATAGATTTTTATAGGAAATGTCCATAGGCCATAACTCCAGTTAAATATGGATTTGCAAGAAATATGCCTGGCAAAAAAACATTTTGGTATTAAATTTCACAGCCACGGCCGGTAGTGGGAGTGCCGGCCTGGCGGTAATGTGGGGAGGGGGAGGGGCAGGGTGGGGGGTAGTAATGTATGGATTACGGAGTTTAACAGATAAGTAAATATATAAATAAATAAAACGAATTTCGTTGCGTGCACTGCATCACCAAATGCGATGCAGTGCGTGCAACGAAATTCGTTTTATTTATTTATATGTTTACTTACCTGTTAAACTCCGTAATCCATACATTACTACCCCCCACCCTGCCACTCCCCCTACCCACGTCACCGCCCGGCCGGTACTCCCACTACCGACCGCGGCTGAAATTTCAGCTACAAATAAACCTGAGTGTCTATCCAACTTAATGGTACTCATTTCACCCAGAACCTCTGGATGAAAGGGTGAGTCAGTCTAGGCTGTGCTAGGATTTCTTGCTGGAAACATTACAATCCTTTAAGTTACTGGACTATTAGGCCCAACGTATTTAGCTGTCAGGTTTACTTCAAATACCAACATTAAAACGAGTCACAGGTTGATAACGTTTGTAAATGACATGTTCAATAATATTTGTTGTATAGTTGTCCTCTGGTGGTCACAGCCCGTGGTTTTATGGCAAACTGGATGCGAGCATTTTGAAGAATTACCACCCCCACAACATTGATCCCTCAGGGGAGTGCAGAAAAGAAGTTAATGGATTCATTCAAGAATCTTAACAAACGATCAAATACAAACCCTTTTTCTGTCAAAAAACACATAGGTATTCTTTAGCCTAGATTGTTTCAGGTACCCAGGTTAGACAATAATATATACACCTACAATTATGATAGCCACAAAGACAAAACAGCTTTCTAAAAGCACAATCACTATAAAGAGTGTATACTGTAATGATCCAATACGAAACAAAATGAACAATGACTGACACACCCACATCTAACTCCTCTCCCTTCATTAAAAACACATTGAAGACAAAAAGGAAACTGAGTCACCATGAAGTAAACACTGAAGTACTCCTACTTGGGCTTCCCACATTGGCATGTGGCAGAACTACGATTATAGTTAGATCATCAGAGTATCAAATGCAACATCAAGACAAGAGGCAGCTAAAACTACTGCAGTCTAGTTACCTACCTTCAAAGGAATTTGTGAAGACAATAAAGCCTTCTTAGCTTTCCCCTATTATAATCTGTCAAGGGTATGATCAAGTCTTCATAAACCTTATTTCTGGAAGCATTCGGGTTCACTACCTTTATTAGAGATTTGCTATGTTGTCCAATGAAGTACTATCTTAGACAGCAGTTGATCATAATCGAATTGTGTACACATTTCAACCAAGAAAAGGAGAATTTGTGATCATGGATCATGGAATGTAGATGGTGTCTTTTTACCAGTGAGGTGAGAATGTTTGAAATAGTGGAAAACCCTGGACATTTATGCTAGACCATAAACAACTTGGCTAGGGCGCTTTAGAAAGCATTAGCTATAATTTGAGACCTCCTAAAATTGACATGAATGAATACTTGACAGTCATTGGTGGCAACAATACTAAAAGTCTTTGAATTATTGGGTGGCTTACACCCTGGATGACATTTACAAATCACCCACAGTGTCCTCTTTCTAAGTGCTAGATCAATTGAAGTTGAATTGCATATAAATCCGAAGCAGGGATTTGGATCGAGATATGTAAGTGTATTAACGATTGACTTTTTGTACGCAAAAGCAGGTCCACCCATGAAACATTGTGAAAAGCTTCTGTAGGGAAAAATGTGGTAACACAATGTGGAAACATTTTTCGCTCAAGATCACTTTTGTGAAGATTACAAAATTTGCAGCTTGATAAAGTTGTAAAATATTCAATCAAAATATTAGTTCACACTGTTCTAATTATTACCCCCATATAGTACGATTTAATATGTATAAAATGAACTGCTGTTCTAATTATTACCCCAAATTAGTGCAATTTAATATGTATAAAATGAAATGCTTTGATCTTGACCAAAAAATCTAGAACTCCCCGGAACTCTCTCTCAACATAACTGGGTGGTTTTCTACGGATTGGGTGGTTATACAATTGTCCACCTGTAAATATCATAATAGGTTTCATTGCTCATAAGGAATTACACCTCACATTCTCGTTAAGTTCATGTACTCCGGAAATTCCTGTTGCTGAGGAGTTGCCTCTGTAATGCCAGTGTTGGGAGTGTATAATAACAAACAAAAGCTCTGCTTATTATGCAATGAATGCAATGATAATCCAAAAACATTTAAAGACTCCAGTTTGTCGGAAGTTACATTAAATTCCACAAAGGGGAATTCACTTCAATAAATCAATTAGAAACTTTATTCGGCTTAATACAAACCATAAAAACACATAATAAAATATAAACGATAAAAAAGTCTCCATAAAATGTGCACAACCAGGCAAACAGGTAACCAACAATAAAATAAAGTGCAAAAGTGCGTAAAATTGTAAACTTGTAAAATTCATCTCATTAGTACCAGTTGAAAAAATACTGGATAAGCAATATTTGCTGAGCAGAGGGCCAGCTGTTGAATGTCCTCTTCTTCCCAGTAATACTTTTGTGTTTTACTACAGAGACAATACATTTATAAATAGTGGCACACACCTCAGCAATTTTCAACAACTTCAAAAGTTCCACGGCCTCTTTACATTGCCTTCTATTTAAGTGCCTCAATAAAGGTTTTGATATCCGAAATCTTTGGTCCTTGTATAAGTTACAGAAACATTTCATATGTATTTGTGATTGGTGAGTATTTGCTTCACATGGACACGGGATCAGATGTTCATTAGTGTATACATTAGTGGGATAGGACACCAAAATAATGTGCCAACCAAGTCTGAATCTTTATCTTTGGTGGCGGGTCGTTTTCAGCAAATATGGCTGAGTACCAGACGTTGTATTTAATGGAAGGTATGACACCACCATCCTCTTCCTCAATTCACCTTCTTATTTTACAGCTGCTATGGAACCTAGCAATTCATTTTTTACTATTAATCTCTCTGACTGGGTAATACAGTTCAGTTTTCAAACAGTTCCATCCATTCTTTTAATAGCACACAACTACTTTTTAATATATGGCAGCTATTTGATTTTGTTATCTTCGGTGGGGTTCATGCAGTCAGTAATGAATGTTTGTGTTAACACTGCCTCCGGCCTAAATCACACTGAAAGTCTCAGCATAATGTGTGCTATCCTCACGGAATCTCCCACATAGCGTAACCCTAGTTCCTCATGCACTATCGAGGAGGGGACACTGCATTGAAGTGATAATAATTTTCACAAGAATTAATTTTCACTAATTTGGAGCTGTATATAATCAGTGTATCCCCACACACCCGTACCATAGATGGCAATCGGTATAGGTCTGGCTTTATAGATACTAGTGATAGTATCTAGGGGCATGGAACCTACCTTTGCAGAGAATTTGAACAGGGAGGCTACGGCGTATTCAAATTGAGTCGTTCTCACCTTTCTTAGATGTTTATACGTACTTGCGTGTTCAAATTGAGTAGTTCTCACCTTTCTTAGAAGTTTATACATACTTGAGCTGTTGAATGGGACCCCTAAATAAGTAAATGTGTAGACACATTTAAGGGGCGTACCATCAATATGAAACAGAGTTATCCTACTCCGATGGTGACCACAAATCACGGCAAAGGATTTGGTTTTATTTGTGGAGAGGCCTAGATCTGACATCAAAGCTACATAGGAGTCTAAACCCCCTCCCTGTTCTTGCCATTAGCATGCAGTCATTTGCGTACATAAAGACATGTAGCTGATGAGACCCAATCCTAGGAGGATTTGTCACTGCTTCTACCAAAACCTCATCTAGATCATTGATATAGACACTACAAAGGAAGGGAGCCAGCACACATCCTTGTCTGAACCCCTTCCTAATTTTTATATATAGGGTATGCTCTCTGTTTGGGCTGTACCTCATGCTACCTTCTACATCTGCGTGCAGCTGGGAAAGAAAGTGAACAATTTTAGGATTGGCACCTTTGTCTATAAGTATGTTCCTTAGCTTCCCCCTGCAAAGTTGTTGACTTAAAATCCATAAATGCCAGGAACAGGCAATCCTCTTTAACAGCCACATATTTGCTAATATTCAAATGCAGATTAAGGTACTATTCAACAGCGCTCAATCCCCTTTTAAATCCAAATTGTGCAGTTGTTAAGATTTGTTTCTCATTTGCCCATGTTTCAAGGTGATCCAACAATACTCTTCCCAACACCTTAGCTGTGGAATCGATGGTTGATCGCATTGAGGGTCACTCCTGTCTACCTTTTTGAAAATTGGTACAGTGTTTGCTAGAGACCAAGATTTGTGGGGACCAATACAGACTACACTTCGTAGCACATTCACAAATTTTGAGGCCCATAATACTGGATTATCGGTAAAAAGATCACCTGGGACCCCATCTGATCCTGGTGCTTTATTGCTGAGGCATCTTTCCGAGGCAGAGGAGATGTCTCCAAGGGAGACTGTCAATTCCCCTTTGGCCTCTAGATTTGGCACTTCCTTGATGATATTATGTTCATAACATTCAGCATATTCCTGCTCACTAATATCATACAACTTGTAAAATGTTCAACCCAAAGATGTCAGGGGGTGGTCATGTCTATGTTAGCAGGGCTATTTGAAAAGAAAGGGGCGTTGACAACCTTCCAAAATTGCTACATATTGATCGAAGCACAAATAGTCGCTAGCTGCTCCCAAGCATCACTTATGACCTCCTCTTAATTTGACATCTTCTTTATAACACTTCCGACACATCCTTATTTCTGTCAGAACACTAGGAGAACTACTAATGGCTTGTTTAAGGGAGCTATGTTACTGGGTGCATGCCTTATCGAACCACTTGTTTTGTCTTGGGATGTGATGACAATTTGATGTTAATAATTATTGCGCAGATACTCTTTTACAGGTCTCATCAAAAGCCCCCTATACGATTCTCGAATTAGGTTCAGCACCAAGGGCTTAGTTGACCTGGTCCATCTGATTCTGCAAACATTGGGCTAAGAAGACCTGTAAATCAACTTTTCTCAATTTGCGACATACCCCCCTATTTTTGGGATACTCAATTGGGTATGTCACTTTATTGTTGGTCACCAAAGAGACCCCAGGGCAAGGCCTAGAACAAGTGGATTATGGTCACTTAAGTGTCCCATACTTTGGATAATAAAATCAAATCAATCCAAGACCCCTTTCCTCTGTCTATGAATGTTACCTGTGAGTCTCCTTGTCAGTTAAATCATTTCTTATTATAAGATCATGGATCACCACATAAGTTGTTACCACAGCGTGAGAGATTACCAGAGTCAGGGCCCACTATTCCACAGACTCTATCATGTGCAATAGAGCATAATCCTAAATGAATATCCCCTCCCCATATTATAGCATATTATGCATTTATATGTATTAAAAGCACATCTAAAGCAGATCCAAGTGAGTCAATAATTTGTGTATTACTGTTAACAAAATTATTATGATAAACGTTTATGAGTATCACTAATGGTTCCCCAGACAGAGACAAGCAGATTATTTGAAAAGAAGGCCAGTCCAAATAAATCCTTATTATCTGGCTGGCAATGTGATGGATATGAGAGTTAGAAGACCTCTGCTGTCATGCCCTCATGATGCTACAAGTCACATCTAATGAAGCTTCAATTTGGGAGAGTTTTTCATAATATATAATGAGCTAGTGCTTTTAACTTAATCCCCAGGGGTCAGTAGACTAGATTCATAACTATAGCACCTGTAGAATGAACAAACCTATTAGCAGATTCACTGCAATGAATACATTAGGCCTAATTCAGATGAGGCAGTGCAAGCCACTAGCCATCACATCTTTAAAGTGTGAAAAAGGCTTCTTTAATTAAATATGCATATTCAAAATATAACAATCATGGCTATTGCCTTACAGACTATATTATACTGCCTCTCTCACCATTTATAATATCTAAACAACCTCCTACCACCCTTAAATAAGTCAATTCCCATTTGACCCAACACTTCCAAAAATACAACTCTAAAACTATCCTTAACATGTCAAGCACTGAATGCCTTCCAGGAGAACACTCAATACCCCAAATACTGTTTTCTTCTACCTCAACAACCTCAAAATCCATATCCCCCACTCCAATCCCGCATTGAGCTGATCCACCCAACCAGTAGAGTGACCAACTGTAACATTTCTATGGTTAACAGAGCAACAAAAAACCTGCCGCTTTCAAACTGTAAGCACCTGTTTTTTTAGTGACTTCAACCACATATCAACTAGATTACGTACCTGTCTTACAACACTGCCCATCTTTGGCAATAACAACTCTCTTACCATTAACTAGCCTACTATCAACCTACCTAAAATAATGTTACAACCCGCAAAAGAGCAGAATGGCAATAGAGCCACCTCCCAAATAACACTCCCCTTCTCCTTTGACTGAACCACCATATTACTGGGGAGGTTGAGAAGGCCAAACTTGGGCTTAATCCCCCATATGACCAGCATGCTGGCAAATTACCACAAGGACCGGGCCCGTTGCTATCCAGCACACCCTAAAATCCACTCCTCCAACCTTAACCACTGAGACCCCTTCCAATGCAGTAAACCATCCCGCACCATTTGTGTGAAAAGCCGGGGTGGAGTGAGCTACAGTTATCCTCTCCCCAAATGTTCTTTTGAGCTACATGCCGCGAGCCAATAATCACCAGATTCTCAAAGTGAAACATAGAATTGTCTGGGATGAACACATCCTTTGTTGGATGCATTTCATCGATTATATCTTTTTTGTCTGGAGGGAATCGGCAAACATGTTCATTGCGGTAATTCATATAAACATATAAACAATCTCAATCTACAAATTACTGCCACAGTTGACAGTTAATCTATTGATTTTGTACATATTTACATTGAGGATGAGAACTTAGAGACTACTCTCCACAGAAAGAGCATGGCAGGGAACTCCACGCTCCATGCGTCGAGTTTCCATCCTGGACACTTAATTAGGAGTATCCCCTATGGGGAGTTCCTTCGGTACGCAGAATATGCAGTACCAATACGATGTTTGAAATATTTGTAGCTAGAGGTTACAGCAAAAAGATCATTCAACAGGCCCTAGCCAAAGTAAAAACACAAACTCGCATAGATCTGCTTTGTAAGAAAGAGGTTTAACCTCAAGTACCCACCGATATCCGTGACAATACTAACATGGTTAATAGAGAAATGAGATTCATAACCACATTCATTAGTCAACACAGAAAAATTAAGGCCATAATAAATAAACACCAGTCGATTATACAAATGGATGCTGTCCTCAATAACCTGTTTCCCAATCCACCAGCATTGACATTTAGAAAGTCCAAGTCGATGCACAATGCCTTAGTCAGGTCCAGTCCAGAACAAGTCTCCAACAAATCAAAATCTAGTACTATGTGGCTAACACCACAGAATGGGTTTACCAAATGTAGTTCATGCCGTGCGTTTAAATTCGGGATCAATACTACCCAGTACACCACAACCTATGGCCCCAATACGAGTAAGCTGCAGGGAAGATACAACTGTTGCACTGAATATGCTACCTACGTCTTGAGCTTCAAATGCGGTTTGCAATTAAGGCTGGGCGTAGTTCGCAGAGTTTTGCTACGCGGAACTCCGCGAAGTTACAAAAAACCTCCACGAAGTTCCGCGAGTGGCGTAGTCCATTGCAAACTGCAGTTTGTGCTGGTATTCCTGCCACTCGGGTAGAAATTCTACCTGAGCGGGAGAAAAACTCGGTTGCACATCGCGAAGCGGAGTTTTCTGCACGCTGAGAGCTCCGCGGAGTGCGGAGTGCAGAAAACTCCACAAACTGAGCAAAGTTCACCGCCCAGGTCTATTTGCAATACGTGGGCAGCACAAAACTGCAAGTGTATGTGTGCATCCTTCAGCACCACAGAGCCATAGTGAATTCTGATAGCACCTATCTAATGGACAGGCATTATAGAGCAGCACACCGCAAGAATCTAAATAACTTAAAGTACTTTGTCATTGCTGCAGTGAGACGAGGTGGAAATAGGGAGAAACTTTTAAGACAACTGGAGTCGAGATTTATACTAGAACTGGATACTCGAACCCCAAATGGATTAAACAATGGGGGAAGAACTGTACAATTACTTATAGAGATAATGACATTTTAATTAATTTTATCTCTTTATTACATTATCTCTAATGAGCTTCCCCTCATTGATTCCGTGATGAAAATGCCAAAAACAATTCCCGTCTGTTTTCAATCAAACTGATTTTAGTCTTCTTTATCACATTTCATTAATTGCAGCAGCACTTTTAGCACTGTTAGGAGGTTTTAACAGAGTTTCCACATATATATGAATGGTAATGGTAATTCACCTTAAGGTTTTGATTTCCTACATAATAGTAGCATTGTGTATATTAATTTAAGGGATTATAAAAAAGTGAACGAGTATATTGATACCAAATGTGGACTACAGCTAATGTACTATATGCTATGAGGTCATATGTACAGTGCCGTATTTTTTGCAATTGTTAAGTAATAGGTTTTTTTAAATCATAAACCCTGTTTTAAAGTTTTTAAGAAGTTGGTTCCTGCCACAATTTTGCCCAGCATTTATGTATTAAAACAATTCGAGTTTATTTTAATATGCTTTTATTGCTTATTCCTAATCAATTTCAAGCAATTAGCTGCAATAGGATTTTTTTTTGCACTATGCACTTTATTGTTAGATTTGCACATTGCATTAATTTTCACTATGTAGTAATAGCGTGGTCAGTCAAAGCAAAGGTTGAAGAAATAGTCAATCAACCCAGATGTAATGTTATATGAGGGCATGATTCTTAGAACAACAGGGGTATCGGGATATCCTAGCAGTAATGACTACTTTATGAACCATTAACAAATATGACCTAGCGATATTTCCAAATGTCAAACGTTTGCACACAATATCAACATGCACTTTGTACTTTAAATTTATTCATAACTATACTATAGCATTTTCAGTTATGTATATGTTCCAGGATGCTGAACAAAATTTATGCTATTAACTGGTGGTATTCCTTGTACCATTTTTCATATTTATTTCTATGAACATGCTACTAACATTGTTTTCAATGCGGACATATGTGAAACTAAAATATAGGTGGAGTCTGTTTTCTATTACCACTGTGTCACGAGGTTATCACATGGTGTATGGTGTGTATACAGGCATTGAGAGATTTCAGTCTCATTATGTGAAGAAGCCCAGCAAGTGGGCTAAACGAGTCATCAAGCTATGCAGAGCACAAGCAAATAAAGAAAGAAAATGCACTCAAATGGTGTCTGTGTCCCATTATGCAGCTAGCAGCTGTGGGAGTTTGGTGTAATAAATATATATATATAAAATGATTTTTCTATATATTTATTTGATATTAGTGTAAAATTATGTATTTTTATCTATATTATTGTACTTACCTTTATAAGTATATGGATTTCGATATTTTTGACAACGATATTTAGGACTCGATATTTCTTCAGGTCGATATTTGTGGTTTACATATTATGTCATAGATTCACTGAATTCTTATCTTCTCAGACAATTGTTCTCCAAAATTTAATTTAAGTCTAAAGGTAAGTGATGCTCAGGTCCAATCCACTTCATGTATCTTACCTATGCTCCATTGCAGTCGGCCATAACGTTCAACTTTGTCCCGGTCTTGCGTGACTAGATTTCTGCGGTAGGCACTTTGATCTTTTAGAAGCTATTTTACACTTTAAACTTTATAAATTCATAGCTACCGTTCTAGTGATTGGATGTTGTCATTTTTATGTCAAATAATTTATTAAAATGTATTCTATTTTTCTTAAATGGTATGGGTTTTTTTTATAGTGTGTATTCCTTTCACTACTTTTTAAGTACTGTATAAATAATTTAAACATTGCCTCTCAAGTTGAGCCTGACGAATTTTGTGCCAAGTTACCAGATGGTTAAGCACAGGTGATTTTAGTGGCTTTTTGTGGTTCACCCTGAGAAGGATTGTAGCTCTTGCTTCAGTAGGGTTTCATCCCCTCAACCAACTACCCTATTTCTCACAGCTGCAAACAACATCAACTTGATGGTTTTTCCTCTGTTACTCCCATCCAACGCAAGTTCCATTTTCCCTTCTTCATCAGAGTTGCCGATCCAGACCCTATTTGACCTGCATTGGCTAAGTCCCTCACCATCTTTGGTTAGTACCCCTGAACCACACTCTGCTTTGGACCAGTGTTTCTGAGGCACATTAGACTCCGAACCATCCCGGGTCCAGCCACAGGGTAGGTGGTAAACTGTGCGTACATGGACGCTGGACCCAAATTGCTGTCCATTTTGACCGCCGGACACTATTGCAAGTAATCACTAGACAACAGTTTAGGTTATCGACCTGAATACGTGGTATGTAAGTTGTACTCTACCACGCTGTGTAGATAGTGTTCATTTTTGATCCGGAAGAAATGCTCCGATCCTCCTGACATTTAAGGCACGAAACATGTCGATCCACTGAGAGTAGGTCACAGATAGCTAGATACATTGCCTCTAGCTCACTGCCACTCTCTGCACATTTTTATTCAGGCAGTCTACCTTCTGAATAAATAACTGTTAGGACTGACTGACCTGTATTAACTCACCTCCTTCCCCCTCACATCTACACACACTAGGCCTCTTACCCCCACTGCACCCTCTGGCAGGAAAAAAAGATCCCCGTCAAAGAGCCCCGTACTGGGTGCCCGTCAGGTATTGCGGCGCCGACCAGATGAGGGGCAAGCTCATATGATGAAGCATGACACCTAGCATGATAGGTGTGTGGGAGCCCTAGTTCCGACAAGGGGAATTCCCCTTTATCTCCAGTGTGGGTCTACACTTGACCCAGCCTCTCCTCAGTATCTCCCTGTTCCTTTTCTTCTTACTTAGAGGAACTTCGTGCCCTTGTTTGTACACAGCACATTAGACTCTTCCAGCTTTAATGGCCTGATTTTTTTTCTGCCATTGGCCTCCCCTGATAGACCTATTTCCTGCCGGGCCATCTATCCTAAAGCTACTCTACTCCCTTTGCCATTCAGTCCCCCCTGATTGTCTTCCACATACCCAAATACCTGAGGGCTGCTCCCCACCACCATTCTAAGCTCTGAATGTCCACTTTATGTCCTACCTCCATCTCCCTGCCCTTTCCAACGTCTACAATTCACACCATTGCTCTATATTACCTGTCTAGCCCAACACAGCAGCACCTGGACCCTTCTCACTTTTCTCCGCACAAAATAACCTATCACTAACCTTGCCCCCCATATATCCTGTATTATGTTCAGTCCAAAGACATCACATTCCGTAAAATTCCAAACCTAAATTCTGCCATTAGCCTCCACTGCCTTTAAACAATTCACTTTCCTAATACATTCCCCCATCTCCCTACTCTGACTGTCCTCTCCACTACCTGTGTGTCCCTCCACTAATTCATAAGCCATACACCCTTCATTTAAAATATTTTCTTTTGTATAAAAGGCAACGCCTTCACATTGGAGGTTCTTATTTTTCCTACAACTCCATGTAAATCTTGCTCCCAGGCTTCCCCCTTCCTGTGGCTTCTCCCTGCCTTGCCTCGCAGAATAGCCCTCCTGCATTTGTGCAGGCACCGCCTACTGGCCTAACCTGCTCACAGCAGTCAAATACACAGTCCCATCTCCAGTTGTGAACAATCGTAGGCCTCCTGAACTCCTTGGCAAGCAAACCGATAAGTGCACCTCCGGCCTGCTGCTCACTCGCCCAACTTACAGGTAGCAGGTGTAGTCGCATGATGGTCCTCTCTGCTTGCTCCGCTTGACTGCCAGCTGTGGCTGCCATCTCTGCATTTTCACCCAGAGTTATGAGTTGCAGCTGCTACCCTTCCAGCAGTGCACCTAGTGTCCCTCTAGCTTTTTGGTTCTCATGCCTTTTCAAGAACTCCTAGAGCAAAAAGATCTTCCCTCACAGCCTCCTCCAGCCCTGCAAAAGCCATTAAAAAATCTTTTTTTTGCATTTTGTTTTCGTTCCATATAACCCCAACAACTCACTCACTATATATACTTGACCTTCCAAACTAGGATATAGTCTTGGCAACACAACTTGAGCCTGAACTCCCTTATGGCTGGTGTGCTGGTAACTTATCACAATAAAGGGGCCCACTACCATCCAGCACGTTCTAAGACCCTAGAATGCCTACCTATAGCTCTTTAGCCACTTTTTAGGTAAATTCTGGTATAAAACATACTATTTCCACATTTTTTAAAGTTTTTTTCAATTTGCTGACTTCCTGCGATTTTAATTCAAGTAATGCTTACTTGGCGCACATGAAACTATTGCAATATTTCATTAGTACCCTAATAAATTCTCTGTGTTTTAGTCGATTTTAGCAACAAAATGGTGCTTTAAAATTAGGCATGGGTGAAATTTTAACAACACTGGACTAATAGGAGTAATTTCAGTAATTACAAATTACTCTTGTGATGTGAAATTACTGAAATTATGCAATTACACCAGTCTGAGTCATTTGGGTCAAAAATCACTGCAGGAGCACAGGAACAACAAACTAAGAGAAAGTGAACAGCTGCTGACTACTGCTATTGGTGTCCTGTAGCATGCTGTGCTATTTTTCTAGCACAGAATGGATCCTTGGTCTATTTTGGATGCAAGGGTGCATTTCGTACTAAATGAAAATAGTGTGTAACGGTGGATTATGCTTCTCGCGTAATTCTGCATAATTAAGAGCCATTACGCTTGAGGTAATTACTGCAGTCACGCCCACCCCTATTTAAAATTAACCCTTTACTTCTTTTCTCCACCTTTTTCTTGGGCAAATACCTTCAGCTCTCCCACAAACCCTCTTAGAGAAAGTCAGAACTGTTTGTTTGGCTCTCTCACTCATTCCAACTTGAAACAAGAATTTACGCCGCACTAGTTTAAAATTTCATCAGCCGCTGAGTCAGAGACTGAGCTCTCCCTACAAAACAAAATGCAATAATTGCTAAATAGGTCAGAGAAACCGCTTAAATGATCAATCAAGCATTTACCTACACTAAAATACATACCTTCTTGTCAAGAATGTACCTTGAATCTGAAATGCCCTACTGGATTTTTGGCCCTGATTCTCACCCCATTCCTTGAGGGGGGCCTGAAGGCCTCATAAGGATGGATGGAGCCTCACAGCCCTAGCACAGGACTTGAGACGACTCCTGAGCAATCTGTTTACCCGAATATTCTGTTGAAAATCTCCACATGGGCAGTTTAGCCAGCTACACACTAGATGCACAAATGTCCCAGGGATTGCCATTCCGTGTGACTGAAGGCACTGAACCCTAAATTAATCCTCTTGCCTATTAGATCCACCCCATCTGACTTTTAGGCATCCTTTCACCCAGGGCTTTAAGTGGGATGAAAAAACTGGGGGGTCTCCCAAAGAGCATGGCCAATAAATTAAGGATGTGGCTTAAAAGACATAAGCTAAAAGTCTGCTTTTTAACTGTTTCTGTCATTGCATCCAGATATATGATACAAGTAACATCATACCTACTATAATTCAGCACAATTTGCGTTGTCAATGGTTGTTAGTTGCATAAGATAAATAAGCAGCAACTATGGCTTTAGGGTGACCAACGGGCATGGGTGCAAATTCAGGACGGTGAGTGTAAAAATTCAGGACAAAAATTCAGGACAGGAGGTCAAAATTTAGGACAAAACTTCGGGACAAAAGGTAAATTTTACAGACATGTCAGAGGAGGTCGCGCAATAGTATAAAAGTAGGTAAATAGACCATCACTGAAGTACTAGTCAAAATATGTTTATATTAGGTTGAGACCATCGTGCACTTCACGGTTTTTCAGTATGCCCACAGCTTGCTACCTCAGACGATTCAAAATTCGCATCTGGCTCCAGCAGGTATTAGTCACCAGACAATGGTGAACCACACCTGAATATAAGTGAGGCCGCTTTTATTGTTGTTTAAAAACTACTAGATATACCAGGAACTTTGCAGTTCCAGCCCCTTGTAACAAAACCGCTCATCCCCCATTCCAGCCTCTCAGGCAAACACCCGATGCCCGGTCTGGCCAGTCCGGCCTTGCTACCACCCTTAAATGGTGCCCCTCATCTTCACATAGACCGTCTCTCGTGTGTATTTAATTTCTTATATAGTGTTACTCATCCCAAGTGTAAAGGGCAGGGTATCAGAGTGTGTTACATCACACACACATTATACAGACACAATGACTCATATAAACGTGAAAGTCAGTGTATAGGAAATGTTATTTAAGACACTGGGTGCTACAAGGTGTAATTATTCTTTTATCTATCATTCAGTCTTTTACCATTCATGCTGTCCTTTCATCTGTGTGTCCATCTATATTCAAACATATTCAACAATGTGCAAAACCTATCCACCATGTATCTTTCCATCCATCATTTTACTCATCCATCTCTCCATACACCCTTTCACTCATCCATCCATTATTCATCCATCCATCCTTTCACCCCATCCATCCATGCACTCATCCATCCACTCTTCTACCCATCCATCTATTCACTCATCCATCCAGCCATTTACTCTTTCACCCATCCAGCCATCCTTTCACTTACTCATCCATCCACCCAGTCACTTATCCTTCAACCCATTCACCCTTTCAGTCATTCACCATCCCTTTCTCTCTCCATTCTCCTTTCACTTGTCCAGCCATCCTTCCTGCCACCCACCCATCTACTCATCCATTAATGAATCCACCCATTGACCCTGTTACTCATCCATCCTTTCACTCATCCATACATCCGTTCTCTCATCCATCCACCCTTTCGATTCCTCACTCATCTATCCATCCTTTTGTCCATCTACCCCCTTTCACTCACTCATCAATCCATACATCCACCCTTTCACTCATCCATCCCTCTATTCACCCTTTTTACTTAACAATTCATCAATCCATCCATCCTTTCACTCATCCATCCACCCATTCCCTTGCCCATCATCTACCCTTTCACTCATCCATCCATCCTTTCACTCACCCATCTACCCTTTTACCCATCCATCTACCCTTCCACCCATACATCTATCTATTTACCTTTTCTCTCATCCATCCTCCCACTCACTTACTCATCCATCCATCCTTTCTTTAATTATCTATCCATTTACCCATTCATTCATCCATTCATCCTTTCACTAATGCATCCAGCCATTCACACATTCCTTCACTTATTTACTCACCCACCTTTTCACATTATGAGATGAGCCTTTGTCTGCAGAGTTGCAGACAGAAGAGGCCCATCAAGAACTTCACCTCGCTGTAGTTCCTAATGCAAGGGTTGTGGTGGGGAGGGTTCACTATGCCCCTGCACATAGGCAATCTGAAAACTTAGAAGTCATGAATCATTCATGATGCACAGTGCCAGGATGTGAGGTGACTGTGACATGGTGTTGTTTCCAGGGCTTTAAGTGGGGTAAAAAAAACGGGGGTGTCTCTTCAAAATGGTTGTTGGATGTAATTAAGGGCGTGGCTTAAAACACCTAGGCTAAAAATCTGTGATTAGCATAGTGTTCCGCCTAACTAGTATAATTTTTTTCTGTCACTGCATCCAGATATATAACACAGCAAGTATCATTACACTAACAACAAGCCAGGACTATTGGCTTGGTGAATGGTTGTTAGTTGCTTAAAATAAAAAAGCAGCAACATGGCTTTGTTGAATATAATATTGAAATGCGTCAGTTCTAAAATGATGAGACAGTGAAAGAACTATAACCCTTTCTATTTAACTTGTTTCATAGGCTTCATTATATAAACTGTATTCTCAAGTTGCAGTATGGGCGTTTTACCTTTTATCCATATAACAGAATTCCCTGCTGTACACTGAGGCAGGAGGAGGCCACCACATGCTTTAACAGCCCAGACTGCCCCATTGTCATTCTGTATGTGGCAATTAGCCTGAATGCAGAATGACAATGGGCAGGGTGGGGCTGCTCTTGTGCTCAGAGGAGTGCGAGGGAGCCCTATCAGGGGGTTAAGGCTTCTCGCAGGAGAGCAGTGCTGCACCCTATAATGGCCATAATTACGGACAAAAGGCGTCCAAAAAAGGGATCCTCACGGACAACGGACGTGAGGTCCAAATTACGGACGGTCCGTAAAATTTACAGACGGTTGGTCACCCTATATGGCTTGTATATAATATTGAAAAAGCTTCCACTTAAAGCCCTGGTGACACCACGACAATGTTGCTGCTCCTGAGTTTCAAAAAGCGAAAGGAAATCCGTGCTCACTTGGCAAGACTTCATGCCGTAACTTCTCCACTAATGAGAAGTGATCAGTGTGAGCAGGCACACATGGATGTGCCTGCTGTCACTGTAGTCAGGAAAAAAAGGACCGCCTGTGCCAGGCAGTGGCATAACGAAACTTGAAGGGGCCCCCCTGCAAGGTACACAGAGGGGCCCCCGCTCTGAATTTAATCCGGTGCTATCAGGCCTGAGTACTGTGCTGAGAGGGCCTCATGCCACTCGCCCCCCCCCCCCCCGCACTGTGGGGGCTGTGTTACACCCCTGGTGCCAGGGCACAAAACAGAGCCCTATATAGGCCAGTTTTGAGGCCCCCCTTAAAAAAACTGCTCAGCACCGGTGAGACCCGGCACACTAAAGGCCTGCTTTTACCCTAAACTCCCTGGAGGCACTTACTAAAATCGGCCTGGCTGCCAATAAATCACAGCCAGAAGCTGTGTTTATAATCCATATTGGACAGCAGACTGGCGCCACTTCTTTCGAGGTTGACACTCCCTCCAGAGCGCCCACACAGTTTTATGAAAAAGAGGATGCTGAGAGCCGGAAGACATCTTTATATTCTAAATTAAACACAAACGTTTACAATGCTACAAACCCAAATAAGCTCCTGCGTGTGCTAGGGATAACAGACGACACATTGTCTCCCATTCCAGTTCATTTAACAAATTATTGGATGTTGTATGTACTGACAGTATCAGTGTTCTTCTAGAAATGCTCATTTTTATTTCATGTCCATAATTGTACTATATGAAAGCATATAAATTATTTTAACTAAGTGGACTAACACCTGCAAACAATGACTCGAAACAAGGAAAGCCAAGGGCTGGAACAGTTTGAGTCCCAGTGCCAGTGCTAGCAACCCAGCCCGATGGCACCCAGGGCCAGAATACATATTTTTAAATATATCTCAGGGCTGTAAATAGAATGGTTATGGGATGTTTAGGGATAAATCAATGTTATACTACTGAAAATCGAAAAGCGCCTAGAAATGTGCAGGGAATGTTAGTGCAGCAGTCAGCGCTCTCGTGTGAGTCAGGAGAATGTGTCGGCACTCAGCACAGTGTCTCCAACAGTTCAAAAACCCTGTTCCATCACGCTCTTCCAAGGCCCGGTATTTCGCACATCATTTGCAGCGCCACCCACCCTCCATAAAATCAGTCACGGATGAGCCTCACCTCGACGAAGGGGCTTTTAGCCCTGCTGATGACGCAAGCACCATGCTTCACGCTGCCAGCAACCCGCGGAGCGCGGCTTCTGGGCCTTTTATGCTCAAATAGAATTTGTGTAAAGATTCAATAATGAACATGAAAATGCTTTTGCGCGACCTCCAGGCAGGCATCGTTAGTGCTGCAGAAAGGGAGATTCATAGCCTTTAATTTCCTTCCAGGCTTCTATCCCTCTAAGTGCCTCACAGGGCTTGTGGGCCCTGCTGCCCTCACAGTGTCCTTCCGCTTGTCAGGAAAGAGTGCCCTACACTGTGATACAGTTGGAGGGCAGGGAAATCATGGGTCAGAGTGAGAGGTGCGTTCTGTGCTGACAACCAGGGTCAAACTCTAATGAGACAATATTTGGTCCAAAATGGAGGTATAAGTGCCTATTTTACCATGCTTGCTTGCACATTTCCTAGTTACAGTGGCGGCTCCTCCCCTAATGAATCTGTGGGGCATATTCTCAAGAACGTGTGATAACCATCGCAAAAGTAACAACGCAACGTGCAACATTGCAGTCTATTGTGGGAAAATTACGCTGTGTTAACAAAGCATTCTCAACATGGCGGTACCATGCGATAGTCTCCAGATAACTTGTCAAATGTCCGCATTAAAAGCCGCAAAAATGCAACATGTAAACGCCAAAATTCTTACAATGAGGCCAATTGCGGTACAAAAAGCCCTGAAAACCAGTGACCGGGCTGCAAATCCCACGCGTCTGGCGGGAAAAAGCACCATAAGAGCAGAGTAAATAAACGGTGAGATGACAACGTGCGAACACAACTCCACAGCAGTGAAGCAGAACAAATTACCATTGTTCAAATCAGATAGGCAATTCCCCACTATCAGCCACAATGTACATCGACATGCATTCAGTATGTAACCTGCGCCAATGCGGAAACAAACATGGAACACACTGTGAAACCGCATCTCCCCCTCACATTGCAGAGGGACAAGCAACACCCCCTGCACAACGACGTGCCATGTCCATGATCAAACAAGAATGAAAGCACAGACTAATGTAGGGGCAGTGACTCTCCCTTATGTACATGTTGCCCATGCTGTAGGGCTCGAATCACAGGGTGCATCCCTGCATCATGGCGGCACATATCAGAGCACAAAAGAATCCCTGTTGCCACTTGTAGGCCACAAATGACAACTTGGGACACATGTGAAACGCCAAGAATGGACTGTGACACACAGAACTGGCACTTCGAATACGTGACACCATAAACAGCCCCACTGCACAGAGGTGACACACCCACCATCCATTAACAAATCCCTCAATTGACAGCACAGCATATCGCACCCACACTGGTCTGAGTGAAGTGCCTGTACAGATGAGTAACATGCGTGCAGGGAATGTGTAACGGAATGCTGTATTAGCACATGCAGTGCCTGTGGTCAGTCAACGTACTGTGCCATTACTGCTAAGGACCCACACAAAGTGACGTCAACCAGAGAAGAAATTGTCAATGATGCAGTCCCTAAGGGCTATTCCTGCTGTGGCTGCAGTGGGGTGTGGTCCACCTGCCTCATCTTCATCATCATCATCTGGTGCATCAGGCACTGGTGTCCATGGGGCCTTGCAGCGGACACATATGTTGTGCAACACACAAAATGCAACAATCATCTTGCACACGAGGTCTGGGCTGTACAGGAGCTTACCACCTGTGGCGTCCAGGCACCTGAAACGTGACTTCAACACGCCAAATGTGCACTCCAAGATGCCCCTGGTGCATTTGTGGGCCACATTGTACTGCCTCTGGGCCTGTGTTTTCAGGGCTCGGAGAGGTGTCATCATCCAAGCGCAGAGTGTATATCCTTGACCACCTGTGACAGTGCAGAGAGACATTAGTCACAACTACATTCTGCATGATGTGTTGGCAGGCTCACTGGTGCATTGGTGTGTGATATGTGTGACTTTGTGATTCATGTACGACATGTACTGCGTGTTGCACATGAGCTGCATCACTGTGTACAATGTAGCCTCACTGCTGCACCTCCTCCCCGAGCACATTCATTAGTATGCGCAGCACGATTACATCACATACACCCCTACGGCACACCATTGACATGCCTGTCTGCGCATGTCTACAAGCCTGAGTACGACACAATGATGATACTGCGCAGAATGTGGCCGGCCACGTGTGTGTAGGCCCATAGTAAGGACAGGGCTGACAAAGATGTAGAGCATCTGCCTGGCTGAACTCAACATGCAGTTGAGGGTTCATCTTTGGCTCATGCCGCGCGAATAGCAATACACACAGCAGTTGGCATGTGTGATCCCGGACCCTGAGCGGGCATGCCCTCCCCCATTTACCCCTTCAGCCAACCATGCACACCGGGGGCATGCGACATAGCAACATTGTCGATTGCATGACGGGTGGCGCAGACACTACAACAGAGACACACGCATCAGCCACATCCTTGGCAAGGCCCACACTGAACCACACCCAGATCCACGTGTGAAGGAGCCACACCCCTACGCAGTACTTTTGTACGCCTGTCCACTCGCTTACGCTCACAAGAAGATACAACACAGTTACATGTACCAGGTCTACACCACTCCCTGCGGTGACATAGTTGTGCACGCTGTACACAGCACAATATAATGTGGAATGGCCCCGGTCCCACATGCATACATATTGACCACACATAAACACTGAGTGAGTTTGTGGCACAGGCTATGGGCAGGTGCGCCCGGTCCCTTTTATTGCCAGGGTCACATCTCCAGTGATGCCTGTGCTGGATGGGTGTCGGTTAGTGTAAGCCACCACTCAGGGGTTGGTTGGTGCTGGCAAAAACCACAACAGTGAGCAGAGAATCAGCAGTACAAGGTTCGGACATCATGGGTCCCTGACTTGAGCAGCACAGAGTTTGTTGCACAGCGGCCGGCACAGGCACACCGCCACAGGACTGTGACTTGCGGTGCACTGAAGTAGGGCCACACGAGCTGAGCGTGTACCCGTCAATGTCCAAGGGGAATGTTGCACAGGGTTGCGAAGAACAGTGGAAGGTGTCCTCTAGGGCAGGATTCAGAGGACAGAAGCAAGCAGCAACAGGCAAATGGCGTAGTTGATTGCCACAGACTCCACTTTTCCCCCTTGTCAGTATCAGCTACATGTAAAGGGAGACAACCACCAGCCCATGGGCCCAGAGGCCACCGACTTATGAACAGAGATCGACCATGAATTTCAGGGCACACACTCAGGGACACCAGAGCTGGAAGGGGATGCAGTCTGCAATGAGGCCTGTACAGTGACATTGACTCTGCCATGTAGAGGGTATGACTCCGTTCAAAATGTGTGACCTACTCCACCGCAGTGTGTGCTGGAGCCAGAGGTGATTAGGGGCACACAGCCCTATGTGGTAGGCAAGCGCTGCACAGAGTCAGTGGCACCAGTGCAGTTGATGGTAGTGTACCATCACTTCTGTAAAGGTGGGCCTGATGCGCGTTTTCCCGTTACTCATCTCCTTGTGTACTGTGACATGTACACTGCCATGACGATATCAAGATTCAGTTCCAAAAATGCTACCTAGTTGACCGCAGTGTCGGCCAGAGGCTGCGGTCAGCGCGGGTTAACAGCTGTCGAGCCATCTCCTCCTGGATCTCTAACACACGACGTTGGAATGGCATTTGTATCAGATTAGTTGGTGACATAGGTAGTGGCAGTTGAGCTGAGTGGGTGTTTAGCCAGCGAAGATGCTGTGTCCTGCCTGTGACGGACTGCATTGGGTGTGAGGCCTGCAGGACCGCAGTGCAGGCTGAAGGCTGCAGTCAGCAAGTGCCCACAGACACATTTGGTGCGAGTCCTATGCACGGCCTTGGTGGCACCACACTGAAGGAGTATAGTGACCTAACCTCAGCCTTAAATAATGTACTCTGCCATGGTGTAATCAAGACTCAGTTCCAAATGTGTGTCCTGCTTGTCTGCTGTGTATGCCGGTGGAGTATGTCAACAATAATGTAGTTCAGCTGGCCTGTGTTGCAGAGATCGTGATGGTTCGAGGAGGTTGCCAAGGTCGTGGGCTTCAGGCTTGGAGCTGGCACCGGCACGTGGTGGGCCCTCTTTGACACATGCGGTGTCAGCAGTTGGGCATTAAGGCCTGGGTGCGCAGGGGCGGGCAAGACTGGTTCAGGGACCAGTATCCAGATGTGAAGCAGGCACACAGGATCGCAGGCAACCACACGCACGGCGACAGCGTCTGCCTCTTGGCAGGGTGAGAGGTGCCACCCTGGCAGAGACATTGGGCATTCCGGAAAAGGACCACGCACAGAGTTACGCACCTTTTATTCACAGCGCTACGCTGGCCTGGCATATGCTGGGCCAGCCCACTCTACGCATGCTTATGGGGGGGATGTGACAAGCTACATTTCCTTGATCTCCCTCACTGGCTGGGGTGACATGGTTGCGTCCACTGTCCACTACACTCCATACACCAGCGGTGTATGTAGATATGGATATGTGTGTCGTCTACATACTGCAGTCTGTCCGGCACATCCAGGCCACACTTGGCATTGTGTACATTTTCATTCATGGGTCACTTGCCTCCTTAGCACATGTCTGGTTCCCACCTCTCCCCACAATCTGCTATTGTGTGGCTGAGGTGCCATGCTGTTGATTGCTTGTGTACATGGCTAGCCCAGGTTCCCACAGTAAGTTGTGCTGACATGTCTGATGGGTGGGCATGTTGTTTGGCATTTTGTATGTGAGTTTGTAATGTGTGCTTTCCCAGAGTTGTGAGTTGCATGATTGTGGAGTTGAGGTGTGCGGTGTGTTCATTTGGTACTCACCAACGAGCAGAGCATTTCCGTAGGTGCCATCCTGGAAGCGCCCGTTGATGATGGACTGTCGGAAGATGAATACATCATGCACACTACCTGGGTAGTTGGCGACGACATTGGGGAAGAGTCTCCGGTGGTCCACTACTGCCTGCACATTGTTGGAATGTGTGTGCTTTCTGTTGCGGTAATTGTGTGCCCTGTCAGCAGGGGGCACAAGCAGGATATGTGTACAGTCTATTGCCCCCAAAACGTGTGGGAATCCAGCTATGGCGTAGAAGCCTTACTTGGTCTCCAGCTGTTCCTGCACAGTGTGGGAGAAGTATAGGTACTGGGATACCAAGCTGATAATGGCATTCAGGACAGGTTTGAGGAACTTTGATAGGGCTGGCTATGAGACTTCTCCGACTCTGGCCGTTGTTGGTTGGAAGGTACCAGAGGCCAGCAGCACAGCCAGCAGCTTTGTCTGAGGTGGAATGTTGGTTGGCCGCTGTGTTGGTACCGTCAGCTTGTGGGGAATGATGTTCAGGATGCGGAGGATGGTTGTCCTTTTGAGCCTGTAGTACGCAATGACATTCTCTGGTGTTAAGTCTGTGAGGCTGGTGTGTTTTCTGAAGGTCTGTGGTCTGTGTCTGCGTTGTTTCTGTGGTGGTCCGGGGGGTGGTGGTGGGCCTGATGGTGGTGGTGGTGGGTGATGTGGCCCTCTTGGGTGTCTGAGCTGCATTATCAGTAGCTCCTTGGCATCTGTTGTTCTTCTGGTGTGGCGGTGATCTGGGCTCCCTTTTATGGTGGCGGCTGCCATCCAACTTTGCACCAGGTCAGAGCAGGTGTTCATCTCCCGCTGCTAACGTGCCTTATCGCATGTTTTGTGGTCGTATCGACGATCTGGCTGGTCGTAGAGAATGTTGCGGAGTCGTGTTGTCGCAGCTTTTTGCACGGGAATGCCTACTCTGCTTCTCATTAGCGATAGTTGCTGGGGTCACCTGTAGCGATTTGTTTTTAGGCTGCTATCGCAGGTTAACTGGTGCTATGGGCTGTTAGCACCAGCTTGTGAATTGGGTGATACATTTATCGCGATTTTGGCTGCGATAAAGTGCTGTTAACTTGGCGATAGCTCCTTGAGAATATGCCCCTGTGTTTATTATTGTTTTCTTTTTCTCTGTAGCATCCTCTAGGGGCAGGGCCATGAGGGCGACAAGCAGAGGGGCAGTGTTAGGTGCACTGGTTATCAGTGCGCATGACGGTTTGGCCAGCCCTCCCAGGCCAGTCAAACCGTTATAACCATCATGCACACTGAAGCTCTCGCCAACCCCAGCCGAGTTGCTGGGAGGGAGAGAGCAGGCACAGGCTCCCAGTTTAACTAGGAGCGCAAACCCATGGTGTTCACGCCAATTCCTGGTGCTGCTTTCATGCAGCTTTAGGATTGGCCGAGGGGTCTCTGAGAGACTGTGCCTGCAGTGCATGGTGACAGAGCGAGAGAGGTTCGTCAGAGCATTGAACAGGTAAATTCATTCATTATTATTATTTTGGTTGTCCGTCCCCAGTCCCCTCACTCCCTCCACCCCGTCACTTTGCCCAGACACCAGCCGCTACAGGTTGTGGATCTATATAGTGGCGTAACAATGGGCCCTGCAGCGTCCAAGTTGCGAGGATCCCCTGAACTCCAGGGGGATCCCTCCAGCACTCTGCACAAGTGGACCTGAGAGATCCTGACTGGTCAAGTGCATGGGGGGCCCCCTTGATACACGTTGCTGGGGGCCCCCTCAAGTTTTTTTTACATCACTAGATCTATCTCAACAGAGAATCCATATACAGGAATACTCCACCAAGACTCTTTTTATGCCATGTTTTTCTGACTCCCATCTCTTACTACATAGGGGCTGATTATGATGAGTGTTGGAAAGCCTCCGACATCAGGTCGGAGGCTTCCCTACACTCATCGTCAGTTTCAATTTCAACCGGCTGATTATGTTACATCCGGTAAGAATTTAAAGTGGCCCGTAATCCAAATTGAAGGAGTTTCCGCTTTCTGGATTACGATGCACATTTTCCAGCAGGGTTTCAATGCCAGACTTTCTGACATGGAAACACTGTTGGAAAGGGTGTTCCGGGGCCCCTGGAAGGGCCCCCCTCTGTTTTTGGCCTCCGGACGGGGCTGAGGGGGCACCATAGGTTCCCCCTTGTTGATCCCTGCACCTTGTGGCAGGCACCTTGAGGTGCCAGCAAAGCGGTGCAGGGATGTACACAGACTCCCATTCCTCTATGGGAGCTTGTGTTATAGCTGGTTTATGGCCGTAACACGAGCTCTCATGGAGGAATGGGAGTATGCGACCACACCATGTGCTGGCGCATCATAATTAAGGCTCCCAGTTTTCCGTTTAAACGGATTCATACATATAAATACAGACGGAAACCTTTTTGGTTTTTGTCTATATTTATATATAGAAACGGGAAAATACTTACAAAATATTCCTGCCGCCTCTGTGCTCCACTATGAAATCCGAGTCAGAGGTGCACAGGGGCTGCCAAAAGAAATCGGAAACTGCTGAATAAGTGCAGCTGAGAGCGCCATGTCTGCAGAGACCTTCAGCACCCCTCACAGCAGTTGTTATTCAAGGTTTAAATTGTTCGATCAGTGCAAGCAGCTATGTCCATTAAGAGGTGTGAAAACACCCCAGGACATCGGCTGCAGGCCCAGCAACCTTTTGTTTTGACTTTCCTATGGGAAGACCAGAGTGACATTTTTAGAATTATCACCCAGCACATCATTGTTTGCATCACATGCTGCTGCAGCAGAAAACCCAAGCACCATCAGGGCTCTAGAGCTTGGAAGTTACATTTGACATGGTGGCAAAATGTAGACACCAAATAAAATATAACATTGCACAAAGCTTTCCTTTGTCAAATGAACCCTCTGTATGTTACATAGGTCGCCTTCCTTCTACCCTAAGTTTAACTGACACCTCACGCCGGCTGCTCCAGAGGGAAGGGAGGTTTCATCTGTGGCTCCCCTCTGCCGTTCTAGGTAGAGAGCACACAACTCCCGCTACACTGGGAGAAAAGCTGCAGGCTGCAAAACACGGGCGACTAATGCGACACTGCCGCCTATACCGATGACCACTGTGCATCATGTCAGTTCCCTCTCACTGCATTCCTGTCTCTATACCCTCTTGCTTCACCATCCCCTCATTTAGCTCAGCTAAAGAAGAGTCAGGCTGTGTGTAGTGTACCAGAGAAACAGATAGAGACAGAGGTGGGAGAAGCCGATGACCCTTCAACTCTGACATGGCAGGTGCTCTAGCTACTCAAGATGTTGTGGTCCAGGGTAGGACTGGACCTTCCTACCTCGAGTAAAATCACACCCGACCACTGTGCACTGTTGCATGAAAAAAGTTTTCCAATTTTATTTTTCAACCAAAAATATGTTTTTTTTTGTGATAAGGAATTTGCTAATACAATTGCATTTTCAGAAACTCAATACATTGTATTAATATTTAAACATTCATTTTTCATTGTTGACAACAAAAAAGTTAAATTAACAGAACGAAAATGACTAGTTTTTCAGGCATGAACATTATATCCACTTTTCAAGAATGCCCGATGCATTTCGAGCCCAAGGTGGCTCTTCTTCCGGGGCCTGAAATCTAAACAAATGAAACACTCTTTTAAATTGAAATGTCAGACAAGCATGGGGCCATGTAATATACATTTAATCATCTTAACATCCTTATGCACCAAATAATAAAAATTATAATGAAAGTAGGTGACATGAAACCTCCACCTAGTGCCCGGTGAACCCTAATGCTAAAAAACTGCGAATAAAGCTTACCCTCCTCGTGGTTGTATGCCACTTAATCTTGTTATGAAACAATGGGTATAACAGTTTTCATGGAATCTCCACTATTAACAACCATCTCAAAAGCGCTGGGCTTACTCGTGACTCAAAAAAGCTAAAAAAAACTCACCCTCGGTGAAATCGTTAATCACTTCCCGTTTTGCTACTGAAACACGTGATTCCGCTGGAAAAGCAGAAAACAAGGCAACCTTAGTGAACCTGATCTGCGACTCGGTGAATCTACAAGAACATAGCCGCACTAATGCTGGCGCGTACCTCAATTGCTCCTTGCGCGTTATTCTCTGCCGTCTCTCATGAGTTTCACTCGATCGAAAAAATCTGTTGTCAATAAACACAAACGTAACCTCCATCTTTACGCTACCTCCGTGAAGTTTTCAACCAATCCGGACTCTGCGTTTCTCGGTCGCGTCATAAACAAGCTGGAACGCTAACCTAACAGCACGTAATGCCAACAGGATACGTGAAACACTATGCCCACGTGATCCGCAGCCCGAGGCTGTCAATCATTGAGCTACTCGACGCAGAAAAAAAAACCGACCTGTGGGTGGGTTAATAAAAGAACAGATCTATAGCGTTGTCCTTCGCAATAGCGACGCCGCGAAACCATCAGAGGCAAAGAGTGATGGGAACATGCAGTGTGTCAAAAAAGTGAGAATTTCTGAACACAAAAGCACCATTAGAAATCAGTACACCAAAAGTCCACTAGCGGTTCACTGGATGGAAGCTAAACACAGCATAGCCCAACTACAGTTTTCAGTACTAGAAAATATTCAACACCATGAAGGGATGGATCTCACCAAATCCCTTCTACAGAGAGAAATTTACTGGATAAAAAAGTTAGAAACGCAGGATCCTAAGGGTTTAAATGAAAAAATTGATTTCTCATGTTTTTTATGAATAAAACGCTTACATTGATTCTGCACTATGCAAAAATGTGTGAAGCACTGGTTTTTCACAACCCCAGCATTGTTAAATATCTTAAATATGTTGAATGCACCTGTTATTGTTGTTTATTGAGTCTATTATTATTTTTCTTTTGACACACTGCATGTTCCCATCACTCTTTGCCTCTGATGGTTTCGCGGCATCGCTATTGCGAAGGACAACGCCATAGATCTGTTCTTTTATTGACCCACCCACAGGTCGGGGGTTTTTCTGCGTCGAGTAGCTCAATGATTGACAGCCTCGGGCTGCGGATCACGTGGGCATAGTGTTTCACGTATCCTGTTGGCATTACGTGCTGTTAGGTTAGCGTTCCAGCTTGTTTATGACGCGACCGAGAAACGCTGAGTCCGGATTGGTTGAAAACTTCACGGAGGTAGCGTAAAGATGGAGGTTACATTTGTGTTTGTTGACAACAGATTTTTTCGATCGAGTGAAACTCATGGGAGACGGCAGAGAATAACGTGAAAGGAGCAATTGAGGTACGCACCAGCATTAGTGCGGCTATGTTCTTGTAGATTCACCGAGTCGCAGATCAGGTTCACTAAGGTTGCCTTGTTTTCTGCTTTTCCAGCAGAATCACGTGTTTCAGTAGCAAAACGGGAAGTGATTAACAATTTTACCGAGGGTGAGTTTTTTTGAGCTTTTTTGAGACACGAATAAGCCCAGCGCTTTTGAGATGGTTGTTAATAGTGGAGATTCCATGAAAACTGTTATACCTATTGTTTCAGAGCAAGATTAAGTGGCATACAACCACGAGGAGGGTCAGCTTTATTCGCAGTTTTTTAGCATTAGGGTTCACCGGGCACTAGGTGGAGGTTTCATGTCACTTCCTTTCATTATAATTTTTATTATTGGGTGCAAAAGGATGTTAAGATGATTAAATGTATATCTCATGGCCCCATGCTTGTCTGACATTTCAATTTAAAAGTGTTTCATTTGTTTAGATTTCCGGCCCCGGAAGAAGAGTCACCTTGGGCTCGAAATGCATTGGGCATTCTTGAAAAGTGGATTTAATGTTCATGCCTGAAAAACCAGTCATTTTAGTTCTGTTAATTTACCTTTTTTGCTGTCAATAGCTCATGAATGTAATAATGAATAATCAATGAAAAATAAATGTTTAAATGTTAATACAATGTATTGAGTTGCTGAAAATGCAATTGTATTAACAAATTCCTTATCACCAAAAATAAAACATATTTTTGGTTGAAAAATAAAAATGGAAAACGTTTTTCCTGCAACAGTGCACAGTGGTCGGGTGTGATTTCACTCGCGGTAGGAAGGTTCAATAGTAGACACGTGAGGACAAGCGTGCTACCACTGTCGCACGCACTTGAGCTTCTAAACTTTGTTAAGATTTAAAACATATTGTGTTTACAGCGGAGTGCTTCTCCATTGTATATTCACCAGGGTAGGACTGGGACAGAAAGTAGGTTTAGTTACCAAAATACAAGAGGCCTCCATTAGTGAATTAGAAAGCTAAACATGTTGCCCATGTTTGCGAATTGGGACGGTTTGAACTTGTAAATACATGCTATATAAGTGTTTTGCAAGGTATGAAAGACTGCATGGATTTGAGCCTGTAGTAGGCAATGTTAGTTTTAATATTGGGGAAATCAAAGTAAAAACAGTAAAAACAGCTAAACAACCTAGTGCATGTATGCATGTCAATTTAAATAAATGAGGAAAAATACTAGCAACATTGTCTTTTTTTCTTACTACAAAAATAAATGTGGATAAATACAGATAAAATGACCAAAAAATAAATATGGATAAATACAGACGGAAATGTTAAAAAAATAAATACCATAAAACTGGGAGCCCTAATCATAATTATGCGGTTGGTCTCGTTTACATGACGGTGCATCCGCTCGACATCGAAATAAGCCCTCAGTGTTTTCTCATCTCCCCCTAATCCTAAACCTAAACCCAAACTTTTATCTAACCCCAACCCCATTTCTACATTTTTCAGGTTTAAATATTTTTATTGAATGGAAACAACAAAGAAACAAAAACATCTTACAGGGCTAATCCCAATATAGTTGATCCATATTAACAACCACAAAATGCCCACACTATGATCTTACAGACAAATACTCACCATATTAACCATAAACTCACTATTTTCAAACTTACCATTGTTCCAAGTAATATATGTGACAAATATTTTTGTGTTCAAGAAGGAAAGCTAGGGAGGAAACAAATGGGAAAGCAAGACGCAGGGAAATGAAGTAGGAACAAAAGATATATATATTTATATGCATTTATTTCTTAATAACGTAGGCGCTGTTTGCGGAATGCGTACAAAACGTTCCAATAGAGGTTCATCCACTTTGGCTCCCTCATGAACAGTTTTGTTCTGATCTGTCAAACAGGAGAAATAAAAAGGAGAGTGTCCCAAAAGTGTGAGTTCCCATTTTAATTCCCAGAGGATGTTTTTGCTCTATGATACAGAAAGAAACTGCTTAACGGAGTTACACCAAACCTGCTAGGACTGTGTTTTGTTGGTTTGGGTTAAATTCATTCAGTATATTTCAAGGAATTAGCATTTAAAAACAGGCTCGAGTTTGGCACGAAAGGGCTAACCATCAGAAAATATTAGAGGTATATTTACAGTTGAGAATCTGAAGATATGCTCGAGTCACAAAATTAAAAAGAATATAAAACTGATTATCCTTAGGGAGTTTTTTCTCCCATGAACCATTACGGCTCTGTGGATCCTAAGAAGTGTAGAACCCCAGGACAAGCTTCACACAATGACTGGACTGCCTGGCATGGTGCTGCAGCTGACCCCCACTATGTACTGTAGGATAACACGAACAAAGGAGGTCACACCCCTGTGAATATTTGGGCACAGGGCCTGAAAAGATGTGAGCCCTACAGACCACCGTTGCTGTGCTTGACTAAAGGCTGTCTGCTACAGAGGTTGAATGTCAGTGAAGGGTGGGACGATGTATCTGCTCGTAGTCCAGGCCCTGCACCCGGCCCATGCAGTGTACAAGTTTGAGACCCCATGCAGTGTACAATTTTGAGACCATCAGTCTCATCCCCACTGCTGGCAATCAAAGGCTGTCCACTGTGGATGTTAAATGCTCCCAAAGCATGGACTTCAGGTAGTAGTAACCAGAGGTGCCATGTGGCACCACATGTCTATCGCTCACAAACAAAGGCCACCTGTTCACATTGGGGCTGAGGGCCTGGCCTGCGAGGCCCTTCAGTCTGTCACTACTGTGGGCAATAGAAAGCAGTATACAATTCAGAATAGCTAAGGTTTGAAAACAGCAATTGAATGCACAATTCCTGGCATAGGTAGGATACAAGGGCTTATCATTGGGGAGAAGAGTTGACCTAACGGCTAGGGTGCTCGACCTCGGACCTGGAGGAACTGGGTTCGAGTCTCGGTAACGACGCCAAAACCTCCTGTGATTCTGGGCAAATCACTTAATCTCCCCGTGCCTAAAATGAAAGTAACTGGAAAAACGTAAAAATGTAACGTAACTGGAAAAATATGTAAAGCGCTCTGATACCTGAATCGGTTCGGGTCTAGTACGCGCTATATAAAACTCTGCAAAAAAAAAACAACAACATTATATGCAGTCAGCCCCTGCTGCATATATCTACAACCCATATCATGTATGGTTAAGTTGTCTACTAAAGTTTTATGCAGAGACTGCAACTATTTCCCACTAGTGACACTCAAACTGTGTAAACAACAGTGGTTAGAACTTAACTTAGGCTTAGATGCAAAATCAATTCCACATTGAATGTGATTCAAAACACAGAAAGTCACTAAAAACACAAAGGTTAAAGTGAAGTTATGGTTAGGTTTGCTTAAAAAAACCATAATGTATGTTTAAAAAACCTCTGAAATGGAGTGAAAAAACACAATCATAATTTGTAGTTATGGTTATAAGCAGAACCTAAAAACTACTTAAATTCAGCAATTATGGTTCAGTAAAATAACTACACATTGCACTCCACATGCACTGCTTATGACTTCACATATTACATTATTCACCAAAAGAAATGGATAGATAGCAGCTTAGATGACTTGCTAAAAGCATCCAAACCCGAGGGCTCTAAATCCTTTTGGTATATACTTGCCCATCGCAGCATGAAAGATACTCACTAATTGCAACACCACATCCCGCTTGTTGTTGAGAACAACATTTTAGCTCACTGTGTAATGATACTGCTTCATCAGGTGATAAAACATCTCAGCCTAATGCGAGTTTACTTGCATAACCTATAAGAAAGACTAGTAGAGTGTCGACCCTGTTTTTCACCCTAGATGAGACTAAAAGAGGTATCAACCATCTTAAGCCAAGGAAGGCTACTGGCCTGATAAAATTCCAGTCAACCTTTATCCTTCAAAATAGGAAGCATTGATCCTATATATTAACACGCTATCTAACCATATTCTGGGAGGTTAAAACATACCAGAAACATGGAGTGGTGCAGAAGATATTCCTGTGTATAAAAAGGGTGATAGGAACAACCCTGGGAACTACAGTCTCATAAGTCTTACTGATCATCTCCAAAAGATCTTTTGCCATCAGGAGTTGGATAAGATTAAGGAATGGATATCTGATGCTAAATAGTATTCTATACCCACTGCAAGCAGGATTTAGAGAGAAGACCTGAACCATAGACCCCATTTTTCGGTTTCTGTTAACTCAATGGAAATATCTCAAGTTAACTTGGCACCATCTCTATGTGGCCTTTATAGTCCTTGAATCAGATTTTGATTTGGTCCCTAGGAGTAAGCTGTAGTGAGTGCTGGATCAGATGGGGATGGACCTTTCCTTACTAAACATACTAATGATGCTGCATGAATCAAATTACACCCAGGTGAGCTGGGGTCCCAGGGGGAACTTACCAAATGCATTTTGATCTAGCATGTTGCCTGAAAGGCCTATGTGTTAGCCCTAGCTTTATTTTCATTGTACATTAACAATGTACTCAACCGTCTATTTGATTACACCCATGATTCTCCCAGACTGTGTGGTAGGTCTACACCTGCGCTAATATTTACTGATGACATCTTGTTGATTTCTAACATGGGGATGCAATATCTTTTGAACAAATGTATGCTTTTCTATGATGAGAGGGTTCATGAGGTCAGCACATCCACACCTCTGTATATGTGTTTAAATCCCCATAGATCTCAGAGAGGTTGTTTTAGCATTAAAGGGATTTCATTACAGAGAGTGGAGAAATTTGACACCCTGGGCATTTCAATAGATAAATCAATCACCTGGTCTTTACATATGGGAAAACTAAGTGCCGCTCTCTTGTATAGAGCACCTGCTGTAGTGAAAAGGTATTGAGCCCTCCCTGGTGGTATCACCCTACCAGGGTGTAATTAGGCTCCGATGATGAAGCATACCTTTACTCCCATATCTTTGGATACCCCGTTGGGACTGCTAAGAAGTGCCCTCATTGGACTCTTCCCCCTTTCCGCCCCTTTCTTCACCTGGTTTCTCATCTATGAAATTAGATACAAAAGCACAACACCAAAAAAGGGCTTTTCAGTTATTGGGATTTATCGTGCAAAGGTACAGAGTGATGCGTTGCGTGCAGCCGAGACCTGGGGGCACATGGGAAAAAAGGAGGTGACTACTAATAAAAGTGTAAGTGTATTTCTTAGATCTTTGTTTAGTTTGCCAAAGAGTGCCCAAATCATTCCACTAGCTAGTCTTAAGCGGATCAGAGAAGTAGCAGAGCTAAGACCCTTTTTATCCTGGGTGCATTTGTGAAGCACACCAGAGCTGGAACCCTATTGGAATGAACTATCCCAGGTTATGAGTATTCTCAACTCAACAACTATTGAATGGCTTAATCATCTAAAATCTACCTTCTATGTGATAGGCCTTAGTCCACTGTGGATCACCCCATCCACAATAACCAAGGACATTAAACCAGCTGCTAAAAATCTGCATATTGGTCTCATACATTAGATCACGATCCCTGTAAAATCAGCATAGGATCCTTGACAGCAGCTTATTTCCAGTTTAAATGCAATGCACCCTTTGAATCATATCTCGATGTCATAAAGCCAGTTCTTGCTAAGACCCTATTAATCAAGTTTAGGTTGGGCACCCTTCAGATTGGGCACTATACTAAAAGCTGGAACAAATATGCAGTAGATTCATCTTTGTGTGGTATGTATGGAGCAACCTGTGAAGATGTGGAACACCTACTGTTTCCTCCCCCCAGCATAATAACCCTCGTAGGAAATGACCCAAACCCCCTTGTAACAATCTGGGGCTCAGAAGCTATTCAGTTGCCTCTAGAGTACCAAGAACCAATACAGCAGGGTTGATCGCATTTGCTATAAATTGGTTTTACCATGCAATCTGGATGATAAGAACACGAGCCGGAAGATCACTATAGTCATTGTATCTTGGCAAGCTTTTAGCATCCTGTTCCTCTATATATGACTGTATGGAGCTGGATGTTTTGCTCATTATATACTGTTAACTCTTTCTAGCAGCTTCCAGCAACCCAGTCCCCTATTTTAATGGGTTTTACATATTTGGATCTACAGAAGATCGAGAGTTATACGAATAATATTAACCTGAGTAAAATTCTATATTAGCAAGTTGCACTTTAGATTACTAGATCGATATAATACTGCTGCTTTGCTGGTTTAATGTTGTGAATCAAAGGAGTTGGATATTTAGCATATCTAGAGTGTTCATTGTTTATTAGCAGTTACTAATAGTTCGGTCATTTTGTGTAATCATTTTGCACATCCGGGTTTAATGAACATAGTTGTCTGACACTACTGTCACTTTGCACTTTGTGTAAGTAGAATGGTAGGTTATGGCTGTTCTGCTTTTACTTGGATATTTTTTATATTGTTTGATTGTTTTTAACCTTTCTTATGCAAGATGAGAATATGGACTTGTTTTTTTATGGGTTCTGTATTGGAAAAAAATGATTGATGATAGTGATAATATCACTCTTTAAGTGTTAAATTACATCATTAATGGCATCACTGATGACATTTAAAATAATGTATATAATGGTACAGATATTTATATATAAGTTATATCTTTTTCGACTTCTGCAATATAGACTCCAGCACAAATTCTAATCTAAACATTCCAAACATCCAGGGCTTTCCACTAACTATTGTTCCAATATGTAATTTAAAATACTATAATCAAGATGCAAACAGAACCCATCCCCTTCTTTACAAGTTTCAGGGGGAAAAAACAATATGGACCCACTATTCTTAAGCATATTTAAATCAAACCACATAATATGATTCTTTTTTCCCATAAGAAGTAACAATACCAAATCTCCCCAAAAACGGTACCATCACAAAGAGGACAACACAATTTAGTGGTCGGTTACAAAAATAAATTCAACCTACAACAAAATCATCGAGTTTTTTGGGAAGTCGATTACCCATACAGATTTGATAGCAATTAAAATGATGATATCTTCACAGACTACATCAAGTGCAATTAAGGGTTCAATACTAACAGCTCAAGCTTATAGGTCCTGTTCAAAAGGAAGTTCTTCACTCCTAGAATTATCACCCATGCCATTCTGAGAATTAGATTCTTTACAATAATCAGTGAGGGACTCATCACACCACCACCCTCTTAGAACAAAATCTACATCATCGGGATTTTAATCAGCAGTCATAGTACTGTTATCACACATGCTGGTCATGTGATTAAAATGCCAAACCATTCCTTCACTCAACTTAGCCACGTTAGTGTATAATTCAACCACGGGAACAGGTGCAGAAAATCTACTCTCCTTTTTTGTTTTGGTACTGTTATTTATTTTCATCCATTGGCCTACTTGAAGATGAACTACTACTTGTACATTTATGATCAAAATACGTCCTAGAGGCAGTTTTAGCCTTAGTTATGTTTACCTTCATGATCTCAGGGTACCTCTCACTTAGCCTCTAACTTGCCATCTAAGGATGTGATATATTTTGTAAATAGATCCTTTCCCTGCAAAATTTTTAAAAGGAGTATACCCATTACCTTAGGAGTAATGCTTATGACCAGATCAATTTCCAACATTTCCTGGTTCCATTGGCTAACTGCCGAACACCCATTAACATACAATTGATTTACAGCTCCATTTCCAGATGGATCATAAAGAGAAGTGACCTTATGAACAATCCTATCCCTATTAATAAAGGCTTTTATGGATTTGGAAGTAAACTGAGCTCCATTGTCACTTATCATAACCATGGGAAGTCCTCTCTCTGGAAGACTTCATCCACAAATTGTAAAATAGGCCTGGAGTAATTTTAATTAAGCTGGAGTAATTGGATTCGTTTTGGCAATTCGATGTTGCAAATGCAAGCAGCTGCTAAGTTTGTTGTTTGAGTCCTGTTGCATTCAACTCTATTTTCTTAGTGCAAAATTCATTATTGGGTCCATTTTAGATGAAAGGGTGCATTTTGAGCTAAGAAAATAGCACCAAATGCATAGTTATGTTCCTCACGTATTTCCACATAATCATGCATAATTTTGCTATAATTCAGCGTTATAATGCAAGTTGTGCCCACCCCTATCGTAAAACTGTGTTAAAGTCCAAAACTATGGCCATTTAGAAAACAAACCTATAAGCATTATAACAAACGATTTGCCATCATTATTCATTTCCCAAGGTGAGTCTGGGCATAGTAAAGGAACTAAAGGGAACGCAAAGTTATCTGTGTTTTATATGCTCTACAACATTCATGTAAATGAAACATTTCCTAGCTTACATAAAGAAACATTTAATTCTATTAAGGACACAGAGGCAAGGATTATGCATTTCTTTCTTTACTCTTTATTACAGCAGTTTCAAAGATTAAAACAAAAAAGTAAACACTACATATCCTATGTACCAAAGGGAGAAAGTGTCTCTGGCAACCAATAACCTATCCCAGCACAGTCTGAATGTCTATATATATTGTCACCTGTAGTCCTTCCTCTTCTTCACTGTAGGAAGTTAATGTTCAAGAAGCCTCAATAAGCCTTCGAGTCAGAGCCTATGAGTAGCATACACTCCTTTGAGTCTATTCTGAGTCATAATTGTAATACGACCAAATAACATGCACAATCCATAAACCAATCACAATTTGGCAATCCTGTAACCATTTCAAACGCAACATGGTCCTTGACCTAATAAATAAGATAACTCAAACCATATAATAAACCTTTTGGAAAAAACAAGCAAGTCACAGCATGGATATTTATAAACGCCATTATACATGAAATCGTAAATACAAAATTATGTGATACTACCTGTTACCCCAGATCAATGGGTGGGAAAGTCATATTGTAAATATGCATTGGGTGGAATAATCCTTGCCTCTGTGTCTTTAATAGGATTGAAACTTTCCTATACATAAATTAGGACATTTTTCATTCTATGTCAGAACCGGAGATGAGGATTATGCATGTTCAAAGCTTACTTACCACCAACAATGTGGCGTTATCAATAGGTTTGAAATAGAACCTTTTAAAAGTGGATTCCGAGGAGCAATCCACTGCATTCATTATGCCCTCCAGTCTACCACCTACCTGAATGGCCTTGGGTGCCATGGCCCCCCTTGACGGGTGAACCAGAGTATAGTGAGTATCAATCCCGGTCTCTGCCATAATCCATTTTACCCACCAGGCATGAGAGGAAACCACCTTGAAAGATGTCTTGATAGCAATTAATAGTTGTCTCTCACCGGGCAATCTAATATCCGCCGTCATTTCTTCATACGCCGGAATGTATCGAATTACACAAAGTTTAGGTGAACCCTCATAAGCTGGATATGTTTCTGACCTAGTATTAGTTTTGGTCCTTCAAGAAATAGTGAAGGTAACCCATTCAGGAGTGAAAACTCTTGCTGTGATGTTTAATTTTCTGACATCAGAAACTCTCTTACAAGAGATAAGACAAAGCAACATGACCAGTTTCGTCGAAATCTCCTTCCTAAAAAGGTATTCAATATTTTGCCAGTCTGAAAGAAAATGTAATACCAAATTGACATCCCATAACCCAGACTATCTGGGTACCATCAACCCAGACGTTCTGATACGCTTAAGAAGTTTACAAATTCACTGGTGTTTCTCCACCGGGATGTTATTGATGGATAATGTCCCGTCGAAATCGCCGATCTGAAAGAATTTACTGTACAATAAGCGAGACCTAAGCTATCCAGCTCTACTACGAAATACAAAATGTATGTAATCTGCATCCCAATAGGATACAGGTGTCTCTCCACACACCAATCTGTAATGTTTGACGGTCCCTTGGGCCCAGACCTGCTGCCAGCTTCGTCTGAAAGTCTGCTGGTTTCCCAACGCTGCCTGAAATCCTCCAAGGCATGAGGTTGAGGTGACCCTGCAAGACCAGTAAATATGGATGGCTGCTGGAAACCAGAAGGATCTTTGGGAATGATGAAAGTTGAACGGTGCTACCCACAACAGCTCCAATAGGGTGGGAAATCATGCCTGCTACTTCCAGATTGGAGTAACAAAGACCAAAGAAGCCCTCTGACGTTGGCTTTGCACCGCCACTCTGGCAATCAGAATAAACGGTAGGAACACATAGGCCTGACCTGTCATCCAGTCCTGTAGGTAGGAAAGCATGCAGAGCTGTGGCACCCAATCCGGTGGCCAACTGGACATACTGTGTAAGTTGAGCTTTCTGCCTGGAGGCAAACAGATCCATGTTGCACAGACTCCATTGGTCCATCAGAGCCTGGAAAACTGTTCGATCCAGTCGCCAGTCATTGGAATTCTTGATGTTTCTGGAATTCCAGTCTGCCACTAAGTTCTGAGATCCCCGAAGGTACTCCACCGTCACCGAAATCTGGTGTTGAAGGCAGTAGTGCCAAAAACCCTCTGCCTACTCCACTAACACCTTCGAACACGTATCCCCCAAGCGGTTGATGTATTTTACTGCTGACGTATTGTCCATCCTCAGAAGTACGCAGTATGATACTTTGTCTTATATCAGGGATTGGATCGTGAGTGATCCCGCGAGTAGTTCCAGGCATTTGATGTGCAAAATCAACTCTTCCTCCGTCGTTGGCAGGCTACAGCGGAGGGCTGGTTGCTGGCGCGCTCGCCTAACGACCTCACTAATCTTTTAATAATTGCACAACTCAGCTGACAGAGAGCTGAGCTGCGCACTCTGTATGATTTTAATTGCGCTGTGCTGACGGCGAACATCGCGCTCTCTGTGTTTCCTTAATAACTTGTTGATGCTGAATGCAAGTATCATGGTTGCTTTTTAAAAGTTAATTTTAGACAAACTTACCTTGTTTTCCTCGCTCTTGACCCCGGTCCGCCCCGGCTGTGTGCCGTTTGAGCGGAGGGTCAGTCTATGAGCGTCACTTCCGGCCAGGTCCTGCACCACTTCCGCCCTGCCTCCCCACCGTGCAGGTCAGCGGTCTAGTGGTTGGAGCACCTGGTCAGTATATCTCTCCCTGTTTTCCCCTGTGACCAGATTACTTGGCAGGCTACAGCGGAGGGCTGGTTGCTGGCGCGCTCGCCTAACGACCTCACTAATCTTTTAATAATTGCACAACTCAGCTGACAGAGAGCTGAGCTGCGCACTCTGTATGATTTTAATTGCGCTGTGCTGACGGCGAACATCGCGCTCTCTGTGTTTCCTTAATAAATTGTTGATGCTGAATGCAAGTATCATGGTTGCTTTTTAAAAGTTAATTTTAGACAAACTTACCTTGTTTTCCTCGCTCTTGACCCCGGTCCGCCCCGGCTGTGTGCCGTTTGAGCAGAGGGTCAGTCTATGAGCGTCACTTCCGGCCTGGTCCTGCACCACTTCCGCCCTGCCTCCCCACCGTGCAGGCCAGCGGTCTAGTGGTTGGAGCACCTGGTCAGTATATCTCTCCCTGTTTTCCCCTGTGACCAGATTACTTGGCAGGCTACAGCGGAGGGCTGGTTGCTGGCGCGCTCGCCTAACGACCTCACTAATCTTTTAATAATTGCACAACTCAGCTGACAGAGAGCTGAGCTGCGCACTCTGTATGATTTTAATTGCGCTGTGCTGAATGCGAACATCGCGCTCTCTGTGTTTCCTTAATAAATTGTTGATGCTGAATGCAAGTATCATGGTTGCTTTTTAAAAGTTAATTTTAGACAAACTTACCTTGTTTTCCTCGCTCTTGACCCCGGTCCGCCCCGGCTGTGTGCCGTTTGAGCGGAGGGTCAGTCTATGAGCGTCACTTCCGGCCAGGTCCTGCACCACTTCCGCCCTGCCTCCCCACCGTGCAGGTCAGCGGTCTAGTGGTTGGAGCACCTGGTCAGTATATCTCTCCCTGTTTTCCCCTGTGACCAGATTACTTGGCAGGCTACAGCGGAGGGCTGGTTGCTGGCACGCTCGCCTAACGACCTCACTAATCTTTTAATAATTGCACAACTCAGCTGACAGAGAGCTGAGCTGCGCACTCTGTATGATTTTAATTGCGCTGTGCTGACGGCGAACATCGCGCTCTCTGTGTTTCCTTAATAAATTGTTGATGCTGAATGCAAGTATCATGGTTGCTTTTTAAAAGTTAATTTTAGACAAACTTACCTTGTTTTCCTCGCTCTTGACCCTGGTCCACCCCGGCTGTGTGCCGTTTGAGCGGAGGGTCAGTCTATGAGCGTCACTTCCGGCCAGGTCCTGCACCACTTCCGCCCTGCCTCCCCACCGTGCAGGTCAGCGGTCTAGTGGTTAACGGCAATTAGAGATATATGGCGACCTGGACCAAGCGCAGCGGACGAGCGCAGCGGGAGCGCCGACTTCGCGCCAAAGTCGCGCACAAGTCAAGCCCGTCTGCGCCCGTCCGCGGCCGACCGGGCCCAGGGCCCCGTCGTAATGCCCAACTATTGACATACTCTGTTGGGGAGCTTACTACTCTGCAGGGCCACTGGCCGCTATCAGAGTCAGTCCGCTGCCACATCGCCTCACTAGGCCTTACCCCCTCTCCCTTGACTCCCTTGTTCTCCCCCCCTGTATGCTTGCTACCGTCCCCTTCTTTGCCTGGCCCCCCTCCTCCCACCCCTCCTTTATCCATTATTTTGCTCAACACCAGGTCAGCGGTCAAACACCATCACGAGCTGTTCGTCCTGCTTGACTCTGAAAAGCCCGACTCACTGCTCTTGACCGAAACCTGGTTTTGTGACTCCTCCTTACCTGCTCTCTTGGCTGCCCTTCCCCCCTCCTATGTCGCCTTACGCGCCGACCGCCCAGCGGCTAGGACTGGTGGCGGCGTAGCTTTAATTGCCCGCTCAAATTATAATTTTCAAATTTTGCCATCCCCTCCCATCTTTTCCACTGAATACCTTGTGGCCCGCTCTTTCTCTTTTTCTCCTCCAATTACCTGTCTTCTAATGTATCGCCCACCCCAGCCTTCTTCTTTGTTTCTGCCAGCATTTCAAGACCTACTGGCCAACTTGGTGGTTAATTATGCCTCTGTCCTGGTGTCAGGTGATTTCAACTACTGGCCCTCGGACCCTCTAGAGTGCACCTCCTCTAAACAATTCACCGAATCCCTCCAGTCCTTGAACTTTGTCCCTCATGTATTTGTCCCCACACACTCCCATGGTCACACCTTAGACCAGGTTTGGTCCCTCAACCTCTCTGTTTCTCCTGTGTGTGTATTCCCTTGCTCTTGGTCTGATCATGACCTTATTTCCTTTTCTCTTGTCCTCAACCCCGTCATCAAGGTTCCACACGCCAAAAACACCTGGGCGAGGAATTGGAACCGGGTTGATTTCCCCACACTGACCTCCCTGCTTATGAATTCCTCTCCCAATCTCTCAGGTCTATCTTCCAATTTACAAGCCACTGCTATTAACACCTGGCTTGCTGGAAGCTGCGACTCGGTCGCTCCACTACGCCGCATTTCTACTCGACGGCTCAAGGACTCTAATAGGTGGTTCAGTGACGACTTAAAGGAACAAAAATTGGCCGTACGACAAGCCGAGAGGCAGTGGAGAAGAAACTACTGTCCCCTATTGAAAAACCAATATTCTTCATTGCTAACAGAGTACAAAAAAGCCATTTTAGCCACCAAAACTATATCAATCAATCAATCAATGACACTTATAGAGCGCGCTACATACCCGTAGGGTCTCAAGGCGCTTAGGAGAGGGGGGGGTGCCGCTACTGCTCGAACAGCCAGGTCTTCAGCTTCTTCCTGAAGGAGAGGTGGTCTTGGGTCAGGCGCAGGTCGGTCGGGAGGGAGTTCCAGGTCTTGGCGACCAGGTAGGAGAAGGACCTTCCTCCTGTAGTTGCTCTTCGGATGCGGGGGACTGCGGCGAGGGCGTGGTTGGCTGAACGGAGGTGGCGTTTGGGAGCGTAGAAGTTGATCCGGCTGTTGAGGTAGCTCGGGCCTTGGTCGTGTAGGGCTTTGTGTGCGTGGGTGAGGAGGCGGAAGGTAATTCTTTTGTTGACGGGGAGCCAGTGAAGGTCTCTCAGATGTCCGGAGATGTGGCTGTGACGTGGGATGTCGAGGATGAGTCTGGCTGAGGCGTTCTGGATCCGCTGGAGTCTATGTACTTCTCTACAAAAAATTTTCAACCAAATGGAGGATCCCCTAATAGTGAATGTCAGGGAGGGGGAGATAAAGTAACCAAACAGAAGTCCCTATGTTTAAAAGCAGCTTTAGATTGCTGAAGGAATAATCATACCAGGGGTTTCTTAAGGAGAGTTAGATCTGGGGCACACATGGCAGAGAGCCAAACGAAGTAAGCATTTAAACACTACAATATGATCAAGAGATAAGTATCAACAAAGAGATAAAAATTAATTCGAAATTTATTTGGACCTCCCAAATGGGTTACAATCTAAAAGATAATTAAAAACAACTAAGACAACCTTTCCGTAAAAGGATTGCAATTACAAATTAAAACAAACAAATGCAGTATGCAAAAACAAGTCGACGCGGCGTTTCGGTGGCTATCAATCTTTGCACCTTCCTCAGGACAAGCATACAATTTTTCACAGAATCTATAAGTCAAACAACAAGAATTTTAGTACCATGTTATCTATTACGCTCAAAATAGTACAGTTGGCTTACTCTTTTTTACTAATACAACAATCTTAAACCCCCTTCACCCTCTTATTTCTTATTTTAGGTAGTGTCTCTAGATGTTATCTAAACTATTTTCTCCAACCCCACTCTTTCATTTCAGAAAGAAAGTTGCATCATGTGGCTATTGAATATAGACAATCTGGTACCTGCAATATAGTTCCAGAATCAAGTTTGATTGGCATGTATCAATTACTCTCAGCATAGACCAGGAAATTGATGATTTGGGTCACGCTGGGAAGCTATAAGAATGATAAATCATTTATTGTAGCTCGATATCCATCAGGCATTTGGGTTTTAAACTATTAGTTCCACCATTGTATCCATGCTATGAGACAATCAATTACCTTTAAATATTGCCTCCACGTTTTCTATTTGCACGAAGGAACCACCGTTTATTGTGAACTTAGATCGTTCCGTTTGGTCAAGGGTCCTATCGGGAAAATACAATGATCCTTAATATTTATTAAGGTATATCGGTCGAACAGTATTTCATAGGGGCATTTATTTGTCCGCAGTGTACTCACCAACAGATAATGTTTCACGTTGGCACTGTGTTCTTTAGATTGTGTACTTCCACTCTGTGGTTCTATTAGTCAGAATACCAGTATCTGGGAAAATAAAATTAGATTCAACCAGATAGGAAAAACAAAAGTTCCGATCTTTCCACACAACGTGCATCCATGAGCTCGTCATTCAGATTCTGTCTTAAGTTGTTATTTAGAGAAATGGGATCATGTCATCAGAGTTATATTTATTTTAATCACCTGCTAACTCACAATATGGGGTTTCCTTGCAACCTTATTGCCCCTTGTTATTCATAGAATTATGCAAGTGTTGTTTCCCCAATTCCCCTTGTAATTATTTGTTAGTCAAAAAATAAATAAATTAAGCAACACATTCGGTCCCCTTAGTTAACCCAAAAGCCCTCTTAGGGCTTAGCATCCCACTATGTATTGCCGCTTTCTGACTCTGGTGATCGAGCTGGTAGGGGCCCTGATTTACGTAAAGCTCTTATGGTCCATACCTATAGTCTCCTGGTCGGCCTCCCTGTTCCTCCGTGCGTCCGCCTCCGTCTTGATTCAAAGGGTGAACTAACACCTCGGACGTCTCGTTTTTAAGCTGGCTCTCCTCAGGTTAACCCGGAAGTGAAAGCCTGAATTTCTGAATTAAGTTTATTTTCTCTCAACAGAGGCTCTCAGATGGGCGGATAATGTTGATTATTACTTCCTATGTTCTTACTTATTACCGGACTTGTTAGCGAATCTATTTAACTTATAATTTGTAGTATCCCAAGACCCGGAAGTGATTACCGGGGATTTTCATATTTCGAGCGGTGTATTCCGATGATATTACCATGGACATGGCCTGTATTTTTGTAAATTATTCTTCTGCGTACTATTTCTTTGCTTTCCTTCTTTACTTTAATTCCAAAAAGATGTTCTTTTGATCGTACGAAGTTCTGCAATAATATATGCATTTATTTACGCGGCCATCTTGGATTGGGTAATTTAAAAATCGAGGAGCGGACTGGCTTCTCGCATCGCCTGTTGCAGGTATCGGCGTTAAGGCAGTTTGACATCAAGTTTCATACCTGAAACTGCCTATTCCGTTGCTACGTTAGTTATTCATAATGAATACACTATTCCCCCTTAATTGCCGGCCTCTATGAGCGAGTTCGTAACATAATCAGTGAGTCAATAAAATGATAAGTGTCGGCCATTTTCGATTGGGGTGGTTTTACTCTACATGAAGAGGTGGGGTATTTTCCCATTAGAATACATACAATTTCAAATACGACCACCTAAATGTTCACATCCCTTTACAATGAGAAATTTATGTCAAACAGAATCATGCTCGAATTATATATATCATATTGTAGTGTTTAAATGCTTACTTCGTTTGGCTCTCTGCCATGTGTGCCCCAGATCTAACTCTCCTTAAGAAACCCCTGGTATGATTATTCCTTCAGCAATCTAAAGCTGCTTTTAAACATAGGGACTTCTGTTTGGTTACTTTATCTCCCCCTCCCTGACATTCACTATTAGGGGATCCTCCATTTGGTTGAAAACTTTGTATGCACAGCTTGTTAGCTGGGAGGTCTATTTTCTCTACCATCATTGATATGGTACAAAACGTCCCTAATTGATAATGGACGCACTTAAAACCTATGGTTTTTCCGAAGAGGAGTTTAACAAAATTGTAAACGGTACCTCAAAAAACTTTACATCGGTTACTAGTTCCAACAATGATGATGATAAATGGCGGGAGTTGTGGAATAATAAAAAGAAATTAGTCCGCACTGAGCTACATGCAGACTTTCTTATTGACTATCTAAAGAAAGGCATAATACCAAATGGCCTTCAAATTAAAAATGAACCAGGAGTTTTTATACGCCATCCTAAATTCATAGAAAACTGGACCCTGATTGCAAATAGGTGCAGCAGGGACTGGATGTTGCTTATAATTGAAACTGCTAACACCGTCCTGATAGTGGAAAGAAAAGAAATAGATGACTTAGAAGCCAAATTAGATAGCAATGCATATGAAGATGCAAAGAAAAAACTAGAGGAAATCCAAAGGGATGTAACAGGGTATAGGGACTTCCTCTATGGGAAAAAACTGACCAAACTTAATAAAGACATTGCTAACTACAATACAGAGGTAATTTACCCATATACACAGAAAGATTTTTTCGATCGCCCGAGAGAGAATTTTCATAATAGGAATAACTGGCAACAACCGCGCAGAACATATCCCAAGAAGAGAGTAGGATTTAGCGACTCTTCATACACAAGCACAGACTCAGAAAATGACTCCAGAAATGATAAAAACAAAGATGGAGAAGCCAACTCTACCCCAGCCCGAGAATCCTTGCCTTTTTTAGGACAACGGGGCCGGGGAAATTATCAACAGCAGCAGAGAGGGAATGGAAGAGGGAAATTCTACCCTCAACCTCAACAACAGAGGAGATATTACACAAGGAGCCAACCCAAGTGGGATTAAACCAGAAAGCTGCTATCATAAATCTTTCGGATATTACTCTAACTGCAGTTGAAAATTCAGTTTTAGAAAAAGGATTAGGATTTGCTATTAATACCAATGTTGATAAGTACAATTTGGAAAGAGACCTACAAGGGTTTTTTAGGAAAATAAGATTGCATGAGTTTTTTAAAGATAAACCACCCAGACAGGGACCCAACAATAAATCTGGATTAAAACCAAAGTCAGTTTGGACTCCTAACATAAGTATGGTAAATAAACAGGTAGATTTATTTGAAAGAGCGGTGGAAAGTAATATTGCTGATCTGTTAACTCATCCATTAAAAGGACCCAGCAATATGAGTAGGGATGAAAGATTAGCTTTAAAGAACCTGGAAAATAACCAAGATCTGACTATCAAACCAGGGGATAAAGGGGGTAGCATAGTACTCATGCAAACTGAGAAGTATAATAACAAAATGCTCCTCCTCTTAAATAATCCCGAACATTACTGTAAATCTAATTGGTCGGAGTGGAATGCATTGATCACTAGGGTAAATATCCTGCTTGACTACGCAAAGGAAGATGAAGTTATCTGTATAGATGAATATAAATTCCTTAAAAATGAGAGTCCGGTTATTCCTGCCCTGTATGGGCTCCCTAAGATACATAAGAATATGAAAGACCCACCAATGCGGCCTATAGTGTCCAGCATTAATTCTATAACCGAACCTCTGAGTAAGTATATAGATAGATTCCTTCAACCCATTGTGCAGACTCAGAAAGCCTATATCAAAGATACCACCCATATGATAGAGAAAATAGAGGGAATATCATATAACCCCATAACCCAATGGTTGGTCACAATGGATATAGAGGCCCTATATACAAACATTCCGCAAGACGATACCATCAAAATGTTAGAAGACCTACTCAGAATAGGTGATGAGGACCTGAATGACCACTCTACATTTATTTTGGAGTGTGCAGAAATTATTTTAAAAAACAATATTTTTATATTCAGAAATGAGTTATTTAAGCAAATTAAAGGGACCAGTATGGGCGCGACATGTGCGCCGAGTCTGGCATGTCTTTACGTGGCAGCATTTGAAGACAAACATATATATAATGACATGGCACCTTTCAGCGAGAATATAACATGTTGGTCGAGATATATCGACGACGTTTTTTTCATTTGGAGCGGAACAGAGGAGATGCTGATCGAATTTATAACATGGCTGAATCTAGGTGATAGTAATCTGAGATTCACCTCAAACTATAACAAAGAGACAATTGAATTCCTCGATATTAAGATCAGAGTAGAAGACGGAACCCTAGGGGTAGATCTCTACACGAAACCGTCTGATAGAAACACCCTGCTGCATTACAAAAGCAACCATCCAAGGAGTCAGAAAGATAATATTCCCTTTGGACAATTTTTAAGAATAAGACGGAATTGCAGCAATATTAAGGATTTCGAAAAACATGCTAATACTCTATCTGAGAAACTCAAGAACCGCGGATACCCGAAGGGGTTAATTAAAAAAGCGTACAAACGCGCAAAATATTACAACAGAGATGCGCTGTTTGACAAAAATAAAAAGATATCAGAAAAGAAGGACCAACTAATTTTTGTGACAAACTACAGTGTGGCCAGTAATAAAATAAAAAACATCATCAACCGCAATTGGTCCCTTTTGAAAGATAAACAGGGGACAAAATTTGAAAAACCAATGTTTAGCTTTCGTAGGAATAAGACCATAAAAAATTGCCTGGTACATACTTTCAAAGAAAACAAACCAGAACCTTTCCCAACAATTCAAAAAACCCCTCTCCCAACAGGTAATTTCACCTGCAATATGTGTTCTAACTGTGAGTCACTAATAAAAGGGAATACCATCATACATAATGGTCTAAAACATAAATTGAAAAGCTTTATGAACTGTAGGACAAAAAATATGATATATATGGTGAAGTGTCCTTGTGACAAAATATACATTGGAGAGACTGCTAGGGAGATCAGAACCCGAATCACGGAACATAAATCCGCAATTCGTACGAAGAAACAAACTGCTCCCTTAGTGGAACATTGGCTTGCACATAATCACAGCATCAGTGATCTCAAATGGTGTGGAGTAGAAGCAATCACCCAAAATATGAGAGGTGGTGACACCACAATCAAACGTAAGAAAAGGGAACAATTCTACATGTCTCTATTTAATTCTTTCAGAACTGGGCTGAATAATAGAGAAGAATGGGAAAGACTCATTATATAAAAGCCTTCAGACTGGCATGACAGTGCACAAAACGATATGTATATATGTGATAACCGCTGGATTACTGTTTGCAATCAGTGCCATTTGGTGTACTTAAAAGATTGTGCAAAAAAAAAAAAAAAAAAAAAAAAAAAAAAGGGATACAATAAGAATAAATGACCTATATGAACAGCAAGGCAACATGACATATGAATAATGATGATAAAGTAAGAAGCATGAATAATTTCCACAAGATGCTGTGCCGTAACTGTAATTATTACTGTATGATCATTACGACTAGTTGCAATATAGTGTTGTCAAGCATACTGCCTTTGGTCTTACAATAATGTTTTGAAATTTTCCTTTTTTTAAAGAATTCTTTCGCAATTATTTGATGTGCACTGTTAAATGTCACTTCTCATATAAAATACACCGACACTGTTGTTGATATGTAAATGTTGGATTCCAGTGTGGCCATCTGTAAAAAATATATATAATTCGAGCATGATTCTGTTTGACATAAATTTCTCATTGTAAAGGGATGTGAACATTTAGGTGGTCGTATTTGAAATTGTATGTATTCTAATGGGAAAATACCCCACCTCTTCATGTAGAGTAAAACCACCCCAATCGAAAATGGCCGACACTTATCATTTTATTGACTCACTGATTATGTTACGAACTCGCTCATAGAGGCCGGCAATTAAGGGGGAATAGTGTATTCATTATGAATAACTAACGTAGCAACGGAATAGGCAGTTTCAGGTATGAAACTTGATGTCAAACTGCCTTAACGCCGATACCTGCAACAGGCGATGCGAGAAGCCAGTCCGCTCCTCGATTTTTAAATTACCCAATCCAAGATGGCCGCGTAAATAAATGCATATATTATTGCAGAACTTCGTACGATCAAAAGAACATCTTTTTGGAATTAAAGTAAAGAAGGAAAGCAAAGAAATAGTACGCAGAAGAATAATTTACAAAAATACAGGCCATGTCCATGGTAATATCATCGGAATACACCGCTCGAAATATGAAAATCCCCGGTAATCACTTCCGGGTCTTGGGATACTACAAATTATAAGTTAAATAGATTCGCTAACAAGTCCGGTAATAAGTAAGAACATAGGAAGTAATAATCAACATTATCCGCCCATCTGAGAGCCTCTGTTGAGAGAAAATAAACTTAATTCAGAAATTCAGGCTTTCACTTCCGGGTTAACCTGAGGAGAGCCAGCTTAAAAACGAGACGTCCGAGGTGTTAGTTCACCCTTTGAATCAAGACGGAGGCGGACGCACGGAGGAACAGGGAGGCCGACCAGGAGACTATAGGTATGGACCATAAGAGCTTTACGTAAATCAGGGCCCCTACCAGCTCGATCACCAGAGTCAGAAAGCGGCAATACATAGTGGGATGCTAAGCCCTAAGAGGGCTTTTGGGTTAACTAAGGGGACCGAATGTGTTGCTTAATTTATTTATTTTTTGACTAACAAATAATTACAAGGGGAATTGGGGAAACAACACTTGCATAATTCTATGAATAACAAGGGGCAATAAGGTTGCAAGGAAACCCCATATTGTGAGTTAGCAGGTGATTAAAATAAATATAACTCTGATGACATGATCCCATTTCTCTAAATAACAACTTAAGACAGAATCTGAATGACGAGCTCATGGATGCACGTTGTGTGGAAAGATCGGAACTTTTGTTTTTCCTATCTGGTTGAATCTAATTTTATTTTCCCAGATACTGGTATTCTGACTAATAGAACCACAGAGTGGAAGTACACAATCTAAAGAACACAGTGCCAACGTGAAACATTATCTGTTGGTGAGTACACTGCGGACAAATAAATGCCCCTATGAAATACTGTTCGACCGATATACCTTAATAAATATTAAGGATCATTGTATTTTCCCGATAGGACCCTTGACCAAACGGAACGATCTAAGTTCACAATAAACGGTGGTTCCTTCGTGCAAATAGAAAACGTGGAGGCAATATTTAAAGGTAATTGATTGTCTCATAGCATGGATACAATGGTGGAACTAATAGTTTAAAACCCAAATGCCTGATGGATATCGAGCTACAATAAATGATTTATCATTCTTATAGCTTCCCAGCGTGACCCAAATCATCAATTTCCTGGTCTATGCTGAGAGTAATTGATACATGCCAATCAAACTTGATTCTGGAACTATATTGCAGGTACCAGATTGTCTATATTCAATAGCCACATGATGCAACTTTCTTTCTGAAATGAAAGAGTGGGGTTGGAGAAAATAGTTTAGATAACATCTAGAGACACTACCTAAAATAAGAAATAAGAGGGTGAAGGGGGTTTAAGATTGTTGTATTAGTAAAAAAGAGTAAGCCAACTGTACTATTTTGAGCGTAATAGATAACATGGTACTAAAATTCTTGTTGTTTGACTTATAGATTCTGTGAAAAATTGTATGCTTGTCCTGAGGAAGGTGCAAAGATTGATAGCCACCGAAACGCCGCGTCGACTTGTTTTTGCATACTGCATTTGTTTGTTTTAATTTGTAATTGCAATCCTTTTACGGAAAGGTTGTCTTAGTTGTTTTTAATTATCTTTTAGATTGTAACCCATTTGGGAGGTCCAAATAAATTTCGAATTAATTTTTATCTCTTTGTTGATACTTATCTCTTGATCATATTGTAGTGTTTAAATGCTTACTTCGTTTGGCTCTCTGCCATGTGTGCCCCAGATCTAACTCTCCTTAAGAAACCCCTGGTATGATTATTCCTTCAGCAATCTAAAGCTGCTTTTAAACATAGGGACTTCTGTTTGGTTACTTTATCTCCCCCTCCCTGACATTCACTATTAGGGGATCCTCCATTTGGTTGAAAACTTTGTATGCACAGCTTGTTAGCTGGGAGGTCTATTTTCTCTACCATCATTGATATGGTACAAAACGTCCCTAATTGATAATGGACGCACTTAAAACCTATGGTTTTTCCGAAGAGGAGTTTAACAAAATTGTAAACGGTACCTCAAAAAACTTTACATCGGTTACTAGTTCCAACAATGATGATGATAAATGGCGGGAGTTGTGGAATAATAAAAAGAAATTAGTCCGCACTGAGCTACATGCAGACTTTCTTATTGACTATCTAAAGAAAGGCATAATACCAAATGGCCTTCAAATTAAAAATGAACCAGGAGTTTTTATACGCCATCCTAAATTCATAGAAAACTGGACCCTGATTGCAAATAGGTGCAGCAGGGACTGGATGTTGCTTATAATTGAAACTGCTAACACCGTCCTGATAGTGGAAAGAAAAGAAATAGATGACTTAGAAGCCAAATTAGATAGCAATGCATATGAAGATGCAAAGAAAAAACTAGAGGAAATCCAAAGGGATGTAACAGGGTATAGGGACTTCCTCTATGGGAAAAAACTGACCAAACTTAATAAAGACATTGCTAACTACAATACAGAGGTAATTTACCCATATACACAGAAAGATTTTTTCGATCGCCCGAGAGAGAATTTTCATAATAGGAATAACTGGCAACAACCGCGCAGAACATATCCCAAGAAGAGAGTAGGATTTAGCGACTCTTCATACACAAGCACAGACTCAGAAAATGACTCCAGAAATGATAAAAACAAAGATGGAGAAGCCAACTCTACCCCAGCCCGAGAATCCTTGCCTTTTTTAGGACAACGGGGCCGGGGAAATTATCAACAGCAGCAGAGAGGGAATGGAAGAGGGAAATTCTACCCTCAACCTCAACAACAGAGGAGATATTACACAAGGAGCCAACCCAAGTGGGATTAAACCAGAAAGCTGCTATCATAAATCTTTCGGATATTACTCTAACTGCAGTTGAAAATTCAGTTTTAGAAAAAGGATTAGGATTTGCTATTAATACCAATGTTGATAAGTACAATTTGGAAAGAGACCTACAAGGGTTTTTTAGGAAAATAAGATTGCATGAGTTTTTTAAAGATAAACCACCCAGACAGGGACCCAACAATAAATCTGGATTAAAACCAAAGTCAGTTTGGACTCCTAACATAAGTATGGTAAATAAACAGGTAGATTTATTTGAAAGAGCGGTGGAAAGTAATATTGCTGATCTGTTAACTCATCCATTAAAAGGACCCAGCAATATGAGTAGGGATGAAAGATTAGCTTTAAAGAACCTGGAAAATAACCAAGATCTGACTATCAAACCAGGGGATAAAGGGGGTAGCATAGTACTCATGCAAACTGAGAAGTATAATAACAAAATGCTCCTCCTCTTAAATAATCCCGAACATTACTGTAAATCTAATTGGTCGGAGTGGAATGCATTGATCACTAGGGTAAATATCCTGCTTGACTACGCAAAGGAAGATGAAGTTATCTGTATAGATGAATATAAATTCCTTAAAAATGAGAGTCCGGTTATTCCTGCCCTGTATGGGCTCCCTAAGATACATAAGAATATGAAAGACCCACCAATGCGGCCTATAGTGTCCAGCATTAATTCTATAACCGAACCTCTGAGTAAGTATATAGATAGATTCCTTCAACCCATTGTGCAGACTCAGAAAGCCTATATCAAAGATACCACCCATATGATAGAGAAAATAGAGGGAATATCATATAACCCCATAACCCAATGGTTGGTCACAATGGATATAGAGGCCCTATATACAAACATTCCGCAAGACGATACCATCAAAATGTTAGAAGACCTACTCAGAATAGGTGATGAGGACCTGAATGACCACTCTACATTTATTTTGGAGTGTGCAGAAATTATTTTAAAAAACAATATTTTTATATTCAGAAATGAGTTATTTAAGCAAATTAAAGGGACCAGTATGGGCGCGACATGTGCGCCGAGTCTGGCATGTCTTTACGTGGCAGCATTTGAAGACAAACATATATATAATGACATGGCACCTTTCAGCGAGAATATAACATGTTGGTCGAGATATATCGACGACGTTTTTTTCATTTGGAGCGGAACAGAGGAGATGCTGATCGAATTTATAACATGGCTGAATCTAGGTGATAGTAATCTGAGATTCACCTCAAACTATAACAAAGAGACAATTGAATTCCTCGATATTAAGATCAGAGTAGAAGACGGAACCCTAGGGGTAGATCTCTACACGAAACCGTCTGATAGAAACACCCTGCTGCATTACAAAAGCAACCATCCAAGGAGTCAGAAAGATAATATTCCCTTTGGACAATTTTTAAGAATAAGACGGAATTGCAGCAATATTAAGGATTTCGAAAAACATGCTAATACTCTATCTGAGAAACTCAAGAACCGCGGATACCCGAAGGGGTTAATTAAAAAAGCGTACAAACGCGCAAAATATTACAACAGAGATGCGCTGTTTGACAAAAATAAAAAGATATCAGAAAAGAAGGACCAACTAATTTTTGTGACAAACTACAGTGTGGCCAGTAATAAAATAAAAAACATCATCAACCGCAATTGGTCCCTTTTGAAAGATAAACAGGGGACAAAATTTGAAAAACCAATGTTTAGCTTTCGTAGGAATAAGACCATAAAAAATTGCCTGGTACATACTTTCAAAGAAAACAAACCAGAACCTTTCCCAACAATTCAAAAAACCCCTCTCCCAACAGGTAATTTCACCTGCAATATGTGTTCTAACTGTGAGTCACTAATAAAAGGGAATACCATCATACATAATGGTCTAAAACATAAATTGAAAAGCTTTATGAACTGTAGGACAAAAAATATGATATATATGGTGAAGTGTCCTTGTGACAAAATATACATTGGAGAGACTGCTAGGGAGATCAGAACCCGAATCACGGAACATAAATCCGCAATTCGTACGAAGAAACAAACTGCTCCCTTAGTGGAACATTGGCTTGCACATAATCACAGCATCAGTGATCTCAAATGGTGTGGAGTAGAAGCAATCACCCAAAATATGAGAGGTGGTGACACCACAATCAAACGTAAGAAAAGGGAACAATTCTACATGTCTCTATTTAATTCTTTCAGAACTGGGCTGAATAATAGAGAAGAATGGGAAAGACTCATTATATAAAAGCCTTCAGACTGGCATGACAGTGCACAAAACGATATGTATATATGTGATAACCGCTGGATTACTGTTTGCAATCAGTGCCATTTGGTGTACTTAAAAGATTGTGCAAAAAAAAAAAAAAAAAAAAAAAGGGATACAATAAGAATAAATGACCTATATGAACAGCAAGGCAACATGACATATGAATAATGATGATAAAGTAAGAAGCATGAATAATTTCCACAAGATGCTGTGCCGTAACTGTAATTATTACTGTATGATCATTACGACTAGTTGCAATATAGTGTTGTCAAGCATACTGCCTTTGGTCTTACAATAATGTTTTGAAATTTTCCTTTTTTTAAAGAATTCTTTCGCAATTATTTGATGTGCACTGTTAAATGTCACTTCTCATATAAAATACACCGACACTGTTGTTGATATGTAAATGTTGGATTCCAGTGTGGCCATCTGTAAAAAATATATATAATTCGAGCATGATTCTGTTTGACATAAATTTCTCATTGTAAAGGGATGTGAACATTTAGGTGGTCGTATTTGAAATTGTATGTATTCTAATGGGAAAATACCCCACCTCTTCATGTAGAGTAAAACCACCCCAATCGAAAATGGCCGACACTTATCATTTTATTGACTCACTGATTATGTTACGAACTCGCTCATAGAGGCCGGCAATTAAGGGGGAATAGTGTATTCATTATGAATAACTAACGTAGCAACGGAATAGGCAGTTTCAGGTATGAAACTTGATGTCAAACTGCCTTAACGCCGATACCTGCAACAGGCGATGCGAGAAGCCAGTCCGCTCCTCGATTTTTAAATTACCCAATCCAAGATGGCCGCGTAAATAAATGCATATATTATTGCAGAACTTCGTACGATCAAAAGAACATCTTTTTGGAATTAAAGTAAAGAAGGAAAGCAAAGAAATAGTACGCAGAAGAATAATTTACAAAAATACAGGCCATGTCCATGGTAATATCATCGGAATACACCGCTCGAAATATGAAAATCCCCGGTAATCACTTCCGGGTCTTGGGATACTACAAATTATAAGTTAAATAGATTCGCTAACAAGTCCGGTAATAAGTAAGAACATAGGAAGTAATAATCAACATTATCCGCCCATCTGAGAGCCTCTGTTGAGAGAAAATAAACTTAATTCAGAAATTCAGGCTTTCACTTCCGGGTTAACCTGAGGAGAGCCAGCTTAAAAACGAGACGTCCGAGGTGTTAGTTCACCCTTTGAATCAAGACGGAGGCGGACGCACGGAGGAACAGGGAGGCCGACCAGGAGACTATAGGTATGGACCATAAGAGCTTTACGTAAATCAGGGCCCCTACCAGCTCGATCACCAGAGTCAGAAAGCGGCAATACATAGTGGGATGCTAAGCCCTAAGAGGGCTTTTGGGTTAACTAAGGGGACCGAATGTGTTGCTTAATTTATTTATTTTTTGACTAACAAATAATTACAAGGGGAATTGGGGAAACAACACTTGCATAATTCTATGAATAACAAGGGGCAATAAGGTTGCAAGGAAACCCCATATTGTGAGTTAGCAGGTGATTAAAATAAATATAACTCTGATGACATGATCCCATTTCTCTAAATAACAACTTAAGACAGAATCTGAATGACGAGCTCATGGATGCACGTTGTGTGGAAAGATCGGAACTTTTGTTTTTCCTATCTGGTTGAATCTAATTTTATTTTCCCAGATACTGGTATTCTGACTAATAGAACCACAGAGTGGAAGTACACAATCTAAAGAACACAGTGCCAACGTGAAACATTATCTGTTGGTGAGTACACTGCGGACAAATAAATGCCCCTATGAAATACTGTTCGACCGATATACCTTAATAAATATTAAGGATCATTGTATTTTCCCGATAGGACCCTTGACCAAACGGAACGATCTAAGTTCACAATAAACGGTGGTTCCTTCGTGCAAATAGAAAACGTGGAGGCAATATTTAAAGGTAATTGATTGTCTCATAGCATGGATACAATGGTGGAACTAATAGTTTAAAACCCAAATGCCTGATGGATATCGAGCTACAATAAATGATTTATCATTCTTATAGCTTCCCAGCGTGACCCAAATCATCAATTTCCTGGTCTATGCTGAGAGTAATTGATACATGCCAATCAAACTTGATTCTGGAACTATATTGCAGGTACCAGATTGTCTATATTCAATAGCCACATGATGCAACTTTCTTTCTGAAATGAAAGAGTGGGGTTGGAGAAAATAGTTTAGATAACATCTAGAGACACTACCTAAAATAAGAAATAAGAGGGTGAAGGGGGTTTAAGATTGTTGTATTAGTAAAAAAGAGTAAGCCAACTGTACTATTTTGAGCGTAATAGATAACATGGTACTAAAATTCTTGTTGTTTGACTTATAGATTCTGTGAAAAATTGTATGCTTGTCCTGAGGAAGGTGCAAAGATTGATAGCCACCGAAACGCCGCGTCGACTTGTTTTTGCATACTGCATTTGTTTGTTTTAATTTGTAATTGCAATCCTTTTACGGAAAGGTTGTCTTAGTTGTTTTTAATTATCTTTTAGATTGTAACCCATTTGGGAGGTCCAAATAAATTTCGAATTAATTTTTATCTCTTTGTTGATACTTATCTCTTGATCATATTGTAGTGTTTAAATGCTTACTTCGTTTGGCTCTCTGCCATGTGTGCCCCAGATCTAACTCTCCTTAAGAAACCCCTGGTATGATTATTCCTTCAGCAATCTAAAGCTGCTTTTAAACATAGGGACTTCTGTTTGGTTACTTCTCTACAAAAATTCATTCAGCTGAAAATAAACCCAGGGAGATTTTCACCATAGTTAACGATTTAGCCTACTTGGACAGGGCCTTACCCCAATCTCCTCCTACTCAGGCCCTGTGTGACCAACTAAATTTCTATTTTCTGGACAAGATTGCAACTATCAAGGCAAATATCCCCCCTCCCTCTTCTAATTTTGTTGACCCTCTCCCCCCTACTGTTCAGTCCCGTCTCACCTCAATTCCTCCCCTCACCAAAGAAATATTTTTAGAGATGCTGCCTAAAGTCAAATCTGGCTCTCCCGCAGACATCTGTCCGGCACGAATTCTACAACAGATTTACTCTGCCTGCCCCCAGCCCCCAATCACTTTCCTCAATAGCTCTCTTACCCAGGGAGTCGTGATCCCCGCACTTAAATCAGCTACAATAGTGCCCATTTTAAAGAAGCCCGGCGCTGACCCGTCCACTCCAGTCAATTACCGCCCCATTTCCCTACTGCCCTACTTGGGGAAGGTGCTTGAGCGCCATGTCACCTCGGTACTCAGCACCCATGTAGAGGTAAATGGAGGCTTGGCGTCTCGTCAGGCCGGCTTCCGCCCTAGGCACTCTACCGAATCCGTTGTGGTGTCGGTCCTGGACAATCTCAGGGAAGGCATGGACCGGAATAAACATCAGGCGCTGGTGCTCCTCGATCTCTCCGCCGCTTTTGACACGGTGGACCATACCATCTTACTTTCACGTGTCAGAGCGGCGAGAATCGAGGGCTCAGCCCTGGTCTGGCTATCGTCCTTCCTGAGGGACCGCACCCAGGCGATTCGGTTGGGGGATTTCACGACTGCCCCACTCCACGTCACTTGTGGTGTTCCCCAGGGTTCCTCACTTTCTCCTTTACTCTTCAACCTATACATTTCTCCTTTAATCTTTGCTCTCCAGCAGCTGGAGGTCACCGTATATAACTATGCGGATGACCTCCAGCTCATTTTCAGTCTCTCCTCTTCTCCCCACTCTATTTCTAATTTCCAGTCTATTATGATTTTTATCAGGGACTGGATGAACCACAACCATCTCAAATTGAACCCGGACAAAACCGAGTTGGTTCTCACAGGTGGATATTCCAGTCCCTGGAACTCTCTTTTTTGGCCCCCTTCGTTTGGTCCTTCCCCCACTCCTTCCTCCACAGTCAAAACCCTGGGTGTTAGGGTGAATAACCAACTCACCTTACACTCACAAATTAGTTCTGTTGTCTCCTCCTGTTTTCTCACTCTCCGCACTATTCGCACTGTCTCCCGTTTCTTTTCCCCTCTGGCACTTAAACTGATCATGTCCGCTCTGGTGATTTCGCGGCTGGACTACGCCAATGCCCTTTACAACGGCATCCCTGCATACAGCCTGCGGAAGCTCCAGCTGATTCAGAACCAAGCGGCACGATTGGTGTATGGTCTTTCGCGTTCTCATCACTCTACACCCCTCCTTAGGGAGCTTCATTGGCTCCCTGTCAAGGAGCGCTCCCTTTTTAAAATTGGTTGTATGATTTTCCAGGCTCGCCAGGGGTCTGCTCCCGCTTTTATTTCCTCCTTGATTAATGAATATGCTCCTGTCAGAGAGCTCCGATCATCGTCCAAATCTCTCCTCCAAATCCCGCGCTACAAACGAAAGAAGTGGGGAGGTGCCAATTTTTCAACTCTGGCTCCCATTTTCTGGAATTCCCTCCCCGACCATTTACGATTTTCCTCCCATTATCCTTCCTTCCGCAAAGATCTTAAAACTTTTTTGTTTAAACAAGCATTTTCTCTGTAAACTGTGCCTCATGTTATTTCTTGGGCCAGTCATCCACAGCTTCGTTTTGCCTAACCTTGTCTATACAGCGCCAAGAAACCGCAGGGTGTATGCCGCGCTCTACAAATGTTTTAAATTCAATTCGATCGTTCTATATCTGGCACCAAGCCCTGCCGGCTGGTCATATGATCAGGTCCGGGGAGGATCCGAAGATTTTCCTGCCGTTCCACACCTCCATATGGCCTATCCATCACCGTAATTCCATCCTGGGCCCCTCTGTCAGAGATATAAGTTCTGAGTAGGTGAGGCCCCTCCAGAGATGAGTTGTTTTCAGTCATTGTAACGCCCTGTAGTTCAGAGAGCCAGGGAAGGTGGCTCATATCGACAATGACAATAAACCAACTATCCTGGCTAACTGACGGAGAGAGATTCTATTTCTTCTCAGAACCTTTGTCAATTCCTTCTTGATATTGTGGATCTTCAACTCCGGAAGTCTCAGCTTGTCTGACATGGAATCTATGAGGAACTCCAGAAAGGTCATGGTCTGTGCCAGAGTCAGTCTTGACTTGTGCCTGATGATGATGAATCCCAAATCCTGGTGGAGTGCAATAGTTATGTTCAAATGAGACAATAGCTGAGTACGCAATTGGTCCATCAGGAGGATGTTGTCTATGCATGCACATTTCACGCAAGCGCAGTTTTCCCAAGGAATACCGATACGGCGAAGAAGAGGAGGTGGGCAGCGCAAGGATACCGCATGCCAGGTAAGTTGTTTTAATTTACTAGTATGTAATGTAGATTTACTAGTTAATATAGCAGGGGTGGAGGCGGGTGGTGCAGCGGAGTTTGTTTGCAACTCCCCGGACCTCCGCATAACCCCGCTACGCCCACTACGCCCAGGGTAAGTTCATATGTGACCTTTTGTGATCAGTACTCCAACAATCAATAGTTCGCCAACTACCAATGACCATCATATTCTGTGCTTCCCTTTCAGCACTGGCTTACCAATACAGTCTCCCCTTATATGCTTCCACTTATATCAGGTTAGCATACAGATCAACTGCCATAAGATCGCCCTGCATGGGGCAGATCCATATTAATTGCATGCAGGCTATCTCCACCAATAGTTAAATGTGCATGGGTCTTTTTCACAATAGCTGTTGGTGTCCTTGTCACATTATCTGCATGGGACCTCGTACCCAATGATGCTGCTTGAGCTTGACACACATACAGTTTGGTGCATGGCGCTTAGTGACTTAAAAACTGCCCTCCTTATGTTGTTGCATGGTCCTTCTATGGTCTTTTATCCTAATTTAAATTGTATTCTTCAACTGGAATTCACCTGTTTACTATTTTTCTTTCTTTTTCTTTTTCCCTTACATTCCAGGAGGTTTACATATTTATGTAATATTAGAACTGTCGTAGGCACAAGACCGACAGGACTGTTGATGATCACATGTTGATACATGATGTGAATAATGTAATTCAGGTGTTTATTGTACTATACTATTTAGCCTTGTCTTAAGCGATTGATTGACAGTCCTGATGATGATCCCATATTTCAAAACGCCGTTGACATAAACTCTGACCTGCCAGATTATTTAAAAAAATCCTTTTGGGTGCAGAAGTGTACTGGTTTCCTCTAATTAGTGACCCTTGTGCTGTACATGTTTATTGGTCACATCTTTTTTTTTTCTTGCCTCAAGTTTTCCAAATGGCATGTTTTGTCTAGTTCTGACACCTGTTTGGGATTTACTCCAGCGCAGGTAATTTCTATATATATTTTTCTGTTGAAATCTATTTTTGAAATAAATTTAAAATGTTCTAGTAATTAGAAGTTCCTATGGAAATGATTGATTTTTCCATGAGGACTATCAACAATGTCTTTATGCTTAGGAACACTTGTTCCTGAAATTTAGTAAAACAAATATGTGTACAAAGCAAGTGAAACTTTGTGACTCACCAGTTTGTAACAAGCAGAGAAATCCCAAGCTCCTAGTACAAATTGAACAATGGAGGTTGTCTTGAAATTGTTTTGAAGTTTTTCAAAGAAAATTATTCAGATGCAATAGAGTAATTTTAATTGAAAGTATATAAAATGTGACTTGTCTCGGTGATGTATTAGTGGGTCAACTCGCTGCCAACATTTAAAAATACTTTTTCCAACAAAGAGCTCCATGATAATAGAGCCCAAGTAGTTACCTTTATTATGACTCCGCCCTCCACAGCAACTGTTCCTGTAGAAACCGAAATATGACACAAATTCTGATCTAAACATTCCAAACATACTGAACTTTCCTCTTAGAAAGTGGGTTATTAGTAGTAGTGTATTTGCATTTACCACTGGCAATAAGGCCACTAACACGGTCTAGGGATCTGTATAATTCTCAAAAAATCATTCCCATGCTCAAACTTGGTAGTTTGGCTGCGAGCAGACAAGCTTAACTTAGGAGACAGGTATGCAAAGCATTTAAAAAAACAGTTCAGTAAATAATTGAGACACAACACACAATACATATCCCATACCAATTTATAAAAATAGGAAATATTTGTATCTTGAAAATGCACCCGCGTAGCTAGGGGGGGGCGAGGGGGGCGGTCCGCCCCAGGCGGCACTGTTTTGGGGGCGGCCATGGCCGCCCTACTGTTGTATTTGACTATCGCGGCCGCGGGAGTAAAATGAAGTGTGTCCCGGCGTTGCGCGCGTCAGAAATATGACTAAAGGGGAATAGTGTGAGGCGGCAGCCTATCACCCTTAGCCTGCACTTCTCGCGCGCGCAACGTCAGGACATAGTGACACAATTCCTTTTACACCCGTCCCGCGGCCGCCATCCAATAGCCCTTAAAGGGTGATAGGCTGCCGCCTCACGCTGTAACAGACTTACTCAGTGTTAGCAGTAGCATGGTGTTGAGCGTGTCACCCGCCCTTGAGACTCGGTCTCACAATCCTCAATGGCGCGGTACCATCATGAGAGGCCTGGCTGCCTGGCTGCATCGGGCGCTGCGTACAGTGCGGAGGAGCCAGCACACAGAGCCGATTCTGCAGCTACAGTCACTGACGCTTCACAGTGAAAGGTACTGTGACCTATTCTCGTATTTATTTCAATATTTTTTTATTTATGCATTTTTATGTAGCGCGGACTTTCCCGAAGGTGTCAGAGCGCTTCACATTAGGAACAGTAATGATACATGAGGAGACAATTACGAGTGAACAAATTACAAAAACAAACATTAAATTACATGAGGCAAAAGTGAGAATTTTGAACAAACAAAATACATGAGGTTTGCAAACGGTGCATTACAGGAGGAAAAAGTGACGTGTGCAGCTTACAAGAGAAAACAAAGTACAATTAGAGGTATTGTACTGTAATAACTGGGAGACACTCAGGCACAAGAACAAACATTAAATAGGCATTGGTGGCACTTGTGCAAGTATCAAAAGCAAACAAAATGTGAGCGGTAGCAAACTGTGTTACAAGAGAAAGGTAGCGTGTGCATGCATGCAGGCTTTCCTCATGAATGTATTAAGAGAACAGCGCCAACATCATACTGAAAGGGGCACTGGCTGCAGCCCCAGCGCAGATCTGGTGGGTCTCGTTTTCTGTTTTGATTGCTAGATGATTCCAGGCAGAAACGGGCAGTTTGATTATTTTTACCAAATTACCCTGGCCTAGGCATGTCAGTTGCACAGTGGAAATCCTAGGGGCAGAAAAACCACAAATATAAGAGAAAAGTGGAATTCCTTATTTGTGCAGAGCCTGGGTAGTCTTCATAATCAGTGCAATGCAGCCGTAATATTTAGTGTAGGGTGACAGTAATAATAATAAAACCAAAGTAGGAACAGACTGGGCTATATGGTCATTGCCTTGTGGCCATTGAAATCAGTGTGATTTGGGGTCAAGGGGGAGCAAAGAAGGATGTGTGGATTGGAACTGCAGGCATGAGAGTGAAGGGAAATGTAGGGGGGCATGTTGTGGCACTGCCGTACAGTAGGGTGAGGTGGACACGCCAGGCAATGCGGCTTAGGGGGGACAAGGTTGATGTGTTCCGTACTGCTGCATGCCCTGGGTGTAGGGAGAGCAAGATGGATGTGTTCTGACACCCCCTAAAGTGAAGGGCAGGGAGATGTGTTCTCGTGCTGACACGGCAACGGCATCTCCCTTGTCAAGGGTGTTAAGGCATCGTGTCATGGGGCGTGTTCTTATTTGGCATACACCGCTATATTTTCCATTTCCTTGTTTGATTTCAGGTGCCTTTCCGCTACGGCTCTGCATCCTGATGGGTGCTGGTATGACAAGTTGGCGGGGCCTGGGATTCTCAAGGAATGAGAACACATCCGTTAAGAAGCCGGCACTCTTGATAGGCCTGGATGCTTTGGTGGATGGTGATGCTGTAACCCTGCAGGGTCGAACTTTGTTGTTGCTATAGTGGCTTGCTGCTGTGGTGGGCCACTAGTGCAACTCTCAATGTATGCAGGCTGATACTAGGTTGGTGACAAGATACTCAGAAATTAGAAATCTCCCTTGACTTGAATTGAACTTAGCTGTTGCACAAACTCCAACTTAGATCAGCACCAAGCAGTAGGCACTAGGAGTTTGGCAGAAAGTCTCTGGCTGCAATGGCGTGGGTCTGACTGGTGTGAATCTGTTCTAAGGCCAGGCTATATGTGTATATGCCCCCACCTCCCCTCAGTAGTTCATGCTGTTCTGAGTTCGTCATTGCATTATTGTACCTCAAGTCAGAGCACATCACTTTTGTGCATGTCCCCACTACTTTAATGGGTGGACCATGATGTTTGGTCATTTAATGTCAGCTGTAGATGATGGATCCCCGAACACTGTGATGTATGTGTATGTTTGCATTGTGCTAAGGGGATTACCAGGTAATCGTTCATGCATCTCTCTGATGGATGTTACATGCGTTTTTTCTGAGTCCCCCGTTCGATTATGCAGTCTGTGTGTTCTCCTTTGTACTGCCGGTCACCAGTGTATTCAACTGTGTAGCCTTGGACCGTGTCATGTATGTAACTTGCATGATTGATCGAGGTAACTATTAGCAGCGATACTACATGTCTCTCGGGCCTCTTTCAATTGCTCGCCATACCTATTCCCCAGCACCCCTTCCCCCAACCACCAGGGGCGGCAACCTGTGGGATAGCCCCGGGCGCCACAAGCTCTAGCTACGCCCCTGTGAAAATGACAACAACAATCAGATGTAGGAAACCAGAGATATGATTTTTTAAAGCTTAAACACTTTCCAGCACTTAGAAACCTATAGTGCCACTCTGGGACATCTGGTCATGCTTGACAATGACAAAGTCAAAGTTCCAGGCCAACCGCAATGGAGCCCTGGGCAGACACACTGAGTGGGAGGCCATGGTCAAAATGTTACCTTCGGGCTTAAAAACGTTTCCGGAGCTTTTTCTGCCGGGGTCCCTCGATGCTCTTCACCAGTCTGGACTCTGTGAGGGTTCACAGGCTTAACTTTCAGGGAGCTCCCAGTCAAACTTTGGTGCTTGGACCTCTAGAGCTCTTCAGCTGGACAAACCTGGAATCCGGGCCAGATCGCAATTGAATGTGGCCTGCTTGGTCCTCGCAGTTCAGTCGGTCACCTTATGAAGCTTTTTTCCAAAGTTGCTCCTAACTTCTACAAACTTCTGGAACTTCTTTCTGGAGTACCTTTTGAGGGTCCAAAGTGTCCAAAACACAATCCAAGGGTCTGGAAGCTCCAAAATTGTCTGTGAAAGGTTGGGACTGCAATTTTCACAATGCACCAGGACAAAACCCTTAAAAGTCCACTAGACACAGTCCAGGCAGTGGACTCTTGCTGGTGATGATGCAGGTGAGCTCGTTTAACCTGTAGCTTGCATCGAGCCCACTCTTTAATCCTTTTGAAGCAAGGTACGTCCACAGGGCTGTAGGTCCAGATAGTGCAGCAGGCTCAGTCAGTCAGAATGCAGGGCCTGGTGATGCAAATCAAGTTTTTAGCATAGCAATCCTTCTTCTTCTCTAGTTTCAAGCAGCAGATCTGAGAGGCTCTGCACCTCTCACACATTTAATCAGTGTTCTCTGGGGTCAAGCAGGAGAGTACTCCTGTCCAGTGAGGTGCAAGGCAACACTCCAGAGCATGACCACTTCCTCCAAAGTATGGCATAATCCCAGAAAGCACTATTCATCCAAAATTCATCATGGCTGAAATCTCAGCAGAGCAAAAAGAGCTAACTAAACCAACTCTCAGTATGACTCATTTCCATAGCTTTTCACCCCGTGACATCTGCAGATTCCTTCCTTAAGCCTCCTCTGTGGCTGGGTCAGAGGGGATGGGGGTAGGTAGACCTGGCATCCCTGCCTGTCCTGTTCATCCCTTGAATCCTCTGCTCTGGCATGTCTATGTAGGAGAGCTCTCCCCAGCAGATAGCCTCACCCCCGGTGAGCCACTTATCACTTCATCAAAGCAGCCTTGCTAATCCTGTTAACTCTGACCAATTAGGGAAAACTGCAGTAAGGCTACATTTTTGCTTACAGACAAGAACGTCTTATAACTTATTTTCTGTACAATTTAGGAAAAATTCAACATTACCATATTGTTGGACGTATCAATACAATTATCCTAAATCGTTGAATTATATTTTGATTCAATTCCTAGCAATGTTTATGTATTCATAAACTATTGCAATGTTAGTCTTTGGGGCTGAGTATCTACAATGGTGAAACTGACATGTGTAATTTCTCCATCACCAGGGCATATAAAACATCTTTTAGAAAAGCCCTGCTTATAGTTACATGATGCCTCACACTCTTGGGACACCTAGGGGAGACCTTAGGGGTCCAGAATATGCATAGTGTAGATCTTCACTCCACAGTGCTCATAGCACCAACGTTGATTTTGGGAGGCACTTTACTACAATGGAGGAAGTACAATGTTCGATTTCTCCATTCCCAGGGCATATAAAACATCATTTATAAGGACCCTGCTTATAATTACATGCACCTCCCCCACGACTGGAACACCTAGGGAAGACCCAGTGGGCATCTGATATGTATGAAGAATGTAGATTATCACTTTTCAAGTGCCTCTACCACTAAATTCAAGTTTGCAGTTAATTTACTTTTAAAAACACCGCTGTAAGGCAGGGCTGCTTTTAAAATGACCACAGGCACTCAGCAGTGCAGATTTGGAAGTGCAGAAAGTGTTGCTGGCCTCTAAACTGCCCTGCCCTATTATATACAAGGGACGTAGAGGTAGTTTTAATCCCCCTGCCCTATTATCTACTAGGTATTTATAGGGTAGGTCTTGCCGATTGTAAGTGCACCTTAAAACATAGTGTGCCCTAATGCATGTGTGGGTTTTCATTGTGTTTTCTAACATAGCACTGGCCCAGGGCCTGGTTAGACAAAGCCCAGGGACAGTCAGAGTCAGTTATCAGCAAAAAATGTGGGTGCCAGGGGCACATAAGATGACTTTGCAACATTTCCACTAACTAATTTTCTAATATGTTACATCAAGTATTAACGGGAAGCTGCAGAAACAAGGCTATACTGCCAGTGGAATGACGGTGAAGTGGCAGATCTGTGTGTGTGAGTCTCCAGCAAGTGTGCATCCCAAAGGCTTTGGACAGAGAGAGAGGCTGCAATGTTGTAATGAAAAGTGGTGCTGCATCAGGTCTATAATTGCAGTGCTAGAGTTGTGAGTTGGGACCACACTCAAGCAAAAAAGTGACTGCATGTATATATGAGGAGTATGGTACTGTGCAAAGTTTAATTGATTTTGGAAATGTTGCCCTCATAAGAAAGTGACAGTTCTAAAAAAAATGATATTTAAATGGAAAGGGCTTGTGACCAGACCGGGCTTCATCCACAGAGCAGAAAGAAACAGGCAGCTATGTCTTTGTGCAAGTCAATCAGAAGCAGCACGTCTCTGATTGGCAGTGCTGAAGGGAAGGAAAGTAGAGAGAAAAGAAAGCACAAGAGGTCAGATCACTATCTTGCTGGTAAGTTAAAGCGGTATATGCGCCAAACACCTATCACAACGATATTATGAAAATTGGATTCTTCGGGTGGGAATGTGTGACAAGAATGCTCTGCAAATTTGTTGTGTGGTATTTTGTTGTGGTAGTGATGCTTTCTGTAGTCTTTTATGCTGTGGTGGTTTTGTGGTACATTAGTACAATGTGATTTTGTTGTATTGTACTGCAGTAATGGTGTTATTTGCGGATGTTACTGTTTTTGTTTGATGTGCCCTCTTAAATTTCTATTGTGTTGTTATGTTTCTTTGTGCATGTTATTGCTTCAAATTCTTTTGTTTAGATATGTCAACAAACGCTGTTTCATTACCAACCAAAAGCAGCTCATTACTGTAAAATGCCCATGTTAAGCAAACGTTTGGCACTGTCTTATGTTATGTGGTAAAATTGTGCTGCTTTTGTGCTTCAACTACTTAAGACCCCAGTCCACCCAAAACAGTGCCAGATAATGAGTCTAAAGTTAGTGCTTCCGGTAGTCGCCTAATGTGCAATGGCTTAAGGTACAGGTGAGGGTAGGAGCCTGGTAGCAATGAGGGTGAGATGTTAGGGGGCTGTGAGGAGTGCTTTAGTCTACCCAGCAATGGGACCCGGTGTTTTCATTGGCACTAGGCTGGTTTAATCAAAACAGTCTTGGGTTCATCCAGCCAAAAGCACAGTTCAAGAAGTAGATGCAGGTGAAAAAGCCAGAGACATGTCCAGATGGTTGTATGTCAGAGGCACGCATGACTAAACCACTACCATGCAGCCCAAACTACGAATGCATCTGAACCATGAATTCCTTTACTATGCATGCCGTTACAACACATTTACTTGGTAAAGGCATGATTGGTATAGGGATGTGTGGTAAAGATCTCACCCTATGCCACCTGCCCTTAGCCCTATCAACTACCACAACCCGAGTCCTAAAATGAACCCCGACCCAACCCTGCCCTGTAAAAACTAACCCAAATCCCCTGAGCCCTAAAAACTTCTCTGATCCCCTCCAGTAGTAAAAACTACCCAGACGCACCCTAAGCCCGAACAACTACACCAATCCCCAGCCCTAAAAAGTACCCCGACACCACACTAAGCCCTAAAAATTAACCCAAGCCCTAAAAACTACCCAGCACCTGAGCCCTAAAAAGTACCCTGACCACCCTAAGCCATGACAAATGTGTGGTTAAGACATACCCGTGGTGAAGGCAAGCGTGGCTGTGCTTGCGTGGGAACTGCACGCGTGGGTCTTCCATCGTTGTTTGGGCAGTTTCCCTGTTCAGACACGCAGCCAATGTTGACTAAGAGCAGGGAATACAACCGAGAACGGCAAGTGGAGAGGCCAATCTAAGTAAGAGTCAGGGGCCTGGGAAGTCGGGCCTGTACCTGTACTGGCAGGTCTCTGAGGAAAGAATGAAAACCACTGAGAAAGGAAAACTCAAGAATAGGGGTAGGCGGGAAAAGTGATTGAATCATGAAATGGGTGAAATTCATCCTTTTTCTCATTCTGCATGGATTCCATGTCAGAACTGGAAAGAATTAGTGAAAATATACATTATAAGCCATTGTGGTGAGGAGGAGAGGGAATATGAAGATGGCTGTTGGAGGTAGTTCAGAAAAGAGGGAGATCTGAGAAAAAACGGGTGATAAGTAGAGGGGAGCTGAGTTTGTACCCGATTCCGATTTCGGACGGAAGGGCTCCAAACGATGGCCGGAGCCCTTCCGCCTGAATCGGAACATGCCATTCTGATGGGCTCGGTCGGAAAGGAATCCGACTTGGATTTCCGGATGGCTTACGACAGGCTCCTAGAGCCCGTCCGCCGCCCGAAAATCCTTCAGTACTCCCCGCTCGCCTCTTTACGACCGAGGGAATACGATGGCAGTTTTTCAATGCCTTTTTGTGCCGGTGTTTCTGGCATGAAAAGGCAGTCAGAAAATGTCTTTGGGGTCCCAGTAGGGCCCCCATGGGTGCGAGGCTGCCAAATGGCAGCCTGGGGGAACCTATGATGTCCCTCTGTTGATCCCTGCACCCGGTGGCAGCCACCTTGGGGAGCAGGCCACAGGGTGCAGGGATGATCTGCACCCCTCCATTTCACAATGCGGGCACGCATTCTGCTTGGAATACAATCTCCCATCGTGAAACATACGAGTGCGATCGAACAGGGTTCGGATGCATCCTACTAGCAGGGCCGTTATCGACGACAGTAGGGCATTCAGTCACCGTTCCTAGCCAATGTCGGACGGCCTCATGTCCATCCGACATCAGAATGGGGCCCTTCGTTGTAAGGCTGGATGGATTTGATAGGGCTGCGGAGGAAACACAGCAATATAGGTTGAAGAAGGACAGTGTAAGAGGCATGTGGTGTTCGGGGACTGGCAGCGCTCAGAGGCAGGAGGGGGCACAGTTGGCAGCGGAAGACTTTGCAGATGTGTTTGTTTTATTTTGTGAAATTATTTAAAGTTATTGAGTGGTCCCCAGAGGTTGGAGCCAGCAGCACTCCTGGCCTGCTCTCCCTGATGGCTCCCACATCCTTTACATCTTTGTACTGAAAGAGCTGGAAGGGAGCGTTTAGCGGGTTGTGTGTTTTTTCCACGTCAGTAGCGCCGCCAGCCTCAGTTCCGTGGGGCGCTTCACTTGCACGTCAAGAACTCTTGTTTCATCGTGTTCCTTGATCTCCAGTTTCAAAGCCACAGGAGAGACAGACACAGTCTGCATTATTAACAAGCCCAACAGTTGTTGAATCTACAGCAACAACATTTCCTTTCTATCCGACCTGAAGTGACTGAAGGAAGTGGGAGAAAGTGGCAGAAGCTGGGTTTGTGCTGGTAAGGAGAGGAAGGCAGACAAGGATTGTAAAAGGTTCTTTAAGGGTGCAATGTAGTAAGTGATGGCTGTTGAACTTTGAAAGTAGTGGGGTGCTAATATCACCCCAAGATGTCCCAGGTGAGTGAGCGAAACAAGCAAGCTAAATGTTCCTCATGTTTTCGAGGAAGTCTTCCCATATTAAGAAATCTTCGCAAAAGGTTAATTTTTAAGCACCATTTACACATACATTGGCAACAAGGGCATGGGTTCTGAAAGCGGCACTCATGAAATTCTCTAACATGTTCATGGTGTGACATTAAGCAAGACTGACATGGTACTGGGTTGTTGGCGGTTAACCTTCCACAAGAAATCTTTGAGAAATCGGTAATGAACTATTCATGCTCAATTTCTCTAAAATGTCATAAGAGCTGCAGTGGTTACAGGCAGCTTACAAATATGGGAACACAATTTCATGTGTCGTATAATCTTTCCAAATATACAGAGGGGCAGATTTAAAAGCTTCTTGCGACACATTTACGCTGCTGTTTTTTCACTTCTGTGACACAGTGGCAGCATAATCCATGCGTCATGTTGCGCCTTATTTACAATGTGACGCATCTAGGGAGATGCGTCACGTTGTAAAGCCCTGCGCCACCTTAAAGCTGTGTCACGTTTAATTTATGCAGGGAGGGTGTTCCGTCAGAAAAAGCCTCGGAAAAGTGACGCAGTGAAATCTACAAGATGTCACTGAGTCACTTTTCTGATGCCGCTGCGTCAAAACCTTGTGCCTGCTTGAAGCAGGCGTAAGGCATGACGCAGCATGTTAGGTATGGGCAGCCCCAGAGCATTGCTGGAGTTGCGATGCGCTTGATACACGTCTCCAGCAATGCGCCGCCCTTACCCCATCAGATGCGTCACGCATCTGTTTATCCTTGGGCCATGATGCACCGCATTATAAATGCGGGGCATCTGTGGTGGCGCAAGGGTAAACTTGCGTGACGCATCTTTCCTGGCGCATCCCTGCATATCAGCAGGGATGCGCCAGTCCTTGTAAATCTGCCCCATAGAATCTTCCTCCACATCTGCAGTCCACTTCCATTCGTGTTTTTCTCAATATGCCTACTTCAAGTAGATTCACAGGCATATGTTATGACCGAGAATCTAGTTGGAAGTGTAAGTGCGGTAAATTTAAGTTGCCCAGATGACAAGGATCTCATACTTCAGTCTATATCTTATTCAGCTGTATCTTAAAATATTTAAGCAGTCGTGCTAAAGATCCTGCCACACAGACTATATAGGTTCACACAGCAGACAGGCGACACCAATAATAAAACCTCAGCACAAAGGCATCATGAGTGATAGCATTATACCAAGCTCGATCCTTATTGGTGATACAATCTCTCCACAGAATTCATGAGAAAGCAGCCACTGAGTCAGTGCCCAGCTAAGCAAAGCAAATGCATCAATTATACATTTCCCAAACTAAGCACAAATTATTGCTCGAAGACACGTTTTGATTATAATTTGAAATCTAAATAATTTTTTCCCTGAAATGTCATCATGGAATTTTCTAAAAATACGTGTTTTTTGCTATAAAATTAACATTTTTCATCGGAGCTAAACAAACTAATTTATTCCTCCTAAGCGCAAGCACAGTTTTGTATTATTCATGGTAGAACATCATGTATTCCAAAACACCAGTTTTGCATTTTCATTGACTATAGGAGTATTCCACAAACAAGACTGTCACTTTCATCAATTTCTCAAATGTATTTCTGCCATAAGCATACAACATCTTCCATTAAGGCCAATGCTTCACCGTCACATATGAGGGCCGCCTCAAAATGCAAAGGACTTCCACCATAATACTTCTGTTTGCCACAATTCTATGACAAATGCCCACAGTATGTAAAAGATTTGCACCACTATGTCAGGATCGCCTTTTTCACAGGAATAGGCTCACTAATGCTAAGGATGTCCACAATGTGACATAGGGGGTCATTACACCAAAGACGCACGCAATATGTCAAGAATTGCAACCATTATGCCAAGTTTAAAAGATGCCAAGTGTGGCACAATGTGTTCAGGATCAAGTGGACACGTCTAGGCCAACAGTCACCACAAATACCAAACCACACACCAAGGTGGGGCAAGTATGTGACTCACACACTTAGGGGAGATTTACAATAAATGAACGCAGCACGGTGCAGAAAGCCATGTTGCTGTGCTGCATTGGTTTTGAAGCACAGGGATGTGACATATTTACAACAATATGTCACATCTCTGTGCGTCCCCCTGCGCTGGCGCAGAAACTGCTGCCATGCGCCGATGCAGGCACCATGGTGCAAGGATGCCTGTTTATGTGCAGGAAGGGTTCCCTTCCAATCAGAAATGGCGTTTTACAACTTCTATGTGTGGCCAGTATCAGATTAGGAGACTGTGGGGCATAGTAAGTTTCTCTTACCTCTCTCTTTTTGTGTTGTTTTATGAAGCACGACAAATACTAGCCCCCACAGACACACATGGGTGCACGCACACACACACGTGCATACACACAGATATGTATGCAAGAACACCCCTTTACATCAACAATTAAGATTTTCTTTTGCAAAGCTTCTCACTGTCAGTTCCTATTCACAGGGCTCACACTGTCAATCACACTGAGAATATCAGCATGGTACCCTGCCATTGGCAGCTCATTTTGACTCTCTTGCATTGACCTGGCACGGAACAGCTCGTGAAGTGCCTGGCCTAGACCAGTCACTAGCGTTCTGGCAGAGGCATTTAACATTAAAAATCGTCATGCAAGAGTCACCATGAGACAGACATAAAGGTGTACTGGCCAACTTTTGACCCCCATCATGCTTTGGCGCCAGGGGATATTCTTCTAAGCGAGGGTACTTGTAGCTATCGGCCCATGCAAAATGTGGGTGGCATTATATTTGCATTTAAATGGCTCAGCAGCAGTGCAATAAGAAGACACTTCAATTTACTGTTCAGTTCTGAATACATGTAGACAAATGGCAATCAACGTGTTCATTTCTAAGGTGAACTTTGTCCGGGCTCGTGATTTTCTTAGAGAAAACGTAAGTAATGCTTTACTCCTCAAAATTGATTGGCGTCCAACTTCCACTATACAATTGCAGATGATGTTACCTCTGAGGCATAATATTTAGTGTAAGGTGTATAATAACTGTGCAGTCCGTATACTGTAGAAATAAATGTAACCCAAATGCAAATTGGGAATTGTCAGATTACAGTTCTTGAAATATAGTTATTATCTCTTTGAAATCTATTATTATATCTCATTTCTGTAGGAAAAATAATATAAAAATGCTTGGATTCGATAAATGTGCACTCGTTCCAAAGAGGATATCTTTTCTTAAATGTAAGAATACATGTACATTATTGCTTTCCTATTCCGATCTTCGGCAGTGCATTCAAAGGCAAGATCAAACAGAAGTGATGTCTTATGTGGATTAGTTTATCTGGCCATGGAGCACTGCTAACCTTTACCTTTGTGTTCCATGCATGTGATGCTCATGTACCAGTCAAGATTGCTTATGTTCCATTGAGGGAGGGAGTTTTGAGTGTTTCAGAGTCAGCACCATGGTGAGCTACTTAGCTTTGTTGTTTCCATAGACTCCAGGGAATGGGAGGATGTCCAAGTTGTGAGCTTGATAACAAATTGTCCTTTGCTTCTTTATTGGTCTTTGTGCTGTTTGCTTTTTTTCCACATTCACTTCTGGTGGGTGTGTCCTAAGCAAGTGAACTTGCCTGTGAGGCCTGTCCCTGCAGATGGAGCTGTTCATAGTTCTCTGGATAGCAACCGCACACTTTGAGAAGACCTCCTGCAGATGGAGCTGTTCATAGTTCTCTGGATAGCAACCGGACACTTTGAGAAGACCTCACAATGATCTAGTTAGATAGCAACAGTAGTCACCTATGTGCAGGATGACCTGGTACCATGGTTGGACTGACAGTGGAAATGGGCCCGGGCACCAAGATAAAAGTGGCCCCATCATCTAATTTAAAAGCTGAAAAAGAGTCCCATGTTTGCAAATTGGAGTTCTTTTTAACTTGCAAGGAGACACTGTGGAAGTGTTTGCACAGTATGCAAGACTGAATAGGTTTGAGCTTGCTGCAGCTAATGTTTGTTTTGTTATCAGGGAGATCAACAGTAAAAACCGGGCCGTCTGGCCATGTAGAAGGCCCACAATCAAACCAAAAACTGAGCCACACACTGACCTGTCAGACGAGCCCATGGAGGACTGCCTGATTGCCCTATAGGCCAGCCCGGCCCTGACTGGTGGCTATCTCGAAGGTAACCACATTGCAGAATCATGTTACGCAGTTAATATCACCTTCATAGTCCTGTTTATTAGAAGACCCCATACTTCGTTGTGACATTTAAAACAATGCACTATAAGGATTCAAGGGGTTTGGGCTCACTCCAAGCATCCAGCGTAGTGAGTGTTGAGCTGTCTGAGTTGGGGATTCCTGGTTGCCTACGTGGTAAGCTGCAGATTGTAAACAGTATTAAACCTTTGCTATGCAGTGCAACTTGGATTTGGTGATACTTCTCGAAATATGTCACATACATATTGCAAGTGTAACATTTATACGAGAAGTCTTGGAAGCAAGTTACAAATTTTGGATATGTCCTTCACCAACACCACAGTCTCAATTTTATCAAATTTTGACCACTTTACTCCAGTTTAGATCCATGTTTAAAACTTGATTTTGCAAATTAAACCGAGAGAAGAGGAGAGGACAGTTTAAATAGAGTTTATACTCCTAAGGCACTTATCAATGTCCCTGGTTAAAGAACCCCTGAAACCAAAACTTGTAAACCTATACAGTTAGAATTAGTAGGATTTTCAAACTTATTGTGATCATAACTTTATTGTACAAATGGAAAGGAAAGCCTATTACACTCACTCTTTTTCACTTGTTTTTTTAGCACATTCTATAAATTATGCGGGTGTTTTTAACTTTAAGAATAGGAGATTCAAGCATTTAAATAACAATATGATACTTTGTCAGTTATTACAGGCTCTATGCAAAATTCTCATTACGCTGGTGTAATTTTGTGATATATTATGAATTTCTGTTATGTTTGTAATGCAAAACTCCTAAAATGTATGCCATTACGGCACGTTTCCGTGAGCAGTGCCAGTCCTAGGCCTTCTAAGGCCCCGGGCGAAAGGGAAGATGTGAGGCCCCCCTAATTACATATTGTGTCGCAAGAAGTGACATCACAGAAAGTGACTTCGCAGGTACCTCTTAAACTGCATCTTTACAGTATGCAGCACTGCCGCCTATACTGTCTTGACTATACACACCACTGCCTCCTATATTATCCTCACTGTATACACCATTGCCCCCTGTACCATCTCTATACTATATGCGGTACTGCCTCCTATACTGTCTTTACAGTATGCAGCTCTGCCGACTATACTATATCTTGACCATATGCACCACTGACCCCTCTACTGTATTTTCACCATATGCAGCGCCTCTTTTACTGTCTTCCCTGTATGCACCACTGCCTCCTTTACTGTCTCTACACTGCATGCAGCATTGCTTCTTATGACTGCATCTTTACCGTCTGCAGCACTGTCTCCTATATTGTATCTTAACTCTACGCACCACTGCATACTGCACATTATCTTCACCGAATGCACTGTAGCGCCTCCTTTACTGTGCTCCCTGTATGCACCACTGCCTACTATATTATCTGCACTGTATGCACCACTGCCTACTTTAATGTCTTCACAAAGTATGCAGTACTGCCTCCTGTTTACCGTATGCAGCACTGCCTCCTATTTTGCCTTCACTGTATGCACCATTGCCTTCTATAATTTCTCTAGAATGTATGTATCGCTGCCTCCTATGCTATATGTTCACCGCCGTATTATGCACCACTGCCTCCTACTGTGTGTCCTCCCTGCATGCACCCCTGATTAACACTATGAGTGCATGCACCACTGGCTGGTATACTGTATTTACTGTTTGCACCACAAACCCAAAAGAGGATCTGCCCTGCACAGTATTCACTGCAAGCTGCAGTGCCTGTACCTTACCCTCAGCATGTATGTAACACTGGTCCCGGTGTCCCGCCCTTATGAATGACAAGCGATGGTGGATCAGGAGTCTCTCTATAGTATGCAATCATCATCATTTATATATAATATAGCAGGAGGTCTCATTTCGAAAGACTGCTTTTGTATTAGTAAAGTTATGTGGCAATGTGCAGCTAGGGCAGGAGTCGCAGCGCGTGATGTGCGTGTGCTCGTGGGATCGACGGCGTAGGTGTGTGCCCCCCAGGGCAACCGGGGCGGGGATGTGCCACATTTTTGCCTTATTTTACATTGGATGATTTTAATATCACGTACAAGATTTAGAATGTGTGCAAACGTTCTGAACCCATTTTCCTGAGCCGAGTGTTTCTCCTGAAGTAGCCTGTGCATTGGGTGCTCGAGTGTTACTGCCTGGACGTGTGTCTTTCTCTGTCTTCGCTCGGTGCTGGGTTTCTTGCCTTTGAGGAGCTGCAGGCAGGGCTGTTTATGGCACTGAGGTTATCTTGCACACAGTGTTGTGCAGACAACACAGCAGCCCTCGCGTTAAGTACCTCAGCAGGTCCTGGCATAAAAGAAACCGCTCATTTCAGGCGACCACACGCTTACCTTAAGACGTCTGCCAACCAACAATGAATGGGGCCCGTCCCAAACCGGCTTTCCTCCTGGCCAGGGAGCGCGCGCCGCGTACGGGGTGCATGCTGCGTCACAGTGCTGTTAACTGCAGAGCGGGGGCTTGCCAAAATGATGTCAAGGGTCGTCATTGGTAGCGCTTTCGCGCGCTACCAGATTGACGGCCCTGGGACCCAAGCACGGCACCACCACCACCACTAAAGCACCACCACCACTAAGGTAGGTGGTCACTGACTAAGCTAGGTGCTGGGGTGCGTGCTGCGTGCAAGGTGACTGACGGCCTTACTGTAACTTATTGCCTCAGCTGCGCAAGTGCGCGCAGCACTTTTTTACCTAATTTGACGGTCACGGGCCGGCCGGCGGTGGGCCCACTGTTCTGCGATCTACTGCGGGGCCAGCGGCGGGGCCCCCAGGAGCGCGAGGGCCTGGGCAGCTGCCCATACCACCCATGCCTAGGACCGGCCCTGTTAGTGATGGAGCACCGAAAAAATGCAAACAGCCAGAATGCAAGTAACTGTTGTACGCATCACTTGTGTTTTTGCAGAATTTTCCAGTCCAAAATGTGTCCTTGCATTTCGCATACTTTTTGCAGAATTTTAAGCCATTCCGAAAAAGCATATTAGGCAAATTTCCCACACCCCTAGGTATTATGTACGAATATCTGAGGGCGTGGCCAAGCAGGCGACCAAGATGGCTGCCTAACCCGAGAGCTCTGGACCCATCGTAGCGATTAACTCGCCTGACTGCTCTCCATAACGAGTTATGGCACCTTAATCCCTGCGGCTGATGACTTGAACCCAGCGTGCAGCGGGACCCCACAACAGCGGCAGCTGAATGTGCCCAGGAAGCGGAGATCTGCGCTTGCCCGAGGCCACACAGTGGCCATAAAGAGGGCGGGCCCCTAGTCGCAGAGGGCTGCCCCCGCCCACTCATGTGGCCAGCCACTCCTCACCAGGGCAGGCCTTGCCCGGTGGGAAGGAGGCGGGTCGCTGACGCACGTCCGGGGCGGCAACGAGGAGCCTCAAGGGATACTTATCTCCCTTGCACCTTTGTGGAGGCATCTTTGCCGCTCCGGACGTCGCGCTGCAGCTTCGGGACACTCTTTTACTTTCTGCGGTGAGTGTGCCCTACGGGCCTTACCCCCCCTCTGCCTACTCCCTCCCTGCGGAGGTATGAGTTATGGCTAGGCGGCCCGCTTAGCGTCGGGCCGCTGTGGAGGTGGGGGTTGCGACTCGGCAACGAGAGGTTCCCCCCCCCCACCGCACCCTCCCTTCGGGGTGCGGGCGATACTGGTTAGCCCAAGTGGCATTGGGCCTGCCATCGGGGGTGATGTACCTCCGTGAGCCAGTGGCTCGAGTGGCCCTCATCCTAGGCCCACTAGGAGGGAAAAGCTCTATCGCTGGCGGGATCCCCGTCAGTTTGCGAGGGTGTGGGGACAAGGTGTCAGTACATTCGTATGGGCGCATCCTACTGTTTCGGCCCTGGCCCTGAGTTGGACGTTTGCCGTCTTTGTTCACTCGGGTCGGGCAGGGACCGTGAGATGGCGTCGGATCCTCCCTAGCATCCCGCCCACCCCCCACCTCATCCCGGTGGTCCCCGGTGAGCCTAGGTGCGGGTCTCATTCGAATGCGACGTTTCATAAATGTATTGCTATTTCATCGTCGACAGTGTCCTGTATCTGTTGTGCATTACTTTTTGTGTTGTTAGGAGATGTTTTGTTAAAGGGGTTTCCGAGCATAACTTTCGCGCGCTCGCAATCATGCTAAACCGTATTGCTTTGTTTGGTGGGGATATGGTGTCAGTAAGCCATGTTGAATTTCGCAGCCCGCTGGACATTGTATGCATGTTATCGTTTATTTTATTGTTAGGAGATGTTTGGTTTGGGGGGTTACCGAGCATAATTTTCGCGTGCTCGCAATCATGCTACGTTAAAACGTTTCCTTGAACCGTATTGCTCTGTCGATGGTGGGGATATGTGTGTCGGCAGCCATTTTGTATATCGCAACTGCTGGTCATGGTATGCAGGTTATGGTTTATTTGATTGATGAATTCGTTCACATGCGATCGCTTATTATATTGATTGTATATCATGTGTGGTGGGCGGTATTCATGTGTGGGGCGGATATGTCTTTGATGTTTTCATCATGTTATGTTATGCTGAGGGAGTCCGAGCATTAAAGTTGATGTATATCCCCACACACACCCCCTTCCCCATTGCTGGGCCATGTGGTGGGCGGCTTTGGTGTATGATGCCGCCATGTACGGTTGCGTGCCGTGTAAGACTTGTTTCGGCAGGGGATATAGGTATTTCGTTTTGCACGTGGCTGGCGGCCATTATGGTCAGTAAGGAAGGTTTTCTACCATGTCTGTGTCGCAGGCCGTTCATCGGCGAACCCTTTGGTACCAGTCCGACTACCAGGCCCCGCTTCATTCTCCCGTTCACGGGTGCACTACTACCCCCCCATGCTTCGGCGCCATTGCGGGATCTGGCGGCATTAAGCATCTGTTCTGCGGGGCTCCGGCGTACCAATCAGTGTCTTTTGCGCTGGTTTGCGCTACCAGCCGGTCGCTGCTTCAGGCCCCTCGCAGCAGTAACAGCTCGTGGGGCCTCATTTCTAATTTGTGTCATTTCTTCGATTTCAGGCTCCGCTCGCATCTTTTAACCCGTTGCGCACTCCCGATGCCGCACGGGTTCAAGCAGCTTCACACCCCTTGGGGAGGTATGTATACTGGCGAAGCGGGAGGGGCAGGTTCTGGAGGGAGCCCGGTGTGGGGATGCCGGTTAGAGCACCAGGCCTCTCTTTGTGGGGGCAGGGTCCGGGGTAAGCCACATGGTCAGGTGCTCTTGCGCCCCTCCTACACCCGCTATGCCCCTGCCACAGGGCGTTTTGTGGCGTATGTATATGTTGCTGGTCTTGGCCGGCAATCGTTGGTTGCTTTGCCATGTCTAAATCTGTCTTCTTCCACGCAGTTCTTGCCCTCGTCTTCCGGCACCGGGCTCGGGGAGCTGATCCTTCCACCCGCACCCCCCCCCCTCTTTGCCTTCCCGGCACAAGGAAAAGTTCTGCGAGGTATGTATGGGTGCCTGTTGGGATCAGGGGTGTGGGCATGACGGTGTACTGGGCATATTTACAGTCCCTCTTCACAATACAAGGTACGGGTTTGTTAATCCCGCCGACTTATGGTATCGTCTCTTGAAGATTGTTTTATTTTCAGTTTTGTGCAAAAAGTGCCCACCGGATATTCTCACATGTTTCTTTGTTTGTAGAAGGCTTTCTTCCCACAGATAGCATCGTCCTATCTAGGGTCGCTCCTTAATCGCGTGTAGGTTGCCTGTACTGCTGTTTGCTCATCGTTTAGTATTTGGTCTTTGGCTCATGGTCATTTTTCTTTCAGGGGAAGAGCCAAAGATAACATGGAAAGTCAGGGGTCCCCTCCGCTTTTCACACAGACGTCTCAGGTCGATGACTCGGGAATAGGACCCTCCCAGGATGCCCAGATGAAGGCACTATTGGACATGATCAAGGCTAATGGGGTGGCGTGGGCCAGTGAACTTTTGTCGGCCAACCCCCCCAAAGCCCCTGGGGATGCCCCCGCCCCCCATGCCCCAGAAATAGACATTGCGGAGGATTCTGGCACAGCGAGGCCCAAGCGTGTGAGGAAGCCGACAGTGAAAGACTTCCCAGCGGAGCCCCCCCCAAGACCAGGGCGGCCGAACCCGTCAGAAATGTGATTGTGCACGCCCCAGCCTCACCCCCGGCGGCGACCCGGGCTAACCCCCCCCCCCATCCCCTCGCCCGGTGGCTGCCACTGTTGAATTTGCCACCCGGGAGGATCTGGGTAAGCTCACGGACACCCTAGCTGTTTTTATGTCCGAGGTCAGAGCGGGTTTGCTTGCCGCTCCTTTGCAGTCTTCGCCTCCGGTGGGTCCCCGGGTGGTGGAGCCTGCGGTTGTTGTTCCCCTTCCTTTGTCAGAGGAGGCAGCTGTTGCTCGTGTGTGGGGTGGGATTCCAGTTCTAGGGGGGGACAGCTGCACAGCGCCTGCTGGCCTCCTTGTTAAGGTGGCTCCCCAGTCAGAAATTGCGCTGCCTACCTCCGCTACTACTCCTATCCCTGCCCCAGTGCTGCTTCAAGCTTCCCCAGCGCACTTAGTTGCACCTGCGCTCGCGGCTGTTTCTGCACTTGCCCCTGTTGTGGCCCCCATGTCGCCTGCGCCCATAGCGGTACCTGCGCTCCCAGCGGTTACGGCGCCTGCCCCTGCTGTGGCCCCCTCGCCTCCAGCGGTACTGATGACCATGGCTCCCTTGTTGTGTGGCAAATGCTCCCTCGCTTGGCAGGTCCCACAAGCAGCGAAGGAAGGTATTTGACGCAGAGAATTCATCGACATCTTTTCTCTCCTGATGTTGGGTGCCTATGGTGTTGACGTTAGAAAAATGGGTTCTAAGGATGAGGAAAAGAAAGCTCGTTTCCAGTCTTGGCCTGAGAAAATGATCAAGAACTGGAGACAGGCTTTTTCAATTTTGGCTGCAGTTATCACGGAGCGCTTCCAAGAACAGGCACAGGGTTTATTCCAATACGCCAGTGTCATTACTGACGAAGCGGAATCCTCTGCTGGCATGGGGTGGTACTTGTACGACTGTGAATTTCGCAAGAAAATGTCTGTCTGTCCAGAGTTAGATTGGGACCAGGTAGAGGTTAGACTCTGGATGCAGCACATGGGGAAGGGTAAATTCGAAGCCGTGGGCAAAGCCAGCCTACAAGTTATGAAGGCTGAAACAAGTAAAGGGTTATCAGAGAAAAAAGGTAACTTCAGGCAGTCCTTTCGAGGGGGCAGAGGCGGAGGGGGTTTCAATAGACAGATCAACAAGAAGGGCTTCTCGGCAACATGCAGGTTGTTTAATGCGGGTAATTGCACCTGGGGTAAGGCGTGCAGGTTTGCACACTCCTGCAGTAAATGTGGTGGGTCCCATCCTGGGTCAAATTGTGACAAACGTGATGCCACCACCAGCGCCTCCGGCAAAGACAAATAAGACCCCTTCCAGAGTATTTCCGCCTAGCGCCCTTCCTGCCACGCTCTCCCCCCCCAGCCCTCTTCCCTGCCTGCCCACGTGGATCACATTGCTTGCGTTGTCTCCGGCGGAGACTCCACCCTCCTTCATTCTAAGGGCCCGTCTCCAGTCATTATCCCGAACTTGTTGGCCTTGCTGTGGTCCTACCCCAATGAGAAAGACAGGAATGTTCTGACTTTAGGTTTTCTGGAAGGTTTCAGGATCCCTTACCAGGGTCCCAGGGTCAGTAGGGACGCTGAGAATCAGAAGTCTGTTAGGGAACTCCCTGAGATCGTAGACAAGAAAATCTGCAAGGAAGTGTCTTTGGGGAGGGTGGCGGGCCCGTTCAAGTCTCCCCCCCTTCCTGAATTTGTGGTGTCCCCGCTGGGTGTGGTCCCCAAAAAGGAGCCGGGGGCTTACAGGTTAATTCACAACCTTTCCTTCCCAGAGGGCAACTCTGTGAACTCTTGGCTACCAGAGGGGGCCTGTTCTGTCTCCTACTGTTCCCTGGACATGGCTATTGACCTAGTGAGGAGAGTGGGGGAGGGGGCCTGGCTTGCAAAGGCTGACATTGAGGCAGCATTCCGTGTATTGCCCGTGCACCCAGACAGCCAGCACCTGCTGGGCTTCAAGTGGAATGGGGAGTACTATTTTGACAAGTGCATGCCAATGGGGTGCGCCGTCTCATGCGCTTTCTTTGAGGCTTTTAGCACTTTCATACAATGGGCTCTCTCCGCGAAGTATGGTGTCACGGCGGTGTCACATTACCTCGATTACTTCCTTTTCATCGGGAGGGAGGGCACGCAGGAATGTCAGGAGGGTCTGAATTGTTTCATTGACTTGGCTAGTCACTTGGGGGTGCCTTTGGCGCCTGGCAAGACTGAGGGTCCGGCACAGGTCCTGACTTTCCTGGGCATAGAGTTGGACACACTTACAGGTGTGTCTCGACTCCCGGCCGAGAAGGTACTGGGACTGAAATGGGACATTCAAGACTTGCTGGGAAGGGACAAAGCACCGCTAGGGGTCATACAGAGTCTCCTAGGCAAACTAAACTTTGCGGCTAGAGTCATCCCAGTGGGTCGTGTGTTTGCTAGGCGGTTAGCCAGGGCCACTGCTAAGGTCTCCAAACGCCATCATTTTGTAAAACTGTCCTCAGGCCTAAAGAAAGACTTATTGATGTGGGCTGAATTCCTGTCAGACTTCAACGGGACGGTCATTTGGAGGTCCCCGTGGGTGGATAGCCCCGAAATCAGCATGTTCACCGATGCCTCAGGCATGGAGGGTTTCGGGGCAATTCTGGGGGAGCTGTGGTGCGCGCAGGAATGGCCTAATGCTTGGCGCAAGCGGGGGATCACCTCCAACATAACTGTCCTTGAACTCTTCCCTATTGTGGTGTCTTTACATCTCTGGCCGGGCCCTTTGTCCAACAGGAAGGTCCTGTTCTGGTCGGACAATATGGCGGTGGTGCAAGCCATCAACGGTCAAATAGCTAGTTGCCCCTTGGTTCTTTGCTTACTTCGAGAACTGGCCAGCAGGAGCCTGCGCTGCAATGTGGAATTTAGGGCTAGGCACATTGCGGGGGTCACAAATGTCGCGGCTGACGCTCTTTCTCATTTGCAGTGGGACCGTTTCCGGGCGGCCTGCCCACAGGCGAGAAAGGAGATGACCCCCTTCGCACCAGGACTTTGGCGCATCTTGGAGTGGAGCAGGAGCTGAAAGAGTTAGGGGAGAAGTCTTTAGCCCCAGGTACAAGGAGGCGCTATGCTAGCCACCGGGCCACATTCCACAAAACTATGGCTGACTTAGGTGTGGTGGCCCTTCCACTGGAAGATAGAGTACGGGCCTTCGTAGTCTGGACCAAGAAACAGAACAAATCCCACTCCTGGGTCTGCTGTCACCTGGCAGCCATCAGTCATGAAGCTAGGTTGACATGGGTGGGTGATCCAGCCAAGTCCTTTGCAATCAGGGCAGCTCTGAAAGGTTGGGCTCGGGAAAAACCTAAGATTCCTGATGACAGGTCCCCTATTGAGTTCCCCACATTGCAGGCCATGTTGGGGGTCCTGCAGTCGGTGGTACATTCCCACTACGAGGCTTCCCTCTTCTCTGCGGCCTTCATTTTGGCATTTTTTGGGGCATTCAGGAGCAGTGAGTTAGTAGCACGATCCAAGGCAGACCGGTCTGGGGACGCTCTTGGGGTGGCGGACATTTGTTTTTTGGAAGGTCTGTCTATCACGCTCAGACGGTCCAAGACTGACCAGGCTGGCAAAGGGTCAGTCATCCGGTTGGCCCCCCTCGGGGATCCCCGCTTCTGCACGGTGTCCGCCTTACAATCATACCTGGCGCTTCATCCTGCGGTACTGGGTTACCTTTTTATCCACCTTGATCACAGCCCCCTGACCAAATACCAGATGGATAAAATAATGTTAGCTTACCTGGATCGGGCGGGTTTGTTGAAACAGGGAAAAAGGTTCTCCAGTCATTCCTTCCGCATAGGAGCGGCCACCTCAGCTTTCAAAGCTGGCTTGCAGCCAGACAAGGTGCAAATGGTAGGGCGTTGGGAGTCCCCCTGCTATAAACGTTACATTCGCCCTTGAACAGGGTATCCTGGCATGTCCATGTTCTTGTATATTTTTTTGCTGTGCTCCATTTTGGAGGTTTATGCCTCTTTTGCTGTTGTGTGCAATTTATTCAATACACAGTAGTGAACATATTGCGTCTTTTTCTTGACAGGGTCAAGAGTGTGGGTCTTGGGGCATTCCACAGTCGCCAGGTTGGGCCGGTGGGCAGCAATCAGGAACTGGACCCGGGGCTTCAAGAACATGGACTGTGTTTGGCTGGGTTTTTCCTGGTATGCGATGGAACAGCTTGCTGCACAGGTTACGGGAAGCCCTTGCTACTGCAGGGCCCCCTCCTCAGCACTTGGTAATTCACTTGGGTGGAAATTACCTGACCAATCTGGGGAGATCTACCTTGCTGCAAAAAATGAAAGTGGATATGGGGATCATCTGCGGACTCATGCACGAGTGTGAGATTTGGTGGTCCGAAATAGTGCCAAGGAGAATTTGGCGGGGCGCTAAGTCTAGTGAGGCAATTGAGAGGTCCAGGAAAAGAGTCAACAGTGCCATGAAAATATTCACCCAACGTAGGGGCCTGGGTTTCATCAAACACAAAATGATTCAGGACAAGGTCAGGGGTTATTTTGAGGCGGATGGTGTTCATCTCACGCCTGTGGGCTTAGACCTGTTCCTCCTCGATCTGAAAGAAGCACTTCTGAGCAAATGTTGCAGGTAAAGAGTAGTAGCAGTGGTGGGGGGCCCGTGCGGCAGCGGGTACCACCGCACGGGCTGTGGCGGAGTTACTGGGCGATCCGGAAGAAGAGAGGTGCAACACTGTACTTCAGCGGGCACATAGGGGTGCCAGAGCCTAACATGTAACCTCATGGGGGGTGCAGGAACTCGTGTCGGCGCCCCAGTAGTCCTTTGGCGGTTGTGGGCCTGTGCAACCGGGGGTTTGCCTAGACACGCCCCGCAAGGGGCGTGAGTAGTATAATTATAATTGTGCAGCAGTTGGGTGGTTCGCCACTGTGCTGATTGGCTCAACAGGCGGGCAGGTGGCGAGAATGCGGCCTGCCCTTTGATCGCCCGTAAGATAACCCACCATCATTACATATGTTGTATGTAATAAACCTGCAGCAAATTTTTCCCAAACTTAACACTTGTGTCTGTGTGTTATTTGTGGGTTTGGGCATTGTGGGGCGGGGGGTTCTTGTGGCCCTGATGTGACTATGCGCACTGCACCCCTGGGCCTGACGCGGCCCTCGGAGGCCCCGAGTCAACAGCGGACTCGGGTGAGCCTAAGGGCAGGACCCGGATTGCACTAACGCAACATAGCACATATCCTGTTGGCCTCACCAGCCCAGACAGCTGAGTTTATCACACCCTTGCCTCACTAAACACTGGCTTTGGAGGCTTCACCTATACCTCCCCATGCCTGCCGATCTCCCACAGCAGAGCAGAGATGACGAGATGCAACAGTGATGCAGTAAGCTACCATGCCGCAAACTGACTATCATCTGAGCCGGCTCTAGTGCTCTACAAAGTACGTGTGCCAAATAACCTGTTGGCTTGCTCCTGATGCCTATTATTGTGACAACCACATACCAGGGCCCTCCCGGGCCCCCGCTCCCTTCTTCCCCTCATACATTTGCGCACGCATACGCGCTTTCACCTGCCATATCCAACTGATCCTCCGGCCTGCCATGTACTCGCTGCTCCTCTCCTTATAATCCCCGTCCCATGGATGGGATTCAGCTGTAACCATTTGCTTCCAGAGTGGATACTGGTACAATACTTGTCTGCTTCTTGGACTGCCACTGGCTTAGTGGCCTAACTTAATTGTGCATTGCCTATAAATAAACTGAGCATTACTCCCCCCGATCTGCAACCTAAATAAGTGCTGCATAGAAATAATGGGCAACTCTGACCCCAAGTAACGCCTCCTGAATTTTCAGGCGGGTATGACCCCACACAGAGAAGATAGCGAGTGGGTCGCCGACCAGGACCAAGCCCAGAGGGATGGCACTGCGGCCATCATGGCAGAACTAAAAGCGGGCTTCGAGTCCATTGATGCCCGCTTAGACACCCTTAATAGCTGCCTTGATGATTGCTGGCCACTTGGACGCTCAGGGCACCAGACCTGATCGGGCAGAACACTAGATCTCGGAACTTGAGGACGGCCAACCTATGATCCACAAATGCTTGCACAGAGCAGAGGGCATTCTGAAGCAACTGGCAACAAAAGCTGTGGATTTAGAAGCGCGTTCCCACAGAAACAATCTACGTATCACCGGCATAGCGAATTCCAAGAATACTGGCCTGATGTCCAAATTGATTGAATCTCTCCTCATGGAACTATTCGGCAAGGAGTAATTTTCAACTACATTTGCCATCAAGCGGGCACACCATTCTTTGGGACCCCCTCCCCCTCCGGGGACAACCCCTGGAACTATCGTCGCCAGGCTCCTAAATTATGCCGACAGGGACACTGCACTTCGGCTCTCGAGAGAAAAGGGGTCACTCTCCTATCAGGGATCAACTCCTCCCTGTTACCCGATTTCATCCCACTAGTGCAGGATGCCAGGCGCAAATACACTGAGGTGAAGCAAATGCTTCAAAAAGTGAACATTAAGTATGCCATGCTATACCAGGCACGTTTTAAGGTGCAGATTGGAAATAAGCTGCACATTTTTGATACTCTGGATGCAGTAGCCAAATTTTGGATAAAATCATCAACAATTGTCACAATGGCAAGATGAGAACTAATGGCCCCACTGGAGATTCTCCTTGCTGGAAATTAGCCCTTTCTCTGTGTGTAATGGTCGACCGCGTTCGCTTGCAGATTACTGACTTCAGACACTTAGCGACACCATGAACCTGTGCTGTGACTATGTTCTTTGTCTTTTTGAACCATTAACAACTTCTTGCTAGTGACCACCTGCCCAAACGATGATTCCACGGAGTGAGCCTTCCCCCCCAGGATGAGTTCCTACTTTCTTTGTCCTCCCTCCTATCTTCCCTTTCCTCCCCTTTTCTGACTCCCTGATGTTTATGCTACCTTTGTGGGGATTCACCGGGTGCCACTTCTTTGTGTATCTGAGGGGGGTGGGGGAGGGATCTGTTAAGGGAAGTTTGTTATCTTGTTTATGGCTTGATAATAGTTGCTTTTTTATCAGGAGTATATCTTTTTACATAGCAAGTCAGGGTGTGGCCCACCTTAAATACAAGTCTTTCATGGATATCTACAGGTATAAATGAGGGCTGCTATTTCTATCATGGAATGTATGGGGGGGTGTCTTGCCCCAGAAAGAGTACACAGGTACCGGCTTATTTAACACACCACTCCATTCAGATTGCTTTCCTGCAAGGAACCCACTACGCACCTTCACCATCCCATGGTTTTGCGGAATCCTGGGGGCAGAACCGTATTTTTTCCAGCTACAGCACTTACTCCCGTGGAGTATCCATATTAGCACCTTGCCTGGGTCGAACGTTCAGCTCCAGTGCTGAACGTTCGAAAAACGGGTGGGGCACCGTCGGCCAACGGATGTTCGCAGCACTACCAAGGTAGTGCATGTGACGACCATTGGTCGACGGCAGCAGCCAAGGGGTTAATACACCGCTCTCCCCCCTTTCGGTTATATCGGTTTTATCTGACCAAGGTGGGAGATTTTTACTAGTGCAGGGAACTCTAGGAGTGGCACCTGTGCTATTGGACAACATCTACGCACCTAATATTGACACGTCCGGCTTTTTTCCTACCATCACTTCACACATAGACCGTAGGCAGGTAGACACCATAATACTTGGAGGTGATTTCAATCTCACACTATACCCCACTACAGACACTACCGGTCCTAGCAGGATAACAAAGCCATAGGCTACTAAAGACCTTCTCTCTCTTCTACAGGCGTCACTGCTCGCTGATCCCTGGTGCATTAATTACCCAGGCACCCGCAATTATTCTATTTATCCGGCCCCACCTGGAACCTGGTCCAGAATAGACCATTGGTACCTTACACCTCAGCTCCTTCTAAATGTACAGAAACTGGAATATTTACCCCATACTAAATCTGATCACTCCCCGGTTTTGCTTGATTTGGAATTCCCCTCAATGCCTGCCCAGCGGCTTCTGTGGAGGTTCCCGGCTAATGCCTTGTTGGATGATGTATTCCATAGGGAGGTTGGGTATGCTATCACAGACTATTTTCACCTTAATGCCGGCTCAGTCCAATCCCAATTAACACTATGGGATGCATTCAAGGTCTTATTCGAGGTGTTTGCATCTCAAAACATGCGGGAGTGCTGCAATTTATTAGAGGGGAATTACAAACCATTGAGAAGAAGTAGAAAGAGATTGACACTGCCATGTAGGACTCCCCGACTCCTGGGGTTCATCAGAGACTGATCCCAGCTCTTGACTGAATTCCTCAACGCGGCTTCTCGGGAGGTCAGATTTCTGGGACAATATGCAAGAGCCAGGGTCTACGGGGAGGGGGAATGACTGGGAAGAACGCTTGCTCGTCTCATAGGACCCCAGTACCAATCCACATACATAACGCCCTTAACCGCAGACTGGCGATACACTAACTGGTGTCACAGATGTTACTACAACTTTCTTCAATTACTATACCACGCTTTATCAAACACGCGATCCGCTTGCCTGACAAGCTCTGGCTGACTATTTATGCGAAATTGCCATGGTCTGGCTCGAAAAAGTACAGCAGGACTTTCTTGCTTCCCATATAGATGTGGATGAACTCAAGCAGGCTATCAGGGATCTGGCCAGTAGCCATGCCCTGGGATCTGATGGGCTCTTGGGAGACTTTTAAAGAGACTACCAGCACGAACTTACTCCTTACCTCCTTGAAGTGTATGATGAAGCCATGCAAAATGGCTCACTTTCACCCACAAATCAGGAAGCGATTATTACACTTCTGCTTAAAACAGACAAACCTCCCAATAGATGTCAATCTTACAGAGCACCGGCACTACTCAACCATGACTACAAGATAATGGCTAAAGTCCTAGATTATCCTTACTGGTCAACACTATTATATGCCCCTCTCAGGCGTGATTCATTCCTGGTCGATCAACCACTCTCAATCTTCGCACAGTCTTCTCGGTTCTAAATCAAATGGAGCCCACCTTACCGGTGAATGCAGTCATGTTGGATGCCGTGAAGGCTTTTGATTCTCAGGAGTGGACCTTCCTGTATGCGGTCATGATGAAGCTGGGTATACCAGTGATTTTTTTAAAACTTGTCCAGTTGCTATATTCTAATCCCACGTCACACCTGAAGGTGATTGGCATGCTCACACCCTCATTTTATTTAACTAGGGGCACTAGGCAGGGATGCCCACTCTCACCATTGATCTTTATAATGCAATGGACCCCCTGGCCAGGCACATAGAAGAACGACATCTACATCGCAGGTTACAACTACATACTGGCCCGCTCATCACATTGTTCTAAGCAGATGATGTGATGCTATTTGTTCGCCGCCCTGCTGAAAATGTAGCCCCCCTGCTCCGAGAAGTGGTTAGCTTCGGTGTATATTCAGGTCTAGTTATCAACTGGACCAAATCTGAAATATTCCCATTGACCCACAGCACTGTCCCATATGACAATGGGAATCTGCCAGTGGCCCAAGTCCATCAGTTGCCTCGAGCAGTGCCTTAAGGCAACTTGAAAATATTTGGCTGCCGCAGTGGGTCACTGATGCTGGGCCTTTTCTTTTTTCTTAACTGTGTTAGCGTTGCACATCATGATAATCAGAATGATTAAAAACATTCACAAAGTTGTGAGCTAGGTGACTGCAATTTAATAATTTGACAATACATAATTGAATGCTACTACAATTAAGAAACAATGCTACCTTTCACAAAGTCAAAAACATCTGAATAAAGTGAAGGCATCTATCATGTATATCATATGGATTTTATTTCAACTTTGACGTTGATTGGAGTTTTGTACAGAAGACAATTGAAAGACAAAATTATATTTGCTTTACATTTCTGTTAAAAGCCTCCAATGCTGTGCACTTACTTATTTGCTCATCGAGGCTAAGGCCTTATAAATATTATTTTTGATCTGCCGTCATTGACTAGCTCATATGCATTTATATTTATTTGAATGTAACAATATGTCTTGTATTAAAAATTCTGATATTATGTTTCTAGTTCATAAATTCTCATATTAATTTGAATGTTTTATACTTAGAGGAATGCATAATAGCATTGAGGTGGATATTTAAGCAAAGTATCCAACTTTACTGTATTTCAAACCTTTTATTAATAATATTTTCATAACATAATTGGAGTGTTGTCGGATATACATCTATATGAAATATTAGAACATTGGAATGTTGGGAGCTCCATTGCAGACAATGGAGTGCTCCCTGCTTCTACCGGCCGGTAAAGGCCCGCAGAGCAACATTCCAATGTTCTACAAAGACTTCTCGAAGCTTGAGGGGATTTATATCCCCTCGAGCTTCGAGAACCCTTTGTTTAATTTGTTACAACATTCTGCCCTCTAGTGGCAGAATGTTCTAATAGCCTTATAGCCCTTCGTAGCAGGGCTATACCGGCTATTAAAGTCCCGCTGTCTCGTTAAAGTCCCTCGCCTTCGGCTCGGGCCTTTAACGATTCAGCGGGCCTTTAATAGCCGGTATAGCCCGCTACGGCGGGATATAAGGCTATATTGATGTATTCAGCCAATTATGTATAACACGTTCAGCATGTGAAGGAAGTATTATTAAAAGAAAAATAACGAGTAAATCAAAATTTAAAATTTGGAATTCCTTTGCAGGAGCATAATAACTTAGCTGCTACAATGAATGTATACATTTTTTGATCTAAAGTAAAGGCAATTCTTGATTGATCATTATCCAGTAGGAAAAAAGATCTGCAGATATCACTGGGGATTGCTATTTTTTCCTTCAGAACTATATTTACATCTAGTCATAAACTTGATTAAAGGTGGACCATGTGAATGGGTTGTAAGCACAGAAGAGGCCTTTGTTGAAATGAAGAAAGCCTTTATGGTAACTCCAGCCGATGTCATCTGAAGGTCAAATTACAGAACACAGTGGATGTCGATACTTACAATAATACTACTAGACAGTACATTCCAGCTAGCAATCAGCAAAAGCATTACTGCTAGCAGTGGCTTATCATTTGCTATGTTGTCAGTTTATTAAGGGAACTGCAAACTATGACAAAATATTGTCTTTTTCTGCAGCTTTTGTAGGGTGTAATAGCTATTTATAAAATTTGCAACCCTCTAATTGCAACTTCACATCACAGGAGCCTTGGATTGTTTAACACTGCCAAGTGAGATCACGGTTGTAGCTTGGTTAGTAAGATTGCGGGGGTGAGCTTCAGGATTCCCAACAATCACACTGGTTAAAATACATTATACGAGAAGAAATGCAGGTGGGGGGGCGGAGGGGGGGTTGAGGGAGCAGAAGGGAGAGTGTGGATTGTGGGGGGTCTTACACCTCAATATTTTGTAAAATGTCAATTTTTTAAGACCTTTCAAACAGAGACTAGTGTGTGTGTGTGTTTGTCTGCATGTGTATATAAAAATCCCAAATGAAATCTGACAAACACCTCACCATACCCAATTTAGAGCACTTGTATCCAACTATTTACTACATAATACATTTATTAGGGGGCTATAATAGCTACACCGCTGAGTGAAATTTTCAGTGACCAGCACAATGACTGCTTTCCGTTGTAAGATCTTGTTTCACACTTCTATTTTTTTATCTAGCACTTTAGAATACTAAATAAAGCAGGTACCTTGTGCTATATGTAAAGTTAAAAAACATGTGAAGAGAACGCCATTACAATTCTTTAGAGAAGATGGTAGACATGACAAGCTCCTTTACTGATGTGTATCTATGTTAGGTTCGGAAATTTTATATTTTCCAACATAAACAGAGTTGCCCAATTCACAACTAAATACCTTTGTAGATTATTTGATGCACCTTTGTTCCATTTTGCTTACATTCAAGGAGCCTATGAAGATGTTTCATAATAAAGTAGAAAATTAACACAAGTGGATTAGTCTGGAGCTCTTTTTCAATTATTTACCAGGAACTTGTTGTCAAAGTAAAGTTTGCTTAAAAATATGCACCGGGACACATCCGAGTATCCGTGCGCGCTATGAATGGCGGATAACATAACATGACATAACATATATCTTTGTTCCGATGACCCCAATCCAATTTTAAATATACCTATTGCAGCTGTAGTGAAATAAAAAATGTATTGATAGTTTACGATACTCCCTGTGGGCCATTCTTCACTGATACAAAGGGTTCCAATTTTTAGAAAAACGAAATAGCCCCTTCTTGAAATTAGCTTTAGTGCAAGTTCAAAGTGGAAAATATATCAACTTTTGCATGAAGCATCCAACTGTTGGATTTCTTGGCTGACTGGAAAGAGTATGGACCGAAGAATCCTAAGTTGTAGCCTGATGTTACTGTACATGATTCACAATTGGTGAAAGCTTTCCATGCGCAGTAGCCAAAGGTTCTGCTTCCTGGATGGAGTCATGGAAAGGCTTGCTGCTCTTATAAACCATCAGCCTGTCCCTGTCCAAAGTTTATAAAACTCCAAGAGTACCGTTCAGAAAAGGTCAAAGAAAGGGCAGAGGCTACAGGCTGACCAAGGACCATCTCTCTTTCAGGAAGCAACTCAAGACCTGGCTTTTCGAGCAGTAACGGACCCCTCCCCCCAGCGCCTTGAGACCCTTCCGGGTGAGTAGCGCGCTATACAAATTGTTCTGATTGATTGATTGATTGAAGACAGACTGAACCAAAAGTTATGTCCAAGTTTTTGTGAAGACGGAAAGTAGCCCTGACAATGGTGATTAGCCATGTTTTCCAATGAACATTGCAGACCCAGAGACAGACCCTGAAAGCAAGACTTTTGTAAAACACATAGGGGCTCATTAGGATGGCGGACGGACTTGCGTCCGTCCACCACCCTAGAGGAGGAGGGACCGTCCGCAGGGGCTGCGGCGGTCCCTCCAGTGCAATTAGGATGTGACCGCCAGGGTGGCGGTCACATCCTCTATCTTTAACATTGCGGCGGGTGCAGCTTCAAGCTGCACCTGCTGCAATGTTAAAAATGCATACATTGCATTTGTATGCAGAAAGCGGCAGGCACCGCGCGGTGCCTGCCGCTTTCTGCATACACATGCAGGGGGGTACCATAGGTACCCCCCATGTGCACCTCCCACCCCCCCTTCACCTAGGGGGCCCGCAACGGGCCCCCGCAGTGAAGTTCCACATGCTTTTCCACGGCGGAAAATCCGCCGTGGAAAAGCATCTTTTCAAGCCCATCCTAATATGGTGGACGGTGTCTGAGAGACACCGCCACCATAGCAGAGCTTTTCCGCCGCGATTGTAAGCCAACCGCGGCGGAAAAGCTGCGGACGGAAACCAGGACCCACCAGCCATCCTAATGTGGCGGTGGGTCTTTTGTGAGTCCGCAGAGGATTTTCCGCATCCTCCGGGCCGGCGGTGGCTTCCGCCGGCCCGGAGGATGCGGAAAATCCTCTATCATAATGAGCCCCATAGTCTGTGTCTACCATTCCAAAACTATAGATAGCTTTCTGCAGAGCCTTCCAATCCAATATGGTGGGCCAGAGCACTTAGCCTGTGGTTAGCCAGCTGTAATTCCTGCTAAAATGCAGTAGTTTAAAGGCGAAAAGAAAAACTTGTGTTTGAAACTTCTCTTGTGTGTTAGCAAAATTGTGGAGCCAAGAAACAACCACATACATGTCCACCAGATATTTAGTTAGAAATAGTGCAGTTGGTAATATTGGTAATAGCACAGTTGTAAACACAGACTATACATCATTTACTTGGTTAATACACCTCTGAGCTTTGTCAAGACTCTGATGTTAGGCGGAATGTTCCAGAAAAAAAGTATGTATAAAGCAGGAGAAACTGAAAAGTGCATTTCTTTAAAATAAGTTGTAATAGAACAAAGAAACTTGAGTATGTGATCCATGTCTCTTCAAAAATATACAGATCACATGTAAGAACTACATGTGTGTGGAGAAAGATGTAAAAGTATATTGCAATAAAATGTGAATGGCAAGATGATGGAAGAGGCATCAATCTATAGAAATAGATTCCAATATTCATAGAGCATATGCAGGTGAAATACTTTCAAGTGCCACTAACGGAAGGCTGCTAAGGATGCAAGTAGCCTCTGAGTTGCATTCTATGAATTTGAATTTGAAGCAAGACTGTCAGGGCCATGATCTTTCAGTGTGCCCATGCATTATATGCTTTGAGTTCTGGGTTGATGTGGTTGCAGATTCCTCATCCGTACTTTCCCCTACATCATAGGTCAGGATAAACACATATGGCATGATGATTGGGAGGGGCTTGTGGGGTCTGGTTGATAGTCTAAGATTCAGCGGTCCATGGTGTATAGAATAACTACCAAGGGGTAATAACAACAGAACTTCCTTCAACTCTTTCAAATACTTCTTTCATCAGGAAGAATGTTTATCAAACTAACTGTGTACAGTGTGATTCGAAAGCAGAGCAGGCAGAGGAAATCAAGATATAGCGCTAGGTACAATCCTTTGCTCCTTCTCATTCCCCCACACCTGAAAATGTCAAAACTCTGTAATCAAGATTCTCCCTTCCTCAGCTCCAACCTACCTGTGTGCAATCACTTTGATTGGTTCTTCATGCTCAATAATATCCACCAGTGCTGGCTGGGCATCAGGGCTTCAGAGAGCTACTCAATCAGGTGTAAATGTATTAAAGGTCCCATTGCAGCACCATGACAGTCCTTGATGCTGGTTTGCCAATTAACCTATTCCCACTGGTGATCATAATGGGCACACCAACACCCGAAGTCCTGTGCACACTGTTTACGAGCCAGTGGCTGGTTTACCGTTTCCACCCTGCCTTAAGAACCAGTTCCATCCTGCAAGCCTTGAAGTTCCATATGAAGCCCTTGATCAGTTATGTTGGGTTGTGTATCACTGTGGATCTCTTTGCACAGTAGTGCTTGAGTCTTCATATGTGAGGTCTTGGCCAAGCACCTTAAATGTGGGGGTCTGGTTCAGGACCAATCAGTCAAAGGTATTATTGAGGGTCCAATTCGCCAACTGAGCGAGTCTTGGAAACTATACATATTTCCACCAGCCTTTCAAAGTCCCTGTCATCCTGATAATCATTGCATCCTTGTCTGTGTTTTGGAGAATGCAGGGAGATATGTGTGAGGCTGCCTAACTGAGCTGAAATCTCTGCTGCAGGATACAGATTTAAAAGCACCTTGTTATGAGGAGAAAGGTGTGGGGGTGGGAGAGTGGAAAGAAGACAGCATATGTGGGCAGTCTGCAGACACGTGGTGGTAGCCAGTGGGTCAGAACAGTCAGATCCCATAACTTTGATCACTAAAAGCAACACGCAGCCTGTTCATGATAGATGAAGGAAAATATGTGAAGAATGTTAAGATTCATCTTGTAAACACAGAATGCATTAGGAGTATCATTGATGCCATGATAGACAGAGTTCCAGGCAAGAGTTCATACTGTGTAACAGTCATCAGAAGGACAGTATCAGCAGTGTACAACTCAGCTTCCATAATATACAAACTGCATCAGTTTAGTAATTCACATTTTTATGTGTTGCACTTATTCCCCTGTTGGGATGGAAACGTCTTCTGCATGGGTAAAGACGTGTACCCCTGCCCTGAGTGCCCAACAGAACTGTTGTCTGGATGCTTATTGATGATTTTTGTGGCATAGGTAAACCCTGATCATGCATATGTGCCATGACATAGGCATGTCTCACAGACTGCGGTCTTGTTGGATCCAGATGAGCACCCAAACCCCTACCCTTATAATGGTGGAAGGGTACCACCTTCACCAAGAGTTAAGCAGCATGAGCGTGGTGGTGGTGGCAACATACCATGTAGTGATCAGTAGTAGTGAACATGCCTTTTTTATCTGTGGTGATTGAGGCATTTTACTCCTGATGTCCCAGGGCCTTAACTAATATGAATCCTGAGCACTTGGGCCAAGTGTCCCTTCTACATTTGACTCTCAGTAGTAGCCATGGGCGAACAGTCAAAGGCCACCTTGTAGGGGGGCGGAGATACAGGTGAGTGAACACAACTCATAACTCAAAATGCATACAGTATGAGCAATAAATCAATGTCCAGTCAAATGCTTTCTTTATAAGAAAAGTAATTCTTGTATATCTAACTTTATAAATGCAACGGAAAAATGACACTCAGAAGCAACATCACAATCCCCTTGTGGTTGGGGCTCTAGCAGTTGTCAGGCAAATCCCTGTCCCACCATCTTACATGTAATGGGTTTGGGTTTATTCCCCATTCACTGGTAGCCATATCCAGGGAATGCTCACTAATAGGCTGTACCCAGGAGCTCCCCTTTGACTGTTCAGGAATTAGATATGGCTATGCTGCTGCAGCACCCTTAGCAGCAAGTCCACCAGGGCCCAACAGCCCCAGTTCAAGTCTTACCTGCTCCTGAAGCACAGACGCATTCAGCCTTGTAGCGAGGCACTCAGCATGAACACCCACAAGTTCTGATCCTCCTCAGAGAAGTTGGGCTGTGGTGGCCCACATGGCAGTACCCGGCGATGCAGGCTCTCTCTCCTGAGTGGCGCTGCCAGAGTTCTCCAGTTCTTTGAGCAGGTTCCAGCTCACAAAGATGCAGTAAGTAAATCTTCCCCAGTGGGGGGAATCCTTTCTACAGCTACAGACTGGAGCTCAGCAAGAGTTCAACATTGTCTGCAGCATCCTCTGCAGCATCCTCTGCAGTCCTCATGGGTCCGTCAGGGGCACTTCTCTCACTGTGAGTACTAAACTCAACAAATGCAGCCCGAAACTTCTTGCCAATGTTACAACTGACAGCCCGTCCTGGAATACGGGGTTGCCATGGTAATTTTCAGCATGGCACAGACTCCTCTGATGCAAATGCCTCCACCATGGTGATTACGAATCTCAGCACTCTCACAGTACCAACTTTATCGGTGGCCCCTCTGGGCATTTGGGGTCACCTCAGCACAGTGGTATGGGTTTGACAAATCCTACATGGCACTATCTCACGGCTCAGTCCACAGTGGCCCTGTCCTGGCATATGGGGGTCACCTAACCAACACTCCTGCACACAGGCTATGACCTGATCAGTCCACAGATGAATTCTCACACATTGTACAAGGAGTCCTCATGGTAGGGCTCCTCAATGGACCTTGCTCCCTCCAATGCTCTCCTCTTCCACCCACTGGTGAAAGGCAGGCAGGTGCTGGTGCTCCAGGGCAGGTGGTCTTGGATTTCTTAGGTGATACCCCCTCACCCAGCAGGGAGTATAACAGGTCTTTGCCCCCAGTCTTGGTCACAGGCAGAAGTCTTGCTTCCCCTGCTCACACAGCCCGTCTGACTGCTTGGCAAATTACAAAGTTTGGGGTCTCAACCTCCCCTTCTTATAGTCCATTACAGACACCAATATGTGATTTAGGGTTAGTCTTTGAAGTTTCATGTTGGGGTTCTGCATCTTTTGAAGTGTCCACTTGTCTTTTTATTCTTTCCCCTTGAAAGTGTGTTAGTCGCAGCAGGCAAGACTCCAAAGCTGATTATCTCACAATACAGTTTATGGGAGTGACCAGAGTTTACACCTGGATGTCAACCACAATGATATGTGCATCAAAGGTTTATCTAAAGCTCCCAGCCCTACTCTTTATGATTCCGTTATCAGTCCCATCTCTTTCCTGAGATATAACCAGGCCCCTTCCTTGTGATCTATCACTGAATCAAACAGCATCCTTTTGAATTATAAAGAGAGGGTCCCTTACACCCTTCCTCTGGTGTGTATCCCATCCACCTCACAGGAATGCAGCAATACATAAATCTTTCTGGGGGGATTCCTCTGCTCCTCTTGTCTTCACTAGGCAAGCCTGGACTTCCAAAAATGTAACCCATGGTCCTCCATGTAATGTACTATTGCAGAGACACTTGAACTCATTGTACGTTCACAGAATACTTACTCTCCAGTACTTGTTACCTCCATGCATTGTACCACTATAGACCACATGTATTCAGCATGCACATGCAGTCTTTGTGCACTGCTCAGCACTGTATCTTCTCTTTATTGTACCAGGGTGTGCTGTATACAAGCACACTCTGCCAGCACACACACACACCATGTGCGCACTGCACAACACTCCACCCTTTATGTATTGTGCTTCACGCAGGCACACTTACATACAGCACATGCTTTCATTACGCACTCACTGCACAGCACTACATCTTTCATGTCATCTATGCCTAGCAGACAATCATACACTAAGCACATGCACTAATGCCACATGTACCACACACTACTGCTCTATCCATGTACTGTACCCTTTGCAGGCACACATAAAACCTGCTCAGGTTCCCTACTCCTGTGCTGCACTGAAGTCTACATCTACCTATCTTTTTTAGAGGATGCAGCTTGTTTTGAAGATGGTGCCAGCCATGAAGGTGAGCCGATGGAGTTCCATTGTGTGGGTGATTTGTTCATTTTTCTTAAGGCTCTTGATGACTTCTGCTGTGGTTTTAGGGTGTCTTTGCTTTGAGAGGGACCGATGAGCTGTTTTCGAGGCAATAAAGCAGAGAGTTACCATCCAGCTATATGAGTATAAAAGCTTGAACTGAAGCTCTGAGGTCACTTTTTGGGAGCATGATTTCACTTTGGCCTTTTAGTACTATTTGAGATATTTTCCTTGAGGGTGAGGTTGGTATCCAGGGTGAATCAGTGTGACTTGGATGTGTGTGAATGTTTATCATTCAAATTCATACAGTTTCATATAATTGAGCCAGATGTGGTCTAGTTGTTGATTACAGAAGCTTCAAAACACTTTACCCAGGAAAATGTAGACACCGGGTATGGTGTTTAACAGCATCTGAAATTCTTTAAATGCTATGGCAACTAGCCAGAAGGATAACAATGGAATGTGCAGTTCTCAGTGTGTTTGTAGGAATATTTTGCATTGAAAGATATAAACTGGTGATAAGTAATAACATGGACCACCAGAGCGCTTTATTGCACAAATTGAGCTAATAATTGAGAGGGGTGGAAAACCCACTCAAATAATAAACACAGTCTTTGTCAGGGTGAACCACAATCGTAATTAAATTCACCTGTGCTTAATCCTCTGGCAGATTGTTACAACAGCAGTCAGGCTTAACTTAGAGGTGATGTGTAAAGTATTTATGCAGCACTCAAACATTAATCAAATGAACACTAGGCTTGGGCGTAAAACTCCGCTCCCCTCATAGCATTTATGGAGTTTTGCCCATTCAGCGTAGAGCACGGAGTTCCTAAAAACTCTGCATGGCAGCACAGAGCAGAGTTTTCCCTCTCGCGTGGCTCACCAACATTAAGTTGGCGAATGCGAGCGAGGAAGATCTTACTCTAGACCACCTCCTGACGAGATTTCTCAACGCAGGCAGTCGCAGCAGGTCGCTACAGCTTGCATTTAGAAATATGCTGCTTGCATTGAGGAAGCTGATACTTGAGTAGAACATCTACTTGAGCTGTAAGAAAAAGCAATCCCCTCTTGTGCTGCGTGTGTTGCCATTTGTGCTGATTTTACAGTGCCGGACAAACACACATCGCTAAAAATCAGCGTGACTTACTGCACTCTGTCACTTGAAGAACTCTGTGAAGCATGGCAGAGTTTTCTCTGTACTTTGTGGAGTTCGAAGTAGCACAAGAAATGTTCTCAAACCAATTTAGAAAAATAGACTAAATATTAATAAATGAAATGACACTAAAACTACAAAAATTAAATCAGTAGAACTGGAGATATAACTTTTCACATTTTCCGGTGAAAATAGTGCCAGGAGGCATAAAGCTCCACACACAGTTATCTGGTTGCGCTGTACATGGGGAAAGTCACAGGTTCAGGCCAACCGTGATAGAGTGTGGGTCAGATAAATGGAACCAGGTTCATCCTGCTAAAGAGTTACCTTTTGAAGTCTGCACAAAGAGTGCCATTCGAGTTTGCGGTGAGGCGGTAGTTTTCTGCATGAGGAGTAGGTTGAGCATCATGGATGGCCATTATTGTAGTGCAAAGATCTGGTCATCACTGGAGCTTCGTTTTGACAGTCATCATGGACTGTCACTGTCAGCACTAAAAGCAGGTTCAGATGGAGCTTCGCTTTGGCGATCATCATGGGCAGTTTATTCTCAGCGAAATAGCGAGAAGCCCAAAACATCTGTATATTCACCTTTTCATCAGGAAGAGTTGACTCTGATGCCATCCAAGAGTCCAGGACCTGAGGGCCACCTCTTGGGGATAAGGACGCACTCCAGCACAGGCCTGAAGCAGGGCTTATGCAGTTTCTTTTATGTCCAGGCAGGTCCAGTTGGTGCTGTCAGCTTGACAGTTGCAGGGAAGATTGTTGTGTACCCGTAACTCTAATAGGAGTTCAGCCAACTGACACTTGTAGTCACTTCTGGGGAACCTGCGTTCTAAGCAAGAAGGTCCAATCTTCCTTGCTCAGACAGCAAGGCAGCCCTTCTTCTGAATCTTCCACAAGTCCAGAAGAGTTCTGACTTGTATACCCCATGCCTGCCTTTGTGTGGGGAATTCCTTGATCTACTCCCAAAACTGGTTATGGTCAGTTGTTCCCCTTTACCTGGTCCAGGCTCCTGTCCTTAAAAAATGACAAAGGGAAGGATCGGCCTGGCGTCAGGTTCCTTTGTGTATACTGCAGGCAGAGCCCTTTGAAGTGTAATCAGGGCATGGCACAGATACCCCCCTTCTATCCGGTCAGGAACACCCTTTCTCTCCACACCTAGGCTTCCTTGGTCTCCATGTCTGAAAGCATCAAACAACCAACAACTGGAGAGACATTCACAGTCATGAGACCCAGTACACTGGCAGAAAGGCACATTTGGTGTAGGCAGAAAAATGCCAACTTTAGGAGTCACATTTTTTTAATAGTAATTTGAAATCAGACTATACCATTAAAGAGGATTTTAAATTACAACTCATTTGAGCATCAACACCATTTATTTGCCTGGTTCCAAGCTGACATTATCACTTATTAAGCATAATATGGTAACCCAGTTTTAGTCAATGGGAAAGGTAGCGTTATACCAGTGAGAAACGACTTTAGGAGTTTTCACCTGCCAGGGCATGTAAAACTTAACTTAACTTAAATACCTTAACTTAATACCCATGCACCCTTTCCTATGAGCCTTTAACTTTGGGTTGACTTATACGTATTAAAAACTGAGGTTTTGTCCTGTGAAAAGGTTTTTTTGCCAGGACAAAATGCCAGTTTAAAACTTCACTACAGGCTGCAATGGCAAGCCTGAGACATGTTTAAATGTCTTCTTCAGTGGGTGACATAATGAGTGCTGCAGCCCTCTAGCAGCATTTAATTTATGGGCTCTGGGTACATGTATTTCCATATATTAGGGACTCACAAGTAAATTATATGCACTGACCAGGTGTCTGCCAATGTTATCATGTTTGAAGGAGAGTGCACACATACTTTGGCCCTGGTTAGCAGAGTTCTATTTTAAACAAAAACGAGTTCAGTAAAAATCAGGGAGAGAAGGTAAAAATATCTGGGGGAATGCCACACCATGGATGTCAAGTGTAATACAAGTGTAATACAAGGAAAACAAAAACAGTTGTTTTTTAGACCTCTGAAGAATTTTAAAAAGTTTTCCTCGAGCCTTAGGTGGAAAAGATATATTTTCCTGAAGGTTGAGCCATTTGAATATAGGAGTTATCCCCTGAACCTCTTACAGTTGGTCAGATCCATGACTAGTAGGTTCAGTAAAGAGCATGTGATAATTCCAACCTCTAAACTATTTCTGAAAGTTTTCATCAAGACTTAGTTTAAGCAGAAGGAATTCCTGAGGAGCACAAAAGAGGAGTTACTCCTCTGAACTGCTTGGAGTTGGCAAAGTAGATGACTGGCAAGTTCTAGGGAGATGACCATCTGCTCTCGTGTTGCATACAGTGCTCAAATCAGGACAGTATGCACGATTTTAAAAAATTGCTATCTCCAGTGCATGCACAGACTCTCTGAGTTGACTCTTGCACTAGACAACCAATTCATGACCTACAAGACACAAGTTCCCACTGGAAACCCACTAGCACCCTCCCTATATCCCCATTTCCATGAGGGCATATCGGTAATCTTTTCTCTGATGGATAATATCTCTAGAAGGCCTTAGAAGTGCATTCAGGAAAATGTATAACCCTTCTATTAAGAGCATCATAGACAATCCACTGGGTTTTGAAGCAAAATCTTTTGTTAGTCATGAACAGGAATGTATTGTGCTCTGAAGTTTAGACCTTTTGTAGTTTACAGATGGTTTTTCATTTGGTGCTATTTTTAGCATGAAATGCATTACTGTGGTTATTTTGGATGTGAAGACACATTTTACACTAAGGGCCTTATTATGAGTACGGCGGTCCATAGGGTCACCGTACTCGCGGTGGCGCTCTGATCACGGCCACACTGTGGGTGCACCCGCAGTATTAAGAGTGTGGCGGTTGGAGCACCACAGGACCACTGCTTCCGCTGGGGATCCAGGATCCTGAGGTGGCCGCACAGTGGTCAGGAGCGGGAATATGCTGGTGGTGCCGCTGCGGCACTGCCAAGCATTTTCTGAGTTGCCTGTCCACCTCCCTTTTCATTGCAGTGACCCCTCCATGGAAAGGGTGGCGGAGAGACAAGTAATGGGGCCCTAACAGGGCCCTTGTGCCACTCCTGGGCCTTTGGGTGCATGCAGGAATTTCACCTCTGTTTCTGCATGGTGTGGCATGCATGCCACACATGCAGGAACGTGCTGCAGGAGCTATCAAAGCAGAGGGCTGCATGTCAGGCCCTCATATAAGTCTAACAGTTGGAAGGGCGAGATTTTGATCGATACCTTATCACTATTGATCCAAACCTCGGTCTGGTCGACTGAACCTTTGTTGCCTGTCTTTGAGGAAGAAAGTGCATCTATTAGCAAGTTAGTTCACCCAATAAAGGACTCTGCTCCCAAAGATCACAAACAACTTCTAGCTTTCAAAAGTTTATTGTAAAGATACGATAAGCTGCAAATACAGGCATCTCAGAATGAGATTCACGAGATACACAGGTCCAACTACATACATGTGCTCTCTGAAAGCCCTCAGACGAGCAACGGAAATTACTAACACAAGTTCTAAGAATAATAAAGCTATCAGCATTGACGCATATCTCTCCTTCATTTAAGTTGGAGGAAAACACACAGGTTAGGCTGTCCCTACCCTGCTCTAGATGGTATCCCTACTTAACCAAATCCCAACCTAACAAAGGTGTCAGCAGTGAATGACCCCCAAGGGAAGTCACTCACTCTAAGTCTCTTGGTGAAAACCTATAGTTCTCCAGTCATGACCCCTCTCTGCCTACCCATCCGCTCTCTAAAGGGTCCTCAGGAATCTGCTCTAACTCCACCCAGGGGTGCTGTCCCTAATACAAAACAGTCAACAACATTTGAGACGCCCCTCGTGAGACGCCTCTCACGTGGTGTAGCTTCTGGCTTTTTCCATGCTGCTTTGTATTGGGCCTCATACGTTGGAGTTGACCTTGCTTCTCAGATTCTTCTCCGGCCCGCTGATACCCCTTAAACATTCCGGAACCCTCCTCCATGTCTGGGCCGTCTACTGAACAGACCTCTATTCATATTATTTATAATCTGATCCTCCCTTTCTCTTGCAGACAGACATCTGCAGCCAAGAACCCAACTCTCATAGATTTCCAAAAGGTTTGCAACATTTCTCAGCCCAGACATGTACGTGTAAATCAATGTTAAAACATTTCAGGCCTACAGCATTTCTCATAATGATTATAGCATTCAACTTCTTCATTAATTAAGCATGTTAATACTCTTATTCTATTAATCAGTAAACACATCTATAAATCATGGCTCATTAATGCAATGACCAAAACATTAGTTCAATCTATGTCGTGAAAAGAAACACCTTCCCCTTCCCTTCTAGCTCTGGCCCTGAGGCCTACCACATTCTGCGTTTAACCACATGCCATCTTACATTTTAGCAGCTTACACGACATGGATTCAGGAATAATCACATCTAATAAAATCATATAGTGTCACACATTTCTGTATTAGTTCCACTTCTACTTAAATCTCTACATTAGCTATACATTCAGAATATAATTGCAGATACTACTAGCACTCATGGCATTTCTCCTCATGATTTGTGCTTACTACAGGTAAGTGTGATGCACTCATACATTTAGGTCTGTTTGCGCTCTCTCAGTTCCCCCCTTTGATGACCTCTCGGGGTCATCACTAACATTTAAACTGCAGTTATTGCTGGCATAATTTGTCTCTGCGCTTCCAGAGCCCTCAGACTCCTGTACTGATTATCTTGTATGGCAGCCAATCTCTGCAGCTGCTCTCTTTGGGCCCTTTCTGACCTTCTTGCTCTGTACCATTTGAATACCCTCACCAATCCCCACAATATGATCCCACAGATCAATATTATGATGATAGGTTTTAGTATATACCACACAAAGCTTTTGCCTAAGGTGGAAATCCACCCTCCAACTTCACTCATTCCGTGGCCCACCTTTTCCCAGACATTTTCACTACTCAAGTCTTCGATCTCCTTGTGAATATCAGTTATGTTCCTAATAACTTTCTCAAGGGGCTTCGAATTGTCTGGAATGTAAGTACAACATTCCTGGACCTTCAAAGCCTTACAGACTCCGCCCTCTTTTGCTAGTAGGACATCTAACGCAAGACGGTTCTGAAGAACCATAGCCCTTATCGATTGCATCTCTCCTTCTACTAGCATTAAGGACTGAGCAGTGCTGGCAGACAACCTGTCGACAACTGTTGCCAGTCGTCTAATTTTAACATCATTAAGGATTACTCCCAAAAGAGGGAACATAGCTCCAAAGACATCTCCAACCATTTCTACATCTCCTACATCTCTCTTTCCCCTTGATGATGTCTTACCCTCGATGATCACTAAGTCTTGTGCATGATATATTTTGGGGAAGACAATTGCTAGGTAACATGATCCATACCAGTTATCAGGTAGTCTCACGTAGGCATTTCTTCCACATACAAAATACACATTTGGAATCACTTGCATTCCCTTCAGGAAATCTTTAGTATAGTACTCTATATTGAAAGCATGTTCACAGTCGACTTCTCCCACGTATACATTTTCATAATACGTTTTGGCTCGGTGAAGACATAGCTTTCCTCTCTGCGCCTTATCTAAAGCTATTGGACCACTACTACCCTTTCTCTTGTGTGCCTTCTCTTCCTCGGTCCAATCTGTTTTCCATTGTCCTGATTTTTTCAAAATCTTTTGTCTCCTGTAACGATCATCCACCTGCCCTATGAACTTCTTCTCGACTTCTGACACCTTACATGTCAGGTTATTTCTACGGGCATGTGAAGTATCTAAGGTAATCCAAGGAATGAAGAACTTGGCCAATCTGTCTTCACTCTTCCAGTAGTCCCATTTGTTCATCTGCTTATAATTTGGGACTTCTGGCAACACTGAATCATAGTTGGAGAAATAGTATTCAAAACTATCTCTCTCATAAAATATACTAAGCAATAAGCTACATGTAATGCCATATGTCAGCGGGAGGTGATGATATCTGATGCCTTCATCTACAGACGCCGGCAACTGCATGCAGACGTAACAGTCCTTAACCTCCATGGCATCCACGTATTCATATAAGAGTTTAGCATAAGCATTTGACCTAAAGTCTCCTTGGGACTCATCTACGTGTAACCTGCGGCCTTCTGCAGCTAATAACGCTTTCTCTTGAATGTTTTCCCTTTTCTCACCAGCAACAGTAGGTGTAAGCGTTTCTACAGATTTCACATCAGTTACCTTTGCCTCTTCCTCATGTCCCTTTACATAAGAAATTGTTACCACTAAAGCTATCAATATTATCACTCCTACTATTAGTGTACCTATTATACATTTAGCTCTGCGGTTCTGGGTGCCGGCTTCCATTTCGTCAGACAATATAGCTCTCTCTTATCTTAGCAAAAAGTTCTTTTCTTCTCGTTCCTTTACAGTCTCTTTTTAATCCTTTTTGTCTTTAGAATCCACACAACTGGAAGCTGACAACCTTCTTCGCAAAAGTCCTTTAACAGTTCAATAAAGACAACCCTAGCCCTTCTCCATCAACTCAAGGGAAGTTCCCTAATATTCTCTGCTTCCTGGGCGCTAGGTAATCTTCTTTTTCTGCTCGCTTTATTTACAAAGTCCTTTAACAGTCTACTATCAGGTTTGTGCCTGCAGCTTCGATAGCAAAGTTCAGTATTTCCAAACGAAGATTGTGCTCTTCATGTGCTGTTATCGTTGTACCAAAGTCGGGGAATTGCAATTCTGAAAGAAACATGTGTTTTAACTTGCTGAGGCGGGGAGGTCTGGGGAGCATGAATGTTAGTGACCCTTCTTGTTCGACTCCGGGTACCAACAGTCGTATTTCCACGGTGACGATGGGCTCAGAACTGGACACCACCACCGCTCGGATCCTCCCTGTCTCCTGTTTCAAAGACATTTGTCGCCAGATATGTCCACTCAGGTGTGGAGTATCTTCTGTTAGGCACACGCACTCTTCTTGACCTTCTTCGGTCCGGTGCTTCGGCGCCCTGAGCACCTTCTTCCAGGTCTGAGTCTTCTGATATCGGAGGAAGGGTTACCTCTGGAGTTGACCTCAGGCTAGAGCTCCTTCTTTGCGGCCAATTAGCTTCTCCACGTGCCCTTCTACTCCTTCTCCTTCTTGTCTGTTCTCGCTCTCTGTCAGACCTGTCAGTGTCTGACTCGTACTCCCAGCTACTTTCTCCTTCTGTAGCGTCGTCTGTTTCGCTGTTGTACTGACCGTCCTCAGCTTGGTCAGACTCGTTCCCTGCTTCCGCTGGCACCTCTTCAGCTTGGCTAGCCCCCTCTATGGCTTCTCGGTCCTCTGCTGGACGTCTATCCGAGAGAGGAGCTGTTTCTTCCCGAGGTGCTGGAACCCTTCGCGTATGTGACGCGTGGATCCAATTGGGCAGGCCTCCCACCTTCACAGCCGTGTTTGTGATCAGGATGATCTGGAAGGGCCCACGCCAACGAATATCCAGGCAGCTTCTTCTCACATGTTTTTTCACCAGGACCCAGTCCCCAGGATACAGGTCATGACACGGGCCCTGGCACGATGGAACCTCGGCAGCCTGCACCGATCGTTTCACCCTTTCTTGTCGTCTGTTCATATTCTTTTCATGCGCTGCCCTAATCCATGCATCAAGAGCTTCAAACTGGGTCGGTCTAGGCAAGGGTCTCATTGAGGTCATGACTGATTTTAATCGATGTAACACCTCTAATCTGAACGTCCCATACTTCGGGAACGTCAGTTCCTCATTTCCTTCCGTAATCTTACTCCACTCTGATATCCAAAGGATCGTATGCAACCCAACATTCACTGCCATGTAACGAGCCGGCGTACCCTCCGGCGGGGCTTCTTCCCCTTCATACGATCCCCGCTTCTCTTTTTTAAACACCGCTCTCAGCCATTTAAAACACTTCATAATTATGCGCACAATATCCAGCCTCGCTACTCTGTTTACTTCCTGATGACAATCCACCAATCCTGTCGCGGCTTTGCTAACTTGGCCTATCGCAGCGCGGTCTTTCTCCGGTCGGCCAATCACGTCGCGACACTTTCTGACGTCTTTGCTAGCTGGCCTATCACAGCGCGGTCTTTCTCCTGTCGGCCAATCACGTCGCGACACTTCCTGACGTCACTTTTCTCCTCTTCGCAGCAGCACCCCTCCTTTCTCAACTCGTCTCCCGGTCATGCATGCGTCCCATTCATACACCGAAAAATGACTACTTCCGACCAAGCGGTCACTTCCCTCGACTGTACGTCCACAGTCTATATGTAATTGTCAACACAACTGACGAAATGTCTATCGTCTCTCTGATAGGTTGCTTACACACACAGTAACTTCCGACCAGCGTCCGTTACTCACGCACTCACTCTTACGTTCCCCCTATCTCGGTCTTTCGGGTGATCAATGGTACCTCATGACCCCCTTCACACTAGTTAACAATTACTCTGGGTGTCCGATACACCCGAACCACTTAAGCTCTCCTTGAACTTAAGATTTCCACCGGTTGCGCGCGCTCACAACCTGTTCCACAGTCACTCTACAGACATTCAACTCCGCCAGACATTACAACATAGATACAATACAAAAACACCGCAATCTAACACGCATGACCCTTTATACTCACTCTCGACCGATACTGCTGCTTTTTCTGTCTCACGTCATCCGGATCTTCTTCGGCGGGCGGTTCTTCCGATCATCGATTTCTAGGGGCCTTGGGGTAAGCTAACCTGGCCTAGGTCACCGTCCTCAAGAAGGCAACCATCCTCTATAGCTACCAACTGGAAGGGCGAGATTTTGATCGATACCTTATCACTATTGATCCAAACCTCGGTCTGGTCGACTGAACCTTTGTTGCCTGTCTTTGAGGAAGAAAGTGCATCTATTAGCAAGTTAGTTCACCCAATAAAGGACTCTGCTCCCAAAGATCACAAACAACTTCTAGCTTTCAAAAGTTTATTGTAAAGATACGATAAGCTGCAAATACAGGCATCTCAGAATGAGATTCACGAGATACACAGGTCCAACTACATACATGTGCTCTCTGAAAGCCCTCAGACGAGCAACGGAAATTACTAACACAAGTTCTAAGAATAATAAAGCTATCAGCATTGACGCATATCTCTCCTTCATTTAAGTTGGAGGAAAACACACAGGTTAGGCTGTCCCTACCCTGCTCTAGATGGTATCCCTACTTAACCAAATCCCAACCTAACAAAGGTGTCAGCAGTGAATGACCCCCAAGGGAAGTCACTCACTCTAAGTCTCTTGGTGAAAACCTATAGTTCTCCAGTCATGACCCCTCTCTGCCTACCCATCCGCTCTCTAAAGGGTCCTCAGGAATCTGCTCTAACTCCACCCAGGGGTGCTGTCCCTAATACAAAACAGTCAACAACATTTGAGACGCCCCTCGTGAGACGCCTCTCACGTGGTGTAGCTTCTGGCTTTTTCCATGCTGCTTTGTATTGGGCCTCATACGTTGGAGTTGACCTTGCTTCTCAGATTCTTCTCCGGCCCGCTGATACCCCTTAAACATTCCGGAACCCTCCTCCATGTCTGGGCCGTCTACTGAACAGACCTCTATTCATATTATTTATAATCTGATCCTCCCTTTCTCTTGCAGACAGACATCTGCAGCCAAGAACCCAACTCTCATAGATTTCCAAAAGGTTTGCAACATTTCTCAGCCCAGACATGTACGTGTAAATCAATGTTAAAACATTTCAGGCCTACAGCATTTCTCATAATGATTATAGCATTCAACTTCTTCATTAATTAAGCATGTTAATACTCTTATTCTATTAATCAGTAAACACATCTATAAATCATGGCTCATTAATGCAATGACCAAAACATTAGTTCAATCTATGTCGTGAAAAGAAACACCTTCCCCTTCCCTTCTAGCTCTGGCCCTGAGGCCTACCACATTCTGCGTTTAACCACATGCCATCTTACATTTTAGCAGCTTACACGACATGGATTCAGGAATAATCACATCTAATAAAATCATATAGTGTCACACATTTCTGTATTAGTTCCACTTCTACTTAAATCTCTACATTAGCTATACATTCAGAATATAATTGCAGATACTACTAGCACTCATGGCATTTCTCCTCATGATTTGTGCTTACTACAGGTAAGTGTGATGCACTCATACATTTAGGTCTGTTTGCGCTCTCTCACAGTCTACCTCCATGAGACCGCCACTGCACCGCCTGCCCACCAAGGATTCCAATCATAATCCTGTGGGCGGGTGCCCCATGGCTTTCGCGGGCCTCCTGCAGATGGCGCAGTGGCATTGCCGCAGTATGACTGCCAAACTCATGATAAGGCCATAAATAATAGTGCACAATTGCATGTGACATGCACGACAGCCACTTACATTTGGATCATTCGTTTTGTTTGAGTGCTCTATTGATGTGCCATTTTTACCCAAATTACATCCTAATTACGTGATATAGGACTTAACCAAATTACTGGGCATTTTGCTTAACAAGGGTAACACAAAACTACAAATAAACAGTGAGAATCCCCCAAATTGGGTGATGTGTTCCCTACTGTGGTGAGGAGCACATAGTGTTCTTAAAAATACCCCTCACACACCAAAAGGACCCTTGGTGTCATGCTTCATCATTGGGGTCTTCGAACCCCTCTACGGGATGCGGCGTGCTGCGACCTACGACCACGCGGGAGCACTGGTAATGCAGACTATACGTGGTGCATGTGAGGGTTGGGTGTGAGTATGTGGTGGGGTAGTGTGAGTCGGTGAATGTTTAAAAAGTACCTGGCTCGTGGGGTAGGTCAGAACTATTTTAATGAGCCCCCTGGCTGGTACTGTTAAAAATGGTGCAGATTGAGGTGATTATGTGTAATTAAGCACATCGCCTCTTGGGTGCGTCAACATGTTTCGGAGATCAACTCCTTCTTCAGGACAGGGTGCACCACACCCCACCTTACTCACGTTTTCTTAAGTAAAAAAGTGTATTTACAAAAGAATGGAGATGTAGTACTATAATGTGCCTACAAATGGAATGAAATTCTTTGCCAATATGCAAACAACTTCTTGGTCTTGGTACAGTGCCTCATGAGCCTCCAAATGTTGGGGGTAGCTCTGGCCCAATGGCTCGAGTTACAGCAGTCGTAACGTCCTTCTTCCCCCGAACGCGGCTTCCAGAGCTACCCCCAACGTTTGGAGGCTCATGAGGCACTGTACCAAGACCAAGAAGTTGTTTGCATATTGGCAAAGAATTTCATTCCATTTGTAGGCACATTATAGTACTACATCTCCACTCTTTTGTAAATACACTTTTTTACTTAAGAAAACGTGAGTAAGGTGGGGTGTGGTGCACCCTGTCCTGAAGAAGGAGTTGATCTCCAAAACATGTTGACGCACCCAAGAGGCGATGTGCTTAATTACACATAATCACCTCAATCTGCACCATTTTTAACAGTACCAGCCTGGGGGCTCATTACAATAGTTCTGACCTACCCCACGAGCCAGGTACTTTTTAAACATTCACTGACTCACACTACCCCACAACATACTCACACCGAACCCTCACATGCACCACGCATAGTCTGCATTACCTGTGCTCCCGCGTAGTCGTAGGTCGCAGCACGCCGCATCCCGTAGAAGGGTGCGAAGACCCCAATGATGAAGTATGACACCAAGGGTCCTTTTGGTGTGTGAGGGGTATTTTTAAAAACACCATGTGCTCCCCACCACAGTAGGGAACACATCACCCAATTTGGTGGAGTCTCACTGTTTATTTATATTACCTGGGAGAAGGAATCCACCCTTATCTCTCTCTCCCCCCCCTTGTTATTTAAAATAACACAAAACTAAACCATATAATACCAGTGTAAATTAAATTCCACCCTGGGCTACTGTTTTTGACATCGACAAGATGGAGGAAGTGAAATGGCTGGTTGTGCTCAGAGCTGGTGTGCAGGGTTGGGCCAAAAACATCCATGATGTGGGACAGGGGTCTGCCCCAGGTTCTTCTGGGTATCCCCATAATGCTCTGCCAGATCTCTGTGTGATTGTGCAGGACTTTCTGTCATGTTATGAGCCCCCTTTCTCTATACTCAGCTTTGACTCTAGACTGGCTGGTTCTTGCCCTGTGGACCACAGTAGGCCTGGGCAAAAATAGCAGAACGTTGCAGAGTGACCAAAAAACTCTGCCGCGCTACACGGAGTTCCGAAAGCGGTGGAGAGCGTTTGGTCATGCCGCTCGCTTTGATTTTAAGCAACCGGTGTTTGTCCCACACTGTAAAATTGACACAAACTGCACCATGCGCAGTGCAAGATGGCACTGCTTCTTTTCTTGCCGCTCGAGTAGATTTTCTACCCAAGCTGCAGCTTTCTCAGCGCGAACTGAAGGTTTCACGAACATTCGCAGCCACCCGCATTTTGAAATCTGCCCACCCGCATTGAGAAATCTCACTCGTAGGTCGATTTTCTTCACTCGCACTCGCCAACTTGATGTTGGCGAGCACCACTGGGGAAAACTCCTTTTTCTGAGCTACGCATGCTCCGCAGAGCAAAGTGCGGCCATGGGGCACTTTTCTTTGTCCCACTACTTTGAAAGGTCACCAGACTCTCCTGTGTAAGCAGAATAGAGTAGCCTATTTGACACGTGCCATTGAAAGATTGGCTGGGAAAGCCTCTGACACGTTTTGTGCTATACCAAAAAGGCCATGGATAAAACTTTGAATTGTACTCATTTCCTAACCAGAAGACAATGAAGGGTTCTAAGACCCTTGGCTGCTGAAAGATGTTTAGGAATGCCAAAAACAAGCTGTGCCGCCATGTTTTGGATGACCTGAAGTTAGTTAAGAGAACCTTTCTTAACATTCAAGTAGAGAGTGTTACAGTAATCCAGCGATAAAGAGACCGAAGCAACAGCCACAGATTTGTGAAGCTCCACCGGATTAATAGAAACGACATTTTTCAAAGATCTACTAATATAAAAGCATGTGCTGGTAGTGCAATTAACCTGTTGGATAAAGGTCAAAGAGTTGTCAAAAATGACTCATTGGCTCTTGGCTGACTTGATCAGAGTGGGTTGCGAGCCAAAATACTCCAACCAGACTAGCTCAGACAGGATGGACTGCTGTGCCCCAACAACCAGCAACTCTGTTTTCTCAGCTTTTAATTTAATAAAATGTACTTTCATCCAATTACAAATTCCAGCCATACAGTTCTTAAACCTGTTTACCACCAAAGCTACACTGTTATCAACACCATAATTTGAGTGTTGTCTGCCTGGGACAGCCCCTGAAAACCAAAGTATTTGACCGCAGTAGCCAATGCCAAAACATAAAGATTAAGCAGGGTAGGGCTGAGTGAGGAATCCTGCAGCACCCCACATGGAAGACTGAAAGCATTAGCCCTAAACTGTCTACAACTTACAACTTGCAGTCTATCTACAAGGAAGGAGTACAAAAGACTGAGCACCTCGCTCCCTATGCCCACATGTCATAGACGATTGGCCAACCTATAAGGGGAGACCATACTGAAGGCTGCAGACAGGTCAAGCATGACCAGGACTGCGGCTCAGCCACAACCGACACGGCTTCTAATGCAGTCTGCCACCACCACTAATGTGGTCTCTGTGCCCATCTGGGATGGATCAAGAAGATCACGAGTATAAATAAACGTAATCAGTTCAAGATGTACGCGTTTCTCCAGAATTCTAGCAGGGTTGGGCAGTAGTAAGCTAGAACAAAAAAAAATCATCCCCAGGAGCAAGGTTAGGTTTCCTGAGCAAAGGAATGACAATTGCTTCTTTCCAAGACCTTATTAATAATTAATGCCAGATATTCCGCAACTATATCCAGAGCAAGTTGTAAGATTTTGGGAGGGCAGGAGTCCAAGGGGGAACCTGATTTATTGCCCTTCAGGGGTTCTTTAACCTGTGGCTCCGTGATAAGAGCAAAGGAAGACAGAAGCCGAGCGTGCTTCAAAGGAGAAGGAGGAGAGATCATAATCGGGGTCTCCCGATTACAGAAAGGATCAAACGCAAAGTACATAGTCAGAATTTTATCTCTGAAAAATTGGCCAACTCATCACAGAAGACTTGAGAAGTTTTAGAAATCTGTGAAGACGGAGGATTAGCTAAAAAGTTTACAACTTTAAAAAGTTAATTAGAGGAATTTTTAGCAGAACTGATTTTCTCCATAAATAAAGCACAATAAACCTCAAAGATGGATCGCTTGTAGTTAAATAGTGGCACCTTGTGTTAACTTTTCTCTACAGGATCCAAATTTAAGCTTGCATACAAGCTTCATAGAGATTCAGGCTCTGTATGAAGATTCATGCACAATTCAGAGTAATTAGTACAGCTTTTGAGGCATAATTGATAATATATGAAAACTTGAAAGATGGTCAAAAGATGTGGCATTGAATCCAAAACACAAAAATAGAAAACAATCACTACATTTGGATGTAATTAGTTGAATGTTTTTTTTACAGTGCAGTAGTAGCAAAGTGAAACCTATGAAGTGCTAGTAGCAAACTGGGAAACTTATTCTGCCAGCCGAGTACAATGAGTGACTAAAATTAATTCAAACATTCCTTTCATCACTTGGTTGTTTGTTTCTGAAGGTATCATCAGTGTGAGTAATATGAGCAGGCGTGTGGTCCCGTGAATGCTGTGCCACAGGATGCAAGCTATATTTCACTGATGAGGGCTAAGCAGACTGAAACAGGTCTGGGTTGACTGTGTTGCAGTATGTAGTGAACAACATACACAACACTCTGTTTATTTGGAGGGCTTGGGAAATGAGAGCGAAATTATGTGGGTACCCATTTGCACTCTCCCTTATAATATCGTAGCCACAGTACAACAAATGTACCCCATTAAGACTCTCAAATATGGGAGAAAGGCAGTGCCTAATTTGTAAAATATTAAGTACAGGTGCTCAAATGTTTGTAGGAGGCCACACCCACTTCCACAGGCTCCACTCCCTTACTACATTAGCTCCACCCACATTCTCAACAGGCACTGACACTGAAAGCCAGATGTAATACCCAATCTGAATTTCAGCAAAACACATTGTTAATAAAATCAAGGCAAACCACCGAAATAGACTGGATGTCATAACTTTCTGAACCAAAGATAATGAACTTTTTCTAACCATGAAAGGCCTGACTCTAAAGTAATGCTGAAATGACGGTCTACTTCTGTTGTATTTTGTGTCTCTCCAGGGTTGATTTTCTAATAACACCCTAAACTGCCCCCAACCAGGCTATTAGTAGAACAGAGTATCACACTTTACACACTTCTAATTATTTTGCTCTGAGAATTTGGGGAATTTGCATTCCACTGATATATGTACATCTTGTTACCAAAGAATATATGATATTATAGAGCTGACAGGAACAAGCCCACTATGAAGGCATCTATCATATGAAGAACATATTGGACTCCGCTAGATGCACAGTATGCATCTCTCTAGCATATGCATTGCCTGTAACTGATTTATACACATAATTCAGTGCTGTAATATACCCAATATGGACATGTAAAACCTCTGATTGTAGGCATATATCTTTAATGTGCGTCTATTATAGGCTCATGTAAAATGTAATGTCACAGGTATGCATATAGTATGTAATTCAGACCCTTTGTATATGCACAGTATGTAATGCTGTAGTATAGTATCTGAAAATTAAACTTTTCAGATATGTAGATAACTTAAGCATTACAGTGCATATAATGGAGATCTGCAAACCTCACATACCCAAGTCAGAAATGTCCACCTGTGCAGGCTTCTGTTTGGTTGGCCTATTATATATATCAAGTTGTAAAAACCTCTGCATATGTACATCATATGGGTAGATGATATATGCCCATTCTGCAAGCCTCTGGCATATTCATATTATATGGCCAGCTGATATTAGCCCAGTGCTTCAAACCGTTGGCAAACGTATATTTTGTGGACAACGAGTGCCCAGTAGTGCATGCTTCAGGCATATGCACGTTATGTGATCAAGGAACACTCGTCCACATTTTAAATGTGTTTACAGCTAATATTCAGGGATAATGACTTGTGTTTTCAATCTTTAACACAACAGCAGCAGCACACTAATATTGCTGCAGATAATCTCAAGATGCCCTCCCATTTCTCATTTGAGAGGGGCTGGTTTGGTCTAAAAGAAACTTTTTTATGGAAGTTACATGAACAATAAATACAGCATGTCTCTGCAAAATGTCCATAATAGACTCTCACATATCACCCACATTAAAAAGTGAAATGCTATTTAAAACATCTTGTTTAAGAATTAGTCAAGGTAATCAGGGCAAGACTCTCTGCAGAACAGAGTTGGCTTCAAAAGGAGACCCCCTGAAAGGCCTGTGGCCCTGGGTCAGAGCCCACTTTGCCCATGCCTTGAAACGTCTCCACTGGCTGGGTAGGCCAAGAGTCTCAGACTGTAGGTGTGATGCTGCTGAAAGATCTTCAATAGCATGTGCAACAGAAAAGGTCCTTGAAAGTACAACCGATATAAGAGTATACACAGATGTGTACTGCAAAACAAATTGCAAAACAGGAAGCCAAACGGAAGGACGAAACTGAATTAAAGGGAGTCTGAAAAAAAGGAGACAGAATGAGTGGAGGCGAATGAGGTGGAAGCACAGAATGCGAATAGAGTTAGAGAACAAGATAGAGAGAAGACAGAGCCTGAAAGAGAAAGACAAACATGAAGAAAAGAAAGTGGTCGCTGTAATGAAATGAAATGAAAATGGGTTTTGTAAAACGCAGATAGTTGCCCGGGGGCGTACCAGCGCTGAAATGCTAACTAGTGATCACAGTGGGGCTAAAATGCAAAAAAGAAAAGCAGCCTATTTATTAAACAAAAAAGTTTTCAGTTGCTTCCTAAAAGAAGTAAGGTCCGAATTGGACCTTAGGTGAAAAGGCAAACTGTTCCACAACTTGGCCGCATTCAGGGAAAAGGAACGACCTCCTGATCTAGACCGTTTGATCTTTGGCACAGCGGCAAGTAAAGCGTTAGTAGACCTAAGCTGTCTGCTGGGTAAATAGGGAGTAATTAAAGGGCGACTAATCAATGGACCGGTTTCCCAAAAAGATTGGTGGGCAACACAGAGAGATTTGAAGCTGATCCTGTCCTTCACCGGAAGCCAGTGTAATCTCGTCAGTCCAGCTTTCACAGAGATCCTACGGGGGATTTGGAGCAAAATCCGAGCCGCACAGTTTTGAATTACTTGTTGCTTTTTTAATGTAAAATCTGTGGCCCCAAGATAGAGTGCATTTCCAAAGTCCAACCTCGAGAGAATTAGTCCTTGGACCACAATTTGTCTTGCTTCAAAAGGTAACAACGGAAGGATCTTCTTCAACATTCTAATGAGGCCAAAACAGGTGGCAGATAGTACAACGGCCTGATGGTCAAACGTCAGGGACTTGTCCAACCAGACACCCAGGCTCTTGATGGAATCCCTGGGGACTGGGGGAGTGCCTAGGCATGCTGGCCAGATCTGGTCGATTGTAGATGGAGCTGGATGTCCCAACATCATGACCTCTGTCTTGTCCCCATTAAGTTTGAGACAAGACAGGGTCATCCATCTACTGACCTCGCTCAGGCATCCCATCAGGTCCACTGTGCCAGCTGGGTGTCGTCCGCGTAGGTCACGATCTTAATACCATACGGACGGACGACCCCAGCCAGCGGTCTCATGTAGATGTTAAACAACGTCGGGCTTAGTGAAGAACCCTGTGGGACTCCACAGTCCAAGGGCCTGCTTGTAGAGATAGTCGCTCCCTCAAAGACCTGGAATTTTCTACTGGATAGGAATGAGCAAATCCACTCCAGCGCTCCTCCTTGAATCCCGATCTCCCGGAGGCGCTGTAACAAGATTGTATGATTTACAGTATCAAGAGCGGCACTCGGATCGAGGAGGATGACTGCCACCTATCCTCCCCGATCCAAGATGCCCCTTGTTTCCTCCAGGACCGCCAACAGAGCCGACTCTGTCCCATGCTTGGGGCGGAAGCCAGTCTGCGAGGGATCAAGGAGACTGTTTTCCTCTAAAAAAGTGGTCAGAAGGCTGTTGATATATTTTTCCAGTAGCTTACTGGCCCAGGGGAGCAGGGAGATTGGACGATAATTGCTGAAATTGTTGATGCTCATATTAGGCTTCTTAGCAAGTCCCTTCACCCTGGCTTCTTTCCACTTAGAGGGAACTGTGTTGGTGGAAATTGAGGCATTGAGTACCTTCAGCATAACCGGGAGGATGGTCTCACTAACGGTTCTTAAAAAACTAGGAGGGGCCGGATCACCGGGGGAGCCCGATTTTACCTGGGTCATTAGAATGGCTAACAGGTCCGACTGCAGCAAAGGAAAATTCTCCAGCACTGGTGATATGTTATCTATCACACCATGTTTGGAGTGGCCAGGAGTGGCTACTAGATTCTTTGATTGAATGGCTGGGAAGGCAGAGTAAATACAATCTATTTTATTAAAAAAGTAATCTGCCAACTCATTACAGCGGACTTGTAAATCGTCGCTGTTTATGGGAGGCTGAGGAAGGACAGTGAGACTTTTTATTATCCTGTATATTTCCTTCGAATTGGACCTAGCATCCTTGATCTTTTGCGTATAGTGCTGGGACAGAGCGAGTGCTATGATGGGTGCAAGCAAAAGAGAGAGATAGAGACATATGGGAGAAAGAGGAAGAGGATCTAAAAAGAGGGAAATAGAGTACATCTGTTAAGAAAATGGAACTTGGGGAAAGATGAGCTGGCAAAGAAAGATATATAGACAAGAGTGGATGGACAGGCAAAGTAAAGAAGGGGCGGATACACAACAATGGAGGCAGAAAGTTATTTATTGTTTTGCCAATAACATTTTTGTAAAGAATATTGATGCCATCTCTGACCCGGTGGAATGCTGGTTAAAAAAAATAATGATGCTCATGACGTGGTGCGCTCGGGTTATGTATGGAGCAGAGGTTGATGGCTTGATCAAGTGATGGTTTGCCTTAATCGCAGGGAAAAATCACACCAAGGTCACCCATGGAAACCAAGGTACTTTACTGGTGTTGCTAAAAATCCATCTAAAAGGATGGTGTTGTGTATTTCCTTGATGGCTCTTCATCATTAGGGAAACGCTTATCAAGTCATGTGCTTTTGTTTTAGTAAACTATGTAATCTAGTTTTAGTACAATGGGTATATTTAAAGTAAACCAAGATTACAGATCCCAGAATGCAATAGGATGTTAGAGAAAATCCAAGGTGAGAGTCCTGTCTCGCAAGTAACAAGAAGTCATCCAAGTAGCCTATACATGGACCACGTATTGAACTGTATGAACGCCTTAGCCATGCCTCTGAGCACCGTAAGTGGTGGGCTGCCATCGTGAAAAACGCAGGCTTATTCAATCAGATATTCGTGATCAACCCAACTGCCTAGCTTTCCAAAATTCAGAACTGGTGTATAAGCCACAAGAATAGTCTGGGAAACACTTTTAACATGTATACCATTGCTGAGGAAACCACTTTCTTAGTAAATATACTACACCTGACACTGTAAAGCTGGAGTTTTTTCATTCTGAGACCTATGTCCTGATCACAAAGTGGACGTTATTGTGCGTAGAATTTATTACGTTTGCCTTGTAATGGGTTGCGATTTCATTATACCGATTCCAAGACACATTTTTTACATACTCGATTGCACTCACTTCTAACAAATGTGTGCATTGTAGTATTGTTTAATACAATGTAAAATAATTCTTTTATGGACATAGTTTAAACCTCAATTGCAATTACGATGGGGTTTATCATTTAGTAATTGAAATTCTTGTGTCACAAATACTGCAATCTCCAGCATTCGTGTTTCAAGCAAACTCGTCCTCCTCATTCCCTATTACCATTGGTTTCACTTTCTCTTTATGTGCCCTAGCTCTTGGCTTGGCGTGCTTTTTTCAAATATCTGCAAATTATAACAATAAAGAACACAGGGGCATATTATCAAGGGATTTATCTCCGTTTTTTTGGCTTTAAAAGCCAAGAAAGTGGAGATAAAATTATCTCCCTATCAGCAACAGGGTGCTAACACGCAAATTTGCATGTTAGCACCCTATTTCTCTATGCTTCCCCTTGCATCTCTAATGAGATGCAAAGGGGGTGTTCCAGAGAAAAATAATAGAAATGTTGTTAAGCGACATTTCTCCTATTATCAAGGATTTCGCTAACCCTGTTAGTGATAAAAAAAAGCAGCGCTAACCGCGGTTAGCCCTGCTTTTTTTTACACTTGGTATTTTCCTAACTTAGCCATGATATCCTATGGAAGGTAGATATCATGGCTAAGTTTGTGAGCCCCTATCAACAAGCTAACGCCAAACTTCAAGAGATTATAGTTGATTTTCCAGTGATAATCTCTTATTTGGCAGTTAGCGTGAGGATTTTTATCACTTCTGAGATAAACCTTGCTAATAGCAAGTTATCTCTGCGATAATTTCCGGCAATGCTTAGCGTTAAAAAAATTGTTGCTAAGCATCGTTAGCGATAATTATCACTAATCGTTGGTAATATGCCACACAATACAGTGAGCATCAAGAAATGAAAGAGGGGGTACGCAGCTAGAAGACTGGATGCTGTAGAAACACCACGCAGACACATTATTTTCACTCCGGTAGTTGGGCAAACAAGATTGTAGGGCAGGCCATCTGCAGTGGAATTTAAAAGAACTTACAGTACTTTTACATAAAAACAAGCACAAGAAACGAGCAGTTACACTTTTCCGGGCACGTACCTAACATTAAACAAGACATATTTATGCATGTTAGGAAAATTAAATCATTACTTACTGCCATTCGGTTTTAAAACCTTTAATCCTAGGCCTGTGTCTGCGTGACACTCTGCATGCTTCCTGAGTTGGCTGATTATTGCTGCAGCAATAATAGCAATAAGTGGAGACAGTAATCCGCATCGGTCTGACTCGTGAGTAAACACTTGACATTTCAAGTAGTCATTTGTAGCGCATTAGCACTATGATTGCTGTTAGTTAGATTGAGGCATGGATCTCACCAATGCAGTTTTGGGGGGTGGGTGTGTGCCCTCCGTGTGCCTCCGTATAAGGCGGGTGGCACCGGCATCCAAATTTACATATTTTACGCACAAATCCAGGCAACACTGAAACCCAGGTAAGGATTTACCAAGCGTTGTCAGCTCTTCACCGGGAAGATCATGTGCACGTAGTGAGCTGATATCGCGTGTAGACCCGTCCCTAAAATAAAAGTGCAGGTGCTAAGCACTGGAAAACACCTGCACAAATTAAGCACTGGAACCAGACATCATTATTAATGAGCCGTTTTACTCAATTTAGGATAATTTGTGTCCTAATAACAGGAGAGAGAAACATGGGGGGTTAAAAAAATAACTGGTGCTCGCCAGAGAATGCTCTAGTGGCGGGCAGCCATAACTGTAGAAAGAGGGACTATTCAGGGATGCTCTTGAGGAGTGGGGGATCCAGACAACTAAAAACTCTCTGCACTTACCCATTTTTAATACGCGGTGAACTCCCCTCATGAAATGTTTAAACTTACGAAGGGCCTTGTTATTAGTTTGGCGGTCCATGGACCGCTAAAGCCACGGTGCCGCAGTAATGTACCAGTAGTCCGACCGCCGTATTACAACTTTGGCTGTTGAACCACCATGGGACCACCACAACTGATGGAAATCCGCAATCCCTCGGCAGTGGTGCAGTGGTCTGGGGCAGCAAAAGGGTGGTGGTGCGTCTGTGGCACAACCAAGCATATTATGACTTTTCAGACCTCCACACTTTTCATTGCAGTGAACCTGCCATTAAAAGTGTGACATCAGGGAAGTAAGGGGGCCCTAGAGGGCCCCCTAGTGCCCCTGTGCATGGTGGTGCATGCAGGGGGGCACATGTTCTTTCCCCTGTGTGCATGCATCCCTGTTCCTGCATGGCATTGACTGCCCAGTCCATGCTTCACAGGAATAGGCATTTTTTGAACCCTCGGCACTGCAGTTCTAAGATTTACATATGGGCTCTAGAATTGCACTGCTGCTGGACCGCCAAAGCATGGCCCACCAGACCACAAGGAAACTTGTCATCTGTCAGGAGGGCGTAAGTCGATTTTGGTGGTGTGGAAGCAGGGCGGTGGCGTGGCGGCCTGCTCCTACACAGCGAAAGTCGTAATTAGGCCCTAAGTCACTATTAGAGCCCTCCTCTAGCAGTAGGGGTCCCACTCCTGACCCCTCAATTGCAAGATGCAATGACCTTGATTTCTTTTTGTAAACAAATAGATCACATTTACCTGACATTTCAAGACTCTGGAGGAGATCTAGAGCGGGAACCCTCCAGAGATAGAAAGGAAGACTGTGTATTGAGACTCAGTATTTCCAGGTATCTCAGGTGAGAATTTGGTGCGACTCTTCATGAATGTCAAATTGGACTCCCCACTTATCCCAGCTCCTCCTCACATTCTGCTAAAAGGAGCTAGCATATTTTTCCCAGGCTTTAAAAAGAATTCAAAACTCTCCTTTGAGAAGGGAATTGTACTCACAGCAAAAAAACACGCTATGGTGAAAGCTATATTAAAAACGAAACCTCAAACCAAGCTGTCTCGATAACTTTCGCCTATTTCTCTTCTCCCGGGATTGACAAAGGTGCTGGAAAAACATGATAACTCGCACCTCTCAGACTTCACCCTACACAGACAGGGTTCTGACGCAAGCTTAGGAAGGAAACCGCCCTTTTGGCGGTCATGGAGGAGACAAAAATGAAACTAGATCTAGGATGTACTGTAGCCCACACCCTCCTGGACCTAAGCGCTGCTTTTGGCACAGTGGATCACAGGATCCTTATTAAGAAGGTTCGGAATGCAGGACTATCAGCCAGATCCTTAAATGAGTCTGCTCATTTCTGGGGGATAGATTTATTTTAGGTCTTTGATAAAGCTTGTGCCTCAGATATTTTCCCTTTGAGATGCGGGGTCCTTTTGGTATCTCATTAGTCTCATATGTGGATGACACCAAGCTGGTGTTCTCTCTCACCCCAGATGGCAAACTTACTGCTCCCTCCCTTATACCCTGCCTAGGGAAGGTAGCTAGCTGGATGGACAAGTCCCATCTCAAGCTCAAAGAAATAAATTGAGCTGAGGATATTGGGAAATATGTAGACCTGCACATGTCCCTTGACCAGCCTGACCATCTACCCCCACCCCCAAAACATCTGTTAAAAGTCTGGGGATGTGGCTTGACTCAACCGTTCCCATGAAGACCTAAGCAACCAAACTCTCAGCCTGCTGATATGGGATCCCTAAAATGCTGCGGAAAATTCTGCACCTGATCTCTCCTCTCTCTAAGAGGCTAGTAGTAGAGGTTTAGGTTCACTCTCGCCTGGACTACGGAAACTCCCACTACTTGGGAGTTCCTAAAGTTGCGATTGGTAAACTTCAGCTGGTGCAGAATGCAGCAGCAAGGACCCTTCTCAACATCCCTAGACACCATTCGGTATGTTAGGCCCTGGCTAACCTCCTTGGGATCCCAGTCATGCAGAGGAAAACTTTTAAGGCACTGTGCATCTCACACAGAGCCTTTTGAAATCAATGTCCCTCCATCTCCCAACAGCTTATTGCTCCTTACAAACCTGGCAGAGCTCTTAGATCCTCTCACATCCTACAGGCTGTATTTCCACCCGTGAAGAGGGCTAGAAAGATAGGAAGATACTTCAGATACAATGTGGCAAAACTCTCGAACTCCCTGCCCCTTTCTTTGCGGACAATTGATAATGAACTATCTTTCAGAAAATGGCTCAAAACCTTTCTGATTGTGAACTAACCCCCAAGAAGCTCACTCAATCAGCGCCAGGATGCCTCCAGGTTGCCATGCGCTTTAAAAGTCTCCTAACATAACCTAACATAACATATGGATGGTCTCTGTCTGCAGTAGCACAGTGGGTGAAAAATGATGGACTGGAATGTGACCCTGATCTGTCACCAGAGGCAGAAATTAATTCAAGAACGTGCTCCATCATTTTGTTGTTTGTTGCACTAGGTGCCAAAAGTGAAACAGCTGGAGCAGACATGGACCAGCTCACTGCACCTCAAGACTCACTGTACACCGCACAAATGAGGCCTCAGTAAGCCCAAACTGGCCTATAGCTGCTTGTGTTCCTATCTGTAGGGGTTGATTGGACCATTCCTACTACAGCAGCACAATAATCTATTTGCATAAGCCTTACCTCTGTCTAGAGTGGTGCAGTGATTAAGAATGATATACTGGAATATAGCATCGGGCGAGTGGCTGAGATTATTAAAAGCATTCATTTCTTCACTTTGATGTTTGTTACATCACTAATCCAGACCATGTGACTCATAGTGTCTATAAGAAACTAAAGACACACCACAGCCATCTTAGGATCCTGATACCTCCTCAGCATCAGTTGTCCTCACTTCCAACCCCTCAGTCAAAAAAACAGAGGGAACCTAAGCATCTCCCCTTTACTATTCACACAAGATAAGGGCACTCTCCATTAATGCTCAGGGGTTACAGACACCTTTGCTGCTGTCTGCAAGCACCATCTCTTTTTATTCACAGGCAATGAGCAATGAGGTATTTCAGTCTATATCATCTTTTCCTTAACAGATCCAAAAAAGAGGTGCAATAACTATATGCCAATCAGAGTAAATTTAGAAACTGAATATTCATCCAACACTATTTTCTCTTTCTTCATAAAAAGGGCACTGTATGATCTTTCCGTATGAAGATTTCAGATATGTTGAATCCAAGCAATTAGCAGATATGAATGGTAAATTTGTCACGATGAAAGGCCTCATTGAAGTGCTGCAGCTGAGGAATATGTCCACTTATTCACCTAACTAGCACCGAGAATACGTTTTAACAGACCCTGTCTATCCCATTAGCCACTTCTCCTAGAGAGGGAGGGCTCAGGGGTCTAACGAGCAGTATCACAAAAGGGATGCTAAGACATGTACTTAGGGAATGTTAACAGGCTTAAAAGCATGTTCTATTTCTCAAGGATCCACTTAAATGCCCAAGAATAGAAAGACCCGTGATATTTCAGAGAGTCAAAATTCTCCTACTGCCAAACTCATGAAGTCAGTTTTGTTTACTTGTCTTTTATCTAAAATATTCATAAAATGTTAGAGATGTTACACAGAATAGCTTCCATAAAGTAACATTCCATATCCTTGAATTAACTTTTTAGAATATACTTTTTAGAGTAGTTCATAGAAAATATTGGGCAGCATTATATTAAATACAGAGATTAAAATGAAATGTTTTCTCACTTTAAAGCACTGATGTGTATTCTTGCAACTAGCACCACGTTTCCCTTTAGTAATAACAGTGTTTGATACATCCTTCAACTACTTTCATGAGTCCTATTAAAACAAATATGGAAACTAATACTAAAACCACAAGTACTCCAATTGCTAATACAATTACTGCGCATAAGCCTACTAATATTTTATTACAACAGCTGATACTGAGAACTAAGTGCCGACACTCCAAGCAATGCACCACTCTGTACTGTTACTATTAGTATTAGAAGTAAAACTACTCAGATGATTGGTTCTACTGTCACTACACTCACTGGTATTACTACTGGACCTAATAATAGAAGCATTAATTGATCCTGCTACATGTAGTGATCAATCCACTATTATAACATATGCAGCTGCTATTGTGATTAAACTGTTGATGCCACTAATAGCACTACTGCTGGTAGAACTACTTTTACTCTCACTTTCATTTTCAATATCATTACACTAAGCCTTCATTTACCTTTCAATAGTAAGCCACTCCTCGAAAGCCACATCATAGAGTAACTTTCCTTGGCTTTGTTATATAACATTTTCCTCAGTTTATGAAATTATGAAAAAGATTGAGGGCATGATTCACAAAGTCACATTTTTTAATGTATATTGTAAATATACATTAATTTAAAATATGTATTAATAACCTGGACCTAACAAATATTGATTTTCACCATGTTAACTCTACAAATGTAATGTGTATGAAGTAACAGAAAAAATTAAATACAATAGTTACATTTATAAACAGTAATTTTAAAATAATAATAACAAAAATATTCACCTTCACTAGCATTTTTTATTTAATACTTATTAAACTTCGATAAAATATATTTAATTAACTTTAAACCTTTTTTCACTTCATTAAAAAAGCGTAATAACAGAATGTAATTTTTTTATCGATTAGGTTTATTTTAGAGGTTTTTAAAATTGGTGTATAATTATATAGCATTTTTAATCATTTAAAATATATAAATAAGTTCAAAAGTGCAACTAGTTAACTTAATTGAACATTAGTCTTAGGAGGTAGTTTTTTAATTTGCTGTCTTAACTGATTTCTATAGTAGTGTGCTGCAGTACCAGTGTTTGGCCACGTGTAGATCTTGCCTTACTCCAAGGATCAGACAGAGTACATTTACACCTGTTTTACACCCCTAGTACTGTAATAACTTTAGAGGTGTCTTTTGTGAACAGCAATTTTCTTAATCTTTTGTGGGCGTGTGTTTTGTATTAGCATGTCCCTATACCCCTCCTTCTTTCTCCCAAACACCTTCTTAGATTTTCCTAAACCTCTCTCATTTAGTTGTAGGCATTCCCTGTTTTGCAGTCATAGCCCCCTTGTTTCTCTTGCTATCATGTGCCGTGATCCCTCCTCACACGACAATGCCTTTTGGACAGAAAAGATAGGTGAGGCAGACGCGATGTCTCCAGTTATAGGTTTGCTAAATGCATTTTGGTGTAAGTAAGTAAAGCTACTGTAGTACACATTTACATACTGCAAAATTCAGTTTTGGAAATGGTCCCAAAGAATTTTTCATTGATACAATAGGCTAAAACAAAATAGAATACACTTTCTAGAGTACCTCATTGGCTAGCACAGAGAACGCCTCTTTAATGAGGTAACATTTGAATATGTTTTCACCACCAAGAAATGTCTATCTGTAATTTTGAGACCAGTAGATTACATTTTAAGATTTCCATGCCCACTCTGAAGGACATACACAAACAAATAATAGAACACTCTTAACCAAATGTGGTGAGTGCCGTACACTGTTTGCCTTTGTGGAATTGTATGTAAACAGCACTCTGAAGGACATGTATTGCACTCCCATACAAACTAAGGCAGCAAGTACTTATTAAACAGAAATCGTTCCAATAATAATCTAAAGAACTTGAAGTCAGTTGTAACAGGACAGGGCCCTAAAAAGTATTTTTAACAGCGAGTTCAATAAGCCTCATTAAAATACAATCATTGCCAGAAAGAAATTCTCATTGCTTAGTCTACAGCTATAAACGCTTCTCCAAAAAAAGGAAAATCAAAGGTGCTATAAAGTAGTCTTAAAGATAACAACATGCATATACATGCATGAGATTGTGGATACATCTTGGAAGACCCTTGCTAATACTTGTACTGGCATCATGTTACAGAATAGACAACAAGAACAGAGATTAGAAAAATAAAAGAAAACTATACCTAAATGTTTACATTGAGATCCCTGTCTACATTTCTACTTGTGACTAATGTACATTCAAGTTCCTGGCCCAGAAAATCTCAGAACTGCAGTTAAAACAATAATTGATGTCTTTCTGACAAAAAGTATGAAGCGACCTTGATAGACTTTGAAATTTGTAACAGATCAAAATGTGTTGTTTGATTTTTTGGTATATTCATTACTTATACTGTATACATTATTCAGCATGTTACTCCTCCTACCACGAGTCAAAATACTCTAAATGAGTCCCCATGTATGTATGTGACTCATATACCACAAACCTACCAACAAAGCAATGAGGGCAAGGTACGCAATTGATGACACTGCCGCAGAAGTCCAGTGTTAATTCTCACCTTGATTGATCTTCCTCGAATAACAACACATTCAGTTGAACCTTTCAAATTTCCTATCCTTACAGAAGACACAATCAAGTTAATACCAGCACTTATTACTACTATCTTCCCTCCCTCTCCTTACCCGACAGGTGATGGTAATTAGTTATACAAGTACTCCCCTGCTCTCCTAATCTAGTCCTTGGTGGATTTTTCTAACTCCTTAATAGTAACATATAAAATTCCAGATTCTATGTTGAAATCACTAAGTCTATGATTCCCAGGCCTCGTAAGGTTACCACATTGTGAGCGGAATCTGAGTATCAGGCACACAATTGTAAATGAAAATCACACCCCACTGTATCAGTATTACTCTAAGAGAAATTAGCACATGCGCCAAATTCACATTTACTGATATTACCCATACTTGTGAAATTAACTCACAAGGAATATGGACATGTGCAAACTCAGCACCTATACAAACTACTGGAAATTACATTTTGGAAACACACAGCTCATTTGAAAGTGTTCTGATTGTATGTGGAGACATCCTTGACCCAGGAATGCTCACTGGCATACCCCAGAGCAAACATAAAGCATAATTTTAACCCAACCGCAGGCAAGGAGGTAGCTAGTTTTTTCCCTGAATCCAGAACCTTCATGTGTCCACTTCAGTGACCCTTTGACATCAACTCTAAAACCTCTTAGTCATGAAATTGAGCAGGTAGAGGAGAGTCACATTCTTGGAAAGTGAACTGGAGGCCAGGGGTAAGGATGTGTTGAAAGGAGAGGAAGACCTCACCTCATGTTGAAATCCCTTCACCGCAGGGACGCAGAAGACACTTCAGTAGCATCTCTGTGAAGATGGAGGATCTATCCACGTACCCTTGAGAAGTGAAAAACATCATAAAGCGGAGATATTATCTCAAGTGGAAGGTCTTTGAATTTGCTGCCCAACAAAGCTGTTGGAGACTGCAGTCGAGGCTCTCTACACTAAATACAACTAAAATCCTAGTAGGAGAAGATCCTAGACATCCTTCACCTTTCAGGCATTGAGGTGTCAGTGGGAGTATGAAGGCTGTCGGAATGTCACCACCAGGTAAATGGACAACAGATTTGCTAATTCATTGTACCATCATGTACATCTCTCAAGCCACTGGGTTAATCAGTCATCATGGGTAGTGTAGCAACAGCAAGGGCCCTCACTCCTGTTTAGGTGGAGATAGTGTGTGATCATTTCACGCAAAGGAAAATTGGGCATCAATACACATTTGCTACTGATTCAACATTATAAGCACATTCAGATTAAAATACAATGGGTTTATTTACAAACCCATTGCACCACTGGTGTGTCACTTTTATTGACGCAACAGCAGGGTAATGGGCTTCCTCATATGTACAAGACCAATGTAAAGTCACCCTCCATGATGTTTCATGGCCTTATAAATATGCTTCCCTTTCATGCATAACTCTGCGTGAAAGGTACGCTCCATGGGTGGTGCTGTGGGTGTTCCCACGCAACATCCATGTAAACTGACACATTCCCATCCTTACAACATTTTGTAAACCTGGGAATGTGTCAGATTCCTACGCCTCCCCAGGGGAGATGTAAGGAGGTACAGCGAGGAGAAATACTTTTATTTCTCTTCATTTATTTTTTCCTCTTTCTATGCATGCTGCATTCTGCAGCACACATAGAAAGGAAAAACATGCATTTAATGATTGTTTTTGTGCAGGAAGGTGTGCCTTCCGGCACAAAAACAATCATTACTTAGCACAGGCACCCTTGAAAATAACATGAGTGTGTCTGCGCTGGCACACAGCTGCTGTTTGTGCTCTGACACAGGGGAGGACAGGAATGCGCTGCATCTTGTAGATGTGGCGCATTCCTAACCCTTTTGTTTACATACAGCAGCATAAGCAGGAAGGCTTGCTGAGCTACCACAAGTCAAAATACTGTAAATGAGGCCCCATGTATGTATGTGACTCATATACCACAACCCTACCAACAAAGCAATGAGGGCTCTAAGCAAGAGACAGGCATAAAATACAGACATGCATAATGGAGATTGTTTCATGAGGAGAGTAAAAGGATGGCCAGAAGATGAGAGCCACGGGGTAGACATCTGGAAAGGAGGAGACCTCTCGGTCACTCCGAACGTATGGCTGGGTGCCCCGACCCCCGGGAAACCCCCTTTGCAGGCGGGGGGCGTGTCCCCGGCCGGTATGCCCAAAGTGGCGCTGTTGGAGCACGCCCCCGCTGCTTAAGAGGGTTGTCCTATCTCCGCCCGGAAGTCCGTGCACTTTTGGGCGGCAGGGGGATGCCGCCCCGCATCCCCGTGGCAAGATAAAAGGCGCGGGAGTCCAGGCAGGCGTCCTCTTGTTCCCGCGCTCTGAAGGTTGCACCGCTCGTCGCTCGTGAGCCCTCAAGGGAACAAGCAGCAAATTTTTGACCCACCCACCAGCCCCTGTTGCAGAACTTTGGGAGTAAGCAAGTGGTGAGCTGCAATTGATTGTGATGCAGAAACGTTGTGTCTAGGCCTTTTTTTCTCCCAGTTTAGAGTGATTCTGAGGTGGTGTATACAACTGACTACTTGTCTATAGGCCTTTTTTCCTTTGTAGAAATGTATCAATAACTGTCGTATTTATTAGTCTTCGGTCGGGCGGTAAGGTCATGATCGGTGAGCAGTGATTTCAAGGTCCCTAGTGGGGGCGCCACCCATTATGGATGGGAGCGCCCGGGGGGAGGCGGCCATTGGCCCCTCCCATGGGGGGGCGGCACCCACTACGGATGGGATCGCCCAGGGGGAGACGGCCATCGGCCCCTCCCAGGGGGAGACGGCTATATGCCCCTCCCACGAATTTCCCGGGGCCGGATATCCGCTGCGGCGGAAGAGAGTGCGGGGAAAGGGGGGGAGTCCACGCTGTCCTCCTTACGGTTACCCCGCACGGGAACTCGGACGACCTTAAGATGGCGCCGAGTGGAAGGGGGCCCCCATGACAAGGGAAGTTACGGTTGGCTACGAGGGTAAAGTCCTCTGGGCATGCGCCACTCACACGTGAGGGCGGGAATTTGGTGATAGGGATCTGACACCGGTTAAGACCTTGCCGTTGGCCCTTAACGATAGGATGCACAAAATTCGTATGCAATGCATGATGTCATGATGTTAGGCTCGGTTAGAAAAATCTTTGCATTAGAGATTTGTTAAGGTTAGCCTGGATACCTGTCTTCATCAAGTGTAATGAAAGTGGAATTTTGTGCATGATAAATGAAACGTTTTTAATTTAAAGTTTTAAATTTTGTTTCATATTTTAATAAATACGGCCGGGGGGGTCGCGAGGCCCCCCTGCCTTCCAAAGATTCAAACTGTGTCTGTCTCCTACCATTGGGATTGTTGGTGGAAGGGGTGGCGGGCATCCCGGACCATTTATCTGGGTTACATTTTGAAAATACAACCAAGTCCATGCCTCTCCTCGCTGACATCAAAACCTCTCTGATGAAGCGATCAGGGTGGCACAGTGGGAGGACAGGCCTGTGCAGTGCATCCAGTAGAAACAGAGGTGCCAATGGCTAGCAGTCTTATGCCCTGGCCGTGACCTGCAAGATGAGACTGCAAGACAGGGTCGGAATTTTTAGATTTGAACTTTTCTCCTCTAGTACTTCTGTCCGGCTACTCGTATTATTGCCCCTCTTACTTATTTCTAGGCTCAAGGGGCAGATTTACAAGAAACTGACGCATCTGTACAGATGAGTCAGTTTCCCTGCGCCTCCATGCGAAACCCTTGTGCCACCATGGATATGCCGTATTTACAGTATGGCGTACCATGGCACGAGGATTGACAGATGCATCAGAAATTCTGACACACCTGTTAGCGCGAATGTCACGCATTGCTGGAGTGGTGTCGCAAGCACGATGCAACTCCAACAATGCAAAGGGAGGCCTGTTCCCAATACACTGTGTCACTCCTTACAGCAGGTATAATGTGGCGAAGGGCTTTACAAGGTAGCGCATCTCCCTAGATGCACCACGTTGTAATTGGGCCACAATGTGGCGCATTGTTTTAGCCGTCACGGCTGCGCAAAAGTGGTGCAAGGGGGGTGAATCTGCCCCTAAAAATCTAACTGCTGCTCGTACTCCTGATTCTCCTATTCCTGGCTCCCCTGCCCTTCCTTTTGTTCCCACTTCTCGCATTATTTATGTTTCTGGTTTTCTGTCCTCGTTTTCGGCTCCAGCTCCCTCCTCTTTCGTTCTTGTACTTTTCTTGTTTGCTGCCTTTGTCTGCCTCCATTTCGACTAGCTCTTGAAGTAACATACTGATGGAAGCGAATGGGAGAGGCAATACAATGTTAAATGGAATGAAATAAAACGAGAGAGCCAACGCTTTCAATTTTTTAATAAGGTTCTTCTGACGGTGGAGATGCGCGTGACACTTAAGATGAGTGTTTGTGTCAGGATGACGCTGGCTGTAATGTATTTTTAAAGAGCAGTTCTCAGAATGGGTGCGCATGGCGACCTTTTCCAAGGCTTTCGAAAAGAGACTTCTTCAAAGACTAATTGAAAAAAACACGATTGCGTCTAATTTGCAGCATCCAATTAGCGAGGGGAGTGGTTGAGCGACTGCAAGGAGGGAGCGTCGAGTGCTGCTGGGCTCTCAAGTAAAGGTTAAGCGGTCGGGTTGTCAGCGTTACCGTATTCTCTGATTGGTCAGGAGCGCAGCAAGGACACCATAGATCCAGGTTCAATGAAAATGCCCACTTTGACTGCTGTTGAAGTGGTGAAATACATTGTCAGTGCTCAATGGACCCCTCAGGGCTCTGGGCACCAGTGCCACTGCACATCCTGCACTAATAGTAACAATGCCTCTGGATGTGTGGGTCCCTTGCAACAAGGCCGCGCCTATACGTGGGAGGGGCACGCTCATCAACAGTGGGTAGTCATGGAGAGGACACATCACAGGGCTACACTGATGGTAGACAACAACACCTTCACGGCTGCTTTACCAAGGTGTGGCGAAGAGCCAGGTCACTCGTCTATACCAATCTTGAGTCCTGCTCTTCCTTGCCACTGTGCAGTTCTTATTCTCTCCATCCCTTCCAGTAAACTTTGACCTCAAGAGGTTTACTACTGAGATCAGGGTTCTGTAAAGTCTGCCCGGAGGGCCGAATCCATGCCAGATTTCTAAGATAACTACATTTATCTAAATGGGGATATGCTAAAAATCTGGCACTCAAGACATACTTTGGAGAACCCTGACTTAGATGGTCAGCACAGGGAGTGATCTGTGAGGCCATCCTTATAACGGTGTGTGTATATTTCTGCTGTGTTTTGTACCTTATGTTTCGTGATGAGAGACGTCTTATATTTAGGACCTATGATTTGACGAAATGTTCTGACATGTCTCTCTGTAATTATCAATAATTAAAAAATACTGTATGCGCATACTTACTTAAAGAAGAAATGTACACACAATCCCATGCTTTCAGGGTATTAGTACTAAATAAAACAACACACTCATTTGCACATCCAGATATTTAAACATCCTTTTTAACTTGTTATGCTGTCATTGTGCACAGTCTGTTTCTGTATTATTCTGTGTTTAAAGCTAGATATTGACAACAGATCGCGTTGTGTCTTTTTCTCTAAATCTACACAAACCTAAAACAGTCACTCTTAGCTGTGCACCATTGTTTGCTGGTTATGCCTGTCTGAGAGTTGATCAAGTGGATAGGAGGGAGTGAAAAGTCTGAGTCTGCCATTGTTTTGGCAGAAGCTACTAGCATAGGGAAGCCAACAGTTACTGGGGATCGAACGCACACTACAAACCAGTGAGACGCACCAGAAAAAACAAAGAGAGCTGTAAAGTAAGGAGATGTAAATTCCTCTATAGGAAAACAAACTGACTCTTACCATGTTCTTGGTAGAGTGGAACGGTTCACCTTAGATCATGGAGGAAGATGACTAAGGAACCAGGGGCCGTATTACACAAAGTGCCCCAGGAGTGCAGTGGGTGTTTGTGCCCACTTTGCTCACCCCTGGGGCAATTTGGCATTACAGAAGGGGACACAGACACTTGCGCGGCCCCAGCTGTAATACTGAAAGTGGTGGTGCACACACAGCACCAGGGTTTTCATAAGAGGGCGTTCCCTCATTTGCATGGAGGTGTGCCCCATGCAAATGAGGGAATTGCTTTGCCTCTGAAACCACAACATATTATAGACACAGGTGCAGAGGCAAAGAAGCTCTCAGGATACACACTGACAGTGTGCCACTAAAAAGGTGTGGCACTGTTAGTGCGGCAATACATAGCAGTCCGCTGGAGGGGGGAAAGGTGGTTCTATGGATCCCCGAGACATCCACTTTCAGGTGGGTGCAGTCAATCACTGCACCCGCCTGCAAGGGGCCCTTTAATCCCCTTTAAAAGTGCATGTGAATTGCTGTCTGCACAGTAAAACATGGAGCAGCTGCTTCAAAGCCGCTCCGTATATCACTTTAATGCACTGCCCCGAGGACAGCACACGTTCGCTGCTGCCCTGGGGGCAGCGCATTCTATGTAATAGAGCTCACGTTCTCTGTTTGCACATGGCACAGCTTTTTTAAGGTGCGCCAGGGTGCAAACAGGGAAAGTACACCCTATACATGATGGGGCCACTGGATTACCAGCCCAGGCCAGAGGCAGTGGTACTTCTCTTTTTAATATCGTGGACCGCCACCATACATCTGTTCAGCTCTCACTAAGGCGAGAACTTAATAGCGACAAACTTCTCCTAAGTATTCACTGTTGGATGGCTTCTCCACGTCCCTATTAAGTGGATGTGCAAATCTTGTAATTGAATGGATTGTGCAATCATGTTTTTATAATACCAGGAAGAAAGGAGACATCCTGAAAATAATTTAGGATGTGATTTAATGTTGTGATATACATGTTGAATGGTGATGGGTTTGCGAATATAAATGTCTTTGTTTTTAGCCTTGCCCCACAGACTTGTTTGTTAAGTGGAAACACTACATAGACAATCCAATAAAAATAATCAAATAAACTGTTTGATCCTATTGATCCCAGGGACCCAGTGTTACAATGAATTATTTCAACGAGGCAAAAGTGAATACTGTGATGCCATGTTTTTGTTTTCAATCTTGTAATTGTTTTCAGACTTCTTTTGAGGGAATCTGTTGCCAGCAGATTTTGCAGACATGGCACTGTCCTTTATTTTCAAGGTTGTCCCATCTTTCTGATTTCAAACATTGTCCAGCCTAGCAGCACCAATGGGGATTCGCATGGGGTGTAGGCAGTGGTGGCTCGCATAGAGCGTGCTGTGGGGCTGGTCGGGGAGGGGCAGGGTGGGGGGGTAGTAAACTCAGATATACGACGGAATGGAGAAACATAATAATTACTTTCCTCCGTTCCGTCATATGTCCAAGTTTACTACCCCCGCCCTGCCCCTCCCCCGACCCAGCCTCACCGCCCTGCAGCACAACCTATGCGAGCCGCCACTGGGTTTAGGGTAGAACACCTCCTCATCAGTGTAAGAATAATAGATTTATGACAACATAGAAAAGATGGTACATTGTTCTTTTAGTTACGTGATACACTCTTTACACCATGGAACGTGATTCTGCATACACAAGCACTACACTGGCTGCTAACATCCTCCCACTCACAGTTTCTGATGCCAACAACCGACCCAGCCTCACCGCCCTGCAGCACAACCTATGCGAGCCGCCACTGGGTTTAGGGTAGAACACCTCCTCATCAGTGTAAGAATAATAGATTCATGACAACATAGAAAAGATGGTACATTATTCTTTTAGTTACGTGATACACTCTTTACACCATGGAACGTGATTCTGCATACACAAGCACTACACTGGCTGCTAACATCCTCCCACTCACAGTTTCTGATGCCAACAAATAGATACAGCAGGGAACACAGCACCTTCTCACTCTTCAAGCAAGTTCCCCAGCAGCTCCATTCACTGACTCAGGCATGTGATGAGCAACACACTAGGATATAACAGTATCTTCCTCTTTTAAATCGTATACTTGAGTGTGTAGTAATGGATCAAAATGCTGCTTCTTTGCAGGATGTGGATTCGCATAATTTAGTAAGGACTGTGGTGAGGAAGAGATATGTGGGTGGCAATATTAGTCATGTAGGAGCAATGGTCAAACTAGTAATATTGAACACAGACACTTACTGTTAGATCTGGCTTCTTTGACGTCTTTTTTCCCCTCTTTTTGCTTCTGACCTGTTTTTTGTTGTGTGCTGCATTTCATTTTTTTTAAAGAGTTTTATATAGCACCAACTAGACCAAAGAAATCGGATATCAGTGGTCTTTACATGAGCACCAGTTCTGTTACAGCAGGACACATTAATTTTTGTTAGGCAAAGGGAGATTACAAGATTTGCCTAGAATCATAGGATGTTGAGCGTATTTGCTGAGCCTCAAACCCGGTTCCCCAGTTTCGAAGTCGACCCCTCTAACCGTAAGGCTACATCCATCTTTTGTGGGTTTTAGAACTATTGGCACTTTACCACTGCTGTTCAGTGCTAAAGTGCAAGTGATCCCTGTGTAAAATGTGATTGTGATCGGTTATCCATGATTGGAATATTTGAATTACTGGTAAGTCTCTAGTCGGACTGCAGCACTGATTGTGCCACCCACATGAGTAGCCCTGCAAACGTGTCTCAGACCTGCCACTGCAGTGTCTGTGAGTGCAATTTTAAACTGCCATGATAACCTGGCAAGTGTACCCACTTGCCATGCCGAAACCTCCCCTTTTATTACATGTAAGGCTAACATAAGGTAGGCCCAAGGTAGCCCCTTCGGCAGGGTGCAGTATATGTGAAACGTAGGACATGTACTGGTGTGTTTTACATGTCCTTATAGTGAACGGCTATTAATTTCATTTTTCACTTTTGCAAGGACTATCTCTCCAATAGGTTATCATTGGAGCTGCCTTGTAACCCTTTACAAGTGTAACTTTCAATTGGGAAGAGATGGAGATTTGGAGTTTAGGTTCCCTAAACTCAGAATTTAAAAACACATCTTTCTGTTAGGATGGTTTTTAAATTGTGTGCTTGAAAATGTCACTTTTAGAAAGTGATACCAAAGGGGATGATGGACGGAGCGTTTGAGCAAATCAAACACTCACCCCCAGTCAACTGATCTGGGATTAATCCATCATCATTCTTTAGCTCACTCCACCACCCCTGTTCAGACATGGCCATAAGCAAATCAGTCTGACCCTGTGCCTCATGGGAACAGTCCAGCCCGAACTGCCAGGCCATGTCTTCCCTGGACCGGAAACAAGCATCCTGGAGCTGGTTTTGGGTTCAAAACCCTCATCAGCCAGGCTATCTTGAATCCAGTGGCAGAGTGAGCAAGGGACCCATGTATGGGCATACCCTGCCACCTTAGGGCAAACAATGCGATACCAAAGGGGATGACGGATGGAGCGTTTCAGCAAATCAAACACTCACCTCCAGTCAACTGAGCTGGGTTTAATCTATCATCATTCTTTAGCTCCTGTACTTTCATGAGGGGCCAAGTTGCATTTGTTTGAAATTTCATCCAGTAGGCCTAGAGGTACCCATGGGTCCAACCATGTTTCTGTGGTGTCTGTAAAACATCATGGATGGCATTGGATTCAATTGCAAACTCTGTGGTAGTGGAATTACATTTTGGCTTTTTTCAGCCAATAGGTAACCCTAGTAGTTCATGTAGTTAGTGTAGGCCTGCTTGAGTTCATTTACTTTCTGTGGGTGGCTTGGCCATGTGGTGGCGACCATTTTGTGTTTTCAGCCACTGTGCTTTTGCCATAGGCCTCCAAGCTTGTGGTCTACTCTGCCAGTAGGCCCAAGGGTACTACTAGAGTCATCATCATGGGTGCATGAAAGTTGATCAACTGTTATTGTGGTGTTTAAGTTGTAAGTGTAACATCATGTACGTCATGGATGGCTTTGAATTGATTAGCAAAATGTGTTTTTGGTGTTGAATTGCAGGTTTTGGGTGTGTGTTGAATAATATGGCTTTTTCTGCGCACTAGGTAACCCTAGAATTCAGCTTGCATAGTTTTGGTAACTTTGCACAGTGCGACAACGCGATCTTACAGTTTTTGTCTTCTTCGCGCGCACAATTTCCGTGCTCGGGCACGCGGTAACGACGTTTTGTACAATTCGCGCTGCCAAACACGCGAATTTAGAATCTCGCGAGCAATATGTCTCGAGTTGCATTGAGCCTTCTCGAAAATGTTGATGGTGTTCATTTTGCTAAAGAAACTCCTCGGGTTGTCATTTGGTTGTAGTTTTTGGAGCATGGACCACTTACTGTTTCTGTCCTCTATGTACTTTGTTGTTTGAGGGTGGCCTGACCATGTGGGTGGCGGGGCGGCCATTTTGTGAAACCAAGCATTGTCCTTTTGCCCTAGGCATGTATTGTCTGTCTTCTCTTTCTTTTCATGTTGTTGGGGGTGACCAGGCCATGTGGAGGCGGCCATTTTGTGTGACCTTCCATCGTGCTTTTGCCGCAGGCCTACAAACTTGTGGTCTCTTCTGCCAGTAGGCCTAGAGCGCCAGAGGTAGTCAGCGGGGGTGCTTGATGTAGCGGTTTCCATTTTGTCTGTTGAATTTAACAACATTTAGGGCATTGGTGGCAATGGATTGAATTTCCAAATGTGGTGTTTGGGGTGTAGTTAACTTTTTGGGTGTTTGTAAAAAACTGTAAATGCCTTTGTTGTATGTGTTGTTGTTGTGTAACTTTCAAACCTTTTAGCCATGGGGATTTTCTTTTTTGCATTAAGCTGTGATGTGTAACAGGCATCCTCCTTTTTCTGGCCATATAGGGATATAGGCCTGCTTGAGTTTATTGTTTTCTGGCTTTTACCCATGTGCCTGTGATGAGTGCCCATGTGGCTGGGAGCTGTGGTGGTGGTAGTAGTAGTGTGCTGTTTTGTTTTTGCCACATTAGCCTGTGTCTTGCCATTGTTCCTGTTGGCATACTGTTCACATTCCCATTGCTATCTGCTGCAGGTCACTGATGCTGCATCCATCCGAAATGATGCACAAATTAAGGATAAACAAGTTCCACTTCCACTACATTTGTATTTTAGTTCTTTGCTATTCTTACTCTTACTGAGTGTACTAATACTTCTAGTAGTAATTAAAATTAAAGCAAAAAAAATTCCACATTCGACTGATGTTATTCTGCCTTCTTTGCTTGTAGGTGCACAAAAGACTGAGGAGGAGGTGTCTGTCATCATTCATCGCCTGTTCTACTGCCAGACGGACGTCCTTCTGTTCTATGTCACGTGTGGTGTGACTCACCTGACCAGACATCATCCTCAGCAACTTGTGCAACTGAGTGCTGCTGCTGACATCTGAAGAAGATAGGCCCAAAGAAAGCAGGTACCAACTACCAGGTCCTCCAAGACCAAGAAAGTTGCTGAGAAGAAGAAGGAAGAACAGAAGAAGGAAGTGACACTTAAGTCTGGTGTTGACCCGAAAACCTTTTTTGGGAAAAAATGTACACCTGCAGCAGCGGAGACCGGGGTGCAAGCTGGGGCCAGCACCTCTGCATCAGTGGGCCCAAGCCACCAACCCAGGCCCAAGCAGATGAGTGGGGAAGAGGTAGACAGCCTAATGGTGGAAAGCAGTGATACTGAGCCTGACCTAAACTTATCACTATCTCAAAGTAGTACACAATCCATGCAAGAGGGAACACAGCAGAAAAGTTGTGAACAACAACCACCGCCCGCAATAGTAGATGTTCTAAAACAGCATCCACAACCACCGCCCGCAATAGTAGATGTTCAACCAGAGCCACCGCCCTCAATAGTAGTTGTTCAACAACCACCGCCAGCAATAGTAGATGCTCAACGAAAAGAACAACCACAACCACCGCCCGCAATAGTAGATGTTCAACGAAAACAACAACCACAACCACCGCCTGCAATAGTAGTTGTTCAACAACCACCACCCGCAATAGTAGTTGTTGTTTCTCCTGAAGTTGGGGCAGTTCAGGAAATTGAGCCTGATGCAGAGCAAGAAGAAGAGGAAGCACCTTATCCAGGAGATCTATTGTTTTCCAAATTCCCACCAAGTAAAAAGGAGGGTTAGTCCATCGAGTTCTTCGCCAAGCATCCCTTCTGATGATCTTGATCTCAATTGGGAGCCACAACAATCTGAGCATGAGAGGGAGAGACATCCCAAGAAGACCAGGCTAGGGAAAAGGAAGGTTCCAGCAAGCCTTACACTTATGCAGTGCGATGTTGAACAGCCGGATAATGATGGTGATGACGAGTCAGACCCAGTCATCACAAGCATTACCCCTGGGCCTGAGGACATGGAGACCAACATTTTTAACCTATCGAGAATGGCTGTGACTAGTAGGGATGTAGCAGGCATACCTACAACACAGGCCACACCAAAACTACCTCCAGCTTCCATTTTTACATTTGCACAGGGCCGGCAGCGTCCTACATCCAGCACAAGTTCCACCTCAGCAGAAGTAGGTAGTGGTACTACTGCCCAGCCACATAGTGAAATTCAACATACAACCTCCAGTTCAGCAGGAGACAAAAGTTTAGCTCCCCAGTGTGGGACTTCTTTACAGTTAGCGCAAATGAGGACAACATTGCCATATGCTCCATTTGTCATTCCTCTGTTAGTCGTGGTAAGCTTGGTATAAACTATGGTACCGGAGGCCAAATGACACATTTGAAAAAACACCACGCAATCAAGTGGGAGGACCACCTATGTAGCATAAAAGCAGGAACCATTAATGTTGGTGGGAAAGTAGTAGAAGGTCAACTCACGGTCGAACAGGAAGAAGAGTGAGACATTCTATCTGGTAGTGGTACACAAAGTACCCCTGTCACCAGCACTGCAGTGGTAGAGCCCACATCCTCTGCATCAGCAACATCTCAGTGGCACCAGAGTAAGAGTAACCTGGAGACACCAAGGAGTACGGGTGCGAAGTCTGCGACACGAAGTACTGCATCAAGCATAACTGAAAGAAATATCAAGCAGCGTACCATTCTTAGCATGTTTAGGCAGGAGGGAAAGTACGAGCGCAACCACCCAATAGCACGTTTGTACAATGCTAAGCTTGCTAAAATGTTAGCACTGGACCTTCTCCCTTTTTCTTTTGCTGAAGGGGTGGGTTTCCTGGAATTTGGGGTAACCATCTGCCCAAAATGGAACATTCCCAGCCGCTACTATTTTGCCAGAGTTGCTGTTCCAGCACTACACCACGACGTGCTGGAGTTGCTTGGAAAAGCCTTACAGCAGAGTGTTGTTCATAGTATCCACCTGTCAACAGACATGTGGACCAGTTGCCAGGCCACTGATTACATGTGCATCACTGCACACTGGATCTCTTTTTCAGGTGTTAGAGACAAGGTATCTGCAGGAATTGACACTGTTGAGATTTTTAATGATACTCGCAGACATGCAACTGTAGCCATGTTTGCTATGGATAAATCTCATAATGCTGCAAACATTTTGGCTGAGTTTAACAGCAAGGTCTTTGAATGGCTGCGACCAAGAGGCCTTATCATTGGTTTTGTTGCCACCGACAATGGCAGTAATGTAGTTAAGGCCATGCAAGATGGTCGCTATTTCAGGGTCCCGTGTTTGGCACACTGCATTAACATTGTTGTTCAAGACTTTCTGAAAAATGAAAGCAAAGTCAGCAACTTACTGACCATTTGCAGAAGAATCTGCACGCATTTCAACCATTCTTTTAAAGTCCAGAAGCAGCTACGGGTCATTCAACATGAGTATAAAATGCCAGTCAAAGCACTCATCCAGGAGGTCCCAACACGTTGGAACTCTACTGATTACATGCTTGATCGGCTGTTTGAGCAGTACATACCACTTAATGCTTATGTCATGACAAGAAGATCAGGGGATCCTACTGTTATTAAAACCATGACCGTTGAGATGTGGCAATGGGACCTCATTAAATGCCTGACAGAGACGCTACTTCCTTTTGAGGTCTTCACACGTGCAGTCAGCAGGGAGGACTGTACAATGGGCCAAGCTATCCCATTGTTGTACATGCTAGAACAAGAGCTGAAGGAGGTGTCTGAAACATACGAAGGTGTTGAAGGAAAACTTGAAGCATGTTATTTGGCGAAGGCCTTAGCCGGCCGCTTATCTGAGAATACAAGGATTCAAAATAAGATTGTGTCACATCAACATTACATTACTGCCACAATTTTGGATCCACGGTACAAATTATTTGTGAACAGTAATGCAGTAATTCCTTTTTCAGAAGGGGATGTTGCCAAGTACAAAATTGTAATAGCTGAGGAAGCCACTGATTTAGAAAACGAACGGATCTCAATTAGAGGCCTGCCAATGCCAGCCCAGGACAGTTCAAGTACTACACAGCATCCTACAGAGTCAAGTTCTTCTTCACAGCATGAGAGCAGTGCGTTTGCTTCCCAGCAGTCACCAACACTACCAATAACAACAACAGCACCAACAGGATCTGATTCATCAGACACAACCAAAAAAATAGCTGTTTGGTTTCTACAGAAAGGGATGGGTAAGTCCGTTGCTGTCGCAAAGCCACAAGAGGCCAGGCAAACCAGAGCACCACTGAACATTGAGCGGATAGTCCAGGCCTATCTGGATGACACAACAGAGGTGTTCATGGAGCAAAGCCCATTGGTGTATTAGTATAGGAAAATAAGCCAATTTCCAGTGCTCAGCGGGCTGGCGATAAAGTATCTGGCTTGCCCTGTTGCAAGTGTCTCTTCTGAGTGTGTTTTCAGTGCTGCTGGTGCCATTGTAACTGTGAAAAGGACCAGTCTCTCGCCCAAAAGCGTGGAGAGGTTAACCATGATCAAAATGAATCAGCACTTCCTACCAACAGACTACAACATACGTGAATCACAGCTGGAAGAGGAGAGCGAGTCGGAAGACATAACTAGTGGGTTACATGACCTACTTCTGTCAGAAGTACCACCAGGGTTTGAGGATGAGCTCCTCTTCCCTGACAACTAGGCTTTTAAATTGTTACTTTCTCCCTTCCTTTATTTGTGTGTATATCTGTCTTTCTGGTTCAAACTTCAAATCCATCACCAATGTCTCTTATTTTTATTTACCTATTGGAGTTGCACATCTGTGCATTTAACTGTGCACTCCACTCCTCAGAGTCCTGCTCCATCTTCCTGACTCACCCTAAATACATTACCATCTTGCCATACATTGGATGGAGATGGTGAATAGTACAATAAGTTAGCCTCTAACAGTCCCTCCATAACAAGTGAAACGTACGTGACTATAGCCATCTTCTGTTTTGTTTCCAATCTGAAACTCATCACTGTCTTAAGGCTACCACCTCTGTCTGCAGGCATACACAACTCTTCACTGTCAGAACTTGAGCAGGGCTCCAAAATTAAAATAAACTCGTCATCACTTTCAGAAGGCTCTGTAGCATCTGTGATCTGACAGCCACAGAGAAGAGCAAAACAGGTATATGAAATGAATGATGCCATGCCTTGCATTGGATGCTTGCTGACTCTGAGCAAATGTGCATGAAGTAGAACTATACTAGAAGTTTAATATAATAACAAAGTACTTGTGACTCAAGTGATAGTCAATGCAGTCTGGACTTAATCGTAGTCACTCACTACAGACTGAGTTGCTGTTGGTGGTCTGTTGGTCAACACGTACACGTGCCACACCGGATGATGATGACCACCATACCATCTTTGCACGCTGTCAGTCAGTTTGATCTGAGATGATTGATGGAATACGTTCAGGAAGTGGAATACAAGGTAAACACAACCAATCAACAAGAACCACAGCAGACCTAGGCTACATGTGTGTACAGTGGTGGAATGGAATAGTGATATGATTGACTGACAATGGCGCATTGATTTAATCACTTGATTTGGAAAATGCTAGGTTGCTGTATATGCCTTTTGTCTGGAACTGTGAAAAATTTAGGTAAATGGAGTTTGGGTCACAGACTCACGGCCCGGTGTTGTGGTGTGGTCCTGTAACTGTTCTGTGCTGGCTCCTATCTTGTTGTTCTTCTCGATGAATGCTGTGCAACTAGTAGAGTAGAGTTACACAATGTATCCAAGCCGCCTCAGTCTGAAAGTCTTCTCGCTCACGAGTCTTGTCTTTTTTGCACTACACCGTAATTGATTTTTATGTTTTCATTCCGTTATTTTGTAATACCCCATTTCTTTTTCCATCAACACTTACAGGCCGGCCTTTTACCCAGTGCTATTATACTTGGAGCAACAACTCACACTTACCTTACCAATCCTCCTCATCATCCAGCCAGAGGCACCCAAGAATGATATTCAGTCACAATGTCTATGGAAGGGAGGACAAAGATGAATGATGAGATACAACTCAACTACACATTTGGACCTGGATAATACATTAACTTTAGTATCATTTTTGTAATTTTTTTAATTCCTTTTTCCTCTTCATTTATTTTACACTTGTGTTTGGTAATTGATTGTTCACTAAAACTATTTCTTAATTTTTTTTGCTAGCATTCAGCCCGCTACAGTAGGTATTACGGTTTCTCAGAGGGCATACAGCCTAGGCAAAAGTCATATTCATATCATGTATAAGAAATACTTCCTACGAATTGTGTAGTAGTAGTTAAGTAAGTACCACTTATTATTAACCATCAAGTTATAACTTATCTTCATCATGCATGCATTTCCTTTTTCTACCTTAACTTTAGATTCATTGGGTAGTAGTGGATCATCAATCATCGTCTTCATTGTTTTGCTTTTGTTGCCTCATGCATACTGTTTTTCTTTGTCATACCTTTCCCCAAACCCCGTTCCCATCCATTTATCAAACCCTAACCCTTTTCCCCCGGGCTGTGTGATTTTATATTGAGGTGTGATGTGACTATATTAAATCTACACCAACAATTGGTCACACGCTTGCTGGGGCAGATGTGGTGATAGCAACACTAATGAAAAGTCAACGAGGCAGGGCGAGGATCTTCTTCTGCTTGCCCACCAAAGCTCAGTGTATGTACTAGTGTACAAGGCAATTCATTTTCCAAAGGGACCCAACGAATAAATCTAAATAATTGGTGTCATTGTTTGAATTTAATTTTACAGCATTTAAGTTTACAAATTAGGATTGTGTTTTAGTGACTCCTTCAACACAACTACAGTTATCTTCTTGTACTTGGCAGTCCCCGACACCATTGCTTTCTTTTAGTTTAGCAGTTGCAATATTGTTTTTTTTATCAGTCTTATGTACTGTACTTTTCTACTTCTCCCACATTCTCTCTCAGGCAAATGACTGTCTATTTGTTTTTGTTTGCCAATGCTAGTGCCAGTGTCTAGTCTACTACTACCATCACACAACCACTGCATATTCTCCGTTGTCTTGGGAAACCATGCAGCCCTTGCGGTGCTGAACTTAATCATCATCAATCACAGGTAAGAAGATAAGTTTGCCGGGAGGTATAATGGAGGAGAGACTGGTAGTACTAATAGGACAAATATAACTCAGTGAGGGGTACCGCATCTATCTGTTTGCATGTTACAAATGTGGTCAATTAATAAATTATTTAAATCAAACACTGGCCGCTGCCCTGCCTCTAGAAGTAAACCTTGTGACATACATTAATTTGTGAAACAGTAACCCCACCACAAAACAACATCATATGTGTATGTTGAAAATAAATACCATTTATTCATGTACATAAAAAAAATATCCTCCTATCCCACCCCTATCCCCAATCAAACCCCAGCCAATGTCCAATGTCCAAGTCCAAAGAATGTCCCACAAAAAAAAACCAACACCCAATTCCCACCCACCAACAAAAGTATTAAAAAAGGGGCAAATGAACAGGGTCCATTATAATCGGTGGGCTTTGAGGTGTTTGTCCACTATTATTTTGACGCGCTCCTCTAATTGGTCCTCCAGCTTTGCCACCCGGAGGAGAAGTTGTCCCCGAAATGCACAGCACCTACATTTGCATCCATGATGTGGGGGGGTGGCAGATGTTGGGAAATGCCAGCGGTGAGCGGCTGCCTGACCACGGTGCCGTACTCTTGCAGGTGGGGCCTGGCTGGGGCCTGGGGCATTGGAAGAGGCAGTAGCTGCTGCCGCCCCCTCCTCCTCCTCCTCCTCGGCCTCAGCCACCAGCCGGCGGTACTCATCCACATTGGCCTGCAGTTTCCTTTGCCGGGCCCTGGCTGCCAACTCCTTCCGTGATGGTTTTTGGGAAGGAGTATGAGCATCTATAAAAAAAGAAACAGAATTGTAACTGAAACTCTTCAAAATTAATTCAACACATATGGCATAGTAGCACTAGCAAGCGCAGTACATACAATTGGGGGCAACTTTTAGTATCTAATCTATCCTCCTGCTTCCCCTGCCTGTAACATTTTTTTTAAGTTTTTTTCCGGCATTATACTTGCCCTACTATGGGTGGACTTCTGTACACAGAAGAACACCAGTTTTTTTTGTATCTCCTTTTATATTTTCAAAGTAAGACTCTGCTTCCAGTGACAGTCTCCACCTATGATGAATACAATACATCCAGGGGGCATCCATCCATTAAAAGTAAATGTCTATCATTCTTTATTATCGCCTTAGCTGGTTTCACTTTCACCAACAACCACCCATGCGTCCACTCCTTCCTTGCCTTGGGTTTGATTGACACAAACACCGCTGATGATTCTTGCTATCCACTATATCCATGCACCCATATTGTGTTGCCCACCAAGGCATGCATCTTCTTTCACCTTCCAGTTCCACCCATCCTTCAACAACCCATGCATCGGATTCATATCAATCACGTGCATGAACCTTCCAAAGTATCCTTCTATGGTAGTCTTATTACATCTCTTTCGTCCTTCCTCCTTCCACCCTAGTTCACTTCTTTCCCTTTTTGTTCAACACATCCCTCAAGGTGATCTGATCTGACTTTTAGTCTTCTCCATAACTTTCACAGCTGAGTTGGAGTCTGATAGAAGAGGCCTTGTTTACTCAACTCACGCTGGTAATGCTGCAAAGGGTGTCTTCTTCAACCATTGTATATTGTCCAGTACAACTCCAAGTTCATACTTTCTTAATAAGTCTTGTAGCACAGTAAGGGAAATGTTCCCCTTCCACCGAGTAATGCAAATAAGTAATGAATATAACTTACCACCGCCCACCGCTGATGTTTCCTCCCCCACTGGTGCTCCTACAGGTGCCGCAGCCACTGTCCCCTCCTGGATGGCATTAGCATCGCCGCTGGCCCCGTCGGCACTGGTGGTTGGTAGTGGTTGTGCACCTATAAAAGCAAGTACACCTTTTTAGATGCCTGCACACCTCCCCCTATTTTACTAGTTGTACTTTTTTCACCAGGAAGGAAGATTGAAAAAACAGTTACGTACAACATAAATCGTTGTAACTAGTCCAAATTGCATACTACTGTCCAGCAGTCAGTAGACAGAGATTAGTATTAATTTATTAGATGGCCCCTAGGGTCATCTCTACTCCTACTCTAGTCTTTGGAAAGTTAGCCTGAGCCATGTAACCATTTTAGATCCGGGTCTACTGTTTTGCCCATGTTACCTCGCAGCTTGTTGCACAGTAAGAAAGACACCTTTGAGGCCACATGAGTGTTGCATACAACTAAAGAGGTTGACAAACACGTTTTGTTAGTCCCTTTTGCTTATCCATAATGTTACACTTTTTGGCATGACTGCTAAAAGCTTGCATAATTGTATTCACTGTCTAAGGTGCAACATTATTCTCATAGGCAGATGAGAAGATTGCCTTCTACGAACCAGAGAATTGCAGAGCTTTCGAAAGATGCATTTGTAAGTAGTATACGTTCAACGGTGAGGGGTCTCCCACAATTCCCACAGTTCTCTATCGTGCACTAGTTGTACAAAATGTATAGTATTTAATCTTCTTTATGTTGCATGGTGGAGCTGGATGTTTTTCATGGAACAACTTACAAGTTACAACAATACAAAGCTTGTTATTAAAAAAATAACGTTTTTGGACTTGCACATAGACTATGTGGTATATTTTGAGTGTCTGTGGTGTTGTGGACTTAAACGAGTGAGTGAGCGAAAGGGTGTTATGTTCTGAGTTGTGTAATAAAATCATTGGGTATATCTAACTATCTTCGTGTGGGGGTCGGAAGTGGGACAAAGGACTATGACTGAGACACTTAGGTAGATAGACGGTCAGTGAATTGTGGGTTCTTCTGAGTTCTGTGACTGGGGTGTAAGTAAGGTCCAACCTCCCTATCACCAACATCCTATGTTCTTGTGCATAGTTCTGTATGTGGCTGTGCAGAGAATAACCACAACAGTAGTAGTAGTATACTAAAATAACAAAAATTAGTAGACAAACATCTGGTTGTGCATTTTGTTGGTGGGAATTGACAAAGACTAGAGATTACAGAGGACAACGCAAAAGACAGGAGTAGACCCAGTGGCGACAGCTATTCTATCACAGCTTTATTCAAAAGAATACCTTAACTAAAGAGTGGTCAACAGGGCAAGCTTAGCTACAGACAGTCTAATAGTAGTAGCGCAGAGAGTCATAGGGCAGAGGCAGTTTGAAGGAACTGAAAGTCAGGGATGGCATTGGATACCCAAAATTTGGAAAACAAATTGAAGACCAAAGAAGCTTTTGATAACATTGAATTAGGAAGGAGGCTTAATAGGTTGGAAAAAATTAGGTGCGTTAAAAAGTTAGGGGAATATAATTGTTAATAATATAAGCCCTGTAGGACTTACTGGGGCCAGCAGCGGGATCCTCGGTAGAGGAGCGCTCCTCTGGTGGTTGTCCCGCCGACTCGGACCCGTCTTCTTGCCCCTGGGTGGTGCTGATCATGTAAGAAATAATAAAGAAAGAGAAATATTGAGTGCTGTGAAACAAATACATCATTCAAAAATCCTCTCAAACATTTTAGGAAACAACAATTGCAATAAAATTGACCTCTAAGTCTAAATGGCTACTGGCTTGCAGGATTCACAGACCGTCTACTTATAGAACACTAATCAAATGTTCCATAAACATTCTGATTGCAGAATATACTAATGAAGCCAGTACATCCTGACCTACACCACCTATTCCAGAATCCAGACGGGCCAATTGTTCAGTAAGTCAGCATTTCCATTTTATTTTTGCCCGCAAACATGCATAGATGAGATGGAGGACACATGCATAAATTTGTGCATACACGAAATTGTTGGTTGCTTGCATCATATGAACTGCTACTGACTGACGTGACAATGCTATTGCTGCTAAGCCTACCACTCAGTAAACAAACTTCAAACGGGTTCTATGGAGGGGTGGGATAAATAAGAACTAACTAAGCATTCAGTGACAGAGAAGGCGTCATGCAGACCGTTAAAAAAATATGAACTAATACTAAGTAAACCTATATCCATCCACCACTATTTCACTAAAGGACAATGGAAGGACTAGACTCTAGCAATAGCATTAACTAATTTCAGTTCTCTAAAGTAAACTCTAACATCAATAATCACCAGCCCAAGCTAGCGCAAAGTTACAAACTAGTAAGAGAAGTGGCGAGCAGCACCTGTGTCATACAATAACAGAAGATTTTGAGACGGAATTGATCTGCAATGTAACTAAGCGCACCAGTAATCGTGTTACTTATTCGTCCAAGAATTATACACAATACTTATACTACTATATATATATTAATATTACTAGCTACTCACCAAGCCCCACGACCTCGACACCTAGCAGGTCCAACAGGTCCTGCTCCCTGTCCAGAATGTCTGCCCACCGGTGGGCCAGCTACTGGTGGGTGCGCCGGATACACGAGCGGCGGAAGACTGCCTGGCACACCTTTGCCCACCGGCGGTGACGCTCCTCTGGAAGGTAACCGGAGTCTGGCCTGCCGCCTGCTGCCAAGGTCAAGGGGAGGTGGCGCTGGATGAAAAAAACCTGGGCGGCCACCTTCGCCTCCCCGAAAAGTTTCCGGGCCTGCACCCCTGCAGGTCGCATTCTGCCGCAAGGCAGGCGACTCTTGGGCGCAGGCGCCTTGCCCTTCGAGCCGGTTCTGCTACTGCCCTTTGCTATGGTTCTGGGGTGGAGGTGGAACAGAAAAGTTAGAACAAAAGGAAAAAAAGTTAGGGGGAAGAAGTAGGAGCTTAAAGAAAGAAGTAAAATAAAACAGCATTCTGCCGCAAGGCAGGCGACTCTTGGGCGCAGGCGCCTTGCCCTTCGAGCCGGTTCTGCTGCTGCCCTTTGCCATGGTTCTGGGGTGGAGGTGGAAAAGAAAAGTTAGAACAAAAGGAAAAAAAGTTAGGGGGAAGAAGTAGGAGCTTAAAGAAAGAAGTAAAATAAAACAGTAGAAAAGTTAAAAAAAGGTGTAAAATTAGAAATAAAATGCAAAATATAAACTTAGGGACAGAGAGAGATAGATGATAAGTAAAAAAGTCAGAAGACTGTGAAAATAAGACATGGCTTGGTAGTTTGGGCTGGACTGTTCCCATGAGGCACAGGGTCAGACTGATTTGCATATGGCTATGTCTGATCTGGGGTGATGGAGTGAACTAAAGAATGATGATGGATTAAACCCAGATCAGGTGACTAGGGGTGAGAGTTTGATTTGTTCAAGCGCTCCATCCATCATCCCCTTTGGTATCGCTTTGTTCGCCCTAAGTTGGCAGGGTATGCCCAGACGTGGGTCCCTTGCTCACTTTGCCACTGGATTCAAGATAACCTGGCTGATGAGGGTTATGAACCCAAAACCGGTCCCAGGATGCTTGTTTCCGGTCCAGGGAAGATATGGCTTGGTAGTTTGGGCTGGACTGTTTCCATGAGGCACAGGGTCAGACTGATTTGCATATGGCTGTCTCTGATTTGGGGTGGTGGATTGAGCTAAAGAAGGATGAGGGATTAAACCCAGATCAGTTGACGGGGGGTGAGTGTTTGATTTGCTCAAGCGCTCCGACCATCATCCCCTTTGGTATCGCTTTGCTTGTGCTAAGTTGGCAGAGTATGCCCAGACGTGGGTCCCTTGCGCACTTTGCCACTGGATTCAAGATAGCCTGGCTGATGAGGTTATGAAACCGAAACCGGTCCCTGGATGATTGTTTCCACTCAAGGGAAGACTTGGCTTGGTAGTTCGGGCTGGACTGTTCCCATGAGGCACAGGGTCAGACTGATTTGCATATGGCCATCTCAGATCTGGGGTGGTGGAGTGAGCTAAAGAATGATGATGGATTAAACCCAGATCAGTTGACTGGGGGTGAGTGTTTGATTTGCTCAAGCGCTCCGTTCATCATCGCCTTTGGTATCGCTTTGTTCGCCCTAAGTTGGCAGGGTATGCCCAGACGTGGGTCCCTTGCTCACTTTGCCACTGGATTCATGATAGCCTGGCTGATGAGGTTATGAACGCGAAACCGGTCCCAGGAGGCTTGTGTCCAGTCCAGGGAAGACATTGCTTGGTAGTTCGGGCTGGACTGGTCCCATGAGGCACAGGGTCCGACTGATTTGCATATGGCTGTCTCTGATCTGGGGTGGTGGATTGAGCTAAAGAATGATGATGGATTAAACCCAGCCCAGTTGATTGGGGGCGAGTGTTTGATTTCCTCAAGCGCTCCGTCCATCATCCCCTTTGTTATCGCTTTCTTCGCCCCAATTTGGCAGGGTATGCCCAGACGTGGGTCCCTTGCTCACCTTGCCACTGGATTCAAGATAGCCTGGCCGATGAGGGTTATGAATCCAAAACCGGTCACAGGATGTTTGTTTCCGATACTGGGAAGACATGGCTTGGTAGTTCGGGCTGGACTGTTCCCACGAGGCACAGGGTCAGACTGATTTGCATATGGCCATGTCTGAACTGGGGTGGTGGAGTGAGCTAAAGAATGATGATGGATTAAACCCAGATCAGTTGACTGAGGTGAGTGTTTGATTTGCTCAAGCGCTCCTTCCATCATCCCCTTTGGTATCGCTTTGTTCGCCCTAAGTTGGCAGGGTATGCCCAGGCGTGGGTCCCTTGCTCACTTTGCCACTGAATTCAAGATAGCCTGGCTGATGAGGGTTATGAACCCGAATCCGGTCCCAGGATGCTTGTTTCCGGTCCAGGGAAGACATGGCTTAGTAGTTCGGGCTCGACTGTGTTGACATCTCCGATGACATCACAAATGACATCATTGATGACATCATCCAGGAAATGTGTGTTTTTCTGAAAATTAAGTATGTTTTATATATATGTATATCTTACGGTCGATGGAAGAATAAATGGGTATATAAGTGTCTAAATGGATCATTTTTGTGTAAAATTGATTGTATAACTGACTGATTAAGTGTATCTTAGTGAATACATGGGTGAGCAAGCAATGTTTAAATATGTAAATATCTGTATGAGTCTCTCACTTTGTGTGTAAATGACTGCATGGATTGGTGAAGAGCTACATGAGTGTCTATATGGGTTATTAGTTGTTTTTTTGAGTAACAGTATGAGTGTGTGAGTGTTTGTATGGTTTGCTGAGGGTATTACTTAATGCATAGATGCACGAATGGGTGAGTCACTGTTTGTATGTGTTGAAGACAGTATGTGTGCAGGACTGTGTGGGTGGATGAGTGTGTGTATGGGTGTGTTGGTGAGTGAATGACTGTCTCAATAAAGTCTTTATGAGTAACTGCATATGTTTTAAACTAGTATATGTCAGTATTTCTGTATATAAGTGAGTAAATGTGAGAGTGAGAGATTGGAAGAGTTCCTGTATAAATAAGTATGTGTTTTTATAAGTGATGGTTTAAGAGAGTAAGTATGTGTCAGTTTCTGTAGAAGTAAGTGTGGTGGTGTGTGTATAACCCTATATGCAAATAAATGGATGTTTGATACTTTGTTTGCATGTGTGTCTATGTGTGTGAGTATCTCTATGGATGAGTGGCGGTGTGTAACAGGATGTATAGGTATATAAGTAGATATGATGAGTGAGTACATGTATGAGTGACTGTAAAGGACTGTTGGTGAATGAGTAGATTTGTGTATGGATCTTGGAATTACTGAATAGGTGTGTTGTTTTGAAAATGTTAGTTTGTATTTTTGAGTGTGTGTATCAAAGGTTATATTAGGGTGAGAGGAGGTTTGCCACTCTATCACAAGGATGATGTCATCAGTGATGTCATTTGAGATGTCATGAGTGATGTCACTGACCATGTCATGAGTGATGTAATATGTGACGTCATCAGCAGTGCATTGCAGGCGCGCGAGTTTTAGTTAGCTGAACTAACTATAACAGGCAAAAATTTCTATGGTTTTGTAAGAGTGAAATGTCCAACTAACTATAACGCCCCTGAAACCTATGGTTTTTTCAGTGAATTTCTAAGTTTTTTTAAATGCTAATTTCTATCTATAACGTGCCTGAAACCTATGGTTTTCAGTGAATTTCAAAGATTTTTCAAATGCTAATTTCTAACTATAACGTGCCTGAAATGTATGTTTTTTTTTAAGTGAATTTCAAAGGTTTTTTAAATGGTAGTTTCTAACTATGCCTACAGAGGTAGGACATGTGAAGAAAGAAGAAAAAACACACAGAAAGAAGCTAAACAAATGCAAAAAAAGGCAACAGAAGACCACAAAGACGAAGAAAATTGCAGGAAGAAGCAAGCCGTGCAGAAAGAACCAACAGAGGAGCACAAAGAAGCCTTGCTGCAAATTCATCCTGTGCCCACAACTTTTTCAGATGGGTACTAGTGGTAACTGACTCTGGCTAACCAGGCCTAGAGCCAGTGCTATGCTGAAAGACACTTAGAATACAGTAAAAACATCTGCATACACTAGGGAACACTATGCGTTGGGGTACCCCTGTGATTAGCATGACCTCCCCTGTAAGGCCCTAGTACATAATAGGGAAGGGCGTTTTAAACTACTTCTTAAAACACGCCATGAGGCGCATTAGCACAGTGGTGAAGGGGGGGCCTGAGGGGACATGTGTTCAAACATGCCCTGTGGCGCGTTTTAAGTTGGGGAATTAATTCCTCTTCAATCCTGACTGTCCCTGGGGGCCAACTAGCCCACCAGGTACCTCCAGTATGTGCCAGGGAGCTGCGTTGCAGAGAGGTGTTCTGAGGCCATGCCCCTCTTTACACCTCTCTGCAACGCAGCTCTTTGGCGCTTCCTGTAGGTACCTGGTGGGCTAGTTGGCCCCCAAGGACCCTGAGGATTGAAGAGGAATTAATTCCCCAACTTAAAACGCGCCACAGCGTGTGTTTGCACACATGTCAGCTCAGGCCCTGCCCCCTTCCTTCACCACTGTGTCCCCTAGGTACCTCCAGTAAGCGCCACAGAGCTGCATTGCAGAGAGGTGTAAAAAGGGGCGTGGTCTGGACCTGGTGGGCTAGTTGGCCCCCAGGGACCCTCAGTATAGAAGGGGAATTAATTCCCCAATTTAAAACAGGCCACAGGGCGCGTTTGCAGAGTGTTTCTGGGAGGGGGCGGGGCCTCTGGCACTATCAGTCTTTTTTTTTGTTAGAAGGGGGGCTGTGTGGCCCCCTTCCTTCCCCTTTTTTGGGCCCTGGGCACCCCATCCCCCAGAGCCTAATCCCTTTGTTTTAAAAGAAAAAAACAAAATGAACAGGTAGCGGTCCGCGTGGGCCCCCTCCGGTGGCCAATTCCGCCCAGGACCCCATTCCAGGCAGCCTGGCCAAATATATTGTTTTTTATAGGAAGGGGGGCTGCATGCCCCCCAAGGCCTCTATTGGCCCCAGGGACCCCATCCCTAGGGGCCTGACTTTTTTGGGGAAAAAATTGAGGGGAGGGGAGCCGCGTGTCCCCCCTCCCGGGTCACTTCTTGTCCTGGGGACTCCATCCCCTGGGGCCTGGTTATCCTTCATTTTTTTAATGGGTAGGGGGGCCACCATTGGCCCCGGGGACCCATCCCCTGAGGCCTGGCAACCTCATTGGGGACCGTGGAGGGAGCCCCAATGCCCCCACGGTCTCTGCGCCTCCTGCGGGAGCTGGCATTGCTTTTCTACATGGGGAGGTGCTAAGATGCAGCTCCCCGTGTAGAAAAGCAATCTGGTTTGGATTTTGGAAGAGAGAGAGCATGATTCCTGCTCTCTCTTCCGAAATTCAAACCACTGTTTGCTATGGCTCCCGTCCTGTCATAGCAAACAGCAGTGTCCTAGGGCTAGGCACCCCGGGACACTGCAGGAGCCTGCCCTGGGGAGTGGCAGTCCCCAGGGCTATCACAGGCTCCAGGAGGGGGGCTGCGTGCCTCCACTCCCAATATCTACACAGCCCTGGGGAGCTGGTGGTCCCTGGGGCGTGTGGGGGAGCTCGAGCCCCCCCACACAGATATTTATTTTGTTTAAAAGAACCCCGTGGGGGTGGTGGTCCCTGGGGCAGTGGGGGCCGTGTGCCCCGCACAGTAAATAATGAAAGCCCCTTGGGATAGAGGTCCTCGGAGCATGGGGGGTCCTTTGAGACCCCCCACACATTAAAAAAGAACCCCCGGGGGGTGGTCTCTGGGGCTGCGGGGGGGTTGTGTACCCCCACAAATATTTATAAAAAGCCCCGGGGGTGGCGGTCCACAGGGCTGGGGGGGTCCCCCCGGGCCCCAACAAATATTTTCAGAGATGCCCCCGGGACTTGGCCCACCCGGGGGCTAATTAATACCGAAGCACGGGAGCCTGCGCTTTGTTTTTTTAATTTTCACGGCCGGCTCCGCGTATCCCACGATTTTTATAACAAAAATGCTTTTTTGGGCCCTGACGGTTCTTGTGGGACTAGGGGGTCAGGGTGTTTCTACCCTGCCCCTTTTCTTGTTGTGTGCCTTAGTTTTTCAGTTTTCTTGTGCCTCGGTTCTACCGAGGCAAAAGATGGCTGCCAACACTTCCTGGTTTGGAGTGTTGACAGCCAATTAGAATGTAGCTCGTGATCGGCAGGGTGCGCGGATCCACTGTACCTCCAAATATCGATATTTTTTGTATTTTTATTTTCTCAGCAACTACTGAACGGAATTACATCATTTAACAAAAAGAGTTCTTTCTGAACCAAGGGCTACCTTTTTGCCAAACTTGGTGCAATTCCGTTCAGCAGTTCGGGCTGTGGCCGTGCCTAAAGTTTCCCATGGGAATTAACATGGAGAAAACATGTTTTGGAACCCCCCTTTTTCTCGGCTCCCGCTTGCCAAATCACCCCAAAACTTTCAGGATAGGAGCTGACCGGAGCGGGCCATAAGTTTTGAAAAGTTCGCAAAGATTCCTCAACCGGCGCCAAAGTTATTGGGAAAAGAATGATACGATTTTCCTATGGACAATAGGTATGTATAGCATAAATCATCAAATGTCAATGTTTCAATTAATTACATTGAAATCGCTATTTTGTACATTAGGGCCTATTCGAATTCACCTAGTCATATGTAGAATTGTATATTTAGAATTAAAGATACCCTGCATATTTAATTTCAGGACTCTTTCACAGAGTAGTGCCTTCCACCACACACATAATTTTTACCGCTCATATATTCAAGCCACGCATTTCCTCCATTACACCCATTCATACAAAGAATGTATAAAGTTGTGAGGCCTCACAAGTCGCAACTTGGCAATTTTTTTTACTTTGCAATCATTACAAACGCCAAAGCTTGCAAATCTATATAAAAAAGAAAAAAAAGAGGGAGAGAAGGGTTGTTCTCAGACTCTAGTAGGGCTGGTGGTAGATTGGTACCGCTTGGTAGACATTAGCTGACATCAGCTATCCCCTACCCCCCATTCAGCCAGAAAAACTCCCCGACTACTGAGATGCCTTGCCTTTACCTCACACGTCTGCCACCCATGCACTGCATCCTTCACAAAAACCAGTGGTTAATTTGTAAAAAAAAAGAAAGTGCTAAGGCACTCATCAGGCGGCCACTGCAGCTTGCACACCCACTGCCCGTGCCAGTGATGCTAATGATAGTACCTGTGTGCAAGTGTAACAATTCAGAGTATTTGAGGACCACAAAAGCATAAGAATGGCTTAGGTGGCAGGTAGAAGTTTTTTTTTTTTATTGTATATTGAATTACTAAATTACAGTTGTACTGCTAATCTCTAAATAACAAAAACAGCGCCACCATGTGGCAGTTGTCATAAGTACTGGTGTTGACAATTAAGTGCTGGTGCCGAGCACCTAAAACGGCAGGCTAATATTAAGCACTGCCAAAAAACCACAAAGCCTCTTATCCACCTGCACAGTCCTTGCCTTGCAGGCACTGTCCGCTTCCTAGAACCTTGTACATGATAATCACCAGTAGGATGCTAGCCTCACATGCCAACCTACACTATGGAAAGCATCACTTTAGCCAGGCATGGGGTGACATTTAGCTTTTGGCGAAGTTTACTGAAGTTGGCCAAAATTTAAAAATCTTTGTCCAAGTTTGCCAATTAATTAAATACTTTGTAATCCTATAAGTGCCAGGTACTCTGGCAATGACTGCTGGCAAGGTCGGCAAAGTAAACAAAATACTGGGGATAGATAGAGATGCACAACATCATACAGTGAGTTAGAGGAGAAAATGATCCAATTGAGAAGCTCTATACAAGAGAACAAAACTCAGAAAGAGCAGCCACTGAAGACACATTGTGGCATTCAGAATAACTAACACCAAGGACATGCTTGCAAGACTTAATATCACATCATTTACCGTAGAAAGAATATGGGGTAAAGAACTTGGGAGCTCATCACGGTAAGACTGAAGCTCAGTGAGTTTCTCCCACTATTGTTGTTACAGATACTGACTGCAAATTCCACATATAGGTGCAAAGGCAGGGTCTATGGAGCTGATTATATAAGTAACATAAAGACAATACACACAGTGGACATGAAACTCCCCCTCAGTTGTGAGCTGTTCCCACGAATCCTTTGAATCAAAGAACAACAAGCTTGGAGAACTAAAATACAGAACCACGATAAACTTGGAGGAGTGCTTAACATGAAAAGGGAAAACAAAGGGCACACTTGACATAAAGCAATTAAAAAGTCACACAACGAAAGTGGAAGCTAAGCCAACAGGAATAGGAAGCTAGTAAACTAGAAACTGGAACAAAGGTAAATGGAAATAAGACAGGATGTGGGAAGGAGGTAAATACAGAAGAAGTGAATGATCAAGGAACAAGGATGCATTAAAACAGTGCTTGATCAGGACTGAAGGAAGTAAGGTAGACTTGCGGGCCGTGCTAGTTCAAGGAACAAAAATGCACTGAAATAGGGGTTGCTCATTACTCAAAGGAGCACTGAGCTCGGGAATTGTCTGGAGCAAGGAGAGCAGAAGACCAGGAACTCTGGAAATGAGGAATCAGGCAAATAGGAACACTGGGGCATATTTTCAAGGGATTTATCTCCGCTTTTTTGGCTTTAAAAGCCAAGAAAGCAGGGATAAAATTATCTCCCTATCAGCAACAGGGTGCTAACACGCAAATTCACATGTTAGCACCCTTTTTCTCTACGCTTCCCCTTGCATCTCTAATGAGATGCAAAGGGGGCGTTCCAGAGAAAAATAATAGGAGAAATGTTGTTAAGCGACATTTCTCCTATTATCAAGGGTTTCGCTAACCCTGTTAGTAATAAAAAAAGCAGCGCTAACCGCGGTTAGCACTGCTTTTTTTACACCTGGTATTTTCCTGACTTAGCCATGATATCCTATGGAAGGTGGATATCATGGCTAAGTTTGTGAGCCCCTATCATCAAGCTAACACCAAACTTCGAGAGATTATCGTTGGTTTTCCAGCGATAATCTCTCATTTGGCAGTTAGCGCGAGGATTTTTATCACTTCTGAGATAAACCTTGCTAATAGCAAGTTATCTCTGCGATAATTTCCGGTGATGCTTAGCGTTAAAAAATTTGTTGCTAAGCATCGTTAGCGATAAATATCGCTAATCGTTGGTAATATGCCCCACTGTTACAATGACCAATGCTGGACTAAAGGAAACTGGGACTTAAAAGAGCTCACTATGATAACATGCTTAAGGTGTGAGCAGACTAGCAACTGCCAGCCATAGGTATGATGAATTCCTCCACCCAGGGCCGGACTGAGAACCAAAACCGGCCCTGGCAAAGTGCTCGACCGGCCCCTTGGGGTTGCGACCGAGCTCTTTGCTGGGGTCGGTTTTCAGCCGATTTTGGTTACGGGGCCGATTTTGCAGCTGTGCTGCAAATCCGGCCCTGTAACAAAAACGGCCCCCAGGGCCCAAAACCGGCCCCCACCCTTGCGGCACACCGGGGGATTGCCCGGTGCCCGCAACGGCCAGTCCGGGCCTGCCTCCACCCATCCTTGACTAGTAGGGGTGGAGATCAAGCAGGACGTGTTTAGCAAGTCCAGCTTCTACAAAACCCAGCTTGGATCCAGAATGAATTTGATTTTCAAAATAGTGCTACTGCACATATCGAAATCAACTGAGTGGCTTGTAATGAGGGGCTTTGTGTTTAGCATATATCTTCTATAGCCCTTATTATGAGCCAAATTCTGATCCCTGTGCAAACATTTCTTTGCACAGGGATTGAATTATGGGTTTTGCGACAATTATCACACATTCGCTGTTTCTTCCTGATAAATTCCTGCACATCAAATCTGCCAAAATTTATCAGGGGAAAGTCAATGAAAACCGGCGAAACGTGCATAATTCAGTGTGTTAATAACCGGTTCCACATGCTATACCATATTTTCGTGTTGAAAACTCAGACTAGTAGGTATTTACCACACATGGTGAAAATCTCAACGTAGGCCACTATTGTAAATAGGGTAGTCCTTTGTAGCCAGATATAATGTAGATAAATAAGGTTGATTTATTTATCAAGATAATCAGATCAGTAAATCACATGAAGATGGTAAGTCCATATGACGCCCCACCAGGAGCAGCCTCTGTCCTGCTCAGCCTGCCACCAACTGACACTCCACAGCTCCCCAAGCACCTAACATTCCATGACTGCATCATACCTCCAACATTCCAGTCACTTTCAGGTACATCCATACACACACTGGCTGAGCAGTAGATAGAGGAACCATAGAGAAGGGAAATGTAGCAATAGATTATAACACATCCCCCTCCCTAAGGGAACCAAACATTATGAAGAATAAATAAAGATGCATGAAAATACACTGAACTATTGAATCAAGTACATATAACAAAATGAAAATGTAAGTCAATTCAAATGCCAATGAAATCACACACCTTAAGTCACAATAAGAGTTTTCGGAAATCATTAGATACAAACAGTGTTAATGTTATCAATCCAACTCAACGTAAGTAAAACAAGAAAACCATAAAAAGATTCATAACCAGGTAAAATCCAGGATTGCTTCAACTTAAACAATTTATGGTAAGAAGCAGTAAAAACCCATAAGAATGTGTCATATGCAACACAGTCAAACTTAGGATAGCACTTAAAGAAAGTACCGGAAAAACCACACACCCACCTACCAAACAGTGAGTGTAAGCGTAGAGAACTTCATGTGAAGATGTTTACTCCACGTAGACCAAACCACAATAACTAATCAGGAAAACCATTCATTCACCAACCAAACTGTGAGTGTGAGCGCAGAGAACTTCATGTGAAGATGCTTACTCCACGCAGACCAAACTACAATAACTAATCAGGAAAACCATTCACTCACCAACCAAACAGTGAGTGTGAATGTAGAGAACTTCATGTGAAGATGTTTACTCTACGCAGACCAAACCACAATAACTATTCAGCAAAACCATTCACTCACCAACCAAACAGTGAGTGTGAACGTAGAGAACTTCATGTGAAAATGCTTACTCTACGCAGACCAAACCACAATAACTATTCAGGAAAATCATTCACTCACCAACCAAACAGTGAGTGTAAACGTAGAGAACTTCATGTGAAGATGTTTACTCCACGCAGACCAAAACAGAAAGACAATCATCCACCCAAACTAAAAGTGAAGTTGATTGGCAAACCAAAAGTAACTTGAATGACTATTAAGTAACACGGAAAATGTGAAACCATATCCTCAAATAAAGGAACACACAGAATGTGAATCCAAAACCAACAACATGGAAAACCATGCCAAGATACAACATACACTTTCCTCCTCTCTTCCATATAAATACAAGAAAACAGATAGGGAGAACCCTCCTACCACTGTAACATGCTCCTAATACAATATTGTAAACACTCAGATGTAAATAAGACAAAGTAACAGTAACATAACAAACTAAAATAATAAACGTGGTCACCGTAGTCTATCATCGATGAGCGATTTCTCACCCGAAAATCCATGTAGCTTCTCACCCAAAGTCTAGAAAGTATATGCCTGATCTAGTGTTTCCAATACAGCACCAGTACCACAGTCGCAGTGATGACGACCAAGTTCCAATTAACCACATGCGAGGGGTCGGTACCAACAAGGACACGATAATCCCACTGTCAATAAATAAGGGACTGAAAGACATCATGGATAATGTTGAACTGCCCAATGACTTAACGTCGTGATCCTCCATAAAGCAAAAAGATCTTTCCCAAAGTGTAAAGATGGCCGCCACAGCGTCGTTCAGCGTCGTTTTCCAAGGAAATTAGGTCACGTTTTCGTGAAGACACCTCGGAACACCCTCGTAATTATACGTCAGTCGAATCACCAACTCTCTGAAGCATTCCTACGACTTCATCAAAAGGACGCTAGCAGGGAAACAGGAAAGGGCTCTGCCGACCAACCGCCACAACCGTCACAGGTGCAGCATACGGTGAGTTAACCCGTATTGTACAATTCATTAGCATTATCCAAATGTCTCAAAACACGTTACGAGAAGCCACTTAGTCTCTGACCTTGTTCTCACAGCCGTAGACAGTCTGCTTCAATGCGAGGGAAAAACTCATCAGTTGTCGTCTGTCAGGTCAGATCCCCACAGTTTGCTCCACAGACGAACGCCGCCTCCGGTCCCAAGTTAAATCCACACATATGCAGCAAGTCAAATTTCCATACTCACAGTCAGTCCGTTTCACTCGTGCCGCCTCAGGTCCCAGGTCAGATTCAACGGGCAGCAGGACAGTCAGTATGTGAAAGTCATAAATGTTAACCAGTAGGTGGCAGCAACAACACTCGACTCAGACCAAAATGTAATTCTATGCAGCCAAAACGATGCGAACATACAGAAGACAAGTTAATTTTCCAATTGTTACTTCGTCAGTCAGAGGGCCAAAAACGGTAGGCAGACCTTCAAAATCCAAGTTGCGCACAAGCAGGTAAATGTCAAACTCTCTGGTCTGCAGGCTGTCCTGTTGACTTAGAACACTGGTGGGGCTTACCAGAGCGCTTGTTTCACGTTTCCTTATTCTTCCTCTTTAAAATTCCTGTAGTTTCTCAAGTCTTTTGTTTTATGGTAATCCAGGGTATCCAGGGTAATGTAGGGTAATCCTTCTCCAACTCGTAGGTAGTTCCTTTGACCTCGTCGCCAGTATTGTAAATAGGGTAGTCCTTTGTAGCCAGATATAATGTAGATAAATAAGGTTGACTCCACAGCTCCCCAAGCACCTAACATTCCATGACTGCATCATACCTCCAACATTCCAGTCACTTTCAGGTACATCCATACACACACTGGCTGAGCAGTATATAGAGGAACCATAGAGAAGGGAAATGTAGCAATAGATTATAACAGCCACCCTATTCTGAGGATAGGGCAGAGGAATGTTATCCACTATAAATAAATATTATTTTACCTCTTTGGAAACCACGTGATTGTGATTCTTTTGCAGCATTCACTCGATGTATCTGCCCACAAATTTTATCTCTTGTTTAACTCTGCAAGGAGTATAGTTGACCACTCATTTTAGCATAAGAGGATCTATTCTCTGCTGAGAAACATTAGTCAGGCCGGCAGCAGTGGCAAACAGGGTGCCGCTGTATAGCGTCAGAGGCAGCCACTTCAAGAAGCCTCCCTGGGATGAAACAAGGAAAAGGAGGCTTATTTGTAGGAAAGCAGGTCCTGTCTTGGGGACATTCATTTATGTGCACATCTGAGAGCTCCAGTGTGGTAGACATGATAGCAAAGTGGTCACCTGAAGATCGTGCAACCCTCGCACGGTGTTTTGATTGCCATTTGACTTTTGAGGTAGCGATGTGAAATGTTCCCGTCCTCTTTTGTGTCTCAGTCTGCTCCCAGGTCTGGTGTGGATTTCCCAAGAGAAGCACGGTGTACAAGAACACAGCTCCAGTCTGCACTCTCCATTAGCATTGCTAATGGATTGTACTTGGCAAGCTGCTGGCACCAGCATCACTCTAACTGCAAATTCATTAATAACATTTCAGGCGCTTGTCCAGCTCTGATTTCCCAGCTGTTGCCTCCTAATTGACAGAACTCAAGAAAACTGTGAGTACAGATGGGCTGAGACTACTTAGGTGATTGTGAAGGAAGCCACAATATTTTATTACCATGTTTGGTTCAGCTCAGAGCCTGTCACTATAGGACAGAAAGGATTAAGGAGACCAGCACAGAAATAAACAGCCTGTCACCACTCTGCCTGGATGCTTCAGTAGTTAGCATAGGTATGTAGAGAATAACCCTGCTACATCTGATGACGTTGAAGATGTATAGGGATGCAGTCTATCAATCACTTCTAGGACTGGATGCATCTGTAGTTATGTAGGGACACAGAGTCTATCATCTTTAGGGCTGAATGTCCTTGTCTTTAGTGTAGGGTTGTAGTCTGGCACCTCTAGAGATGGATACCTCTGCATCTAGTGCAGGGATACAAACCTTTCCAACATATATCTGGATGCCACCAAACTTAGGGTGAGGATCCAGAGTCTGTCACCTCTGTGACTAGATGTCCCAGTAAGGAGTGCAGGACAGAGAATCATCACCTCTTGAAAAGGCTGGCTCAGAGAATTAGCACAGGGATTCAGAAATTATCACAGCAAGATGTGGATGGCATGGAAACGGCCACAGATAAATTGACACCAACCCCACATCACCATCCATTTCCAACAACAGCAAATAAATCATCACCATCATCAAGGAATTCTTCAACCCCACAGTCGCTACCAGCGCCATCACACCTTTGCAAGGATTCTGCAGAAACCCCTCCAACTTCTTACACACCAAAATCACACAGATCTACAGCAACATCATCTCCCAGCCCAACCCAGAAAGCAATTTTGACCAACTACCCACCACCATGTTGTGCACACCCATGCATTGCGTGCCAGGCACCATGTAGTGCCTGGCACATGGTGCATGGATGTGTGGAGGGGTACTGTATGTGCCCCAGGCCACTTAGCTGTGGCCCACAGGAACAGGGGCATTTCATGGCACCTCCAAAGTCCCATTCAAGCTGGCTTTCCATGGCAGTGGGAACACCATGAAAAGGGAGTCGTATAGGGACATCCTAATCCTTATGGCAGTGCCTGCACAGCCACCACCCTACCCGATTCGGTAATTGACATTCATTCCTATGGGCCTGGAGGCCCATAGGAATGAATGTCAATTCCCGAATCGGAAAATACCGATTCGGTAATTGGGGGAAACATTGAAGGGTGGCAGGGTGTCACTTTGACACCCTGTTGCACCCCTCAATCGTGTATGGGTGCACATGTTGCAGACATACATGCCCTAAGGGCATGTATGTCTGCAACATGGCAGCGTTTGAAAAGCAAAGAAAATGCCTTTTCAAGGCTTTTCATTATTTACCACCAACTTCTAGTTGGTGGTAAATTACGAATTCTTAAAGCCCTGTAGCACTGATTACAGTGCTACCTACATCTCATAATACAGATTCGGTAATTTTACAGAATCAGTAATTTTACCGAATCTGTAAAATTACCGAATCTGTATTTTAGGTGGCCCCACATCTCATTTTCCAAATACCGGTCGGTAACGGCCGAAATTACCGAATTTCGGCCGTTACCGACCGGTATTTGCCTACCTACATCAGGGCCTTTATTTGTATATTGTGAGGGAGTTTCCCACCCAACAATGAGGGGTTGTAGAGCGTATTCCCCTTACCTAGTAGCACCATATGACTTTGCTTGCATTCTTTACATTTGCGTGACATAGCAGTGCGCCTATAAATCCTTGGCTTCTAAAAACTAGGGGTGGGCGTAACTTGCATAAGGGACTTACGCGGAGAGGCACAGAGATTGAACCAATCTCCGCACTCTCCACATAAGGTTATTTAGAGTTTCGGACGGGAGGCGGGCGGGAGGCCAACTTCCGTTACGCCCGAGTGTGCGGAGATTTGCCTTGTTTCTCCGCCTACATTGCGAAAGGCGGAAGGGGCAAATCTATGCACATTCCGTGGGCGGAATGGAGTTGTCAGCCCACCCCTACTAAAAACCCTCTTTTGTAAATTTACTGATTTAGTTGTTGTTTGACCAGCGTGAAGTCAGATAGAGGATCGTACGTATGCCAGGTTTAAAGCTACTGTTCAAGTGATACATGTGAATGATGCTTGGTTCCATCACATTGAAGATGTTGTTACATTATACAGATTTATAGAGTACACTATCACCCAGGAGGGCACCCTTGGACTGAGCAGGTGTGAGTCTAGCCAAATTTAGGGCCTAGTAGGATTACTCAAAAGCCCAGGTCTTCAGTTTCTGGGGAAATACAAGAAGTGAGAAGGAGGCTCTTAAGTGTAGCGGCCGGTGGTTCCACACATTAGGAGCGAAGTAGGAAAAGGCTCCAATGCTGGGTCTGGTTTCCTGTATGCTTACAATGTGTGCAAGTAGGAGTCCAGATGAGCAGAGTTATCTTGAAGGTTTGTGAAAGTAGATGTGATATTTTTAGGTACGCTGCACCAGTGTTATGTGCTGCATTAAATGTGTGGGTGAGTTTGAATTGTGTCCGTTGGTGTGTGGGGATCCAGTGGAGTTCCTTCAGATGTAATGTGATGTGAGTGTGCCATGGGAGGTTGAGAGTTAATCTGGTCACTGCGTTCTGAATGGTCTACAGCCTTTAGGTGAATTTTTTGTTGATCCCGGCATACAGGCTATTCCGTAGTCCAGCTAGCTTGTGACAGGCGCATGTGTGACGGTTTTCCGGATGCTGATTGGGAGCCATTTGAAAATCTTCCACAGTAGCATCAGGCGATTGGAAGCATGAGGCGGTGATGGCATTGACTTTGGAGATTGTGTTGAGTTTGCTGTTGATGCCAGCCCTGAGGTCCTTGGCATGGGTGGTTGGGGTCGGTGTAGGCCGTACCTCTGTTGGCCATCAGGCGGGGTCCCACAGTGAAGTGTTTTTCCTGAACATCACAATTTTGGTCTTGTTGGTGTTCAGCTTCAGACATTTGATCTTCATCCAGTGGGAGATTTCAGTCATGCAGGTATTAAACTTGACCCTGGTTCTGAGTGTTTTGTCCATGAGGAAGAGATTGAGATGTGTCTGTGGATCATCTGACTGATGGTGGTTGCTGCTGTTGTAACCCAAAGCCTTTGCTCATTCTGGTCACTTGTCTTTCCCTGAATGGTTACAGTCACAAAAGTCTTTTATGTGGGCTCAGAGACAGAATTACCCTGGACCCAAGAACAGGAATGGGCTTTCAAGAGCTGCAATAGATAAGCAAGCTCAGCAGTGTGAAAATAAGCCCAAAGCAAGCGAAGCTCACACAATGGTTACAAAAGTGACTGCTCAAATCAGTCATCAATGTTCATTATTATACCATACTTATGATTTTTCCTTCTTATATCTGGTAAAGGCACAATGTTCATGCTTAGCAACGACTGGTCCTGGTATAGAGGTGGGTAAGCCACTGAATGCTCGTGCAAGGCTTGAGCCTGAAGCCTGGCTCTGGCAAAGATCAATATATTGTTGGAAGCGCAAACCCATAACGAGCCGAGCTTTCATGTGGCTTCTGCTTGCCTCAATCTCTCCACCCAGTATGTGACTTTGCTGCCAGAGATGCTGACTTTGGAACACAGAAACAAGTTTCGAGTCTTAGCAGCTGCTCAAAATTCTGTGATTCTAGGCAAAGCACTTAATCTACCCAAGCCTATAAACAAGTGTGACCGAAAGTAACTGGTGCTCATTTAAAGTGAGCCAAGTTTGTGCTAAATAAAAACTGCAGAGGAATGCACGGTGGTAAAAATAAAGCCGTTATATAAGGGAAGACAGATAGATACACATTTACTGGCTAATTTATACAAAGTGAAACCATAAAATCTGGATAAAGTGCAGCATTCCCTCTTGAATTGTGTGATCATCAGCAAATCTTTTATTTCACCAAGGCACTTTTTTCTTGATTGTCGCGTATAAAAGCACTTTGAAATATGTGTGTGCAGATTACCAGTTGATGAAAAAAATTGTGATTTATTTGGTGAAACTGTAATGTTGCTCTATAATAATCTCATTCAGGTACAGGGTTTTCATGACAATTGGCTTGTCTGTTAGTTCACGAATGGTTCCTGTTTAAATACTATCACTTTTAAAAATCCCTTCTCGGTGCAGTGTTATAATGTAATGAATTGTCAAAGCTTACACTTGTTAAAGAACTGCGGGGTATATTATCAAGGGCTGTATCACCACTTTAGCAGCACTTTTTGCCGCTAAATCAGCAATATTTTTATCGCCCTATTAGCAAGCTGTCGCTAACAGCTGTTAGCTACACTTTACAGGCAATAGCGCCTGTTTTTTTGCCTCTTTGCATGTCAGCGATATGTATCGCTAATGACAAGCAAAGCAGGCGTTTCTCACTAAAAGTAAAGGGAAACAGTTGCAAACACAACTTCCCCCTATTATCAAGTCCCGCGAAGCGATAAAAAATGTCTTGCTAACCGAGATTATCGCTTGAATTTAACGCCTGATAAAAACTTGACTTACCCATCTTGTTAATAGGGGGTGGATTGTTAGGTTAAGTACACACTTGCCTATTAACAAGCTTTTCATTAGCACAGTTAATTTAGCGCTGGTATTCTCACGCTATTTCTGGTTTTCGCCGCTATCACTGGATTTTTTATCGCCTTAGAAATAAGCGTTGCTAATAACGCGCTATCTCAGTGATTAAATCCAGCGATAGATAGCGATAAAAAACATGCCGCAAACCTGGGTTAGCAATAATTATCGCCTCTTCTTGCTAATATGCCCCTATGCATTTTAACATTTTGAAGAGACTTTGTCATATTTTATGTGATGTTTGTTGTATGATTCACATAGCAAATATTTTCAGGGTTCGGCTCGTGCACGGGATCCAAGATCCGAGCCAGACAATTGGCTAGGATCTGACTCGACTCTCTCTGGTAAGTTATTGGCTCGGTCATCTCTACCCTGGTTACAGCAACGGCGAGTCAAGTAGACTCTTTCGGTGAAGTCTGTGTATGCGACAGACCCAGCTACGTCCTACCATGGCCGTAATTCTTGCAAGATGTTCTTCAATAAGTTATTCTAGTTGTTCTTCAAGACATTACAAGGCATAACAAACATGTAAAACTCGCATTCTGTGTGACTCTCTAAAGAACGTGGAGGGCGAATGTGCTTTCTCTGAGGCACGCGCTTCCTCGGGGAGTTGTTCAAGGCTGAAACTCAGTTCTTGTACAAACACTGAAGCTAGTAATGAGCAGCCTAAATAAATATAATGTAGCAGGAAGACAGCAGGGATCAGATGGTGGACATGAGGAATGTCACACAATAAAACAAAGCAGTGTTGGCCCTAGAACAATCACACTTGTGCTAGTGCGGACAATATTCAGCAATGGTGTTCGACCTCTTGCAGTCCCACTGAGAAGGGAGCACTTTATGTATTTCGTATCAGATTTGTTCCAACGCGATTTTCAAAAAAGAGCATCTGCATTTGTTTTTCTTTAACATTTCGCTCTTCTGGCCAGCACAGCTAATGCATTTGGCCCGTCAAAAGACTTCATCAGGGTTTGCACAAATATATATAGCATTCAGGAAATGGATTTGTCTAGTCCTTGTGTGGCTCAAAATAAATGATCAGTTTCTCATTAGTGGAATCTGCAGAATAATGCCAAAGTGCATGCATTAGTGATATAGAACAGGAGTAAGACCCATAGACAACGTTGGGACTGGGTGTAGGGTATGCAGAAAAAACAACGTCCCAACAGGTAACAATCTTAAGGCAGTTTAGGTATGTATGCATACAGCATTACATATGAAGGAAACAAGGAGACTCAAGTGATTAGTACATGGCTTGTAACTAACCAATTTGTGGAAGAAGTTGCACATGGAAATACAGTTAAAGACAGCACTGTACAGAGAGAATCATGTGACAACCCGAAGGCACTTGGTGAAGGAGTGATATATATACAAGTGAACAGTGATGACGCTCAGCCCTCCACAGGGCTTGGTCGCCCCACTCACTGCTGCCGCTCCTGCCTGCCTTTGCCGCCTCCTGCCTGCAGATTCCTTCGCTCGCTGCCCGCTGCTCTTGGGAATTTCCCGCTGCTCCTGGGAATTTCCCGCTGCTCCTGGGAATTTCCCGCTGCCTGCTGCTTCTTGGAATTTCCCGCCGCTGTCTCCCTGCGGCCCCACCCCCCTGTGATGCCATTTGCCGCCCCGCTCCCGCCACCCAGCTGCTCCTCCCTCCCGGCTCCTTATTTATGACGCCCCCAGAGCGACCACGCAGCGGACGCGCGCAGCGGACGCGCACAGCGGGAGCGCCGATTGAGCGCCGAAGGTGCGCCAAAGGTAAGCCCGTCTGCACCCGTCCGCGCCTGGCCCGCGCCCAGCGCCAAGACCCCTGGCCCTCCCCGCCGAGGCAAGACGACCCGACTGACCTACGATGCCGCCACTCTCAACGCACTCAATGCCGGCCGGACCCACGCCTGCTGCCGAGCCACCCCGAGACGCACCCACGGACCCTTCACCTGCTGCACCTGCAAGTTCACCTGCCTCCGAACCTGCCCCGCACCCGCCAAGACAAACACCAGCAGCAACCACCTCAAGTGCATCCTGATCAACACCCGCTCCGTCCACAGACACGACGTGGAACTCTGGAACCTCCTCGACGCTACATCACCGGACGTCGCCTTCCTCACAGAAACCTGGATGAACGCCTCCTCTGCACCAGACATCGCCATCGCCATCCCGGACGGGTACAAGATCATCAGGAGGGACCGCATCAACCAGACCGGAGGTGACATCGCCATCGTCCACAGGAACACCATCCGCATCATGACCGACGCCAACGACTCCTTCGCCGCAGCCGAACATCTCCACTTCCAGATTCACACCGACCCTAAGACGACCCTCAGAGGCACCCTCATCTACAGACCCCCGGGACCACGCACACAATTCAGCGAAGACATCACAGACTTCATCAGCCCGCACGCCCTCCCCTCCACCGACTACATCCTCCTCGGGGACCTCAACTTCCACCTGGAGAACAACAAGGACCGCAACACCACCGCCCTGCTGGAAAACCTCGCCAACCTCGGACTCAAGCAACTGGTCAACTCCCCCACCCACTACGCCGGCCACACGCTTGATCCCGTCTTCTCTTCCAGCAAGTACATCACCTTCAGCCACGCCACCGGACTCCACTGGACCGACCACAGCTGCGTCCACTTCAGCTTCAAAAGTTCCACGACCCACCACCACCCGCAACAGGTACCTCACAGGAATTGGAGCAAGATCACCGCAGACCAGCTCACCACCTCCCTCAGCCAGAGCCCACCCGCCAACACAACGGACCCCAACGAAGCAGCCCGCAACTTCACACAGTGGCTGACCGCCTGCGCTGACGACCTCGCGCCACTAAAGAACCCTCCCAGCAGACCCAGAAGCAAGAAGGCATCCTGGTTCACCGACGACCTCAAGGACTCCAAGAAGACCTGCCGCACCCTCGAGAAAGCCTGGCTCCTCGACCGGACCACCGACAACATGACCGCCCTCAAACACGCAACCCGCAAGCACCACCAGCTCATCTGCACCACCAAGAATAAATCCCTGAAGGAACGACTGGACAACAACGCCCACGACAGCAAAGAGCTCTTCACTATCGTCAAGGAGTTCTCCAACCCCAGCACCAGCACCAACGACATCACTCCGTCACAAGACCTCTGCGACTCCCTCGCCTCGTTCTTCCACCGCAAGATCGCCGACATCCACAACAGCTTCGGCGCCCCACCCACGCACCCAACCGTCGAACCAACGCCCCCCACCGCCACCCTTCGTACCTGGACCATGGTGACCACCGAAGACACAGCCCGCACGATGAACACCATCCACTCCGGATCACCGACCGACCCCTGCCCACACCACGTCTTCAACAAGGCCGACTCCACCATCGCACCCCAACTCCGGAACATCATCAACGCCTCCTTCAACGCTGCCACCTTCCCGGAGAGCTGGAAGCACGCCGAGATCAGCGCCCTCCTGAAGTAACCTACAGCGGACCCCACCGATCTCAAAAACCTCCGCCCCATCTCGCTCCTCCCTTTTCCTGCTAAAGTCATCGAGAAGATCGTCAACAGACAGCTGACCGCCTTCCTCGAGACGAACGGATCCCTCGACCCCTCGCAGTCCGGCTTCAGAGCCAACCACAGCACCGAGACCGCCCTCATCGCAGCCACCGACGACATCCGGACCCTGCTCGACCAGGGGAAACAGTGGCCCTCATCCTCCTGGACCTCTCCGCTGCGTTCGACAAGGTCTGCCACCGCAACCTAGTCCAGCGCTTCAGCAACATCGGTATCCAAGAGAAGGCACTGGAGTGGATCATCTCGTTCCTCGCCGGAAGAACACAAAGAGTCCGCCTCCCCCCGTTTCGCTCCGAGGCCACCGAAGTCATCTGCGGCGTCCCGCAAGGATCTTCACTCAGCCCCACCCTCTTCAACATCTACATGAAACCTCTCGCAGCCATCGCACGCCAGCACAACCTCAACATCATCTCTTACGCCGACGACACCCAGCTGATCCTCTCCCTCACCAGAGACCCCGACACCGCCAGAACCTGCCTACACGAAGGGATGAAAGACGTCGCCGAGTGGATGAAGGACAGCCGCCTGAAACTGAACTCGGACAAGACGGAAGTCCTCATCCTGGGATCTTCGCCCTCCGCCTGGGACGACTCCTGGTGGCCCCCAGCCCTGGGCACCGCACCCAAGCCAACCGACCACGCACGCAACCTGGGCTTCATCCTGGACCCCTCCCTCTCGATGACCAGACAAGTCAACGCCGTCTCCGCATCGTGCTTCAACACCCTGCGTATGCTTCGCAAGATCTTCCGCTGGATCCCGACCGAGACCAGGAAGACTGTCACCCAGGCACTCGTCACCAGCCGACTGGACTACGGAATCGCCCTCTACACCGGAACCACAGCCAAGCTACAGAAAAGACTCCAGCGCATCCAGAACGCTTCCGCCCGACTCATCCTGGATGTCCCCCGACGCAGCCACATCTCCAGCCACCTGAGGAACCTGCACTGGCTCCCCGTCGACAAGAGGATCACGTTCCGGCTCCTCACCCACGCACACAAGTCTCTCCACGACCTGGGCCCCAAGTACCTCAACGACCGCCTGACCTTCTACACGCCCACCCGCCAGCTACGGTCCACCAGCCTCGCCCTCGCAGCCGTACCACGCATCCGAAGAGCCACCGCCGGAGGAAGATCCTTCTCTTACCTGGCTGCCAAGACTTGGAACTCCCTCCCCATCCACCGTCAGCTGACCCAGGACCATCTCGCCTTCAGGAAACAACTCAAGACCTGGCTGTTCGAGCAGTAGCATACCCCTCCCCCCAAGTGCCTTGAGACCCTCCCGGGTAAGTAGTGCGCTATACAAATGGCATGATTGATTGATTGATTGATTGACGCAAGTGATACAGGTGAACAGCGTGAACGGCGCAAGGTGACCAATATATGTACAATGGTGGCTCAGTCGAATAATCATATCAGTCAGTCAAAATACATGTTATCATAGTTATGAGCCAAACGCTAGAGTGCACCAAACAATTGCGCTGTGATGTCGGCGGCGTTTCGATCCACGGTTGATTGGGATCTTCTTCAGGACAGGGTTGTCAAGTTGGTAGAGTGCTGATGAGCCTCGGTGGAGGGGGAAAGGCCCCAGGGAGCTCAAAAAGTGGGGGCTTCTGTGCTTGTTATAATGATGAAGGACGCGTGTCTCAGAGAGTTGAGATCGTCATCAGACGTGGCGCATCTTAAAGGACGCTCGGAGCGGCGTCTGTGGCAGGGTGAACGAACAGGCAGCGTCTGAATGAATCCGGGCTCCTAGCAGGACACAAAACATAGGCAGCGTCTGAATGAATCCGGGCTGCTAGCTGGACATAAATCACGGGTAGGGGTACGAATAGACTGAACGGAAAGTGCATGCATTGGCATCAATATCGACCATGATGAAGTCCTTTTCAGGACGAAACACGTTGGCTGGGCTGGCCAGAAGTGTGAAATGTTGATGAAATACAAATAAAGATGCTCTTTTTTGAAAATCACCTTATGGCTCCCTCCTCCTTTATGAATCAGTAGAAGATAATTGTCTTATGAACGTTCGAATTGCTCTGAATTGTTGGCACAAAAATTATTCAAAATACGTTAAGTGATCCCTCTTTAATCAGGTTCTTACACTAGGAATGTCTTTGGAAATTAAAAGCCAACATATTTCCATTTACTTTTGTTGACATTTTGTGAGTAAGAAACAATGACGAGAGCTTGTAGTAAAGAGGGCTTCATAAATAAGAAATGAGGTGTTGGAGCACAGATTGACTGCGCAGGTCTGGGATGTGTGTACGTCTGTGGCGTGAAGGTGCACGCCTGTATGTATTTTTGTGGGGGGGTTATATTTTTTGCATGTGCGTACATTCAAATGTATATATTTGTGCCCCTACTCCTTGTGATGGAACCCCTTTAGACTAGCAGCTTCACGTCATTCATATCTGCAAAAATTAATGGTTTAACCTCTCTAACACTCAATGTGGCTATGACCCTCTTGGGCCAAGACAAAGGGCCAGAGCAATAGCTTTAGGTGGCATAGGCCCCAGGGATGACAAGAAGAAAAGATTAAGGTTGCAAGGGTGAAAGAGGTGAGGTTGTACAGCCTTACTATTTTAGAAACTATGCTGCAATATTGGTGATATTTTTAAAGCATAAAATACATTTTATTTAGCATTTTGAAAATGATATTATACTTCCCTGGGGAATATTGGGGAATGCGTGTGACACACATAATGTTTTAAATCCTGTTGCGTAAAAAAACGAATTGAAATTTGAAACAATTTTTAGAGGGCGAAACAGGGTGTTTTCGATGAAATTGCTGGGAAAATTAGTTTAATGTAAACATCTTGATCCACCCAAAGGAGAGTGAGAGGAAAACAAGGAATTATCGTTAGACCTGGGAGAAATTGTAATTATATTAGAGCAATCAGAGTACTATCTGTCATTTCATATTACTATTGTGATGCGAAATTACCTAAAATCATGCTTATGTCTGTTTATTGTAGGGGGGCGTGGTTTGTGCGTCAGACAAGATGGCAGCGTTTTTTTGAGCTGTGATTCGACAGCAGTGACCTTTTGTGGTTCTCACAGCTGTTTCCGCATGTTTGGCGCACCTACTTTTGCTCCGCAATGCCTCCATCCACAGGCATTGTTTGCTGACCAGGTTGGTTCCTGACGTGCTCTTTCTTGCCCAGAGCTGCGACTGTGAATTTCTTGTCAGGTGCTAGCAGCCGCCATTTCGGATACCTGCCACTCGCTTTCACCGCATGACTCCCTGCTGAGGTAACCAGCGCTTTCCCCAATAAAATGCTCTGCAAAGTTTCTCAAAGCTTTTTTCTTCTATTTTAAATGTTTGTTATTATTCTTCATATTTATCTGAATGCTATACAAGCGCATATGTATACATCTTTATACATATAGTTCTTTTGCCATTCTTCCTTCTCTGCAACCACTCTTCTACAACAAATATGGTCTGAGGTATCTTCATGCAGTTGACTTTCACTGCATTTTTATTGAACTATTGCACCTTTTAACTTCCTAACATCATATTTTTGCCCAGTTGCAATTATTTTTTGATTTTAAAGCTATGTGCATACTTTTACGTGCTGCAATTGCATTATATGGGCAGACTTAAGTCTCTACCAAAGTCAACACACCGTCCTCTTCATTACGCCAAAATGGCCAGTGATATTTTAACCACCGCCAAGCCGTCTTCATCTGGCACTAAACCTAAACGGGTGAAAAATTATCCGCCCATTTTATCATCTCACAATCCTGTGCTTGACACTATACTTGATGAGGTGAGAGGTGTAAAGCCCTTCATGACTACTACTAATGAATTCTTCAACAAATAGAGGATAGATGGATGGCCATGGAAGCTAAGATGTTTGACATGGAACAGCGCATCAGTGATCTGCATGACACTACTAACAAGATTCCTCTCCTGGCTTAAACTCCACACAGAGGATCTCGAAAATAGAAATAGATGTAATAACCTATGTTTATATGGCCTTCCAGAAATTTTGGAGGGCCCCGACCTCCTTGGTTTCTTGTTTAAGTTCCTTCTTTTTTCATGTTCATCTCCCTGCTGCTCATCGTGTTCTGGGTGCTGGTACGTCCCATGCTCATTTCCTCAGCTTTTTCTTGTAGATCTGGATTTTTCTCCTTGATCTATCTCTTTCTTCTATTATTTCTTTCTCATTCATTCTCCTTTATTTTTCTTTCCTCTCTTTATTCATTTTATTTGGTGAGCCTTTCGGTGTCCTATATGTCTATCTTAAAATCGTCTACATGGTACATATTTATTAATGAATGGAAATCTTTTGTTTCCCTCAGTATCTTTACTCTACCATCTATCAATACTGCTAACATTATTGTTGCAGGTGACGTCAATCAATGGCTAGATCCCTTCACTGATAGGAAGGCTAAATGCAAATTTAATCCTGATAAATCCCACAAAGCATTTAAATCTGCCATTGCCACTCGTCCATAGTTTGATGTCTGGAAAACGTGTAACCCTGATACCTCAGAATTCACATTTTTTTCCAATGTGCATCACACTTGTTCAAGAATTAACTATATTTTGGTTACAAAATCCCTATTACCTTCTATCCAATCCTCAGATATTGGTTTTATTTGTATCTCTGATCATGCCCCTGTTTTCTCTTCCCTTGATTTATCTCTAAATAATTCAAAAACTGTTTGTTGGAAATGTATTAATTTCCTTTTATCTTATAATTAAAAAAAATCAGAATCTAATACCTTTATTAATTAATTATTTCATTGTAACAACCCTTTAGATACTTCTATTCCTAATACATAGGATGCTTTTAAGGCATCTTTCCGTGCCTTTACCATAGCCTATTTAGCTAAACAGAAAAAAAATAGTTAATGCCGAATATGTGACAGTATTACAGCACCTTAAAACACTAGAACATACTTATTTTTCTTCTAAATCAGCCTCTATCCTACATGAGTTGATTAAAGTCAAGTCTGCTTCTAATAAACTTACTACTGTTGATGCTTGTATAATCCTCCTCAAAATATAATCTAAATATTATGGTAGCCAAAAAAAAGCGGGTAAAATGTTGTCTATTTTTTTTAATTAAGTAGAAACATAAACACATTGGCTCAATTCGAAATGAATCTATCACCAAACTTGTATCCTCCGACACAGATATCTCAACTATTTTTCAAGAATATTATCAATTTCTCTACTCGGAGGACACCAACCCTTTAGATCATAATATGCATTATTTTTTTCATGCCCTCCCAAGTCCTCCTCATCTCCCGGATAAGGTTAACATGTTAAAGGCCAAAATAACTCTACAAAACATAATAGATGCCATCACGTCCTAAAAGAAATGTCAAACCTCCGGGATCTTGTAGATTTCACTCAGCCACTTTTCATAGGCATTCCTGTGCCGGAACACCCCCCCCACGCCCCCCGTGCAGGAACACCCACATGTGGTGCAGGGCTTTATGACGAGACACATCTCCCTAGATGCATCACGTTGTAAATAGCCGGTAGCATGGTGCTGGATTTTCACCGCCGCTGCACCACAAAAGTGAAGCAAAGGCGGCGCAAATCGGGCGTAAGGGGCTTGTAAATTTGCCCCTTAACATTTCCGATGCTAAAAGACAGCAGATGGTTGACAACCCAAAGTCCCACATATATTAAGAACACATTAAAAAGACAAAAGATGCCAAACTAACTGGTAAGCGCTCGGGCAGGCAGCCCAGTCGGTTACCGGCACTGTGTTGTTGCCTATCTGACTGTGATCAGAAGTCAAGACAGACCTGGAATCCACCTTCACCACACACTGTCTCTCTCACTTTGTTTCTCAGACCAGCAGGAAAGTGGACCACGGCCTGGGTGTGGTGCCTCCCCAAACTCCAAGTGAGTCTTGACCGACTGATGATGACCATCACCCTGCTAACAACACTCTATCCAGCCTCAAATAGAGGCCTGCAGCAGGAAGGGAAAGAGAGTCAGGCACTTGTGATACAATAATTTGCAAAGAAAGGCAAGATATTGGCGAACTTGAGGCCATAATTTTAGAGGGGGAGTCAAAAATATGAATTGGCTGTGTTATAGTGCACGGAGTCACCATGTCATTTGTGGGTGATCTCTGATTTCCTTCTAACTCTACTTCAACAATGTGAGAAAGCAATTGATAGTGTGGCTGGCCGTGCAAACATTCAAGAGAGTTAAAGTCATTCCTAGTCAGTGACACTTCCCAAGAGGAAAAAAATAAACATGGCTGGAGTGTGCCTCACTTCCACCTCAACTGTTGCTCCAAAGCACAGAGCATGTAGTTGATAAACTTTTTAAAACTTTCAGCTAGTCCACCTTTTTAGGAATGCTATGGGTTAAAAAAATGCATGTTCCATCAACCATATTCTACGTGACCTTCAAGTAGGAAGGCATGATGTTCATCCTATGATCAGCAAGCACTTCTCTGTGAAATCAAACCCATGAAAAGATGCATTTAGATCATTCGCTACTAAAGGGGCAGTTTGGCCCTTCAATGGCACTGCCTCCGAATAGCTGGCTGTAGGATCCTTGACCATGACACATGTTTCCAGACGTTGTAGCAGGATGAAGGAGACTAATTAGGTCAATCCCTGCCATCTCAAAAGGTATTTCTCTCAATAGCAGAGATACAAGGGGTGCCTTTGCCTGTCCTCCAGACTTACCACTTATCTGGCAAGTGTGACACGAGTGGCAAAATTGCTTGATTTTTACATCTAGTCCAGAAAACCCCCTCCTTAGTCTTTTTAATATGAAAGTGTCTTGATGTATAAACCTTGTGGGTCGGTTGCATTAAGAAGTTCCGTTTTGTCAGGCGGTGGACAGCCTTTCCCTTGTTTTGAGTGCTCAACATAGAGTCATCGCTTCTCAAAAGCAACTGTGAAGTAACCGTTGGCATGTGCTGGACTTTCCAATTGAGCACTTTGTTAATATGGATGTCGATGTACGCAATGATACGTGTATGTAAAAAAACGAAAATTAATCACTGTTGTCGAAATATCCCGATATTAACTCTCCATCACTCCAGAGTCAAAAATACGTTGTCAGGCAGACCTTGCGACCTAGGCTACTGATTGACAAATCACAGGTGGGGTGGCACGTAACAAGCATGACAAACGTGTGATCAGTAAAAACCCAGATTAGTCCCACAGATAGGCAGCAACAAAGCGACACCTCAATGGTCCTGGGAGATTAGCCCCAATAAAGCACGCAGGGTACACGTGTTCCCAAAACACCATAAAGTTAGATGCCAAGTTAGATGCCAATCAGGATACAGCACACACTACACATGCATTGATCACGCTCTGCCCAGGCCAACAATCTGGAAGCGTTATGCCCTGGCCATCATTGTGTCCATGCAAGGTTGAGACATACCTGCCTTTATTATCAGGTCGGAGTAATTTATGACTTCATGACATGACCCGCAATCCACTCCTGAAACAGGATCTATGAATTGCTTTACGATGCTTCAAGAAATGTATAAAAATGTATTCAAAAAGACTACTTTGAGTTAGTCTTCGGACCTTTTTCTGTCCACTGCACTCCCAGCCTTAGTATTTGATTAAATCAACTGTTCCTATTTTGCGGAACATCTCTTTCTTTGTTTTTTCAAGGTAAATTCATGTTCAAGCAACAGCTTCTTGAACAGGACAGGTAGGCTCCCCAGGTCTAGTCCATGTCCCACTGTGGGCAGCTCTGAATTCACCTGACTCCCCTCTGAGGATGGGGGCAGCCTTCTGACATATCTAGATCTGCCCCTGACACCGCGTGTTTCAGGGCGGAAGCATCCACTGAGGGATCAGCTCTTCCCTCAGGCCTGCTCTGGTGGTGGTATGCGCCCCTGCTCACTCAGCCTCCACCAGACTCCAGTCTGTAAGACCCTTCAACAGCAGGTAAGCCATGCAGAGAGTTTTCTCTTAGACACACCAGGTCTTGCCTGGGCTTAGTAATCTATCTCCAGCTTGACACTGAGAACAGAGGGGCATATTACCAAGGGCAAGTATCGCCGCTTTTTCGGCGAATTGTGCCGAGAAAGCGGCGATACTGCTAGAGCCCAATTAACAAGGGCATTTTAAAGCTTGGCGCAAGCCCACTTTGCATGTCGGCGATAAACATCGCTAATGACATGCAAAGTGTGAGGCTCCGTGAATTCTGAACCTGTTTCATAAAGGTCATGGTTTCGTTACGAATTTGATATTAGCGAACCGTAACTAGTTAGTTCGGCAAGTATGAGTGTTTTCGTCATGTTAGACTGATGGATTCACTACGTATTTAGGGATTTCGTTCTGAACCCTTGGGTTCTATTTTGTGTATGGCAGCCATTTTGTGGTTGCCCTCACATAGGCCGATGACTGTGGCTGAACTAGTCTTTTTAAGGACATGTACACCTTAGCTCCAGTTCATGCTGACTACTGTTTGACCTGAGTGAACTGACCCTGTTGCCTGAAGCTGACCTTGTTAAATCAGTTTCTGCCCTTTAGCTGATCAAGATTAAGGATCAGAGCACAGGACATCGTAAAGTTTTATTGCACACAAATATGCCTTATCCTACTCTCACCTGTTTCTGCTCCTTTTTTTATGGTCTATTTATGATTGGGTTGTGGCCTTTTTTATTATGGGTTCGTTCGACCTGTCTGAAGAAGAATGTTGGGTTTGACCGATGATTGATCATGGGCTGTGCAATTGAAAAGTGAGTTTTACTGTCATGCGATACCTTTGGTGTGAATACATGTGACTGGACAGTTTGTAAATATTAGGTATTTGTCTGGAATGTGATTTTTGGCATAAAAAGGAACGACTTGCGTGTAAAAATGAGCAGTCTCCTGAGAACTCATACCGTGATGACTTCTAGGACTTCTGTTACTGGCTGCAGCCAATAAATTTGATCTTTGACGCCACCAAGAAGTTTCCGTGTCTCTGTATTCTAAGACAGGTGGAACCCGAAGGCTTTGGGCGTGCCCCTGGCGCCACTGGGTATTAAATAACCCGGTTCTTCAGTTGGCGCCCAACGTAGGGCGACTTCAGCGGTACCGGTCCAAGCCTGAGGTTCGTGAGGAAATTCTGGAGGACAGCCACCACTTCATCGACCCCGGCATGTCGAATGTGGACTGAAGGTCTTTTCTGCGAGGCTTCCCGCTTTCCTGACGGCTACGAAGGACTGCTGCCCTGACTGTCGCCCTGTCTTGGACCCATTTGTGATGCTTTGTACGGCGAGACGATAGACGGGTCTTCTGGTGGCGTGACTGATACCTCAGTTAAGTATAAGTGGGTCGCTCCCAGTCCTTAGTTTTTGGTCCTTTGGTTCTTAGTTTGTTTGGTCCTTAGTTTTGATTTGAAAATTGCAATTTCCAAAGCCGAGGGTCTTGTATATTTATGAGTATATCGGTAGAGATAATCCCTTGAAGTTTGAAGCTCGATTAGTGAGCGAAGATGCCTAATCGTAGCAAATTTGGTACTTGGTTTGGTTGTGGTTGCAACAGAGATTCCCGATTGGAGGATTCGTGTCCGATACCTCCGGTTGGAACTCCAACTTATGAGCTCTATTCTAAACATGGCGTGGGCCCTATTACAATCAATGAAGTATGGGTCCACTACACTAGAAAAGATGGTGTCTTACAATGGCCCCAACATGGTAGCTTTAATACAGAGATTTTAGATAATTTAGAAACTAAATTATTAAGGAAGAAAGCCCGGCCGGCAATGTTTGACTCCTTTCGCCTTTGGCGTAAAGAAGCCAGACAATGAGAAATTAAACAAGCTAAAAGAGATAAAAGAGAAAAGGATGTATCAATAATGCAAGCTGCTAGGCAGTTTAAAGAAAACGAAGAAGATAAAGCAATTGAGGTGTCAGATAGGCAACGTTGCATGGCCATAGATAAATGCTGTCCGGCCTTGCCGTCTTCTCCTCCAAAAGCGATTGAAGGTCTTGAAAAAGATTCTTTGATCTCTCATTTACTGAGATTGCCACCTCCTTATGTGCAGGGTGCTACTGCGCCTCCATTGCCACCGGTTGTTCCACCCTTTGTTGTTCAACCTCCTGCTGTTGTTCAGCCACCCAGTGCTCCACAGATGGTTTTACCTTCTCCTGCGCAACCCGCTCTAGGGTCGCCAGCTTTGCTACCAGCTTTGCCTCAAACTCCTTTGCCTTCCGCTTCTGCATCTGAGACTCCTACTGTTCTTATTCCTACACTTTCTTTGCCTCAAAACACTTATTCTCCTGTTCTTATGACTGCTTCTTCTCCTTCTGTTCGAAAACGAATGACAGAAACTGTTTCTAGTTTATTGTCTCCATTGTTTGGGTCACTGAATATGACCCCTGTTTCGGAACGTAAGCAGAGTCGTAGTCACCTTCCTGGTTCCGAGGAACGGGCTGTGTTGGATTTGTTGGCTTGTAAATGGATTATAAATGCCTCAAGGTATAGTTTGCCAGCGGTTATGGATGTTTTCTTTCAGTGGGAACCGCCTAAACAAAAGTTTGTTTTTAATGTGATGTGTATGTTTCTGCGTCAGGAATGGGAAGATAATGATTTAGGTTTGATCCCGCAGGAACTACTTGATGTTCAGTCGGATTTTGCTAAAGGGATGATAGTGGAATCTGATATTACAGATGCCGTAGAGACGATACTGGCTTTTAGATCTAGCCTTCCGCCTTAGAGTGTCATGCCTCAAGCCCCCTCCCAGTACGCTGTCCCTTTAAATTGTGCACTATTTAAGATTCCTTGACCCAGGGAGCGACGCTTCACGTTCTTGCGTCTAGCTCCGTTTGGGTCCGTTTATGTCCTGACTTCCTTTGCCTGACTTCCGTTCCAGTGACCTGTTGTTCTATCTGCTCGAGAGAGTTGTCCGGCACCGTGGGTTCTATCCGAGCCAGCGTGGTCTCTCTCTCTGTGGTTGCAAGCGTTTTGCATCTGCGCTTGTTCATTCTGACACGGTCCGTGTCACTTTCCGTTTCAAGTTACCTCCCCATTCTTTTGGTGTCCCGCCCGGCGGCCGGGTTTGTCTCCGCCATCCGGCGGGATTCCTCTTCCTTCAATTGGCCCTCTAAGTTGCTCCGCTTGTCAGCCGGGCTTGTTCTCCGCTGACGGGCCGGGCTTTCCTTTCCCCCTTTCTTTTCCTACACCGGAGTGCTCCGCTGTCAGCCGGGCTTGCTCTCCGCTGGCGGCCGGGTTTTTTCCAGTGTATTAGAATTAGTTCAGTTAGGGTCCTTCTCCTTATTGTTCGTGTTTCCCTGCCCATCCCTACTCCCTGCTTTCCTTGGGGTTAATTATTCCTGTGGTGTTCCACGTATTTGGACTTGGTTTCTTGCGTGGACCAGTGTGGATCGGCTACAGCTACACGTCCCAGAATCACGGTAACAGCGCATTATTGCGCTGCACATATATTGGTATCTAGAGACTGTATTGTAGTGTTTGAATTTCTGTTTTGTTTGTTGTAGATGTTTCTCCAGCCACCAAGAATATTGGCAACCGAGTTATTGCTTTCTCTCAAACCTTTGGGGTGTGCTTCTTGGATGTTTAAACAGAGATCAGAGTGAGAAGTATATTTAATCACTTGTATTACCAGAAACATAAAAGAGGCACTAGACTTATGTATATTCTGCCTTCTTCACTGCAGCTCCAGACAAATCCCCTACCAGAGGTTCTTCCATATCCATTCAGGGACATTAACACATATCAGTCTAGGTATGAAAGGTTATTATTTATAAATGTGAATTTGATTGTCCTATTCAGACTCAAGAAATTACTTCCTTTGCATTGCAGTCTATCTTGTTGCCAAGTCCTCAAGAAGGTTGTTGAAACATCCAGTCTGAAGACCCTCATCACACAGTTGTTACCCCCAACCTTTCCTTGTTTTGTCTCCCTGTTTTCCCCTGTTCCGCCTCTTGTGCTCTAGTGTTCGATAGAGTCGGAAGGCTGCAGGGGAAGGCTGTGGATTATTCTTCGGATTCCTGACGCTCCTGCGGAATCATCTTGTATCCTTTACACAGACATTGAACAAACCTGATTCCTCTTAGAAGAAAAGCGAGACAGTATCCCATGAGAGACGTTCCTCCTGTATGGAAGGAGGCTGTTCAGGCTAATGTAAATCAGGGTATTGTTGCCGCACCGGCTCATTTTCAGCGAGTATGGGTACATGTCCCTTGGAAGAGAGCAGTGGTCTTGGCTCTTTAACAATCTTTACCTGATCCCTGTAAGAATCCAGCTGGGTATTACAAAGAATTGTCCCAGACAGTTGACGCATGCATCATGAATTTGGCAGATATAGATATGCTGTTGGGTAATGTAGTTCCGCAGCCTTTGCGGGCAAAGATTCGTCATGAGAATCATGCGCAAGAGTTAGGAGATACTTGGGCGAATATTATTGCTGCGGATGGTAGACAACAGGGAGGTGCTAAACCTGAACCTTTGGTTACGGAATTGAAAGGCAGAATTATAAATCTTATGAAAACAATGATGCCAGCGTTACGAGTAAATTGGGACAAGTTAGCAGCATGCAAGCAGAAGAAAGATGAGAGTGTGTCTGACTTCTTCACTAGGTTTGAAGAGACGTTTATCGATCACAGTGGTCAGGATATGAGTACGGAAGGTGGTCAAAGGTTGTTCGTGGATAAATTTGTCTTTAATTTGCTCGTTTATCGCAGGTCTCCCAACGCCTGCTCTGACCAGGTGTTAGGGCATTGATAACATGGGGGAGAGGATCATAAAGCTGAATCCACCTCCCCATATTATCAAGGCACACATTAGCGCATGAAAACAACGTTTGTTTTCATGCGCTAATGTGCCATATCGCCGACTATCTCCGGATTTCAATTCGCCTACGTGATGCGCATTGATAATTGCGCGATAAAACGGCAATATGGGATGTGCGTTGTGCGTTTACTAACGCACTTCTTGGTAATATGCCCCAGAGTACTTGAAGCTCTCGTCCGTGGTGGTGATTCCATGACAATATATAACCCCAGGGCTAGTTTTGGAGGACTCTGCAGCGCGTGTCTTAACCATAGGCTGCAAATACGTCACACACTGGCATTCCCAAAGCCACCTCAGGTGAGCTTCCCCATCAAAACAAACTGCTGGGGCAGCCCATCTCCCTACCACATGGATGGTAGGGGAATGACAGGAAGGAGAAAGGCTGAAATCGGCATCATTAATAATACATTTAATTGAAATGCGTCCTTGAGCCTCCCCATGGCTCAAATACACCCCCCCCCCCCCCCACACACACACACGTACAGTACAGACACCTACATACAACCTGTTTTTCATTCTTTTTCTGATTTAGAGCACAACGTGGCTCTCACCGAGGTGCTTTAAATATATGTGCTGTCATTACACAGCTCAGTAGGCGCCATCACTCACTCGGCTTCCCAGAGCTGAAGCGACCTGGCATATTTCGGGTCAGGGCCTTTCAGTTCTCTTCTGCACTAAGCCGTCAGCGCGCCGAGGGCTCGTGCCCGCACACAGGCGCAGAGCCCTGCCCTCCTCCATAACTCTGACAGTAATGCTTATTGGGTGAATGTTCTGTCGAGTTGTTGATGCACATTCGTTCGTTCCTTTGAAGAACCCAAATCCAATAAAGCAAGCCTCAGACAGGCCGGGGTCACGCAGCGTGCACGCCTCCGCCTGCTGTGGAGAGCTAGGCACAGTGGGAGCGGCTGGTCTGTCAAGAGTGAGGGAGGGCACGGAGGCGCGATCAGGCTCAGAGCGCCTGGCAGGAGCACTTGGAAACGGGACTCAATAGACTTTAGCGCCATCTGATGGGCTCTGACAGCACTTGGAAAGACTGAAGGGGGGCTGTCTCCCTCTCTCTATCGCATATTCCTCTCCTGGCCTGTATCTCTTTCGCTCCCCCTTCTGTTTATTTCTCCCACCGTCCCCAAGACATCTCTCGCTTCCTTTCACTCACAACTTTTTTCTCTCCGAGCTTCCGTTCCTTCCCTCTCACTCTGGTCCTCTTTCACTTTCCCAGTTTATTTCTTTCCTCTCTGTGTATGTTTTCTTCCCGTCTCTTTCTCTATGTTCCTCTTCTTTCTCTCTCTTTCTATCGTTCTCTCTGCCTCTCTCAGGGGCATATTACCAACGATTAGCGATATTTATTGCTAACAAGGCTTAGCAACGAATTTTTTATCGCTAAGCATCGCCGGAAATTATCGCAGAGATAACTTGCTATTAGCAAGGTTTATCTCCAAAGCGATACATTTTCCGGCTATAGCGTGAATATCGCTGAGAATACAGCGATATTCACGCATTAGCGACAAAATGGTCTTAGCCATGTTATCCACCTCCCATTGGATAACATGGCTAAGAACAGGTCAGAGCAGGCGTTAGTTTTTGGCGATAGCCGGAATATTTCCATCGCTACGCCTGCCTTGCTAATAGGCGATAGCTACGTTAGCGACTGTTTTAGTCGCTAACAGGTTGGGTACGCCCACTTTGCATGTCATTAGCGATAAACATCGCTGGCATGCAAAGCGTGCCCCAAACCGCTTGCTATCGCCTATAAGCTGTCGCTTAACATCAGTTAGCGACAGCTTGCTAATGGGGCGATAGTATTATCGCCGCTTAGCGGCCCGAAAACCGTTGCTAAATCGGCGATAATTATCTATCGCCCCCCTTGGTAATATGCCTCTCAGTTCCCTTTCTCTGGCTACTTACTAATATCTCTCACTCACTCTGTCTGTCTCTCTCTATCTATCACTCTCTTTTTGCTCGCAATTCCTCTTTACCTCTCCCGCTGGCTCTAATACCGTCAGTCACGTCAGGTGCTCCTGGTACTGCTCGGTCACGTAGGTGGTCTCTGTCATTTCTAAAAATAAAGCCTATGGGCTTAGACACTCCTGTTTTTTCTCGACTGACTCTCAGCTGACCGTTGAAGTTCCATATGTCTCATTTGTTACCAATGTTTTTTTAATCACTAAACAATTCCTTTATTTTCCGAAAACTCAAATGCTGCTTCATCCATAAGCGCTCTTTACAATCCACCATTTGTCCACTCGTGTCGCAGTTAGAGGCGTTAGTCAGGCCCCGTGTCTTGGCCTTGGAGCTAACTTGTCGAATCCATTTTCTGCCCTGTTGGGCTCCTTAATCACGTGATCTCCTGTGGACACAGGTGGCCCTGACCTGTACTGAGAGCCCTTGTGTTGGCCCACAGCACCTGCTCTCCTCAGAGAGCTACTCCTCTTTCAGAGCAGTCATGCTTCTCGAAACACAGGTACTAGGGTCGGACTCTAACAGGAAACAGGCCAGGGCAGCAAAAGAGCGCTGGCCCCTGTTAGTGAATTAAAAAGCTAAAAACTTGGTCACTGTTTGCAAATTGGGGATCGTTTTGAACTTGTATAGACACGCTGTGCAAATATTTTGCAAGGTGTGGAATACTGTGTGGATTTGAGCTTGCTGCAGGCAATGTTTGTTTTAATGGAGCAAACACAAGGAAATGATGGACTGAGCACTGAAACGTTTCAGACCCTAACCCCCAGTCAAAGATCTTGGTTGAATCCATCTTCCTTCTTTAGTTCACTTTGCCACCCCAGTTAAGACATAGCTATGTGCAAATCAGTCTTGACCCTGTGCCTCATGGGAACAGTCCAGCCCAAACTGCCAAGCCATGTCTTGCCTGGACCGGAAACAAGTATCCGGGGACTGGTTTCGGGGTAACAGCCCTCATCAACCAGGCTAGCTTAAAGCCAGTGGCAAAATGAGCAAAGGACCCATATCTGGGAATACCCTGCCAACTTAGGGTGAACAAAGCAAACACAAGGAGATGATGGACGGAGCACTGAAACGTTTCAGACACTCACCCCAGTCACAGATCTGTGTGGAATCCATCATCGTTCTTTAGCTCACTTAACCCCCAGTTCAGAAAGAGCTATATTCAAATCAGTCTTGACCCTGTGCTTCACGGGAACAGTCCAGCCCAAAATGCCAAGCCATGTCTTCCCTGGACCGGAAACAAGCATTCTGGGGCCGGGTTTGGGTTAACAGCCCTCATGAGCCAGGCTAGCTTGAATAAAGTGGCAAAGTGAGCAAGGGACAAGCCATGTCTTCCCTGGACCGTAAAAAAGCATCATGGGACCAGTTTCGGGCTAACAGCCCTCATCAGCCAAGCTAGCTTGAATCCAGTGGCAAAGTGAGCAAGGGACCCACGTATGGGCATATCCTGCCAATTTAGGGCAAACAAAACAAACATTGACATTTTTGCAATCATTTACCCCTTAGTCAAAGATCTGTGTTGAATCCATCATCGTTCTTTAGCTCACTTCGCCACCCAGTTCAGACACAGCTTTATGCAAATCAGTATTGACCCTGTGCCCCATGGGAATTAATACAGCCTGAATTGCCAAGCCATGTCTTCCCTGGACCGGAAACAAGCATCCTGGGACCGGTTTGGGGCTACCAGCCCTCATCACCCAGGCTAGCTTGAATTCAGTGATAAAGTGAGCAAGGGACCCACATCTGGGCATACCCTGCCAACTTAGAGTGAACAAAGCAAACACAAGGAGATGATGGATGGAGCGATGAAACTTTCCAGACACTCACCCCCGTCACAGATCTGTGTTGAATTCATCATCGTTCTTTAGCTCACTTTGCACCCCAGTTCAGGCACAGCTATACGCAAATCAGTCTTGACCTTGTGCCTCATGGGGACCGTCCAGCCCGAACTGCCAAGCCATGTCTTCCCTGGACCAGAAACAAGTATCCTGGGACCGGTTTTGGGTTAACGTCCCTCATGAACCAGGCTAGCTTCAATCCAGTGGCAAAGTGAGCAAGGGACCCACATCTGGGAATACCCTGCCAACTTAGGGCGAACAAAGCATACACAAGGAGATGATGGACGGAGCACTGAAACTTTTCAGACACTCACCCCAGTCACAGAACTGTGTGGAATCCATCATCGTTCTTTAGCTCACTTCACCCCCCCCCCAGTTCAGAAACAGCTATATGCAAATCAGTCTTGACCCTGTGCCTCATGGGAACAGTCCAGCCCAAACTGCCAAGCCATGTATGCCCTGGACAGGAAACAAGCATTCTGGGGTCGGTTTCAGGCTTACAGCCCTCATCAGCCAGGCTAGCTTGAATCCTGTGGCAAAGTGAGCAAGGGAGAAGCCATGTCTTCCCTGGACCGGAAACAAGCAACCTTGGACCAATTTCGGGCTAACAGCCTTCATCAGCCAGGCTAGCTTGAATCCAGTGGCAAAGTGAGCAAGGGACCCACGTCTGGGCATATCCTACCAATTTAGGGTAAACAAACCAAACACTGAAACTTTTCAGACATTTACCCCCAGTCACAGAACTGTGTTGAATCCATCATCGTTCTTTAGCTCACTTCACCCCCCAGTTCAGATACAACTATATGCAAATCAGTCTTGACCCTGTGCCTCATGGGAACAGTCCAGCCAGAACTGCCAAGCCATGTCTTCCGTGGACCGGAAACAAGCATCCTGGGACCAGTTTGGGGCTACCAGCCCTCATCACCCAGGCTAGCTTGAATCCAGTGTCAAAGTGAGCAAGGGACCCACATTTGGGCATACCCTGCCAACTTAGGGTGAACAAATCAAACACAAGGAGATGATGGATGGAGCGCTGAAACATTTCAGACACTCACACTCAGTCACAGATCTGTGTTGAATCCATCATCGTTCTTTAGCTCACTTCGCCCCCCAGTTCATACACAGCTATATGCAAATCAGTCTTGACCCTGTGCCTCAGGGGAACAGTCCAGCCCGAACTGCCAAGCCATCTCTTCCCTGGACCGGAAACAAGAATCCTGGGACTGGTTTGGGGCTACCAGCCCTCATCACCCAGGCTAGCTTGAATATTATTAAAGGGGCTTTTAAAGCGCCTGGTGACGCCTCCCGGCATGTCCCCGCGCTGATAGTGTCAAAGTGTGCCAGGGACCCACATCTGGGGACACCCTGCCAACTTAGGGTGAACAATGCAAACACACGGAGATGATGGATGGAGCGCTGAAACTTTTCAGACACTCACCCCCAGTCACAGATCTGGATCTAATACAATATAGTTCTATAGCTCACTTTGCTACTGCAGTTCAGACACAGCTATATGCAAATCAGTCTTGACCCTGTGCTTCATGGGAACAGTCCAGTTTGAACTGCCAAGCCATGTTTTCCATGGACAGGAAACAAGCATTCTGGGACCAGTTTCGAGCTAACAGCCCTCATCAGCCAGGCTAGCTTGAATCCTGTGGCAAAGTGAGCAAGGGACCCACGTCTGGGCATATCCTGCCAACTTAGGGCAAACAAAGCAAACACTGAAACTTTTCAGACATTTACCCCAGTCACAGAACTGTGTTGAATCCATCATCATTCTTTAGCTCACTTCGCCCCCCAGTTCAGACACAGCTATATGCAAATCAATCTTGACCCTGTGCCTCATGGGAACAGTCAAGCCCAAACTCCCAAGCCATGTCTTCCCTGGACCGTAAACAAGCATCCTGGGACCAGTTTGGGGCTACCAGCCCTCATCACCCAGGCTAGCTTGAATCCAGTGTCAAAGTGAGCAAGGGACCCACATCTGGGCGTACCCTGCCAACTTAGGGTGAACTAAGCAAACACAAGGAGATGATGGATGGAGCGCTGAAACTTTTCAGACACTCATCCCCAGTCACAGATCTGGGTTGAATACATTATCATTCTATAGCTAAATTTACCACCCCAGTTCAGACACACTATATGCAATTCATTCTTCACCCTGTGCTTCATGGGAACAGTCTAGCATGAACTGCCAAGCATGTCTTCCCTGCCCTGGAAACAAGTATCCTGGAACCGGTTTCGGGGTAGCAGCCCTCATCAACCAGGTTAGCTTGAATCCAGTGGCAAAGTGAGCAAGGGACCCACATCTAGGAATACCCTGCCAACTTAGGGCGAACAAATCAAACACAAGGAGATGATAGATGGAGCACTGAAACTTTTCAGACACTCACCCCAGTCACAGATCTATGTGGAATATATCATCGTTCTTTAGCTCCCTTCATCCCCCCTGTTCAGAAAGAGGTATATGCAATTCAGTCTTGACCCTGTACCTCATGGGAACAGTCCAGCCCAAACTGCCAAGCCATGTCTTCCCTGGACCGGAAACAAGCATTTTGGGGCCGGTTTCGGGTTAACAGCCCTCATCAGCCAGGCTAGCTTGAATCCAGTGGCAAAGTGAGCAAGGGACAAGCCATGTGTTCCCTGGATCGGAAACAAGCATCCTGGGACCAGTTTTGGGCTACCATCCCTCATCAGCCAGGCTAGCTTGAATCCAGTGGCAAAGTGAGCAAGGGACCCACGTCTGGGCATATCTTGCCAACTTAGGGCAAACAAAGCAAACAAGGAAACTTTTCAGACATTCACCCCCAGTCACAGATCTGCGTTGAATCCATCATCGTTCTTTAGCTCACTTTGCCCCCCAGTTCAGACACAGCTATATGCAAATCAGTGTTGACCCTGTGCCTCATGGGAACAGTCCAGCCGGAACTGCCAAGCCATGTCTTCCCTTGACCGGAAAAAAGCATCCTGGGACCGGTTTGGGGCTAACAGCCCTCATCAGCCAGGCTAGCTTGAATCCAATGGCAACGTGAGCAAGAGACCCACTTCTGGGCATATCCTCCCAACTTAGGGCAAACAAAGCAAACACTGAAACTTTTCAGACATTTACCCCCAGCAAAAGAACTGTGTTGAATCCATCATCGTTCTTTAGCTCACTTCGCCCCCCAGTTCAGAAACAGCTATATCCAAATCAGTCTTGACCCTGTGCCTCATGGGAACAGTCCAGCCCGAAATGCCACGCCATGTCTTCCCTGTACCGGAAACAAACATCCTGGGACTGGTTTGGGGCTACCAGCCCTCATCAGCCAGGCTAGCTTGAATCCAGTGGCAAAGTGAGCAAGGGACCCACGTCTGGGCATATCTTGCCAATCTAGGGTAAACAAAGCAAACACGGAAACTTTTCAGACATTCACCCCCAGTCACAGATCTGCGTTGAATCCATCATCGTTCTTTAGCTCACTTCGCCCCCCAGTTCAGACACAGCTATATGCAAATCAGTGTTGACCCTGTGCCTCATGGGAACAGTCCAGCCGGAACTGCCAAGCCATGTCTTCCCTTGACCGGAAAAAAGCATCCTGGGACCGGTTTGGGGCTAACAGCCCTCATCAGCCAGGCTAGCTTGAATCCAATGGCAACGTGAGCAAGAGACCCACTTCTGGGCATATCCTCCCAACTTAGGGCAAACAAAGCAAACACTGAAACTTTTCAGACATTTACCCCCAGCCAAAGAACTGTGTTGAATCCATCATCGTTCTTTAGCTCACTTCGCCCCCCAGTTCAGAAACAGCTATATCCAAATCAGTCTTGACCCTGTGCCTCATGGGAACAGTCCAGCCCGAACTGCCACGCCATGTCTTCCCTGTACCGGAAACAAGCATCCTGGGACTGGTTTGGGGCTACCAGCCCTCATCACCCAGGCTAGCTTGAATCCAGTGTCAAAGTGAGCAAGGGACCCACATTTGGGCATACCCTGCCAACTTAGGGTGAAAAAAGCAAACACAAGGAGATGATGGATGGAGCGCTGAAACTTTTCAGATACTCACCCTCAGTCACAGATCTGTGTTGAATCCATCATCGTTCTTTAGCTCACTTCGTCCCCCAGTTCAGACACAGCTATATGCAAATCAGTCTTGACCCTGTGCCTCATGGCAACAGTCAAGCCAAAACTGCCAAGCCATGTCTTCCCTGGACCGGAAAAAAGCATCCTGGGACCAGTTTCGGGCTAACAGCCTTCATCAGCCAGGCTAGCTTGAATCCAGTGGCAAAGTGAGCAAGGGACCCACGTCTGGGCATATCCTGCCAACTTAGGGTAAACAAACCAAACACTGAAACTTTTCAGACATTTACCCCCAGTCACAGACCTGTGTTGAATCCATCATCGTTCTTTAGCTCACTTCACCCCCCAGTTCAGATACAGCTATATGCAAATCAGTCTTGACCCTGTGCCTCATGGGAACAGTCCAGCCAGAACTGCCAAGCCATGTCTTCCGTGGACCGGAAACAAGCATCCTGGGACCAGTTTGGGGCTACCAGCCCTCATCACCCAGGCTAGCTTGAATCCAGTGTCAAAGTGAGCAAGGGACCCACATTTGGGCATACCCTGCCAACTTAGGGTGAACAAATCAAACACAAGGAGATGATGGATGGAGCGCTGAAACATTTCAGACACTCACCCTCAGTCACAGATCTGTGTTGAATCCATCATCGTTCTTTAGCTCACTTCGCCCCCCAGTTCATACACAGCTATATGCAAATCAGTCTTGACCCTGTGCCTCAGGGGAACAGTCCAGCCCGAACTGCCAAGCCATCTCTTCCCTGGACTGGAAACAAGAATCCTGGGACTGGTTTGGGGCTACCAGCCCTCATCACCCAGGCTAGCTTGAATATAGTGTCAAAGTGTGGAAGGGACCCACATCTGGGGATACCCTGCCAACTTAGGGTGAACAATGCAAACACAAGGAGATGATGGATGGAGCGCTGAAACTTTTCAGACACTCACCCCCAGTCACAGATCTGGATTTAATACATTATAGTTCTATAGCTCACTTTGCTACTGCAGTTCAGACACAGCTATATGCAAATCAGTCTTGACCCTGTGCTTCATGGGAACAGTCCAGTTTGAACTGCCAAGCCATGTCTTCCATGGACAGGAAACAAGCATTCTGGGACCAGTTTCGAGCTAACAGCCCTCATCAGCCAGGCTAGCTTGAATCCTGTGGCAAAGTGAGCAAGGGCCCCACGTCTGGGCATATCCTGCCAACTTAGGGCAAACAAAGCAAACACTGAAACTTTTCAGACATTTACCCCAGTCACAGAACTGTGTTGAATCCATCATCATTCTTTAGCTCACTTCGCCCCCCAGTTCAGACACAGCTATATGCAAATCAATCTTGACCCTGTGCCTCATGGCAACAGTCAAGCCCAAACTCCCAAGCCATGTCTTCCCTGGACCGTAAACAAGCATCCTGGGACCAGTTTGGGGCTACCAGCCCTCATCACCCAGGCTAGCTTGAATCCAGTGTCAAAGTGAGAAAGGGACCCACATCTGGGCGTACCCTGCCAACTTAGGGTGAACTAAGCAAACACAAGGAGATGATGGATGGAGCGCTGAAACTTTTCAGACACTCATCCCCAGTCACAGATCTGGGTTGAATACATTATCATTCTATAGCTAAATTTACCACCCCAGTTCAGACACACTATATGCAATTCATTCTTCACCCTGTGCTTCATGGGAACAGTCTAGCATGAACTGCCAAGCATGTCATCCCTGCCCTGGAAACAAGTATCCTGGAACTGGCTTCGGGGTAGCAGCCCTCATCAACCAGGCTAGCTTGAATCCAGTGGCAAAGTGAGCAAGGGACCCACATCTAGGAATACCCTGCCAACTTAGGGCGAACAAATCAAACACAAGGAGATGATAGATGGAGCACTGAAACTTTTCAGACACTCACCCCAGTCACAGATCTATGTGGAATACATCATCGTTCTTTAGCTCCCTTCACCCCCCCTGTTCAGAAAGAGCTATATGCAAATCAGTCTTGACCCTGTGCCTCATGGGAACAGTCATGCCCAAACTCCCAAGCCATGTCTTCCCTGGACCGTAAACAAGCATCCTGGGACCAGTTTGGGGCTACCAGCCCTCATCACCCAGGCTAGCTTGAATCCAGTGTCAAAGTGAGCAAGGGACCCACATCTGGGCGTACCCTGCCAACTTAGGGTGAACTACGCAAACACAAGGAGATGATGGATGGAGCGCTGAAACTTTTCAGACACCCATCCCCAGTCACAGATCTGGGTTGAAAACATTATCGTTCTATAGCTAAATTTACCACGCCAGTTCAGACACAACTATATGCAATTCATTCTTCACCTTGTGCTTCATGGGAACAGTCTAGCTTGAACTGCCAAGCCATGTCTTCCCTGCACCGGAAACAAGTATCCTGGAACGGGTTCCGTGGTAGCAGCCTTCATCAACCAGGCTAGCTTGAATCCAGTGGCAAAGTGAGCAAGGGACCCACATCTAGGAATACCCTGCCAACTTAGGGCGAACAAATCAAACACAAGGAGATGATGGACGGAGCACTGAAACTTTTCAGACTCTCACCCCAGTCACAGATCTGTCTGGAATACATCATCGTTCTTTAGTTCACTTCACCCCCCCCTGTTCAGAAAGAGCTATATGCAAATCAGTCTTCACCCTGTACCTCATGGGAACAGTCCAGCCCAAACTGCCAAGCCATGTCTTCCCTGGACCGGAAACAAGCATTCTGGGGCCGGTTTTGGGTTAACAGCCCTCATCAGTCAGGCTAGCTTGAATCCAGTGGCAAAGTGAGCAAGGGCCAAGCCATGTCTTCCCTGGATCGGAAACAAGCATCCTGGGACCAGTTTTGGGCTATAAGCCCTCATCAGCCAGGCTAGCTTGAATCCAGAGGCAAAGTGAGCAAGGGACCCACGGCTGGGCATATCCTGCCAACTTAGGGCAAACAAAGCAAACACTGAAACCTTTCAGACATTCACCCCCAGTCACATATCTGCGTTGAATCCATCATCGTTCTTTAGCTCACTTCGCCCCCAGTTCAGACACAGCTATATGCAAATCATTGTTGACCCCCTGTGCCTCATGGGAACAGTCCAGCCTGAACTGCCACGCCATGTCTTCCCTTGACCGGAAAAAAGCATCCTGGGACCGGTTTGGAGATAACATCCTCATCAGCCAGGCTAGTTTGAATCCAGTGGCAAAGGGAGCAAGGAACCCACTTCTGGGCATATCCTCCCAACTTAGGGCAAACAAAGCAAACACTGAAACTTTTCAGACATTTACCCCTAGTCAAAGAACTGTGTTGAATCCATCATCGTTCTTTAGCTCACTTCGCCCCCCAGTTCAGAAACAGCTATATGCAAATCAGTCTTGACCCTGTGACTCATGGAACATTCCAGCCCGAACTGCCAAGCCATGGCTTCCCTGGACCGGAAACAAGCATCCCGGGACCGGTTTGGGGCTACCAGCCCTCATCACCCAGGCTAGCTTGAATCCAGGGTCAAAGTGAGCAAGGGACCCACATTTGGGCATACCCTGCCAACTTAGGGTGAAAAAAGCGAACACAACGAGATGATGGATGGAGCGCTGAAACTTTTCAGACACTCACCCCCAGTCACAGATCTGTGTTGAATCCATCATCGCTCTTTAGCTCACTTTGCCCCCCAGTTCAGACACAGCTATATGAAAATAAGTCTTGACCCTGTGCCTCATGGTAACATTCCAGCCCAAACTGCAAAGCCATGTCTTACTGGACCAGAAAGAAGCATCCTGGGACCGGTATCGGGCTACCAGCCCTCATCACCCAGGCTAGCTTGAAACCAGTGTCAAATTGAGCAAGGGACCCACATCTGGGCATACCATGCCAACTTAGGGTGAACAAAAACACAAGGAGATGATGGATGGAGCGCTGAACCTTTTCAGACATTCACCCCCAGTCACAGATCTTGGTTGAATACATTATCGTTCTATAGCTCACTTTGCCACCCCAGTTCAGGCACAGCTATATGCAAATCATTCTTGACCCTGTGCTTCATGGGAACAGTCCAGCTCGAACTGCCAAGCCATGTCTTCCCTGGACCGGACACAAGCATCCTGGGACCAGTTTCGGGCTAACAGCCCTCATCAGCCAGGCTAGCTTGAATACAGTGGAAAAGTGAGCAAGGGACCCATGTCTCGGCATATCCTGCCAATTTAGGGCAAACAAAGCAAACACAAGGAGATGATGTGAAACAATGGACATTGCGCTAAAACCTTTCAGACATTCACCCCCAGTCACAGATCTGTGTTGAATCCCCCATCGCTCTTTATCTCACTTCACCCCCCACTTCAGACACAACTGTATGCAAATCGGTCTTGACCCTGTACCTCATAGGAACAGTCTAGCCCAAACTACCAAGCCATGTCTTCCCTGGACTGGAAACAAGCATCCTGGGACCGGTTTTGGGCTACCACCCCTCATTAGCCAGGCTAGCTTGAATCCAGTGTCAAAGTGAGCAAGGCACCCACTTCTGGGCATACTCTGCCAACTTAGGGTGCACAAAGCAAACACAAGGAGATGATGGATGGAGCGCTGAAACTTTTCAGACACTACCCCCAGTCACAGATCTGGGTTCAATACATTATCGTTCTATAGCTCACTTCGCCACCCCAGTTCAGAAACAGCTATATGCAAATCAGTCTTGGCCCTGTGCTTCATAGGAACAGTCCAGCCTGAACTGCCAAGCCATGTCTTCCCTGGACCGAAAATTATCATCCTGGGACCGGTTTCAGGCTAACAGCCCTCATCAGCCAGGCTATCTTGAATCCAGTGGCAAAGAGTGCAAGGGACCCACGTCTGGGCATACCCAGCCAACTTAAGCGATCAAAGCACGCAAGGAATGATGGACAGAGCACTGAAACTTTTCAGACACCCACCCCAGTCACAGATCTGTGTGGAATCCATCATCGTTCTTTAGCTCACTTCACCTCCCCAGTAAGTATGGGCGCAAAATCCGTTCCACTCGTGAAATTTGCGAATTTTCGGCAATTTCGCTATCCGCGAATCTCGCAAAATTGCCGAACAATATTCAAATTCGCTCGCGGGCGGATTTCTCTGCACATGCCCGGGTTGAACCTCAAATAATCAGCCCAAACAACTAGGGAGCACGGTCTAGGCTAGGCAAGTGTTCTTCCTCCCCATATCTACCGCCTACAATTAGATGTAATCCTTGATGGAGGTCTTTGCATCCATGAGTTTCTCGAGCGCAATCGCCGTGTACTTCCTGTGACAGGAGGCTGCTTTGCTTTCTCCTCATCTGATGCTCTGATAGGTCTCTGACCCTTTTTAAACAAGAGGCATGTAAACTCGCATAGAAGCCCCACCACACACACACTAGGGTATGCAACGTTTTCCCGCCCTTTCCTCACTATGATGGACAGCTCACTCGAGGGACCTCGGCGCCTGTTGGCGCGGTGGCAAAGTTACAGACACACATGGTCACTGGAGACAACACTTCTGGGCCTTTACGCAGCTGTAGTGTAGCAAAAGCACTATACATTTACCCAACGAGGTAGCACTTACTGATTAGCCAGCAGAATGTACTCCAGTTGAGTAGATGTATGGCAAAACACTGTGGCATCTTTGTGGATAAATATGCAGGCAGGATTCATTCTGGCTCGATGCACCTGTCACAAAAATTAAACCTCAACAGGAAGCACTTACAGATATAAATAAAACAGGTGCCCGAGTTGAAGCTCAAATCCAGTAACGCATTATAATCAGCCCAAACAACTAGTGAGCATGGTCGACGCTAGGCAGGTGTGCTTCCTCCCCATATCTACCGCCTACAATTAGATGTAATCCTTGATGGAGGTCTTTGCATCCACGAGTTTCTTGAGCGCAATCCCCGTGTACTTCCTGTGACAGGAGGCTGCTTTGCTTTCTCCTCATCTGGTGCTCTGATCGGTCTCTGATCCTTTATAAACAAGAGGCATGCGAACTCGCATAGAAGCCCCGCCACACACACACTAGTGTATGCAACGTTTTCCCGCCCTTTCCTCACTATGATGGACAGCTCACGCGAGGGACCTCAGCGCCCAAACAACTAGTGAGCACGGTCTAGGCTTGGCAGGTGTGCTTCCTCCCCATATCTACCTCCTACAATTAGATGTAATCCTTGATGGAGCTCTTTGCATCCACAAGTTTCTCGAGCGCAATCCCTGTGTACTTCCAGTGACCAGGAGGCTGCTTTGCTTTCTCCTCATCTGGTGCTCTGATCAGTCTCTGACCCTTTATAAACAAGGGGCATGTGAACTCGCATAGAAGCCCCGCCACACACACTAGTGTATGCAACGTTTTCCCGCCCTTTCCTCACTATGATGAACAGCTCAATCGAGGGACCTCGGCACCCAAACAACGAGTGAGCACGGTCTAGGCTAGGCAGGTGTGCTTCCTCCCCATATCTACCGCCTACAATTAGATGTAATCATTGATGGAGGTCTTTGCATACACGAGTTTCTCGAGCGCAATCCGTGTGTACTTCCAGTGACCAGGAGGCTGCCTTACTTTCTCCTCATCTGGTGCTCTGATCGTTCTCTGGCCCTTTACAACAAGAGGCATGTGAACTCGGATAGAAGCCCCGCCAAACACACACTAGGGTATGCAACGTCTTCTCGCTCTTTCCTCACTATTATGGACAGCTCACTCGAGGGACCTCAGCGCCTTTCGGCGCGGTGGCAAAGTTACAGACACACATGGTGACATTTGTGCAAAATGGCAAAAAAATCCACGAGTTTGCAGGAAAATCCGCGAACTCGTGGATTTTTTTACCATTACGCACGAATTCGCGGACCGCGAATCCGCAAAATTTGCCCATACTTACTCCCCAGTTCAGAAACAGCTATATGCAAATCAGTCTTCACCCTGTGCCTCATGGGAACAGCCCAGCCCGAACTGTCAAGCCTTGTCTTCCCTGGACCAGAAACAAGCATCCTGGGGCTGGTTTAGGACTAACAGCCCTCATCAGCCAGGCTAGCTTGTATCCAGTGGCAAAGTGAGCAAGAGACCCACATCTGGGCATATCCTGCCAACTTAATGCAATTAAAGCAAACACAAGGATATTATAGGAGCTGATGGACAGAGCGCTGAAACTTTTCAGTCATTGTCCCCCGTCACAGATCTGTGTTGAACCCAGCATTTTTCTTTAGCACACTTCGCCCCCTAAGTTCAGACACAGTTATATGCAAATCAGTCTTGACCCTGTGCCTCATGGGAACAGTCCAGCCCGAACTGCTCAGCCATGTCTTCCCTGGACCGGAACAAGCATCCTAGGACCGGTTTCAGGCTAACAGCGCTCATCAGCTAGGCTAGCTTGAATCTAGTGGCAAAGTGAGCAAGGGACCCACGTCTGGGCATACCCTGCCAACTTAGGGTGAACAAAGCAAACACCATATTTACAAAGTGGCGTTAAGCCATTTTTGGTGGCTTAACACTGCTTTGAAAATATGGTATTTTTTCACGCAGGTATCTGGATGAAAGGGGCGTGCAGTGGTTGTTGCTGTGAACGTTCCACCGCCCTTCCTGCACATAAACAATAATTAAATAAAGATGATTTGCTACTTCTATGCATGCAGAAGAATGCACCAGACATATTATTATTATTATTATTGGGCATTTATTAAGCGCCTGATTACGCCACTGGCGTGTCTCCGCGCTATGACAAGTGGTGTGGCTGTCCCCCCCTCCTCCCAACCAAGCTATCTACTGAAACAGGTGCGTTTTAAGTTTTTTTCTAAACTGGACTTCGCAGGGTTCCAACCGAAGTTCCAGTGGCAGATTGTTCCAGCGCTTGGGAGCAAGGTATCTGAAAGATCTGCCTCCCATGCGAGCTTTAAATATTCTTGGGACTTTTAACAGCCCGGTCTGCGAAGACCGGAGACTGCGTGCAGGCTCATAATGGGCTATAAGGCTCTGGAGCGGGAGAGGTGCTTTGCCACTCAGGATACGATGGCAAGTGGCAAGAGCCTTAAACTCCACTCTCCTCTCTATGGGGAGCCAATGAAGCGCCCGCAAGGCCAGTTTGGCGGATGACCTCCTGGGGAGTCTGAGGACCAGCCGCGCAGCTGCGTTTTGTAGAACCTGCAGGCGGCCGAGGACCCTGCCTGAGGCCCCCAGATAGAGCAGATTCCCATAATCGAGTCGGGAGGTAACCAGGGCATGCACCAGTGTCTGACGAGCAGGAGTGGGAAGCAGATCTAATACTTTCCTGAGAGCTCTCAGAACACCGAAACAGATCCCTGCCACTCGACCGACATGTGGGCCAAAGGTGAGGTCCTTATCCAACCATACGCCAAGGTTTCTGGCCTCGCGGCAGGGAGCAGGAACCTCCCCCAGACACGGTGGCCACCACGCCGACGACCACGCAGACGGCACTCCCCCCACCACGAGCACCTCGGTCTTGCTCCCGTTTAACTTTAAACAGTTGGCAGACATCCAGGCAGCAAGGTCATTCATGCAGTTCCTGAAGATGTCTGCCGCAAGTCCGGGCGCGCGCGATAGGGAGATGACCAGCTGCGTGTCGTCGGCGTAGGACACCAAGCGGAGACCATACCCCTCCACGATGGCTGCCAGGGGGGAGACATAGATGTTAAATAGAGTTGGGCTCAGGGACGAACCCTGCGGTACGCCCTGGCCCAACTCAATCTCCCTGGAGTAGTAATCACCCAATCATAGAAACCATTATTGATTGTTTATGTGCAGTAAGGGACACCTTCCTGCACATAAATAATAATTTCCTGCAACGCAGGCACCCATCCACTATGGCACAAGGTTATCTCTGCTGGTGGTAGGCAACTCTTTTTAGCACCAGTACTATGGAAAGCACAGGGGTGCGCCATATTGTTGTAAATATGGCACATCCCTGCATTTTGGAAATGGCTGAGTATGGCCTGGGTAATTTGAACCAGCGCCACACTCCGCCACTCTCTTATTATATGCCCCCCTGTCTTAAATCGTAAGCAATTAGTAAATAAATTTGAGTGTTTTCGGCGTACATAAACAGGGAGATACCAAAGGATTGATAATGGTGTACCAATAGAATCATATAAAGGTTAAATAGCAGTGGGACTGGGCTGAACCCTCCAGAACTCTGCAAGCCAATGGCCTGGATTCAAAGAGAAAAGTTGAAAAGGACTGTGCCTTTAGACAAAAAATCCTGAATCCAGGACAAAACTGTACCCTTGACACCAAGGTCTTTCAGACAAATGATCAATGTTTGGTGATCTGTGGTGTCAAATTCTGCAGAGAGGTTCAATAAAATAAAGAAAACTGAAAATCTTGGACCGCAAAAACCTAGGGCAGGAAGCACTACCATGACTTAGTGCTGCAATTAGATTTTATGCTGCTTGCCTCCTTTAGGTGGAAGAGGTTGAGACTTTTCACAAACCAGGATACTTGATTGAAAGCAGCTTGCACCAGCAACTTAGCTGGATATGGCAGCTATGAAATTTTCTGTAATTAGATTACTTGGGTCCATGGAGGGTTTTCTCAGTAGGCAAATTATGCATGTCCTCTTTTACTGTCAAGGAATAACAACTGCCAATAACAAAGCATTCATCAGGGACCCCACAAGCGTTGTGTTCTATCATTAGGATTGCTATTTGAAGCATATCCGTAAGAATAGTGACTGTTGACCCAGGTGGCTTCCAAACCTTCACAGAAGAGATTAAATGATCAGCCTCCAAACAGAAGAAATGAGCAATGGACTGTGTTGGTGTAACACAGGGAAATCACAGTCTGCAGGTAGAGGAAGGACTGCATTCTGCTCCTGCAGATGAGTCTTAATGACCATGATCTCTAAATTGAAAGCATCAGGGAAATGAATGGGATTTTAGTAGAATAAAATGCGCCTAGTAATGTTTTCATGAATGATATCTGCTCCTCAAGGATGTTCTGCTCTTCCTCAAGGAGACTAGCCAACTCCCTGCTCATTAGATACGTTTTTGATAAAAGTAAAAAGTTTCTGTCAGGTGTTTAATCTCCATTGATTTGTATTGAGAAAAAAGCATATATATATAAATAGAAATATATAATACATTTTCTGCCAGGAATAAACTTACCTGTCGCACCTATCTTGTGGGCTCGCCTGATTTCCTGTTCCCTGGATCTCTGCTTTGAAATATATATATATATATATATATATATATATATATATATGTATATATTCACTAAAAAACCATAGGTTTCAGGGATTTTATAGTTAGTTGCACATTTGACTTATATAAAACCAGAGAAATTTGCCTGTTATAGTTAATTAAGCTAACTATAACTCGCGCGCCCGCAATACACTGCTGATGACGTCACATATTACATCACTCATGACATGGTCAATGACATCACTGATGAAATCTCAAATGATATCACTGATGACATCACTGATGACATCATCCAGTGAATGTGTGTTTCTGTAAACTTTACATATTTTTCATATATATCTATGCCAAGGTGTATTGAAGAGTGAGTGGATTTACAAGTGCCTGAATGGATCATTTAGTAGGTGTGTGACTGACTGTATGAGTGAGTAATTGAATGTGTTTTACTGAATACATGGGTTAGTGACTAAACTGTGGGAAAGTCTGTATTAGTCTCTCAGTTGGTGTGTTAGCGGCTGCATGGGTTGGTGAGTAGCTACATGAGTGTCTATATGGGTTATTGATTTTTTGTCTGAGTATCTGTATGGGTGCCTAAGTGTGTGTGTGTGTGACTCTGTGCATAGATGTATGAGTGGATGATTCACTGGTTGTATGGATTCAAAAGTGCATCTGGGAAGAGCTGTATGGGTGATTCAGTGTGGGTATGGGTGTGTTGGTGAGTGAATGAATGTGTCAGTGGTATATGTGTGAGTATCTACGTATGTTTTAAGGCAGTATATGTGAGGGTTTTGAGTATATAAATGACTATACATGAGAGTAAGTTATTTGAAGAGTGGGTGTGAAAATGAGTGTCTGCTTGTATCAGTGATTGTATAAGACAGTAAGTGTTTGTTAGCATCTGCATAAATAAGTGATGTGGTGTGTGTATAAATAACTGAGTTGGTGTGTATAACTGTATACATGAGTAAATGGGTATGTGATTCATTCTTTGCATAACTGACTAGGTGTGTGAGTAACTCTATGGATGAGTGATGGAGTGTGACTGTATGTAGAGGTGGATGAGTGCATAATATAGTACTGTATTGATGAGTAACTGTATGTATAAGTGACTGGATGTGTGTATAGACCTAGGAATTAGTCGGTGGTATGTAGTATCTGGCATTGTTGTATGTATGGTTTCAAAAATAGTAGTCTGTATTTTAGAGTGGGTGTATCAAAGTTTATATTAGAGCATCAGTATGTGCATCAGATTATCACGTGGATGATGTCATCAGTGATGTCATTTGAGATATCATCAGTGATGTCACTGACCATGTCATGAGTGATGTAATATGTGACGTCATCAGCAGTACATTGCGGGCACGCAAGTTATTGTTAGCTGAATTATATGTGTCAAATGTTCAACTAACTATAACATCCCTGAAACCTATGTTTTTTTAGTAAATTTCAAAGGTTTTTTAAATGCTAATTCCTAACTTTAACATATGTAAAACCGATGTTTTTTTCAGTAAATTTCAAAGGTTTTTTAAAAGTTTAAAATTATTAGAGCCAGCTACAACATGACATTTATTTACACATATGCAATCTGAGTGCAACCATATTTTTATTGCAAAACTTGCCCATTCGGCTGACGAATGGATCTATGCCTTGCCAACATCCCAACAATCGCTCCCAATATCCAGCAGGTAATGGAGTATCTTGAAAACCATTAACTTGATTGTTCAGGCAGTGGAGCTATGGCGGATGCAACGCAAAAAGTTATTGTGGCGGAATGGGATTTCTGCGCAGCCGCGAAAGATCCCCTGCAAAGTGCGAACTTTGACAACATCGCAGATTGCCTGCCAATTCAAATTGCCGCTCCAACATTCAAGGAACATTACTGTCCCTTCGAGGATATGAATTGGATTCCTTCATTTTTCTCACACGATGGCAACAATGACATCTTGGAACATTACGCATCTCAAGCCGCTGAAGAACTTCCAGACTGTAATCTCCAAGATTTGTAAGAAATTCACGTTATTCTTGGATTCATTTTTTCCAACTTTTTGACTTTTTCCTTAACATTTTTTTAATACTCTTCAATTGAACTATTTTCATACAATAGCTTTCTAAGTATGCTCAGGCATTTGAACTCTGTTTTCATTATTGCCACTCACATCTCAAGTCTAACCAGGGAAGGGTGATGTATGGCCTATGCAAATACGCTATTTAATTGCTAAATTAGCCTAAACCCAACATCCATTTTGAAACCATGTCTATTCTTTTTGCACACATCTCTCTGCCTGCCTGTTATCCACGAAGCCCTTTCACACAAATGTACTCATCCTCAGCCTCTGCTCACGAGCTGGCGATCAATATAAAAAAACACGACATTGTTTAGGAACTAGTTGGCACAGTGTGGTAATCGTATACTACCTTTATTTTCATTATAGAATTTAGTCATTCATGTCTAATAGCTATTGTTTATGTCATATGGAACTGTAACATGTAATGTGGAATTTACTGATGCAGGAGCTTCGGTTTGAATACAACAGAAGCCGTTGGACTTTGCATCAGCTTGGTGCCTTAGCTCTTTGCACAATTTTTTTTTTAAAGAGCTGAAGACAATAATGTATGGTTTCACGCGAAGGGTACCGAATGTGCTTCTCAGAAGCGCAATTATGTGTTCCCCCTCAAAGTTCCGATGTGGGTAGAACTATTATCAATTCTGACACGAACCATATTGAACCCACTGTACAAGAGATTGCTGACTATTCTACTGTTGATAATCTTGTGTTACAAAAAAGGAGTACCAGGGAACTTAAGAAGTTTGATGATTGCATTTTGCAATTTTTTCTGTTAGTTTTCTTAAAGGATACATGTGGTAATCGTAGCCTACCTTTATTTTTATTATGGAATTTCAAGTCATTCAAGTCCAATATAAACTGTTTATGTCACATGGAACTGTAACATGTAATGTGGAATTCACTGATGCAGGAGCTTACGTTTGAATACAGCAGAAGCGGTTGGAGTTTGCCTAAGCTGAATGCCTTAGCTTTTGCACCAGTGGATCCATTTATGGCACTTAACCACTTGGATGCTAAGCACCTTGATGAACTTCAATGTAATTTCCATTGAAATCAATGGAAACTCCATGACGAGCTGAGCTCGTCATGAGCGTCGAAGGGGTTAAATAAAGACACTTTTTATATAACTTTCAGACTCCATCGCTTTATTACACACAGCCACTTTCTTAGACACACCTGATTTCACAATTTCTCTTCTGTGGCATTGCAACATTCTCCATTATATTCTTCACAATTATTTATTTATTCCTGCTTGCTTAAACACAGCATTCGAGTCTTCAGAAAGCAGAGGTGAGTAGTTAGCTTCCTGTATAGCATAAAGGCATAATAACACTACTTACACAGGTATGCTACAGCAGCCAGTATCCTACAGCGCCTACAGCACATCACTTTACAGCAATCAGCTCACGGCTTAGGCTCACAGTTTCATCCCCGAGTCTTCAGACCCGTACCAGTGAGTATTTTGCTTCCCACTCCCGCTATAGTCTAAACGCATACTAACTCCACCTGCACAGCTATCCTACAGCGGAAAGTATGCTACAGCGCCCAGAGCACATCAGTTTACAGCACTCAGCTCACGGTTTAGGCGCACGCTTTCCTCCCGAGTGTACCGGCACCTCACCTCAGCACCATCTCCCTCTGGGCAAAACAGTACTTTCACACCAGTAGGGGTAAATACTTTGCTTCACACTCCCTGTATAGCACACCCTAAACACCCCACAGACGTTACAGTGCTCCTACCCTCCTCTTTCCTAATTTATTTGCCCTTTTTTCCCCTTACTTACTTCAACAGAGTCACAAAATGGCTGCCAACACTTCCTAGTTGCAACCGCCCGCAGCGCTCGCAGCCAATATGCAGCAAACCTGTGCTCGTAACGCCTCAGCCAATCAGATGGCAGAATTCCCAAATATCAATATCTGTAAATTTTGATATTTCTCCAATACTACTGAACGGATTTACACCAAATAAACAAAAGCATGCTTTCTAGACCAAGGCCCTTCTCCCTGCCAAATTTGGGTTAATCCCGTTCAACCTGTAGCCGTGTCTAAAGTTTCCTATGGAAATTAACATGGAGAAAACACGTTTTGGGACCCCCCTTTTTTCTCAGCCCCCCCTTGACAAATCACCCCCAAACGTTCAACATAGGAGCTGATATAAACAAAAAATTAATTTGGAAAATGTCATGAAGATTCATCAAACAACGCCAAAGTTATAAGCAAAAAAAAAATACTCTTCCTATTGAAACTTGGTCCTAACTATAACTACCTACTGGTGACTGCCAGTAGGTAATATGTATATATCTATATATATCTATATCTATATATATATCGTCATGTGATCAAGGCTCCTCAGAGCCGAAACGTTATGGCGACTTAAGAGCACGCAATAAAATATCTTGCATCGAGTTTCCTGGTCCGTGTCTGTGATTGCTGGGAAAGGAGTGACGACAAGGCTGCTGCAGCAATTTCGGATTGCAGCCTCAAACGAAGGACTGTTGCAGGAGCAACACCTCTGGAATTTTCAGCATTCCAGTGAGACAGCAATTGAATATCGGCACAACTGATTGAGAAGGCTTTTAAACAACGGAACTATAAAGCGGGACTTCAGAGTCCATCATTCCTGGCGAACATCACACAATGGGTGTCCACTAGAGGGCCGGCAATGAATTAAATAAACTTCCTCTGGGGCTCGCGAACAGTTCCTGCTTGCCTGGGCTGACCTTTGAAAAAGTTCAGAGTATGAACGAAACGCATCAGGTTACTGCCCTTTTACTGCTCAAATAAATGCTTTCAGCATTGGTGTTGTGTGAGCGGCTCAAATTCTTACTTAAAAGGAGAAGAAAGTGTGGTGATATATAGCGGCGTGGTCCTGCCGCAGAGCAACGCATTGCCAGCTAGCGCGCCAGTGATTACCGGACCGTGGCCAATTCTGATGACTCAGTAAAACGAATCGCAGGGTAACCGGCTGCCGCCAAACACTGGAGTTTGGCATGGTTCCTTGCAGCCTCAAACGAAGGACTGTGGCAGGAGCAACACCTCTGGAATTTTCAGCATTCCAGTGAGACAGCAATTGAATACCGGCACAACTGATTGGGAAGGCTTTTAAACAACGGAACTATAAAGCAGGACTTCAGAGTCCATCATGCCTGGCGAACATCACACAATGGATGTCCACTAGAGGACCGGCAATGAATTAAATAAACTTCCTCTGGGGATCGCGAACAGTTCCTGCTTGCCTAGGCTGACCTTTGAAAAAGTTCAGAGTATGAATGAAACGCGTCAGGTTACTGCCCTTTTACTGTTCAAATAAATGCTTTCAGCATTGGTGTTGTGTGTGCAGCTCAACTTCTCACCTAAAAGGAGAAGAAAGTGTGGTGATATATATATATATATATGTATATATTCCACAACTCTCTTTTACCAAGAGAATAAGTCAGCACTCACAAAAGGTTTCTTCCCAATCTTTTTATTTTGTTGTCATCGCTCCAGCATTATGAAGTAAAAAACCAACGCGTTTCGCAACCAAATGTCGCTTGTTCACGGTTAGTCAAAGCACCGGTGGACAGAGCGCCATTGGACCACAAAATCGAGCCAAGGCTGTGGATATATGTGTGTATATATATATATATATATATATATATATATATATATATATATATATATATATATATATATATATATATATATATATATATATATATATATATATATATATATTTATTGACGAATATATTTGGGGAGTTTAAAAACAATGACAATTACACGGACACCACCAAGGAGTATTAATTTGGACTGCAATACCCAGCATACAACGCACTGGAGGGTGGTTGCACTTGAAGAGGGTGAAAGATATTGCAGTCTGCACCGTATTTTTTACTTTCCCCTTCCCTATGACTAAGATGCAGGTGCATTGAAATGCGTAAGGGAGACAGTGAATTAGTCGGGAAAGTGAGCTGGTTTTGATTAATAAAAGGTGTTTCCTGTTCCTCTGTGGAGTGGCGTCTCTAAGCTGAGGGGCATTCTTGGGACATATATATATAAATATACATATTACCTACTGGCGGTCGCCAGTAGGTATATATAGTTAGGATTTTTTCTCTATGGGATTTTTGAAAATTCTATGTCTAATAACTTTGGCGTTTGTGGACGGAATTGGCTGAAATGTTCAGGAAAATGGAACATTTTGTTTCTGAGCAGCCCCTGAAAATTTGGGGGGGGTTCGTCAAGGGGGGGCCGAGAAAAAAGGGGGGTCCCAAAACATGTTTTTCCCATGTTAATTTCCATAGGGCAGTTGGCCTCACTTTTAGCCCGAACGGCTGAATGGATTTGCACGAAACTTGGCAAAATTGTAGGGACTGTTAGCCCGATGTGCCTTTGCTAGGTCTCAATATATGTGCTCCAGTGGATTTTGAGAAATTAACGTTCAAAAAAATATATATATCTGTAACAGCGCTCCGGGTAGCGCTCCGGTTCGCGTACTTGACGCGTAACGGAACTTCGCGAAGCGAAGCTGATTGGCTCTCCGGTGCCTGTCAACATTCTAAACAGTCCGGAGCGGCCGCCATCTTGTCTCTTGGTAGGATTGAGAGACAAGAGGAGGCCAAAACAAAGGGGGAAATGACCATAAGGGGCATAGTAGATCCTCCCTGACCCCCTAGGTTTGATGTGGAGGCTTTAAAAGGGCCTCGCGGGGCAAAAAAAAAACAAATTATAATAATAATTTCCGGCCGCCATCTTGTCTCTCGGTAGGATCGAGAGACAAGAGGAGGCCAAAACAAAGGGGGAAATGACCATAAGGGGGCATAGTAGATCCTCCTTGATCCCCTAGGTTTGATGTGGAGGCTTTAAAAGGGCACCGCGGGGGGAAAAAAAAGAAGAAAAAAAAATCCGGACGCCATCTTGTCTCTCGGTAGGATCGAGAGACAAGAGGAGGCCAAAACAAAGGGGGAAATGACTATAAGGGGGCATAGTAGATCCTCCCTGACCCCCTAGGTTTGATGTGGAGGCTTTAAAAGGGCCCCGCGGGGCCAAAAAAAAAAAGAAAAAAAATCGTTTTTTTTGCGTGGGGTGCACCCGGTACGCGCACCGGAAAGCGGTCTGGGGAGCGTACTATGAGGAAAAAAGAATGATACTTTTCAAATATTGTATGTTTAATGATTGTTCGTTTTGTTGTTTTTTTTGTTTTTGTTTATTGATTGTTCGTTTTGTTGTTTTTTTGTTGTTTTTTTATTTATTTATTTATTTTGGTTGTACTTAATGAATTAGATATAATAATGAATAATGTCTCAAACAATTTTTAATTATTAAATAAAAATTTATTGGTCAGAATTTTCATAGTTCAATAAAACTTCCAGCATTACATCATCTGGAATCTCCTCAAACATGCATGTTTCTATGTCTTGTAAGCATTCATTAAATTGTTCATCCAAAGACTGATCCATAAAATCTTCATGTAAACATTCTTCATTTAAAATCTCCTCAGATGTAATGTCGAAGGAAACATTGATATTTTCGTGCTCCCCTTCCATTTTTTTGCTGTAAATAGCATAAAAAATTACTATATCAGAAGAGTTAGGGCACTGTTGGGTTTAAGTTCAGACAAGTAATTCTAATTTTTTAACAGTGAAGTTAACTTTGAGTAGTGTATGGTAACAGGCAGGAAGTAGAAATATAAAAAAGTGCCTGTGAAGAAGTGTAAGTAAATTCATAATTATAGCAGAGAAGCCTAAGTCAATCTATAAATATAAAAGAGGAGCCTATCTGTATCTATAACTGTAGCAGGGGGACAGTAAATAATTATCAAAAAACGTTTTTACAAATTAACTTAAAGTGCTCCTTACAAATTATCAACTTACTTTACAGAGAGGTTAAAAATGCTATTGAAATGTACTTCAGGAAGTAGTAGTCAAAATGGCTGTGTTTCTCTCTCTTTCTTTATATATATTCAGGTACATAACCATTCAAATGTCAGGTAAAAAAAATAAAAAATGAAAGTAACATTTTAATTGGTTGTCAATTCCAACACTTCAGATGTGTTTTGTGAAGTAATTTACCTCAGGGAATTTAGAGAGGTCTGTAGGTTAAATGGTTAAATGGAATTCCAACGAAATTTGTCAAAATGGTCGGGATTGGTATGTAGTATGAGCTAATCTATATTTGGTGAAAGTGTCTCCAGTGGTTTTTCTGTAAATTACTTTCCCACCTTTTTTATGCGATCGCTTCTCACTGCGCGCCCCGGTACGCGATCCGGCAGTGTTACGGGAGTCCTCCATTTTGTGTTTCGGTAGAATTGAGATACAAGATGGAGGGCAAATAATGTTCAGAATGGGTAGAAGGGGGCATGGTAGACGTATCCTGACCCCCTAGGTTTTCTGAGGGTGGCTGAGGAGGCCCATATGTGCGAAAAAAACAATTTTTTAAAATTTTCGCACGGTTTGCGTCCGGTGCGCGTACCGGGTAGCGATCCGGAAAGCGTAAATTGTGAAAATTTGTGAAAAAAAGTTACATTTAAAATTTGTTTATAGTGATCATAGTTAGGGTAGCTCTGAGAAGAGCTTTTGGTTCTGTGGTACATTTAGGTACTTATAAGTACGTACCAATACATAGTCTTAAATTCAGGATGAAAACTCTGTTCCCCTCATCTGAGAAGTGAACTCCATCTCCTCTGTAGATATCTTGCATGTAGTAACGCAAGTTATTGTTGTAGATGCAGCCCATTCCATGGTCTCTCATGTAAGCTGAAACAGAACTATTTACATGCTTCCTCGATTTCTCAATTTGTGGACAAAATTGGTTGGACCACTTCCATTTCTGTCTTTGGCATATATTTGAATATACCAAGGCAGTTTGAGGAAAAAGTGCCATCAATTGCTCAAAGGTGTCCTTTAAAAGCATTTCCAGACCTACCCCAGTCAAAGTGCCCAAGTCATTTCCTCCACAGTGCATAATTAACAGGTTAGGTTTTGGCAAATGCAAAAAGGTTTTCACCAATGGTATCAATTGGTGACATCTTAATCCTCTGTGGCCAATCCACTTGATTTCCACGTTTTGTAAATTGAGGTTAGGTACATTTCTGTTATCAGCATACTTTTGAGCCCAGTGGATGTAACTATGTCCAACAATCCAGACAGAAAACATGGTGAGAGGAGGTTCTGCTGCAGTCAGATGAAGTGTGGGAATGAAATGGCAGTTCAAACAGTAGGAGTTTGTAATGAAAAAAACTGTGGAGTTTCTGTGCTAATGATTCAGTAGCATTGATTGGTGGATTTTGATTGCTGAAAATAGAAAGTCAGGGTGCATGAATGAGTTGTTTGAAAGATGTAATTTGAATGGTCAAGAAAAAAATCATTTTAAGAAAGATTGCACTGGATACGCAGGTGTACTGAGAGTTCAGAGTTCAATTGAAACATTGTTGTGTGAACTTTCAAACACAAGAGGTCTTTCAGTGGGTGGTTGCTATGGAAAAAAGGCAGAAAGGGCAGAAGGGGGAAGGGTGTTGATTTGAAAAAAGTGAGGGAAGAGTTTTGATTGGGTGACATTAGAGATATGTGTGATGAATTACAGCATTTGTGTGCCATTGTTGGTTGCAATCTCTGGAGTGCATACCCTTTGCTCTTCTGAAGACAAATTGGTGTGTGTCTGAGACTGTTTTCAAACTCAAAAAGTATTTGCTAAGGTGAGAAAAGATTCATTTAATTTAAATAGAGAATAGTATGCTTTAGGGAGAAAATTCAGAAGAAAGTTGTGTATTTAAAATGTTGCTTTGTGTCTAGTGTTTTACAAATAGATTTTGATTCTTTGAGTTACATAGCCATGTTAAAAGTGACGTAAAAATGTTGCAAGGGCCTTAAAAAAACGCTTTCATGTGTCTTAGGGCATTTTAAGTCACTTTCCATGAATATGGTTGAATAATTGTTTTACATGATGGGTTTAAAAACGTTTTTTGAAATCAATTAGGTTTGTTAATATGTACTGCTAGAGTTTCATAGGTTGCTTGGGATATATTAACAAGCAATTGAGGGCCCGATGTAGGTCGGTCGGTAACGGCCGAAAATCGGTATTTTCGGCCGTTACCGACCGGTATTTGAGCTTTGGTATGTAGGGACACATGTGTCACAGAATCGGTTTATTCACCGATTGGTAAATTTACCGATTCTGTAAAATACTGAATCGGTATTTCTACCGATTAGGTAAATTTGGTATGTAGGTGGGACTCTTCTGAGTCCCACAAGCCTTATCGAGTCGGTGTTTTAGCATCAAATTGAATTTGATGTTAAAATACCGATTCAGGTGTGCATGTATATGTGTGCATGCACACCTGTGTCATATGACTTAAGACCATAAGGCTTCAAAGCCCATAGGAATGAATGGAGCATTTCCGGTCGGTATTTACCGAATCGGTAAATACAGATATTTACCGATTCGGTAAATGGAACATCTGGATGTTCCTACATACCCCCCCTTCTTATTTAGCGATTCTTAATTACCGAATCGGTAAAATTCGGTAATTAAAAATCGGTAAATAAGTTCTACCTACATCGGGCCCTCGAGTCCCTTTGATGTTATTTTTCCCATTTTAATTTAAGACATTTCCTCGTGGTGCAAGGTCCTTGTAAATCCGCCCCCATGTGTGCTTGGCAAGTTTAGATTTTGATTGTTTGAGTTACATAGTTATAATAAAAGTGATGGAAAAAAAGGTGCAAGGGCCTAAAAAAAACGCTTTCATGTGTGTTAGGGCATTTAAAGTCAGTTCCCCATGAATGTAGGTATATAATTGTTTTATATGATAGATTTAAAAACGTTTTTTAAAATCAATTAGGTTTCTTGATATGTACTGCTAGAGTTTCATAGGTTGCTTGGGGCATATTTACAAGGTCTTTGAGTCCCTTTGATGTTATTTTTCCCATTTTAATTTTAGACATTTCCTCGTGGTGCAAGGTCGTTGTAAATACGCCCCCATGTGTGCTTGGCTAATTTAAGTACTGATAGGGTGTGCTTCTATATAGGACCTGTGTTGTGTATTCAAATTTAGACCAGAAAATCACATTTTTGAGAAGGTCATATTGGTGTCTGCTTCTTCAAATAAATATTGAACTGAGAAGTATTAAACTGAGGCTAAATTTCATGTGCAACCCTGAGTAGGTCTCACCTCAAACAAACCTGTAGATAGTACACACCTTATTGTTATCTTGAATCAATCATTTAAAGTGTTAGGTGCAGATTTATGATAGCCGTGCGCCTCTTTTGTGCTGCTGTTCTGTCACTTTTATAATGCAACAGTGATTTACAAGATGTACCATGTTGCAAGATAGGCCTCACTTCATTGGTAGGCCTGCACATGTATTATCTCCTCTATATTCTTCAACAAGCCTAAATTTCATCAGCAACCCTGAGTATGCCTCAGCTCAAACTTTTGTGACGCAGCGGCGGAGCAAAAGATGCGCTATGTTGTGACATATTTATAACTTGAAGCATCAAGGAAGATGTGTCATGCTGTAAAGTCCTGCCCCACATGAAACGTGCGTTAGGTTTCATGTGGGCGTTTTGTTGCAGGGTGGGCAGTCATTTGCATGAAAGCCCTCTAAAACTAACACAGTAAAATTAAGAAGATTTCACTGAGTCAACTTTATGGCATTGCTGAATCAAATCTTTACGCCTGTTTGAAACAGGCATAAGGAGAGATGCACCATGCAATGTGTGGCTTGCCCCTGTGAATTGCAGTAGATATGTCGCGTTTATGACGTGATTCCTGCAATGCGCCGTTTTTGAGGAACAGATGTGTGATGCATCTGTGCTGTTTTTGCTGAATGGTGCTCTGCATTGTAAATGCGGTACATGATGGGTGACAGAGCAGTGGCGCACGTTAACTGGTGCATCCCTGGGGATGTGCCATTTAACATAAATCTGCTCCTTTAAATTTAAGTATTAGCAGGGGACACAGTGTTTGTGAGGTTATCTAAGGTTAAGAAGAGATGAGTCTTGTTCACTGAAAACTTGGACATAGGCCTCATCTCCTCAGCATCACTGGACATGGTTAAATAATATCTGCAAAATGTTACTCTTGGTAAACAATATTACTATTATAGTGTCTGATATTTGTCTCTTACTCTGCAACATCTCATTGTTGTTCTCTTTCTTTAAAGATAACGACAACATCAAGCATGAGTGATAATGAGGAATCTGTTGATCTCGATCTTATCATTGAACTTGTCATTGAAACGTCAGTGGAAGTAGATCCCTTGGATGATTTATATCCTGTGGATGATGAAGTAGTTGATGAGGATGCTGATTTGTTAGAATTGTATGACATAGGGTGGGCATCTGACCTGCTCGAGCCGATTAACCTATAAAGACTTTTAAAAATAAATTTAAGTTACTCGAAATGAAAAGTAACCATGTAAACCGTTTTATTAAAAATTAAATACAACTTCAAAAACAAATTGTGTGAAGTGTCTTTAATGAAATAGTAAAATATACTAATAAAATTAGTTCAGATTCACATATAAAAGATCACAGGTCAAATGTAGAAGCATTCCATTTCTTTGCAACTACTTGTGAGTTTTAATTTTCATAATGCACTAAGAATTATTGTATGTAGAATTTATAACTAGTATGTAAATTTTTTGACGACTGTTATTGATTTACTGTTTGGTAATAGTGGTTAATAAATTTTTTAATTATATTTTACTACAGATTCAACTGAAGATTATTTCGAAATTAGACAATGCCGTCTAAGGATAGAATCCGAAAGGTTACAAAACGTCAAAGACAGCAGATTAATAAATGTTTACAAAAGTCCTCTACAATACAATCTCGTCAAGTCACCAAGAAAGCTCCTGGTAAGAGAACAAAATCATTCCTTAGAAACATTTGTAGAAACAGAAGTATACCTACAGAACAAGTTTTAGTCCAGAAGAAGAGAGCCAATTTAAATGGAAAGGAAAGGCCAAACAAAAATGTTACTGGTAGAGCAGGAGATAACTCTGTGCATGGTAGTAGAAGGAAAAATCAGTTTAGGGACATTCGTAGACGAATGTTCCGCAACAGGATAATTGGTAATTTGTTAAAAAATATTAAGAAAGGTCAACAGAAAGTGTTTTTTTATAAGAGAAAACAAAAAGTTGAGAAAATTATTGATCAGGCTTTTGAAATTAAGCGAAAGTTATTTATTTTGATAATCAATAGAATTAGGAAACTAAACAAGGTAATTTATGATTTAAAAACAAATAGTAGATGGAAGAGAACAGTTAATCGTAGTAATTTTTGTGAAGTTTTTTCAGGAGAATGGATGCATAGTTCAAGTTCTGAGGCATTTTTTAATGAGGAGAGTTACTTTCAGGATAATGATTTGGTGCAGGCAGTTGACACCAGTGGTCGAGCTTATGAGGTGAAAGATGGTAGTCCGGTTGAAAAAGAAAAACTTGTGACAACAGAGGCAGAAGAGGTGTTAGGTAATGAGGTTTTAGGAAGACGTCCTAAGGGACCAGTGTATACCTGGAAGTGTAGTAGTATTTGCAGTGTGCAACAGGATTCCATCAATTTGCTTTGTGATTTTGTACGGACATTTAATAAGAAAAGTTTGAAACAGAAAATGAAGATGTTGCAAGAATTAGATCCTTGCAGAGTGAGGGAAGTGACAGGTTTGCATGGTCATTCACTGGCTTGTCTTTCCAGGAGAGTATGCCAGAGTGTTTTTCATCATTTCAGGATGCTAGCAGTGCATCATAATAAAGTGAGGAAATTAGTTAGAATGTTGTATTATGCTAAGAGTCCAGCAATTATGCTTAAACAATTATGCACTGCTCTTTTGCATGGTTCTGAAGTAGATGTGAAGAATATTTGTGAAGAAATTGAGTTTTGTTACTTTACAAGTAAAGAGGAGAATGTTGAAATTGACCCAGAAGAAGAGGGTAATGCCGAAGATAGTGTACAGGTTTCCAGTACAGATAATTTTCAGAAGGAAATTGCCACGTTTCAGGTGAAATCAAGTGAGAGGCCTAATTTCACTTGTGTGTGTTGTCGACGGCCTTATTATAAGAATCAGACTAAGTTAGTGGATTTATATGCGAAAAGTGAAAGGGAAAATAATAGTGAATGGAAGGATTTTGCAACATACTTGATGGTAGAAAATTCTTTTGATTTGGGATTGGATCAACGTGTGTGTACTTATTGTTGTAACAAATTAAATCAAAACCGGATGCCTGCCAGAGCGGTTCATAATAATCTGGAATTGGTTGAGATTCCTTCTGAATTGAAGGATTTAAATACTTATGAATCTATTTTGATTCAAAGTATCCATCCCTTTCAGGCTATTGTAAGAATGGAGCCAAAGACAGGGAAATTGCCTCCATCAGATTTACAGAGAGGATTAAAGGGGAGAATTGTTTATTTGCCTCTAGATTTGAAGAAAAACATTAATACAATTGGAGTAGAGAAAGTGGAAGAGGAACCTCTGGTTATCTTAGTTAATGGGGTTCCGACAAAGAGTAAGAAAATATGGCAAGATTTAGTAGATGTTAGGAAAGTCAAAAAGGCAACATTGTATTTGAAGAAAATCAATAAGTACTACAAGAATGTATATGTTGCAGAAGAGGAAGTAAGTGAAGAAGAGGATAGCGATTTGTGTGCTGGTCAAATTGAGAAAGTAGAACCCTCTAAAAATGAAGAAATATATGAACATTATAGTGTTCATCCTTTGCATTCCAAGGAACTCATGGGGAATGCTATTGAGTTGTTTCAAATGAAACAAGCCAAAGGGAGTCCCGTTAGTGTTTGGGAGGAAAGTTTGGAAGCTCGGTGTTTCCCACAGCTATTTCCAACAGGTCAAGGAGGAAGATATGATGAGCGACCTGATCAAATTCCTGCTTCTGAATACCGCACTTTACGATTGTATGCAGAAGATCCTAGGTTTCGTCAATGCATTCCCTATTTGTTTCATCTCCTGTTTGAAAGCGATCTGTCTGGACTGTCATATGCAGTGAACCATATCTTGAAAAGTGGTGTACACATGCAAAACATCTCGGCAAGCGACTTTATGGATAAAGTCAATGTGCAAGACAGTATTTTGGATTCTCACCTGATTAATCTCATGGCGTGTCAGCGTGGTACTAATGAGTACTGGTACCGTCATCATGGTGATTTAAAATGTATGCTGAGGTGTAGTGTAGTTCCTATCATCCCAATAGGCTCTGCGCATTGGAATAATACCTACAGCAGTAAAGGCCTAGACCAGACGTTAACTAGGTCTACTACTGTCGATACTAGACTTAAAGTTTTGGGTTTGCCAGCTTAGCTCAGAGTTCACTAGAAACTTTCTCGAATGTTCAAGGAGGACTTAACTTCCCTGATTAGACAAGAAGGGATTTAGTTTCTGACAACCATAGAACATGACAACTTTGCTCTCCCCTAATCAAGAGTATATCTCGAGAGTCGTGTGAACAAAAGGCAATTTATTTTACTCAGTCAGTACGTGCATTCTTAGTCTCATCAGATTGTAGAGAAAAGGAAGAGACGGGCGTGTTCAATAAAAAGGTGTTATTTATTGATCAGTCTCTTTTCTCATACAAGAGAAATGGATCGATATTATTGCAATACTTATAGTTAAGTAAAGTGCATACATTAAAAGCAATAGTATAAAATAATACTGTAAAAACATTGATATGGTTTCTAAGCCATAAGATGTTTAAAATGAATAAAATATATTACATACACATATACATTTGACTAAACGTACTCAACTGGTGTTTCTAAATACGCCTACCCCGTGTACCTGACCTAAGTCTAATACGTGGGCGGGAATAGAAAGTTACAGTTTAAGTTAAGTTTGTTTTTGCCAAGTGAATAACTAAAGAATTCTCTGTGAGGGGTTATTCAGTTCTGTACCTGGAATCTAGGTTGAATGAGGGATGGTATCTCTCGTCTCTGGTCTCGATATTCCAGGCTGCCTGCGAGGGCTACCTAGAAACGCCGGTGCTGGATTTCTCGGCAGGAGAAAGCAGCTTCTCTCAGCGCGTCAGGAAGGCGGGGCTGCGCCAGCGGGGTCTGCTCTGCTCTTCGCTTCGGCAAGTATGGCTGCTCCGTCTCGTCACCACGCGTGTGTTTGCATAGGGCAATATCGGTAATATTTATACCTTTAAGGTGCCGAGATTGACGTAAGGATGGACATAGATACGTCAATAAGGATGTCATACGACTTGCTCGTTAGCACATTCTTTTACTGAAGTTCTCGGTGAAATCAAAACAATGGCCGCAGGGTTTTGCCCAGGTTGTCATAGGTTTGATTTGTTATGAGAACTCCGTATGCCTTATCAGGGGCTGGAGGAATATCGCTTGTCTAATTAGATCGCAAGCGTTATGACCTAATCAGATAACACGTTCCTGTGCCGTAGTGTGACTGCGTCAGATAACGGTATCTGCATCATGGGGGTTTTCTGCCTCATGGGCTGACTGTTAGTTAACTTGTTGGTTTGTTTAACCAGAATAGGGTCAGGAATAGGGGGATCGATTCAGAACCTATAGGAATACATCACACCCACTCCACGCTAACTATGGTCATATTTACTAATCTATGCATAGTATAACATAGTACAACATACTATAGAGTATAGTGTATACCTTACCACCCCAAAATACATAAATGCATTTTGAAATTTTCAAATATACGGAAACATTGCAGTCATATGTATTGTATGCACTCAAGCTGTAGAATAATGCCAAAGTAATCGCATTTGTATACATTATTGCTATTTTGTATATGAGAATTACACATGAAATGGCTCTTAATACAGAAGAAAAGTTCGAGACCATTTCATCACAGAATATAATAACAATGAACATACCAGCGGGCAGCTAATGTCTATAAGCTATCTAAAATTTAGAAACCTTAGTTCTCTAAGAATAGTTCTTACTTTAAGCAGAAGATAGTGTCCCGAAAAATATGCAAAAATATTCTGGGGCTGCTGAAAAATTGCTGTCCGTGAACTGGAGGGAATATTGTTCATGTGACTTTATTTTTAAAGTTGAAGGCCGAATTCAGGGAACGCCGTGTGCGAGCTTGTTCAAAAGTCTCTATTTCTGTTCTGGCGAGAACATCATATCATTTAGGCTTTCGAAAAAACTGTCAACAGCTTCCTGGGAAAGTTCCACTAACTCGGATATAGGTGTAATCATGCATTCGTGCGCATGATTGTCTCCATTGACATTCTGATTCGCATTGCTGACAGAAGGTCGTACCTGATCGATGCTGCTTTCATCTTGAACTTCACTACCCATCAATCGTAGTGGTGAAGCTTCCACGAATGCCGTCATCAGGATTGGTAGCCTTTGAGGGCAGCACAAAGCATGAACCTTGATCGGGCTCAACAATGTTTCTGCATCCATTGGCGCATCCGATTGTAGCGTCAGACAGGTGTCTAACACGCATTCTTCTCCGCATAGCAGACACCTTAATACAGGTAAAACACATCTTTGCCACATTGGTCGAAATGATAGAAACCAAGTCATGTTCAGGTCTCTAAGCCGGGAGAGTCCCAGGATTTTTGATATCCGGTCCCGGTATCCAATGGCTAGGATTGTTTCTTCCCTTGTCGCAAGAGTTTTGTCTGTGACATGGGTTGCCATAACGAAAAATAAGGACTAAGAATAGGATTCCTGCAATTAGTCCCAAGATCAGGGGAAGTCCGCCAAAAATCGAATGGACGAAATCTGGAAAAATACCCAGTATGGCTTTGAATGGTGTTAATGCCATCGAAAATACTGTCTTAAATACCTTTGAGACCCCATTGGTATCAGAAATATTTAAGATTTCGTTCAGAATTTCCGCGAAATGTATGGGGGAATTAGTTGATAACAATGAATGTATCTCTGCAGTCGTCCTTGCGACTTGTAGATCATACGTTTCTTTTGATGACGTGAGCCTTGTAGGCTTCTGAAGAAGCACTGTTTTCATTCTGCTTAAAGTATCTATTCGAATAGAAGTAATTTTCAAATTGGGCCATGCCCTTGCCTCCCTGTCTGGAAAGGAGCTGGGGAACAATGAGCGTCCACAGCACTTGACCTTCGCAGTCGTAGTTACTAGATAAGGAGTCCCGGGCATAAGACTACAACATCTGCGGTCTACAATTAGAATGTAACTCCCATTATAGAGTCTTTGAAAGAATGGTTCTATTTCTGTTGCAGGTGTGCCTTGCTGGTGACATGAAAGGTTGTATGAATTCCCTTCACAGGCTCCATGCAAACTAATTCCGTTACACAGAAGTGTGCCACTTAGTGACATCGCACAATTGTTGCCACTAAGAAACACTTTCTGTCCTTTATTACTGACACATGCATGTGAATAGGGCAGGTTCCATGTTGTTTTAAGGTACCCCTTTCCCAATTTCTCGTACATGCCAGCCTGTATATATTTTTGGCAGTATTGAAACCTGAAGGTTGAGATTGGAATATTTATTATCCCATGTATTATCCATTCACTGACAGGTCGTTCTGACATTGTCACTGGTAATCTTTCGAGTTTTTCAATGCTCAGGATTGTATAATCAGCACCCTTTTGTGCCATACTGATTTGTCTATCAGTAAGGTTAAAGATTTGGAATAGTGACGTTGTGTTGATTAAACGCCAAGGCACATAGCCTGAACGTAGATTTTGTAACGTCCAGCCAAGCTGTACAATAGAGCGCAATTGTGACTGACCGTGTTGTAATAACAGTAAGTCTTGCGACAATATGTCGATTGCTGAAGACACAATGCTGTCCAAAGAAAAAATTCTGGAGGACAGAGTCATTAACCCATTGTCCACTACAGAAAGTGATTTTTCCAAATTAATACGGTCAATTTCCCGTATTCTCTCTGCTGTTTCAATTTGAGTAACCTTCCAGGCCTCATTGTATGCTGCATATACAGAGGCTGCTATGAAACGTTTTTGACGCTGTTTGCGCGGTCCCATAATGAAATCACGCAAGTCAGCACCATCAGTAAGTAAAGTTAGGTGTTGTTTAATTTCTGCCAGTGTGGAAGTTTGTAGCCACTGAAGGCATAATTTGCCCACACTGTAGGTGGTTATTATCCCTGGGTGATGTCTTTGGGGATATCTAGGGTCTGGCCTGGTCATTTTGAACCCCTGTGTTTTGTTCAGGAATCTGTCTTGACAGTTATTAGTATCTGTGGGCCAGATCAACCATTGTTTCCAATCAGGATGTGTTCTGTTTTGGTTTAATACATAATTTACGTCTATCTCTTCACCTGTAGAGCTATTGCTGCGCATTGTTGGCTTTGGAATAGACGGTTTATTTAAGTCTTTGATTTTGGCTAGGCCAAGACAGGTAGTTTGTTGAACAGTGTCATTTAAAAATATCATTTGTTCTGGGATCATGCAGGCTCTAAACAAAGATTATATACCCTGCACTTGCCATTCTTTTGTACCCCAAACACTTTTCAATTCAACATTTTTGTCCCAGTAATCAAAACCAAAAGTATTCATTTGTTCAAAAAATGAGTCTGAATATATCAATTTTGTGTTGGTTATCATGGTCTTTGTCCCTGTCTTGTTTGACAATCTAAAATAGAATGCTTCAGCATTACTTGTGTTAAAACCTGAAAAGTATGAATATTTGTCATAGAAGGTCCTTGAGCTTCCTTTTGGAGGGGTTGCACAATGTTCCCATTGATTATAATTTAAAACATTTCTAGGTTGTGCAGATCTATGTAAAAAATGGTTACCATAGTGGTTATAACAGTACATACTATCATAATTTGTAGAACCCTGCAAATAATCATGTTTGGTAAATTTAGCAGACATTACTAAGTCAGACATCATATTATTAATGCTTTCGAAGTCCCAATCATCAGCAAATGAGCTTGGTTTTACAAAGTCACTCAAGGAGATCTTAATTTGGTGTGGATATTTCAGGATTTCGACCGGACCATAAATTTCATAGTCAGTGTTGTCCCAGGCTACCCCACCCGGTATCGGATTGGCTGTGAAGTTGACTGAAGAAAGTTCTCTTTTCTCGATGTGTGAAGATGTGTGTGGTTTGAGGATCAAGTTGATTTTCTGACTTGCTGTGTCCATTTTTGCATATTTTCCCTCAATGAAGCGTCCCAAAGTTAGTATCATGATGAGCCAAAGTATGAGGATAAATGCACCAAAACCCACCCAAAATTCAATCCATGGGGAAATCAGATATGTTTCTTTCAGTTGTTTCAAAAGTTCTTTAGCTTTATCTTTAAAGGTTTTTGATGATGGCTGTGTCTTTGATTCACTGAAGCCTTCAGAGGAATCATCGAAGTTTATGAAGTAGCCGGATGCTGTTCTGTCAATTGTTCCAATTGCTTCAGGATTACTGTTTCTTGCATTTTCACTTGGTACTTCATTATAGATTGGTGTGTCTCTGCTAAATGTTTTTATTTGGGTTTTCAGAGGTCTGAGTTCTATTGCATTGTTGCATAGTCCTTGTTGTTCTTCTGTAGGCGTTTCGAATGTGATGAGCCTCTTCGTTAGGACCTCTGTACTGGTAGCAAACCTTGGTGTTCTGCTACTTATTGGGAGTCCACTTGGCCTACTGTTTGTTATCGGCCACATGTTGTGGTTTTACCAGGTCGATGGATACAACTCGGTTCTCCTTTTTTCCAGCAAGTGGCGGTAGTACAACTGATCTTGTCCCATTGACAGACAAGACAGGAACTGCTTTTCTGTAAGAAGGCCCAAATTCCTTCTTTACCGCGATCTTTTCTCTGACTAGATCCCCGACTTTTGGAATCCAGACAGGTCTTGCTGGGACAGGTGGTGGTTCTTCAGTGGTTGTTGGCTGTTGTTTCAACTTTATGTTGCTCAGGTCTTTTCTTGTTTTGTTTAAGTCCTGCAAAATAGCCAAACGGTCTTTGATATCAAAGCTTTTTTCTTTCACCACTGAAGTCTGACTATCAATGTCAGAGATCAACATCCTAGTTCCAAATAATAATTCGTACGCACTGAATCCCTTCAGAGAATTTCTTGGCAAGTTATTTAGACTACGTTGGACACTTATTAGATGTTTGACCCACCCAGCTCCCGAACCTAATATCCTTTCCGCTATAGATTGCTTTATGCCTTGGTTTTTTCTTTACACCATCCCGTACCCTCAGGAAGGAAGTGAGAAGATTCCCGCTGGGCTATGCTCATTTGGTCATGTTTCCCCTCAGGCTGTTGGGCTAGAGTGAAGACAATGGTCAAACGTAGCATGCTCTTAGCGTATATGCCATTTAGACTCGCAAATCTTTGTATAACAGTCCAGACGTCAGCCGAGTGCTGGTGATCTACATTATAAGTGGAACTAGCCTGTATATGTTAATCGCAACCCTTCCTTTTTACTCCTGATTTTTCCTGGAGTAAACCGACGAGGTATTAAACTGTTTTTCTCCCCACTGCGATCTCTGTTGCAGTTTGGGCAGTTTTTTACAAACATGGTGTGACGCAGGCTCATGCCTGGCCACCAGTACCGTGATTGTAATTCTTCCAGAGAATCTTCTAGTTTGAGGTGTCTGAGACCCTCGCCCATATGTGCGTCTGCGATTAACAAGTTTCTCCTGTCCATTTTTGGAATCACCCTATCCCCCACTCCAGGGATTCGAGCAAAAGGGACGGAGTTTGCATCGATTATGTATGTATAATTGAGTGGATAGTTGATCGGTAACGCTGAGCAGTCGCCTTTTGATGACGTTTTCACTGCCAGCACTGTTTCACCGTCAATGTATTTTAATGTACGCTTTTTTCGAACTACGGGAGCCGATTTAGTGGCTGCCGCTGTGGCTGTTTCAGCCAATGAATTCCCTGCAACGTGAACGCCATCACGCTGATGACTCAGTGAGTGTGTCACGTGAGTCTTTGGTAGTTCTTTTTGTAAAAGAGCTATTTGTTCCCAGAGCAGTTTCTGCTTTATTGGTGCATCTGTGTCATCTTTGTAACCGTTTCGAATCCATGTCTGCAAATCCTTGTTATATGATTTGACGCAGTAATATGAATCTGACACTATAAGTGTCGGGAATTCGCGATCCGCATTATCTAGCGCCATTTTCAAAGCTAATATTTCAGTTTGTTGTTCTGAATTAGTTTCTACTGAGTGTGTTTTTGTTAATAGAGGTCTTAGTTTACCTCCGCGCCACACTTCTTTTGTAATCCCACATGTGGGGTTGTATGCCTGTTCGCCCCAAACGGGGGGTTGAGCATGCCCGTCTGTATAAATTACACAGGCGTAATGTCGTAAAGGCAGAATATCGATTGGTAGAGGATATGTTTTTTCATATTCTAGATTTTTTAATTCTTCTAGTTCTGGATCAAAGTAATAGTATACTTTGTCCGTTGTGATTGAATTCACCCATTGTATCCATTCTGGATTCAATGTTGTTGTTGGTAAATTACACAGTGTTGTTAGTGCCTCAAAGGCTGATTCAGCTGTTCTGACTGTGATATGTCTACCCTCAGCTTGATCTTTTTCTCTAGCTATTGCGGTTTAAACTGCATGAACAATTTTTTCTTTGTTGCTGAAATTCTGTTCAGCTTCTGTGTACAAGTGTGATTTGAATGCAATTGGTACCTTTTCTCCCTCATTAGAGGTCAGGTATGTGAATCCGCATCTCCCTGGGATGACTCGAATCACAAGATTGCGTGTGTTATCACGTGTTTCTAATTTTGTTTTAATTAGCATGTCTGTTTGTAGGGATCTCAAAATTTCTGTGTGTATTTGAGTCCAATTGGATCTTTTAAAATCTGGTTTTATCAGATCATATAGGGGTTTGACCCTTTCTGCGTAATTTGCAATGTATGTTCTTCCGAAATTTAGGAAGCCTAGAATCGACTGTAGGTTTTTTAGTGTTCTAGGTGCTTGGATTACGGCACATTTCTCTAGGAAATTGTCAGCCAGGCTTTTGCCTTCACTTGATAATTCATATCCTAAGAACAGGACTGTCAAATGGGCAATTCTGGATTTTTTAAAGTTGAATTTGTAACCCTCTGCTGCGAACCCAAGTATTATGGTGTTCACTCTTTTCAAGTGAGTCTCCAAGTCATCATCTGTTGAGTATATGTCATCGACATAAGATAATGCTTCATCATCATATAGTTGTAGTAATTCTGTTACTCTCGCTGAGAATACTCCCGGGCTGTTCTTGTACCCCTGGGCTAACCGACAGAATTGTTTTTGAGTGCCATTTATTGAGAATGCAGTTAAATATCTGCTCTCTGGTGCTATGTTTTGACAAAAGAATCCATTAGAGATGTCTAATGTTGTTTTGTATTTTTTGCGCACTATGTTATTCATTAGTGCAGCACTATGTGAGTTTTGCACTGCAAAAGTTTTGCAACATGTGTTAAGGTGTCGGTAATCCAAAACTAGACGATATGAATTGTCTGGTTTGGAGACCGGAAACAAAGGGTTGTTCATTTGTGAGGTGCAAGTTTCAATCACCCCCTGGTATTCTAGCTGATCTAGTATTTCATTTACCTGTTTTTTAGCTTCTTGCTTAATTGGGTACTGCCTTTGTGCAGTAGGTTGTGATTTTAACTGGATTTTGTGAGGAGGAGAGTCCTCATCCCATCCCACGTGATTTTTATATAAAGCAGGAGCTAGAGCTACTGCCCACTTTCTGGCAAGTGTGTATTTTTTATGAATTGAGATATGATTTGAGAAGGCAGGCATAATTACTTCTTCGCCATGAGGGCACTCCCTGACAAACTCTGGTGGCCAGTCTTTTTCAGCTAGAAGGATATCATAGCCCTTGGAGAGATTATCCCAAAATAGTCCCCTTATTTTCCTAGTCTTATCTCCCTCTATACGCAATGTTATTTCGTATATTTTGTGAGGTTTGCTAACTCTGGTGTCCGCAGTTTCCACTTGAAGATATTCATTCGTGTCCACTGTCTCCAGATGATTCATAAGGACTTTGCGAGCTATGCTCACTTCTGCTGCGCTGTCTAGCATTGTCTGAGCCCATTCCCCGTTTTTCAGTTGTGTCCTCAGAATTCTCGGCATTGTTAACTATTTTAATGCTGGCTACCTTCTTCTTTGGAAATTGTAATTTCTTTTTTAGCTGAGCAGGTTCCTTGTCTTTGGACTTGGTGTGCTCTTCTCTTTGTTCTGATCGTCCTCTTCTTTCCGATTTCTGCGAGGAAGTCTGAAAAGATTGAGAGGGACGTGTATCAATGTCTTGATATCTATCAGGCTTTTTAATATTATCCCTATTTCTAAGGTTATATCTTTTCCCAGAGGGGTCACTCTGAGGTGACCTGTGTCTTTGGTTCGGAGATTTTTCTCTTCGCCTAGTAGACCTTCCTCGGGACTGGAATTTCTTTTCTTTAGGATTGGATTGTTTGTTTCCATCCCAGTTCTTTTTTGGTGATGTAGAATTATTATTAAAAAATATTTTTTCAGGACTTTCAATTAGTTGCGGTTTTACTGGTATTCCACCTAAACTATCTCTACCTAGTTCCTCATAGGATTTTTCTATGATTCTGGCAATTTCAGCTGGTTGGTCTGCTATATCTGTCTCTTTTAACCTCTGGCGGATCGCCACGTTTGCTGCTTCTCCTTTTATGTTGGCTAATAGTATAGCCGAGACCTGCTTGAAGTCTTTTAGTAATTTCATACCAAGAGTTAAAGCGGGTTCAGGACCATATTCATCTTGAATTTGTTTTAGCACATCTGGTATTACTGAAATGGATGGAACACCGTGCGTTTTTGTGTAGATGGAAGCAAAGACTGTACCCCAAGTGTCACAGTCCTCAATGTGTGGTGCGATTCCCATTGGAAGACAGATAGTCAGAATCCTGTGCTTTTCTAGCGGGGTGGTGTCTGGAAACACCGCCTCTATTTGGGTGATTTTCTGCGCTAGCCAGAATGGTATTTGTTCCCGTTTAGCCGGTACTTTACCTAGGCAGGACTGGATGTTCTGTGGTGTAATTTTATTTGTGTTCCCCTGGTGAGGGGTCAGCTGTGTTAAAAGGTTTGGTGCAGACATCCCATCGATGTCTGGATGTGGTGTGTATCCGGCTAGGACCGGCCACGTTGCTCCTGGTCTACCTAAAGGACCGAGCCTGGTGATGTGATTATTGTGTTTTAGGGCGCCATCAAATAAGAGCAAATGCTCTTGAAATTTGAGTGGTACTTCCACCTCCTCAAAAGGAGTGTACGTTTCAGGAGGTTCCTCTATTTTGTAATAGTGGAAGTACTTTGTTACAGGATTTGCTGCTGGAAAATTTATCCATGAATAGTATACCTCTGTCTGCCGATATTCGTGTGCCTCAATTACGAATATGACTGTACCACCTCTAGGTGTCAGTCCATTTTCTATAAGTTTTATGGTTATAGATTTCCTTTTAATGACCGGGATGAGTATTATATCCTCGTCTGCTGCATGCATGGTAGCATCAGCTGCTGCGAGTTCAGTTGCTAATCTAACTGCCTCTCTTTCATCCTCATTGTCTGACATTTTACTGTCCAAAAGGTTTTTTCTTTTGTTTGCAGATCAGGTTTCTTATGGAAACAAAGATTAGATGCACAATATTTTGGAACCGTGTATCCTTCAACGTTGACTTGTACCAAGAACCATACATAGGAGTTCCCTCCTGCGAGGTCTGGCGGATACAACCTTTCACCCACTCCAGACGTCTGTGGAGTATTTGGGAAAAGGGGTCTGAATGAGAAAGCACGACTGAGTTACTCTAAATGTCTTACGTTAGTTTTATCGCCCTTTCCAAACGCGTTGGGCGCCATGTAGTGTAGTTCCTATCATCCCAATAGGCTCTGCGCATTGGAATAATACCTACAGCAGTAAAGGCCTAGACCAGACGTTAACTAGGTCTACTACTGTCGATACTAGACTTAAAGTTTTGGGTTTGCCAGCTTAGCTCAGAGTTCACTAGAAACTTTCTCAAATGTTCAAGGAGGACTTAACTTCCCTGATTAGACAAGAAGGGATTTAGTTTCTGACAACCATAGAACATGACAACTTTGCTCTCCCCTAATCAAGAGTATATCTCGAGAGTCGTGTGAACAAAAGGCAATTTATTTTACTCAGTCAGTACGTGCATTCTTAGTCTCATCAGATTGTAGAGAAAAGGAAGAGACGGGCGTGTTCAATAAAAAGGTGTTATTTATTGATCAGTCTCTTTTCTCATACAAGAGAAATGGATCGATATTATTGCAATACTTATAGTTAAGTAAAGTGCATACATTAAAAGCAATAGTATAAAATAATACTGTAAAAACATTGATATGGTTTCTAAGCCATAAGATGTTTAAAATGAATAAAATATATTACATACACATATACATTTGACTAAACGTACTCAACTGGTGTTTCTAAATACGCCTACCCCGTGTACCTGACCTAAGTCTAATACGTGGGCGGGAATAGAAAGTTACAGTTTAAGTTAAGTTTGTTTTTGCCAAGTGAATAACTAAAGAATTCTCTGTGAGGGGTTATTCAGTTCTGTACCTGGAATCTAGGTTGAATGAGGGATGGTATCTCTCGTCTCTGGTCTCGATATTCCAGGCTGCCTGCGAGGGCTACCTAGAAACGCCGGTGCTGGATTTCTCGGCAGGAGAAAGCAGCTTCTCTCAGCGCGTCAGGAAGGCGGGGCTGCGCCAGAGGGGTCTGCTCTGCTCTTCGCTTCGGCAAGTATGGCTGCTCCGTCTCGTCACCACGCGTGTGTTTGCATAGGGCAATATCGGTAATATTTATACCTTTAAGGTGCCGAGATTGACGTAAGGATGGACATAGATACATCAATAAGGATGTCATACGACTTGCTCGTTAGCACATTCTTTTACTGAAGTTCTCGGTGAAATCAAAACAATGGCCGCAGGGTTTTGCCCAGGTTGTCATAGGTTTGATTTGTTATGAGAACTCCGTATGCCTTATCAGGGGCTGGAGGAATATCGCTTGTCTAATTAGATCGCAAGCGTTATGACCTAATCAGATAACACGTTCCTGTGCCGTAGTGTGACTGCGTCAGATAACGGTATCTGCATCATGGGGGTTTTCTGCCTCATGGGCTGACTGTTAGTTAACTTGTTGGTTTGTTTAACCAGAATAGGGTCAGGAATAGGGGGATCGATTCAGAACCTATAGGAATACATCACAGAGGAACTTAGGAACTCCCACATGGTTCCTCACTCTCAGCTGTGCCGAGTATGGCTGGGAAGACTTACTTGAATTTCTACGAGTGCAAATGGAAACATTGAAAATATCGAACTCAAGACACCCGGAGAACTGTGCTCTTTGGATCCAGTGAATGTATGCAGGTACTTCAATCATAGATTTGAAGCTATGATGTCTTTCATCATGAACAAGAAAAATCCACCTCTTGGAGAGGTGTTGGATTTCTTCTGGAGAAAGGAGTACCAAGCAAGAGGTGCTCCTCATATACATATGCTGCTGTGGATCAAAGATGCACCCAAATTTGGAACATATCCAGATGACTTAGTGATGATTTTCATAGAACAGTATTCTACATGTGCTGTTCCAAAGGCAAAGGAAGACAAAAACTTAAGAGAACAAGTTTTACGCTTCCAAAGCCATCGTTGCGGAAAATACTGTCGTCGTAAATTCAGAAACAAGGACAAGTTCTACACAAAATGTCGTTTCGCCTTTCCACGACCGGTGATTTCTAAAGGAAGAGTGAACAGTTTGATGTCTTCGCTGCGACATAATGTGATGAAGAAATCACCCAAAAATACATACAATTTGAAAAGGAGCGAAGAGTCCAAGTACATCAACGACTACAACCCAGTGATTTTGTCCATGTGGAATGCTAACATGGATATACAGTTTGTGGCTGATCACTGTATGGCTGTGGCTCGGTATGTGACATCTTACATCACCAAAAAAGAAAAGACAGAATTGAAGGATATGTGGGAGGACATTTCCCATGAAAAGAGCCTCAGTAAGAAGTTGTACAGTTTCAGTTTGAAGATGTTGTCGCATCGAGAAATCGGAGCTTATGAATGTTCTGACCGGTTGTCTTCAGCAAGTCTCTATGCCAAATCAAGGAGTATCGTTTGGGCGAGTCTTGGTCTTGCTGCAACGCGTAATCGAGTTCTGAAACTTGTACGGGAAATTGAGTATTTGGCGGAAAAGGAGCCAAACAGTACAGATATTTTGAAGACCAACATGTTGGATACATATTATCCAAATAGAAGCAGTCACCTCGAGAATGTTTGTCTGTATGAGGTTCTGCAAAATTATATATTCAAGAGGAACATCAAAGAAGATATTGATAAAGGAGTGTATGCTGTAATTGGAAGTGAGGGATGTCTGATCAAGCAAAGAAAATGTCAATTAGTAAATCATCGAAAATTGAGTGGTGAATCTCCTGAAAGAAAAGAGTTTTTCTATTTAGCTCTTTTGCAACTTTTCAAGCCTTGGCGTGCAGAAGAGGAACTGCTTGGAGATTTCCTCTCTTACGAAGACTCTTTCAATGCCGCCAAAGAGACCATAGAATGTCCTGTTTTTCACAAATATCTAGAAATGTTGAATGCGGAAATCGAGCAGGAAGCAACGATTGCAGCCGAGATTGCTAGAGACAGTTCTCAGGACAGTCAGAGTTCTGTTTCATTGAGTCAGGATCCACTAGGAGGACCAGTTATCGAAAATGAAGCTGCCACTGCCATGATTGAAGTGGAAAGAGCCAAGGCACATGCTCAGGAGGATGCGGTTAACTTAGAAGACTTGGAAAGACAACTGAACGTTGAGCAGAAGAAAATATATGACGAAGTTACCAACCAAATTGATCATGGATTAAGTCATGAGAAGAAAGAGTGCTCATGTACGTCGTTGAAGCCTGTCCGACTGTACGTGAGTGGAGAAGCGGGAACTGGAAAAAGTTTCCTCATTAAAGCAATTTCATGTTATTTGCAGAAAAGGACTGAGTCATCGCTGTCTTGTGTTGTCACCGCTCCAACTGGACTGGCAGCACATAACATTAAAGGTATTACTTTGCATCGTCTACTGATGCTGCCAGTGGAGCATGATAACAAATTACAATACCACAAGCTATCTGGAGATGCTTGTTGTGAAGTTTCAAGAGTCTTGAGGAAAATGAAACTTCTTATCATTGACGAAGTAAGCATGGTTTCCAATGTCATGCTTGCCTTTGTGCATTTGAGAATGCAAGAAGTTCTCAAAACAGAGTATGATGTGTTATTTGGTGGCAAACACATCATTGTTTTCGGTGATCTTCTGCAGCTGACACCAGTGAAAGGACAACCTGTGTTCAAAATGCTCACGCATGAAGATACCAGGAAGTGCCTAGGGAGCATTGGCAACGTCAATATATGGTTAAACTTCAATTATGCTGAACTGCGTGAAAATATGCGTCAGGCGAAGGATGGAGATTACAAAAATATTCTACAAGATGTTAGAATCGGAAAAGTGACCGAGCATGGGAAAGAAGCTTTACATGCACGAATATTGTCAAATTTGTATCCAGAACAAGACGTTGTGCCTGAGAATATTTTTCAGAAAATTACTGAGAAGAAATCTGGAATATGTTTGATGCCAACTCTTGCAGAATGTGCCATCTTCAACAACAAAATGTTGCATTTAGAAAACCAAGAGATTGTGAAACTGGAAGGTATTGACAGAGTAGAGCATATGGGATCAACAATTATTTTGTCTGAGAATTTGAAATCAAAATTGGATTCATTAGAGAAGACTATATCTAAAACTGCAGGTTTTGAAAAGACTCTGAATGTGTGCTTAAATTGTCGTATAATTTTAAGAAGGAATTTACATGTTGAAAGAGGTCTGGTAAATGGATCAATGGGTAATGTTGTTGATTTTGTGAAATACAGAAATAGAGATGGAATTGAATTTTTAAAAATTAAATTTGATGGCATTGAGGAAGTACAGCTAATTGGTCGTAAGCAGTTTCCTGTTTGCTTGGCATATGCGGTGACAATCCATAAATCGCAAGGTTTAAGTGTAGACAGTGCATTGGTGAATATTGGCAGTTCTGTGTTCAAGGAGGGTATGGCATATGTGGCATTGTCACGAGTCAGAACTTTATCGGGATTGTACTTGATTGAGTGTGATGTCACAAACATTTGTGCGGATCTAGATTGTGTTAAGGAATACAATAGGTTAAGAAGAGAGTATGCGCCACATTTGCCTCAATATCCTTTGTTTGAGAAACGTGTGGTAGGCCGGAAACGAAGAAATGTGACCAATAGTAGGGAGGTTCTAGCAAAAAGACGAAAAGTCGATGAACCTGAAATTATAAGCAGAAAGAAAAAGGATTCTGTTGAAGATGTTGTTGGTTTTCAATTTGAAAATAGTTCTGGTGTCAACTGCTATGCTAATGTAGTGGTTAATGTTGTCTTTTCTCTAGAAACTTTAAAACAACAGATTGTGATCAATTCGGATCAAAGTTTTTGCTGCTTGCTGAATTCTGTGTTAGAGAAATGTAGCACTGATAGAACAAAATTAGAAAGTGTGTCTGAAATTCGAAATCTGTTAGACAAATGTTCAGGTCAAACGCAATTCTCTCAAAATATTCAGCAAGATTGTCAGGAGTTTTTAATGTATATGCTTGATGTATTGCAAGATGAAGGTGTAGATGTAGATCACCTGTTTGGCCTTTCTTATCAATGGCAGCATGACTGCGAGAATTGTAGTGTATCAAGTACTAGTAGTGTAGACTCAGAAAGATTTATATATTTAACTTTGCCAGACAGTAAATCAGTGTCCTTTAATAAGCTAGTAAAATCAGCCGATCACAACATGGAGTGTAGCCAATGTAAGTCAGCAATGCTGTCCACATTATTTATACAAACATATGGCCAGTATGTCATTTTAATGTTCCAACGATGTAGGCCTGATGGAACAAAATTGACAACTTTAATTTAAAATTTTGTGGCTTCGCAGTTGTCAATATCAGGAAGGACTTTTGTAACTGCAGCAATTATATATCATGACGGTCCTTCAACAACATCAGGACATTACACAGCTTATTTAAAGTCTAGAAATGGCTGGTCATTCTGCAATGATTCTGTTTTAACTTTAAAAAAAAAATTGCCTTTTGACCTTAAAAATTCTTACCTGGTGTTTTTACAACCAAAATTTTAGGGATAGAATCTCGTGATGTGCTCTGAGGAAATTCAAGAGGTTCTAATGGCTCCTACACTATTTGGCCTTGAGGATAAGTGTAGTACAGAGTCAAAACTTAAATGTGGAAATGTGGAACATGAGTGAGCAAGAAGGGTGAGATATTACTAGTACAGGATTATGAAAGTGATCTTGAACGTTTTCTTTCTAAAAGTTGCGGAAAAAGAAAAAAATGACGGGATTTGCTTAGAAGAATTCCAAGTGTTATAAATGGCTCTTACACGATTTGGCCTTGAGGAAATGTGTGGTAGAGAGCGAGAAGTCATTTATTGTATGTAACATATTTGTCAAAATGATGGAGCTTTTCTTTCAGAAAGTGGCGGGCAGAAAATAATAGCAGCACAACAGAGTGTAAGCTGTTCATAGGACATCCTTCGACGTCATGGAAAGTAAGTTACTTTTGATGAGTTCTGATTTCTGATTGGATATGTTATATGGGTTTTTTAAACACAATCATTTTGATTGTGTTTTTTTTCCCCCCGCTGTTATATGATGAATACCTTCAACTCACTGTTTTTAGTGAAATTTGATACATTCTGAGAACAGCTAAAATAAACTATTTAACATGTATAATATTTCTGTACCTTTTTGTATTTATGATATTCATTTAGAACTGTGTAGGAGGCATGGAGAAACTGAGGCTTCTGTAAGTATCAAGGGACGTGAGTAATGTACATTGCTCTGTTGCATACAGTCCTCACCTTCTCCATACTCTTGGATATGCTAGACTAAACCTGCACAATGACATACCTAAGCTGAGGAAATACAGGTGATGTGATTGTGAAATGAGCAAAAAAAATTGCACGTTTTTCAATTACATTACCTGTGTTTCCTAACATTATGAATCACATTGTGCAGATGAGGTTTAGGCCTGTCCAGGGATACAGAAGAGGTCTGGCCTTTGTTCAAGAGTGCAGTGGACATGACTCACTTCATTGGTAGGCTTGCACATGTATTATCACCTCTGTACTCTTCAACAAGCTTAAATTTCATTTGCAACCCTGAGTAGGCCTCACCTCAAACAAAGCTCTAGATAGTCCATACCTTATCGTCATCCTGAATCAATCATTTAAAGTGTTAGGGGCAGATTTATAATGGCCGTGCGCCTCTTTTGTGCTGCTGTTCCGTCACTTTTATAATGCAGCAGTGATTTACAAGATGTACTATGTTGCAAGATAGGCCTCACTTCATCTGCAACAAGATACCGTCAGTTTAAAATGTATATATTTAGGACTGTGTAGGGGGCATGGAGAAGCTGAGGCTTCTGTAAGTGTCAAAGTTGTTGCATACAATACTCACCTTTTGCGTAGTCTTTCATATGCTAGACTACATCTGTACAATGAGATACCTAAGCAAAGGAAAAATACAAGTGATGTGATTGTGGAATGAGCAAAAAAAATTGCACGTTTTTCAATTACATTACCTGTGTTTCATAACATTACGAATCACATTGTGTAGATGAGATTTAGGCCTGTTCAAGGAGATAGAGGAGGTCTGATGTTTGTTCAAGAGTGCATTGGACATGACTCACTTCGTTGGTAGGCCTGCTCAAGTATTATCTCCTCTGTACTCTTCAATAACTTAAATTTCATCTGTAAATCTGAGTTGGACTCACCTGAAACAAATCTGTGGATAGGCCACAACTTATCAGCACTTAGAAACAATCATTTAAAATGTTAGGGGTAGTTTTATGATGGCCGTGCGCCTCTTTTGCGTTGCTGTTCCGTCACTTTTGTGACGCAGCAGCAGTGCAAAAGATGCACCATGTTGCAAGATAGGCCTCACTTCATCTTCAACAATATACCCTCAGTTTAAACTGTATACATTTAGGACTGTGTAGGGGGCATGGAGAAGCGGAGGCCTCTAACTTTATTTGTTTTTAAAATTGGATGATTGTCAATCTTTTCACTTGTCTTTTTTTAATTTTTAAATACATGTTTTAATATTTTTCAAATTTTTGTTCTTTCTTTCACAGATTGAAAGTATAAAAATAACAAGTGACTAAGTTAACGAAAATGATAAGGTAAATGTTTTGTACTCTTTTCGTTACGTTTCTATCACATTTAACTTCTATTAGTTCCACTGCTTCATTTCTTTAACCCTCAGTTTTCTGCATTTGCTACTTCCCTCATTCCTTTCTCTATTACTTACTTACTCTACTCCTTCCACTCCTTTTCTCAGTCCCTCTGTTCTCATAGTTACTTAGTCTTGTTCACTCACTCCGTTTTGTATTAGTCTCACTGTCTCTGACTCATCTCTCTTTCACTACTTCTTCATTATGCTTTCTCCCTGTAGTTCAAGCATACTAAGGGGCATATTATCAACACAGGCAAAAAAAATATTGCTGCTTTTATCGATAGAAAACTGCCGCAAAAGCAGCTTTAGCGGCAGTTTTCTGTCGCAAAAGCGGATTTAGCGGCAGATTTCTGCCGATAAAAGCAGCGATAATTTTATCGCCTATGTTGATAATATGCCCCTATGTTATTTACATTTCTTTGCTGTTTCAATCATTCCTTTTCTGTTACTTCTTCTTTTCTGCTTTCTGTTTTTTCTCTGTTATTCCACACGTTTTAATCTTATTTTGAACATTCACTCACATTCCCAAAAAACTCTTGTTTATTATTCTTCTCCTCTCCTTTTTTTCTTTCATTTCCTTATCTATTTTATTTTTCACAATGATACCCTCTTCCATCTTTTCTTTGGTAAATAGATCTATTAAACAGTATCTCTGTGTTACTCCCTCTAGCTGTCTTTCTTTTAACATTACTCTCTGTTTCCTTCCATTATACTCTTCTTTTTTTTTTTTTGTTTCGCTTCCGGTTCGCGTACCGGGTAGCGAACCGGGAAGCGAATCAAAAGAAATAGAGGTTGCCAGAGTGCTAAACATTCTAGCAATTTTTTTATAAAGGGGAGGTAGTTCTGAAAAGAACTTTTTTATTTATTATTTTTGTTGTTTTATATATTTTTTATTTTTTTCTGAATTTTTTTTAAACTTTTTTTGTATTTTTTGAACGGTTTTATATATATATTTTTTTTGGGGGGAAACGAAAACGATTCATTGTAAAGGGCTCAACAGGAGCAACAAAAAAAAAGATAATTTATTATCTGAATCGTTTTGTACAAACATGATTGTCAATTGCTATGTTGATTAGATTGATGCTACTTTCTCTGTAGCAAATCAACTGACCGCAACCCACGCACACTTGTTTTACTTCCCCGAACCTCATCTGTATATTTGGGACCATGTCCCTCGCCTCTGGTCCCGTCACTTCCTGTACATTTGATCTACTGGCCACAGGAGGAGGGTTATCCTGCAGGTGACGTACCTGCGCAGCACTGTAGTTGATAGGGTGCCACCTGTCCATATGGCGATGCATTGTATAATTGCCATAACTGTATTTTGTATCTGTCCCTCTGGACAGATCTTTCTTGCAGATAAGGCAAGTTACATACCGGGCATTCACTTTTCTTTGGCCCCGGGGATATTTAAAAAATTGCCAAATATAATTTTCTTTGACATGAGACCTCCTGGGCTCCTCAGACAAAAACTGCCTCTCTTGCTGCTCTTCCTCTTCTTCCTCCTCTTGCTGAATGATAACTTCAGCAGGTGGTCCTCTCTTCCTAGGAGGTGGTGGTGGTGGTGGGGGTGCACTAGCTGAAGCTATAACACTTGCCATTGCTAAGTGATGAAAAAAGGTCTTCCTCTCACAAAGATGAAAGTCAGAGTGAGGAAACAAGGAGGGGTTTTCATCATTTGGAAAAAAAAAATTTGTTCTAAACCAGTGAAAAGTGATATTTTTAGGTCACATGACCTAGCCTTACATCATTAGGAAACCAAAAGTGAAATGAACCAATAAAAAGTGTTATTAATAAGTCACATGACCTGTTATGCTTACGTTACGCGCTCCGCGCCGCGGTCCAAATTGCTTCCGGAAGCTGTGCTTCGCGCCTCGCTTCGCGTACTGGAGCACTTCCGGGTGCGCTAACGCGATACGTCGTGCTTACGCGACGCGTCACGATGTTGTTTTGTAACGCGACAGTTGCGCAAATGGAACGTTTACTGGTTCGCGGACCGGGTCGCGGCAGCAATTTGAGCTAACAGAAAGCTAACCGGTTCGCGGACTGGGAGCGAAACAAAAAAAATAATTTTAAAAAAAATGTATTAATAAACATATAAAATATATTTTTCCTTTAAAAGAATAATACATTTTACAGCTTTTGATATTTGCTATTAAAAAACCATTGAAATTCACTGAAAAAACCATAGGTTATAGACCATATATAGTTAGGAATTAGCATTTACAAAACCTTGAAAATTCACTGAAAAAACCATAGGTTATAGACCATATATAGTTAGGAATTAGCATTTACAAAACCTTATTTTACTCACACAAAACCATTGAAATTCCATATATAGTTAGTTGCACTAACTATATATCGCGCACCCGCAATCCACTGCTGATGATGTCACATATTACATCATTCATGACATGGTCAGTGACATCACTGATGACATCACTGATGACATCACTGATGACAACATGCAGTGACTGTATGTTTCTGTAAAGTTAAAATATGTCTTACATATTGAAGAATGAGTGGATGTATAAGTGTCTGGATGAAGGATTTATTTTTTATTTTTTTTAGTAGTTTTGTATAGCGCTGACTGGACCCAAGGGTATCAGAGCGCTTCACAACAAATACAGTAAATGACATAATGAGCAGACTGAAACTTAGATATACATAATCTGTTGAAAGAATGATTGTATCCAAGAGCTATTTTGATCTGCAGCCTTGATGTCAGACTTGGAATTTTGTTAAAGCTGGAGTGACAGAGGTCTCTCAGGTACCTCGAGTACGGTCGAGGAAGAAGTCTTTGAGGAGCCTCTTGAATTTTGGAAATGAGGAGATTGTTCTGATGTGGGGAGGAATGGAGTTCCAGATTTTGGGAGCGTTGCCAGCAAAAGAATAGTTTTGAGCTTGCGCAGTTTGGGAGGGATGAGCAGTAGAGAGCTGGAGCTCCTTAGGTTTCTAGACTGGCCTGCTCTATTGAGTTTGGCGGCCAGGTATTCTGGTTTACCTGTATGCAGGGCTTTGTGCGTGATGCAGGCTGTTCTGAAACTGGCTCGTAACTCCACTGGGAGCCATCTGAGTTCTTTGAGGGCTGGAGAGATGTGCTCAAATTTCTTAATTCCGGAGACCATTCTTGCTGCTGCGTTGAGTGTCGTCTTCAGGGGGGCAAGATGGGATTTTGCTGTCCCTGTCAGGGTCGCAATTCCATAGTCTATTCTGGAGAGGACTAGGGCCTGGGTGGCCTGTTGAAGGTCTTTGGGTGGAAGGAAGGGTTTTATTTTGTATAGTAGTTTAAGGTTGAGAAAAGCACCTTTGGCAGATTTTGCGATGTGTTTCTTCATGTCGAGTTTTGGATCAAGGGTGATCCCTAGAGATTTCACTGAGTCTGCTAGGGAAAGGTTATCATTGAGGGCATCGATGGCTTTAAGCCATTCTTTGATTTGAGGGTTATCATCTTTGTTGGAGATGAGTAGTATTTCTGTTTTGTCTTGGTTCAGTTTCAAGTGATTGGTTGACAGCCAGTCTTGTATCTCCCTGAGGGTGTTGTTTAGTCTCTGGATGTCCTCAATTAAGGTTGTTTCCAGATACAGCTGCGTGTCATCCGCATATAGGTGAAAGGGGATGTTGGATTTTCTGAGTAGAGAGGTGAGGGGTTCGATATAGATGTTGAAGAGCTGTGGGGAGAGAACAGGCCCTTGAGGAACACCTCTGATGACTGGATGTAGGTCGGATTCGAAGTTTTTGATTTTTATTCTCTGTGATCGGTTGTGAAGAAAGGAGGAGAACCATTGGAGGACTGTCTCTTGTAGACCAGCTCTTTCTTGAAGGACCCTTAGCAGTAAATTGTGGTTGACTGTATCGAATGCAGCCGATAGGTCAAGGAGGATGAGAAGGCAGCATTGATCCGCGTCGAGTGATTTGCGTAGGTCGTCAATGACGTTGAGGATTGCCGATTCAGTGCTGCATCCTTTTCTGAATCCAGATTGAAGGGGATCAAGAAGCTTGATGTTATCAAGGTGAAGGGTTAGCTGAGGGAGGACACATCTTTCCATTATTTTGGCCAAAAAAGGAAGGTTCGAGACCGGTCTGTAGTTGTTTAAATCTTCTGTGTCTAGACCTGGCTTCTTTAGTAGTGGAGTGACTTTCCTACCTTGAGGCAGTCTGGAACGGATCCGGAGCTCAAAGAGCTATTGATAATTTTGCACCATATTGGAGCTAGGACTAGTTTTAGGTCTTTGGTCAAAAGAGGCGGTAGCTGGTCCAGGGAGTGTGCTGAGGGCTTTGCTTTGGAGATAAGATTGACTATCTCTGCTTCCTGGATGGGAGTGAATGATGACCACTGTTGTGGAGATTTTGTGGAAGCGTTGACAATGTTTTTGGGCGTATTGATGTCAATGAGAGAGGTGGGGGTTGGGCCCAATGCTAGGTCTATCTTGACGATTTTGTCGTTAAAGAAGGTTGCGAAGCTGTCGCATCGAGCTTTGGATGCTTGAGTTAAAGGGGGAGTAGGTTTGGAGGTCTGATTCTTGATGATGTTGAAAAGCTCTTTGGGCCGGTTTTTTGCGTTATCTAGTGCAGAACAGAAGAAAGCTGACCTATTATTCTTGATATGATTTTTGTACATCCTGCGGGCTGCTTGGAGTTGCTCACGGTGGAGGGTTGAGGGATCATTCCTCCATGTTCTTTCAGCAGCTCTTAGGAGTCTTCTTTCATCGTTGATGTCGGAGGTGAACCATGATCTAGAGGGAATATTCCTAGCTTTCTTTAGTTTAATGGGAGCAATTTGGTCAAGGGTAAGCGTCAAATTAGTGTTGTAGAGAGAGGTGATATCGTTGGATGAGAGGTGGTCAGTGTCAGGAGGGAGCAGCAGGCTCATTCTTTCTTCTAGGACCGCTCGAGGAATTTGAGCTGTGTTCCTAACCCGTTTGGGAATTTCTCGTTTTTGTAGGTGCATGACTGACTGTATGAGTGAGTGATTAAATGTGTCTCACTGAGTGCATGGGTTAGTGACTAAACTGTTTTAATTTGTGCATCATTGTGTCTGTTGTTCTGTAATCTGCTGCATGTGTTGATCATTAGCTATATGACTAACTATATGGGTTGGGGCGTGGCTTGGACGCCGATCGGGATGGCGGCGTGAGCTCGCTGCTCCGCGCGGAATCCCGCTAATTCTCCTGTTTTTCGGGACCCTAGGCGACCCGGAGACGACGTTCCTGCCCTCTGAAGGGTGAGGGGACTGCTGGCCGTAATCGGTGAATCGCTGGGGGACTGCTGGCCCCGGGGAGATCGAGGAAGGGGCGGCCGAGGTGTAGCCCGGGGTGTGAAGAAAATGGCGGCGAGGTGGCCGGACGGTCCCGAACTTCGGCCCTGAGTCCGGCTGTCGCCAAGCAGAGAAGGACCCTGCACCCGGCTGCTCGCAGCACTGGGATTGGCGGCGCGACGTCCTGAGGCCGGGGGACGCTGCCCGATTCACCCAGGAGATCGGGGGTTCTCGCTGGCCGCCGTCCCACGACTCATTCTCCCCCCACGGGTTCAGTGGGGGTGACGGAACGGGGCTCATCCGCCTGGCCATTGCTTCTGAGACCATTGGCGGTGGCATTGCATTGCCCGGTGCCCGGTTATCGGCACGGACCCACGGGAGCGCCCGCAGTACGGGTGGCCGGACTTGTGACGCAGCACCCTGACATGGCGGCGTTCGGAGGGCTGATGCCCGGGAGCCACGAGGGGGACTCGGCGACATCGACTCGGCTGAGTGAGAGTCCCTCTCCGGAGCTTGACCAGGAACAGCGGCTGAACCGGCGCTTGGATGCCATCCTTGAGGCGATCACCTCTACCAAGGAGGCGTTGCACAACGACATTGCCCAAGTGGCCACGGGCCTGGGGCTGCTACGCGCGGACCACGCAAAGCTGGCGGATCGGGTCAAGGAACATGACCAACTGTTGCTTGACCTGAAGCCCTCGGTGGTGACCGCGGAACGCAGGATTACAGACATTTTGGCCCGACTGGACACTCTAGAGCGGAGGGCGGAGGATGCCGAAGGCCGCAATAGGCGGAACAACGTGCGGGTCGTAGGCCTGCCGGAACGGATTGAGGGGGAAGATGCGGTGGCCTACATGGAGAACTGGTTCCGCACTGTGGTGGCGCCGGAGGGGCTTACTCCATTTTTCACTCTGGAGCGAGCTCACCGGGTGCCCGCTCGCCCGCTGGGAATTGGCCGCCCCCCCCGACCAATGGTGGTGCGGCTCCTCCATTACAAAGACCGAGACCTCCTCATCCAGCGGGCCAGGATGTCGGGCCCTTATGGGGTGGAGAACAGCAAAGTAACGATCTTTCCGGACTATACGCAGGCGGTCCAGAAGGCCAGGGCATCGTTCCTTGCTGTGAAGAAGGAGCTCAGGGAGGAAGGCATTCAGTACTCCTTGCTTTACCCGGCCAAGCTGCGGATTATCATGGATGGCACCACACACTTTTTCCAGACTCCGGATGAGGCCTGGCACTGGCTTGAGTCGTACAGAGCAGGGACGGACAGAACGCACCAAAGTAGGCGAGACCAACCCAAGCAGTCCCGGGTGCGGCAGTCACAACGAATCAGGTCCCGTAACAGGCGCCAGCGGGAGAAGCGGGAGGCTCTAATGGCGGCGGAGAAGAGGGATGCACTCGCGGCGACGGCGGCCATTACAGGGTCACAACAGAACAGTGAAAGGGCCGAAACGGACTCGGGAGGAGAAGGCAGCAGAACAGGGGAGGATCTTTCGGAGGCAGAGAGCCAGAAGGGGCCGACAGTGACCCCACAGACCTCGGATGGAATTTTCTGCGGCTAAGATAGACTTTGGCCTAGATCGGGACTTCATGGTAGGGGGATATCCTGTTGCTGGAGGGCGGGTTGCCGGGTGGGGGAGCTGAGTGTATTAGAGGGGATGAAGGGCGGGACGCGGGCTCCGCTAGCTGGGGTCGGCGGCGACTCACCCCCCCTAGGCCCTTAAGGTCGACTGTGGTGGAGACCACAGGATAGGTGTGCGAGTAGTTGGATCAAGGTTTGGATGGGGGCGGCCATTGGGTTCGTGTGCTCTGTCCTGGGGAGTGGGGTTTGGGGTATGTTTCAGTTTTGGGGTTGTTTGGGGGGGGGCAACTGCATTGGGGGGGTCATGGACCGTTGGAGTTTAATTCGGGCTGTACGGACTTGGTATGGGGACATTACCTAATTTGAAATGCCTAACGTGGAATGTCCGGGGGCTGCGGACTATGGTGAAACGTCACAAAGTACATGCATACCTGGTACGCAGGGGGGTTCAGATAGCTATGCTCCAGGAGACTCATCTCACCAAAAAAGAGTGCGCTGCCTTGCAGAAAAGATGGCGGGGCCAGGTTTTTGGCACCACTTATTCAGCGTATGCCAGGGGGGTCTTGATCTGGGTGAGGGCGGGGATACCCTTTCAGGTGCTGAATCAGGTAATGGATCCGGATGGCAGGTTTGTAGCGGTGGAGGGGAGATTATACGGACGGGATGTGGTTCTATGTTGTGTTTATGCACCGAACACGGACCAAGGCCGATACTTTGATAACCTCTCGGGGTCCTTGGCCTCTTTCCTGGCGGGTCCGATAGTGCTGGGGGGGGCCTTCAATTCGATTACGGATGTGGCTCTGGATAGGTCCCATCCCCCCTTAGTAGACTCTCCTGTGCGCAGACTGGCCGCGCACAGGAAGGACTGGCAAGACCGATGGGGGTTGCTAGATGTCTGGAGGGAGAGGCACAGGGGAACCAGGGATTACTCCTTTTATTCCGCTCTACATGATTTACATGTCAGGATTGATTCGGTGCTTTGCGGGAGCTCCCTTGCCCCATTGATTACCCATGCTGAGTACCTTGCTAGGACGATATCCGATCATAACCCCCTGTTGGTGCATATTCAATGGCAGAGGGAGCGCTCCGTAATACCAACATGGCGGCTTCGGCCGGAGACGCTAGAGGATTCTGTGTTCGCCGATGCGGTCCGGCAGGGCATTGATGGTTATTTCGGTGTGAATGATGGAACGGCGACGAGCAGGTCTGTTGAATGGGATGCACTGAAAGTGGTGGTGAGAGGGGTGTGCTTGGGCAGGTTCTCGAATGCTCGAATGACTGTGCTGAATGACTTAATGAAAGCGGAAGACACTTTGAGGGACCTGGAGCGCCGCAGGCCAACTAGGCCAGGTACACGGGCCCAGTTCTTGGAAGCGAAGGAAGCGGTAGCCGCGGAGACGGAACGTTTGCGCTGCTATGATTACAGGCAGTACATTATCAGGGCACACGCAGAAAGGGACAAGGTGGGCACCCTCTTAGCCAGATTAGCTAACCCGGAACTTAGGGGTTGCCCGGTCCTCAGCATTATTGACGCGCAGGGAGGGATGGTGTACTCCCAGGCAGCTGTATTGGACCGCTTTAGGGGCTACTATGAGGACTTGTACCGGAGTCAGCTGGGAGTGGGGGTTCAGGACATTGTGGAATACCTGGGGGAGAGGCCGCTTCCGGTCTTGGGCGACGACGACGCGAAGGACCTGGGTAGCCCGATCACGCTAACGGAAATTCGAGTGGCTATCAAACATATGGCCCGTAACAAGACGCCCGGGGTGGACGGACTCCCAATCGAGTTCTACCAGCACTATGTGGACGTTCTGGCACCCAGGCTGCTGGTGGTGTATGCGGAGGCCTTCGAGAAGGGGGCATTGCCTGCCTCCATGCGGGAGGCCTTGATAGTGCCACTCCTCAAGCCTGGCCGGGATGCCACAGACGTGAGGTCTTATCGCCCGCTGTCCATGCTAACGGTGGACTATAAGATCCTGAGTCGCATCCTAGCTACTAGACTGGCCCCGCACATGACGGGCCTGGTGCACAGGGATCAGGCCGGGTTTATACCCACAAGGAGCACGGCGATGAATATCCGCCGCCTGGTGGGAATAATGGACGCCATCTTGGATGGGGAGGGATCGCCGGCGGTTCTGTCCGTGGATATTGAGAAGGCCTTCGATAGTTTGGAGTGGCCTTTCTTGGATGGAGTGCTGGAGCGGTTTGGCATGGGCGATGGCTTTCGGAGGTGGACGAGAGTCTTGTATAATTCGGCGACGGCGAGGGTTCGATTGGGCGGCTTGGTGTCTGCCGCGTATCCGGTAGGCAGGGGAACACGGCAGGGATGCTCTCTCTCCCCTCTGTTGTTTGCCCTGGCGATGGAACCCTTAGCGGTCCATGCGAGGTCAGGCGATCGATATGCGGGGATAGTGAGTGACGGGCGGTGGCATCACATATCGCTCTATGCGGATGACCTGCTCCTGTACCTAGCTGACACTTCGGGGGCACTGGTTGGAGCGATGGATCTGCTGTCCGAGTTCGGCCGATTGTCAGGCCTTAAGGTCAATTGGGCAAAGACCTGCGTGTTTCCGCTGAGAGCGGGATCACCAGCCCCTAGTAGCGACCTAGGTGTGGCGTGGGAACCCTCTTGCATCACCTACTTGGGTGTTCGCATTTACCACTCGGCTGCTGACCTGTTGGAGGGTAACATTAGCCGTTGTGTTCGGTCACTGCGGGGCAGCTTGTCTTTCTGGTCGACCCTCCCGCTGACAGTTCTGGGCAGGATAGCATTGTTGAAAATGGTGGCGCTCCCCCGCTTCCTTTATTATTTCCGAACGCTACCTGTCTGGGTTCCCCAGGGGGTGTTTAGGGAACTGCGGTCAATGATTATTAGCTTTCTATGGGGGCATGGCCGACGCAGGATAGCCTTGAGCACGCTACTTCGCCCCAAGCTGGAGGGGGGCATGGCCGTGCCCGACCTTGAGCTGTATTATTTAGCGGCGCAGTTGCAGGTCCTTACGCAGAACGTGGCCAGGGTGTTCCGGGGACCGGAGGAGGACCGGGGTCGGGGGATACAGCGCCATGTGCTGTCGTACATTATTATGCAGCAACGGCTCGAATTACGGGCCCTCACCATGGAGGAGCGGACGCTTCGGCTGTGCTGGCAGAGGAGCCTCCGGAGGGCGAGGGCCTCGCGGCCTTATGCCCCGGAGATCCCGATTGGGATGTTGACAGCTTTGCCGCACGGAGGGGATTGGTCCCCGTTGATGGAGTGGGAGGCCGCGGGGTTGCAGGTGGTGGGTGACTTGTATATAGATGGGGCATTGGCACCGTTCGACGTGCTCCGGGACCAGTTCGGACTGCCTGAAGGGGGCTTCCTGCTACACGCGGCTGTAGTATCTGCCATGCAAAAGTACTGGAAAGGGGGGCTTCTGGAACCTGCGACGACTATGGCGTGCCAATATGTGGTGATGGCGGCTGGTACGTTCAAAGCTGTGACGTGCCTCCATAATAGGATGCTGCACGACGGGCTGGAACCACTCCATGGGCTCAAAGCTAAATGGGAGGGGAGCGTTGGCCGGCCCATACCGGATGCGGCATGGGGCCATATCCTGCGACGCACGTGGAAGGGCACCAGGAACGCGCGCTTTCAGCAGGTTCATTTTTATGTGCTCCATAGGGCCTATCTAACTCCAGAGAAACTACAGCGGCACTTTCGGGTGCCGGATGCCTGCTGCCCCCGGTGTTCGTCCCTTGGGGCGGACATGGACCACTTGTTTTGGGGGTGTCCGCAACTGGGAACTTATTGGGCTGAGGTAGGGGTACTCCTGAATGAAGTGACTGACAGGGAGGTAGACTTCGACATGGCGACGTGTCTCTTGCTCTGGTTCCCGCATACTAAGCACACCAAGGTGACCAGTAAATTCATAGATCTGGGTCTGATATTGGCTCAAAGGGAAATATCGTGGCACTGGAAGGCTAGGGGGGGTCCCTCACTGCGTAGATGGAAGAATGAGTTGCTGCGATGGTCTGACTGCGAGAGCGTGCTCCGGATGAAGCAAGCAGTGAAGTTGGGGACTGAGAAGGCTCTGGATGCGGCCCGTGCGTGGGAGTTAGTGGTACAGGCTCTGCGTGATGCTTTGGTTGTGGATGTGGACGGCGAGGGCTAAGCCGCTGGACACCGCGGGGCGAACACAGCAGTATGTCATTAAGCACTGTGGTGGAACCATCCAATTCGGTAGAGCGATGCACACACCTTTGCGGTTGCCAGGGGGGGGGGTGTTGGGGGGATTAGCTGTAGAGGGGTTTGGGGGGGGCTGGAAGCCATTGAAGGGTTGCTGGTGGGGGCCTGGAACTACTGGGATAGGGGGTCCTGAGTGGCGGGCGGCCTGATTGGGTGGGACGGCCTGGTACGAAGGCCCGTATAACCTTGGGCAGGCCCGATGGGGGCAACTACGTTGATACCACGGGGATGGCTGACGGGAATGTTGTTGTGGGTGGGGGGGTAAACGCAGATACGTAAATCGACCTTCCGCCAGGGTCCCAATGGGACGTACACTATGCTGTGCTCCTCCAGAGCGAACTGATGTGCCGCCCGGCCTCCGGGATGCGGGCTGAATGGCTGTGTACAACCGTGAACTGTTATTGGACGGGGGGGCCCACAAGGGCACTGGCTGTTTACTTTTCCTGCTGTTTATAACTCTGCAATAAAAATATATTTAAAAAAAAAATGACTAACTATATGGGTTATTGATTGGTTGCCCAAGTATTTGTATGGGAGACTGAGTGTGTGGGTGGGTGGCTGGGAGGTGTATGACTCTGTGCATAGATGTGTGAGCAGTTGATTCACTAGATGTATGGGTTCAAAAGTGCACGTGGAAACAGCTGTATGGGCGGTTGACTGTGTGCATGAGTGTATTGGTGAGTGAATGGATATCTCAGTGCTACATGTCAAAGTAAGTACATATGTAAAACACAGTACATGTGAGAGTTGACATATATAAATAACTGTGCATAAGAGCCAGTGAATGTGTGAGTGGCTGTATGGATCATTGTGAACTTGTATCAGGGATTGTATAAGAGAGTAAATATGTGTTAGTATATGTTTCAATAAGTAAGGTGTGTATAACTATATAGTTGAGGAAATGGAGGTGTGATTGATTCTTTGCAAGACTGACTAGGTGTGTGAGTAACTCCATGGATGAGTGACAGTCTGTGAGTGTCTGTTTACACTGAGTGTATCTAAGGTTATATTAGAGTCTGAAGAGGTTCATCGTATCATCACATGAATGATGTCATCAGTGATGTGATCAGTAATGTCAAATGAGATGTCATCAGTGATGTCATCAGTGATGTCATTTGAGATGTCATCAGTGATGTCATCAGTGATGTCATTTGAGATGTCATCAGTGATGTCATCAGTGATGTCACTGACCATGTCATGAATGATGTAATATGTGACATCATCAGCAGTGGATTGCGGGTGCGCGATATATAGTTAGTGCAACTAACTATATATGGAATTTCAATGGTTTTGTGTGAGTAAAATAAGGTTTTGTAAATGCTAATTCCTAACTATATATGGTCTATAACCTATGGTTTTTTCAGTGAATTTTCAAGGTTTTGTAAATGCTAATTCCTAACTTAATATGGTCTATAACCTATGGTTTTTTCAGTGAATATATATATGTATATATATATATATATATTACCTACTGGCGGTCGCCAGTAGGTATATATAGTTAGGATTTTTTCCCTATGGGATTTTTGAAAATTCTATGTCTAATAACTTTGGCGTTTGTGGACGGAATTGGATGAAATTTTCTGGAAAATGGAACATTTTGTTTCTGAGCAGCCCCTGAAAATTTGGGGGGTGTTCGTCCAGGGGGGGCCGAGAAAAAAGGGGGGTCCCAAAACGTGTTTTTAACATTGAGTTTTCTATAGGGCGGTTGGCCTCACTTTTAGCCCGAACGGCTGAATGGATTTGCACGAAACTTGGCAAAATTGTAGGGACTGGTAGCCCGATGTGCCTTTTGTAGGTCTCAATATATGTGCTACAGTGGATTTTGAGAAATTAACGTTCAAAAAAAGATATATATCTAGAGCCGCGCCTGGAGCGCTCCCCGGTACGCGTACCGGGGAGCGCTTCAGGCGCGCCACGCGACTTGCGCACGGCAAGCTGATTGGTTCTCGGGTGTCTGTAAACATTCGAAACAGTCCGCAGCGGCCGCCATCTTGTGTCTCGGTAGGATTGAGACACAAGAGGTGGCAAAAATCAAAGGGGGAAATGAGCAAGAGGGGGCAGGGTACACACCCCCTGACCCCCTAGGTTTCATGTGGGGGCCATAAAAGGCTCCCGCGGGTGAAAAAATTTTTTTTTTAAAAATTCGATTTTCGCGGGGGTGAGCGCCCGGTACGCGCACCGGGGAGCGTACGGGGGAGCGTACCATGGAGATTAAAAATGACAGACTTTTAAAAAAATAAAGCTTCTTTTTAAAAATTGGAGGTAGTTCTGAAAAGAACTTTTTTTTTGATTTTGTTGTTTTATATATTTTTTTTTGTTTTTGTTGTTTTATATTTTTTTAGACTTTTTAAAACAATTTTATATTTTTTTTGGATTTTTTTCAAGGGAAAAACAAAAACAAGGATTCCAAAACTGCTCAACAGGAGCAAAAAAATTTGAAAATTTAGGGACTGGAAGAGCAGCGGTGTTGCTGTTTCTTTAGGGCAATCAGTTCAACACTCTGCTCCCCATAGCAGAGCAGTTCGTCACACTCTTTGCACAAAAATTTGATGCCCGCATACACCGGCTGAATGTTAGGAACCATTCTTCCACGGGGTGGTCCCGAAGGTGTTGCTCCACCAGTGGAGGTGCTGCCGCCATCTGTGGGTACATTCCGTGCCAGCTCTCTGACACTCTCCCTGGCAAAGTTGTTAGGGTGTCTTCTTTTCACATGCCGGATCAAATTAGCATTCCCAAAACTATATTTTTTCAGAGGATTGCCTCTGGATAAACTACTCCCACATATTTTGCATGTTACTTTGGGAGCGTTGACTTTTTTCTGTCCTTCTGGGATTTCGTAAAATTTCCAGATGAAATGGGTTTTTTTCTTTTGCTGAGGAGGGTCCTCATCTAAAAATCCCTCTGAATCACTGCTGGATGACTCTCTTGCAGCCATTGCTGGAGATCAGAAAAGTAGGAGATAGAGTAGACACAACAGCTCTTGCTCTCTCCAAGTACAAAGCAATAGTGAGAGAAATGGGTGGGTTTCACACAATTTGGAAAAAAAAAGTTCTGAACCAATGAAAAGTGTTATTTTAAAGTCACATGGTTTGACGCGCTTACGCTACGCGCCCCGGGGCGCGTCCCGGGCGTGTATCGTAAGCGCATCGGGGCGCTTACGTTGCGCGATCATATGCGCTTCCGGGTGCGCTTACGCGGTGCGTCATAAGACGCATCTCGCGGCTACGCGATACGTGTCTTATGACGCAAGGCGTGGCGGCTACGCGATACGTCACGATGTTGTTTTCGTTCTCGGCAATAGCGCTTCCGGGACGCGCATTAGTACGCGCCCCGGGGCGCGCCGCAAGATTGCGCTTACCCGTGCGTTCACCTGTCCGCGCCCCGGGAGCGCACTAAAAATAATATTTAAAAAAAATAAAAAAATTATAAAATATAAAATTAGATTTAAAATGTATTATTTTTATAAAGATTTGCTATTAAAAAACCTATGAAATTCACTGAAAAAACCATAGGTTATAGACCATATATAGTTAGGAATTAGCATTTACAAAACCTTGAAAATTCACTGAAAAAACCATAGGTTATAGACCATATATAGTTAGGAATTAGCATTTAAAAAACCTTATTTTACTCACACAAAACCATTGAAATTCCATATATAGTTAGTTGTACTAACTATATATCGCGCACCCGCAATCCACTGCTGATGATGTCACATATTACATCATTCATGACATGGTCAGTGACATCACTGATGACATCACTGATGACATCTCAAATGACATCACTGATGACATCACTGATGACATCTCATTTCACATTACTCATGACATCATTCATGTGATGATACGATGAACCTCTTCAGACTCTAATAAAAACGTAGATACACTCAGTGTAAACAGACACTCACAGACTGTCACTCATCCATGGAGTTACTCACACACCTAATCAGTCTTGCAAAGAATCAATCACACCTCCATTTCCGAAAACTATATAGTTAAACACACCTTACTTATTGAAACATATAATAACACATATTTACTCTGTTATACAATCCCTGATACAAGTTCACAATAATCCATACAGCCACTCACACATTCACTGGCTCTTATGCACAGTTATTTATATATGTCAACTACCACATGTACTGTGTTTTACATATGTACTTACTTTGACATGTAGCACTGAGATATCCATTCACTCACCAATACACTCATGCACACAGTAAACCGCCCATACAGCTGTTTCCACATGCACTTTTGAACCCATACATCTAGTGAATCAACTGCTCACACATCTATGCACAGAGTCATACACCTCCCAGCCACCCACACACACACTCAGTCTCCCATACAAATACTTGGCCAACTAATCAATAACCCATATAGTTAGTCATATAGCTAATGATCAACACATGCATCAGATTACAAAACAACAGACACAATGGTGCACAATTTAAAACAGTTTAGTCACTAACCCATGCACTCAGTGAGACACATTTAATCACTCACTTATACAGTCAGTCATGCACCTACTAAATACATCATCCAGACACTTATACATCCACTCATTCTTCAATATATAAGACATATTTTAACTTTACAGAAACATACAGTCACTGGATGTTGTCATCAGTGATGTCATCAGTGATGTCATTTGAGATGTCATCAGTGATGTCATCAGTGATGTCACTGACCATGTCATGAATGATGTAATATGTGACATCATCAGCAGTGGATTGCGGGTGCGCGATATATAGTTAGTACAACTAACTATATATGGAATTTCAATGGTTTTGTGTGAGTAAAATAAGGTTTTTTAAATGCTAATTCCTAACTATATATGGTCTATAACCTATGGTTTTTTCAGTGAATATATATATATATATATATATATATATATATATATATATATATATATATATATATATATATATATATATATATATTTATGTATTCAATGTATTTTAGCTTTATGCTTCAACTGACCTTTTCTAGCAAGAACCCTGGTCAGTTGGAATGAAAATTGTCATTGATTCTTTTGCTGTTCTGCTTGCTATTTTGCATTTTAAGCATTAAGGGCCAGATGTATGATGGAAAATTGCATGTGCAAACGGGTTTGCAACCCGCTTGCGCACAAAATTTACCTCTGGGCCATGTACTAACACTATTTTGAGAGTTGCAAATAATTTGCGACTCGCAAAATAATGTTGTGCATCTCACTATTAGGAAGGGGCATTCCCTTCCTAATAGCGACTCACAAGCCATGTACGAATGTTTTGAAACCGCAATTGCGGTTGCAAACCACTCGCAATTTACCGCCCTCTTCAAGACAAGAGGGTGGTAATACAGTCACAAATGGTAAGGGTCCCAACCCCTTTGCAAATGCATAAGAAAACATTTTTTAGGGTCAGGCAGTGGTCACAGAGACTACTACCTGCCCTTAAAAAATTAAATAAAAACGTTTCAATTTTTCAAAAAATTCATCCCGTTTTCCTTTAGGAAAACGGGCTGCATTTAAAAAAAAACCCTGCTTTATTGAAAAGCAGTACCAGACATGAAGGTCTGCTGAGCCCAGCAGGCCACCATCCCTCGGAGGGCCAACCATTCCCAATGGGGTCGCAAATTACGAGTGCCTCATTAATATTCATGATGCTCGCATTTTGCGACCCCATTGGGAATCGCAATCAATGTCTCAGACACTGTTGTTCAATGTAAATTGCGAGTCGGCAATTTACGACTTGCAATCAAGCACAAATTGAGAGTACAATTTACACTGGTCGTACATCTGGCACTTAGTGCTTCAAGGCCGATGTGTTGTGTTTTTTTCAGTCAGTCAGAATATCTTTATTCGACTTATTTAAAAGCCATACAAAGAGGAAAAAAATTTAAAAACAATTCATACAGGATTTTTCTTCCTTTTTCTTAAAACACAATAAATACAGACAGACAATTAAGAATATAACAATCAGTTAAAAAGAGTATTAAATTCAGAGATGAGTATAAATGGTAAAAAATTTACTTTAAGGCGAATCTTGGCAGACAGCTTTCACCCTTGAGGCCGCTACCAGAAAATTAGCTGTACAAAAAGTGATGTAGGGGTTAGGCAATGATTGTAGGAAGAGCAGGGCCGGTCTCACTTGAGTGAAGCCAGCCTCTTTAAGAATGGGCAACAAGTATTTTTTTCTTGGCTCTAAATACAACCCACAAAACATAACAAAATGCATTGTATCTTGTACAGAAAACTGATCGCAGCTACAAGGCGAGGCTAGTTCCGGCTTCTGCCAGCTTTTAAAAGTGCCTAAATAAAAATGTAACAAATTAAATCTAAACTTAGTTAAAAGAAACCTGTGGAAAGGGATTGTAACGAAACCGAGGTAAGGTGCAAGTGAAAAAGAGTTAACAAGTAAGCAATGTTCCCTTACTGACGGTTTCGCCAGTTCGCATTCTTCACGACATGCTTCCTTCCTTCCCATAAAGAACTTCTTTACAAAATCAATGTCATTTATCTTAATATTCTGAGGAGAGGAAAAAAGCTCCGGACGTCCCAGATCTAAAAATGCCTTAGCCAAATAGGCCAACCAAGGGATCTTATTTGATTTGTCCAGAGACAGGACATCAGACATGATTTTGTGATTTAATGGAAGTTCTTCATTCATCCACATTTTTAGCCAGAAAATTAGAGGAGCCATGCTCAGCGTATCAGACAAAAAATGTAGGCCCACTTCTTTATGAATAGAGTAGGTGGGGGTCGACTGTGGTACAGAGAGCAGGGTTCTAATGAATCTATTCTCTGCTGTCTGGATTGGTTCCAGGTTTACATGCCCCCACATGTTGTGTTTTATTTTTAACAGATGGTGCGAGTGGCATTGGGAAATGCCTCAACATAAAAAAAGCTTGACCGAGCTCCACATGACGACTCCAAGCACCAGAAGAGGTGAGGCAGAAGTTTCTCCAACAAGACTAGAGAGGACTAGAGATTAGGCATTACGGAAGGGGTATTTTATAGAGCTGTCATTAGTACAGTCTGTTTTAATTTCCTCAGGCCTACAAGCTCAATTTTATAACACCTGTCTTTTTTTATACTATGTACCATGTTGGATTGCTAAGTGGGGGGAAGGTAAAGGAACCTGCTGTCCTTGATGTGCACTACATGGAGCAGATATTGTCCATGTGTTTGCCACATGTGCTGCCCTTTCCCCTTTGAAAAATTAAATCACTAGGTGTTAGTTAAATGGGGGACTCTAGTTGGCAATGGTAGGTACCTTTGTCCAAATAGGGACCCTTGTTTCTAGTCAGGATAAGGGGGATACACACTCTAGATAACCCCTGCTCACCTCCTTGGTAGCTTGGCACGAGCAGACAGGCTTATCCCAAATGCAATGTGTAAAGTATTTGTACTAACACTTACAGTAACACAGTGATAACATCACAAATGGAAACCATACCAGTTTAGAAGAATAAAGTATCTTTATATAAACTTAACAAGACCAAAACGACAAAAATCCAACATACAAGTATTAAGAAAAATGACTTTCAGAAGGTTTTACCAATTGAGTCCCTAGAAAACTATGGATGCGTGATTTCTTCCAAACTACCTGTAGTTGCAACAGAATTCACCAAGTCAAACAGCAGCAGCCATGGCAAGCATCAAAAAACAAAGAGATACGTCGATTCCTGAGACCTTCGTGGATGCGATGCGACTGTTCTGCTGGAAACAGGGGAGTGGTGCATCGGGTCCAGTCTGTAGGGGGAAGCGATGCGTCGATTCTGAGACAACTCCAGTCCGCGGGGGATATGTTGGGGAAAACTGGCCGCACAGGGATAATGCGTGAAAATCCAGGATGCAAAGGCGAACAATGCGGAGGCATCGAGCGGAGCTGTGTCGATTTCTTCAGCTGCAATCCCTCGATGTGTCGATTCTTGCAGTGGCGACAGGCCCTGACAGTTTCAGCAGAGGCACAGCAGTGCAGGGAGATTCTTCTCGCATCACGGTGTTGCGTCTGAAAAACTGTCGCAAGAAGAGCGATGCGACGATTTTCTTGATGTTGCATTGCTTTCCAGCCCCCAGCAGCAGTAACAACCTCCAGAGGCCACACACAGTCACAGGCACTCCTGGCAAGTCAGAACACCCAGCAAGGAAGTTCAGGGGAGCTGGGGTTGAAGTCTTTGTGTCCCTGAGACTTGAAAACAGGAGGCAAGCTCTACTAAAGCCCTTGGAGACTTTCCTCAAGCAGGGGACACAGCACACAACAAAGTCCTTCTCCTTTCTTTGGCAGAAACAGCAACTGCAGGCCACCTCCAGACACACAGCAAGGGCAGTACTTTTCCTCTGTTTCTCCAGCTCTTCTCCTCAGCAAAGGTTCCTCTAGGTACCAGAAGTAGTCTAAAGTTCAGGGGTTTTGGGTCTGATACTTATACCCCAAAAATTCTCTTTGTGCAAGGGGCTCTGAGCCCAGTTCAAACCAGATTTGGGGGGGGGCACTCTGCAAGTGAACAACAACATCCATTGTCAGTGTGAGTCTTGGCTCCAGACACTTCACAGGGGGGCGGAGACAGCATTGTGGCAGGCAGGCACAGCCCTATTCAATAACAGGTGCTACTCCTCCCACCGCTATAAATGCAGATCAGGCCTATTCAACATAGTGCTGACTCATTCAGGAAAGGCGGACACATACCAACCCCCTCCTCCCCGTTGGTTATCTGAGAGAATACACCTCCCCAGCCACTGTCACTCCAAAGCTTGGCAGGCAATACACATCCTAGCAGAAGCACACAGGATGGCTAAGCAAGAAAAGACCTCCCTTCTAAAAGTGGTATTTTCAAACACAGAATGTAAAAATCACCTTTCCTAAAAGATGCACCTTTGGATTCTCAGTTTAGGCATACTAAACTTTATTTTTCCATCTGGTCCTAATAGTAAGTTATATTTATAAGATGTTATAAATTAACTCCCGTGCTTTCCTCTGGGGACAGATAGCCTTACAATAGGGGAAAACAAAATTGGCAGTATTTCACTATCAGGACATGCCACACACATCAGGACATATCCTACCTTTCACATACACAGCACCCTGCCTAAAGGGGTACCTTGGGCCTACCTTAGGGGTGACTGACATGTAAGAAAAGGGGATGTTAGGTCCTGGCATGTGGGTGCACTTGCCAAGTCGACATGGCAGTTATAAACTGCGCAAAGACACTGCGGAGGCAGGTCTGAGTTACCGTTTCAGGACTACTTGTGTGGGTGGCACAATCAGTGCTGCAGGCCCACTAGTAGTATTTGATTTACCAGCTCCGGCACACTCAGTGCAATTGTCTAGGGACTGACCAGTAAATCAAATATGCCAATCAGGGAGAAGCAAGTATAATAACAACTTACACAGGGAGCACTTGCACTTTGACACTGATCAGCAGTGACAAAGTGCCCAAAGCATCTAAGCCAGCAAAAACGAAATCCAGCACAGCATCAAAAATACAGGAGGTAGAGGCAAAACGTCAGGGGAAACCAGGCCAAAAATGCCAAGACTAACACTAGGTTTTTTAGAGATAAATTTGACCTGAAGGTAACCTTAACACCCACTTTAATCTTGCTGGGGACACAAGAAGGAACGGTAATAGAGAATGGTCGAGCTCTGTTGTGTGTCTCCATGGTTTAAACACTATGTATCACCTCAGCTTGGCTTGATTCTAACCCTCAAACTTTTCAGCAATGGCTCGCTCAGTTACTTTCAGTGTATAATCTAGAAAAGGCTGTATATGCTAGAAAGGGTTATTAGGCACAGACAACGGGACAGAGAACCTGGGAACGATTGATTGAATGGGTTGGACAAGCATCTGATTCATGGAACTTGTGGGGGGTTTCTGTGTATTTTGGCTGCCATTGCACTAGTCACTTCAATTAGTAAGGGGAGTTAGATGATGAGAGTGAATTACCTTTTATTATGACCAATTGTTGTTTTATCACCTGCCACTTGTGACTTTAATTGGTAAGGGGGTTTATTTATCGAGACTGTATGAACAATTGATATAATGAATTGATATTTTAGAATTTGCTTTCTTGTATTTGCATTGGTAGTGTTAAAAGAGTTGTGCTGCTCATTCTGCTGGGAGATTCAACATGTGGGATGGGGCAAGAGGGCAGAGTGGGGGTGTGGTTGGTGTTTATTTGTATATCTAAAACCGCAATAAAAAATATTTCAAAAAATTAAAATAAAAAAAAAGGACAAGAGTGGCGAACGGCCCAGCACTGGACTTGATCAATTGGCTAAAAGGGTAAGCACAAATCGAACCAAAACATCTAGTCTAACTGCGCCTAAAGTATGTTTATTGCTTTCTTGCATGGCTTGTACTGTTTTGTGGCTACTATATTGTCATAGAGGGTACTCACATATTTTGTAGGAGACGACAGGAGAAAATAAAGGAAATTGTTTGGGTAGGTAGGGCTAGAATATTCCTGACAATAGAAAATTAATGTGAGTGTGAACCCACGATATGGGGCGAGAGGGGTCTCTGAGGAGTGTGTTGATGGGGAAGATATGTTGGAGCGCCAGGACCCACAGCAGAGATCCTAGAAGGATGATCATGTGAGAGAAAGAAACACTGTGATATAGCTGGCAAACCCTTTCCAAGCCCTCCAGGTGTTGACAGAAGGTTTTTCGAACGCAAGGAGGTCTTTGTGTGTTAGTTCATGATACTTCCACCCTCCCTCCATGAGATAATTTAGAACAAGCATAACTGAAGAGAACTCTGTCCCATTTTCATTTTCTTCCCCACCTCACTCCATGGAATAAGCTGTGGGCGCAAGGCCTGCAGCCTTTTTTTTTTACCTGGCATTGTTTTGTATTGTATGGCAGCATTTAAATAGCACTCACTATGTGCGGCGCTGAGGCACTTTCCTACATGAATAGCATGCTGTACCACACAAGGTGTGTGGTTGCAGGGATGGTATTTTTGCTTTGATCCTGGACTTGATGACCACTGAGGTGTGGTTATGGTGTTATGGAATTCAGCGTGTAGCAGTGTTTTGGATGATGAAATGTAAGAGATGCACACTTTCATAGATTTCAGTTTGCTGTTAGCTTAGAACAGCTAAGAACAACTCTGCAACTCTACCATTTATGCTATTTCATTTGATAGATTCTGCTTAGCTGGTTATTCTACTGGGTTGTCAAATCTGAGATTTTGTACATCGCTGTGGTCCCGAGATGGCATGGTTGGAGGAAGATAGAAATGGAGAGATATGTAGGGATTTGCATTTTTATTACCATCCCCTATCTGAGCGTCTATTTGAGATGTAAAAAAAGTGGTCAGATTGTATAGACATTTGGTACCTGCAGTGAATAACTGTACCTGAGTGTGAGCGAATCACATGAAACAGTGATGAGGTAGAACAATCTAACACACCTGACCATGCTATGTACCAATAATACGGCAAGCAAATGTGCAAATATTTACAAGACTGGGTGAGACTCACTAAGGAGGAATGGAAGAAGTCATTTCTGAAAAATGGTAGCTTTGACATAGAAAGATTAGCTTAATTGCAGAAGAAACTGTAAGATCTTAAAAACGGAGTAGATGTCGAGCAATGGCCATTCTTCATACAATGGTATGAGGAGACACACAAACACAAGATCAAATCCCAAGTCTAGAGTATGAAAGATCCTCATGAAAAATTGGAATACTAACTTTGCCTCCTTAGGGACAGTATGCAGGCTTGTGCTCCAACTGCTCCAATTCCTCCATATCTATCTGCTCGGATCACTGAACCAAATGAAAAAGAGAAAGAGTGAGAACACAGGGGGGAGAACAGGCATGGGGAGGTTCCATATGCCGGCCAACTGGGCTGTGGGGGCAGCTGTTGATGCACCCAGAAATGGAGCAGCTCCTGCGAGATGGGTGGTGAATGGAGTACAAGGAGCTAACATGCAAGAGAGCACTGCAGCTATTGATTGCTAGTACGCAACCTAGTGATTCCACTTCTGAAAATAGGTCCAAAATATGCATACATTTCATCTGAGGACATATAGACCGACAAAAACGAAGCACCACAATCACCTTAGAGCACTTGAGACAGCCTACAGGTTGGCTGTCTTGTAGGTGTCCCCCCTCCTCTCCTTCCAATCAATGCCAATGATGAGATCTCATCCTCTCCTACTCCCCTCCCATCGATTGACTACCCTGCAGCCGGTGGTAGAGTTGTGGTCCATGTGCCTTGGACCCCTCTGGTTTAATTTGCATCAAGAAACAGTTACTCAATATCCCAAAAAATCCCACTCAGTTCCAAGAACAGCTACAGAGTGTGTTTAAGATATATAGACACAATTGGGAAGACGTGAAACAGTTATTACGATTGGTGGAGAACGTGTCATGACAGAGAGTGACCCAAGGTAATGATGGGAAAATGCTGAGGTTGGCCCCATGAAAACTGAATGGTCCATAATCTCAAACAGCAAATAAAAAAGGGTGAGGCACTAAATGTTTATTTGGAAAACATAAGGGTGTTTATTGAAAAGTATTTGGGCATAGCCTGTCTAGCAGAGATGGATCTGGAAGCTCTAGGTTCTTCTTTCATACAGGGATTACTACCGAATGTTAAGAGTCAGTTAACCACAGTATATATCGGATAGACAAACCACTGGGTAACCACTGCATAGCCTCACGAGAAACATAAAGAAAATGCAGAATCAAAATCGCTATCTTTGAAACTGCAAAGTATTCAGAGGGAAATTCAAGGACTGCGACGAAGGGCCCAGCAAAAGGCCAGTGGTAAAGAGGGGGGAGAATTTGGAGAGGAAACAGAAGGGGCAGAGTAGAGGTCCAGGAAGCAGGAGGTTCATGGTTTGCTTGTGGTCAGCTGGGGCATTGGAAACATGACTGTCCCAAAACTGTGTCTAATGCCCCTGGACTCCCCAAGTCGATTATCATCAGATGACTCAAACTTCTTATCCTGAATTTTAGAAGAAGATTTTCCAACGGGGTTACATATACCGTAATACCTGTAGATCAGAACGTCCTTACATGAATTTTGTCATGGATGGCAAAGGCACTATTTGCCTTACTGTCAGGGGCATAGGCTGATTGGCTCTCTAAACCTCTAAACACCCATGAACCCGTGAGTGGCCTAATGAAGCTGAAAACACATTTAAAATATTGAACAATTTATTTCTAACGTTGGCAGCCACTTTAGGACTTCCTGATTAAGCCAAACCTGTTACTTTTATTGTCGTCGGTGAAATGGATTTGCATTTGGAGTGTTGACACATAGTCATGAGGATCGAAAAAAGCTCTAGCTTGTTAATTTTCAGTTCTGGAGCCAGTCATGGCTGGGCACCCACCATGTTTACATTCTGTGTTGGATTCAAATTGTGTTGAAGCTTCTGAAAATATTGTGTTGAGTTCCCCATTAACTGTTGCTGTCTCCACTTCTGTGGTTGTGCTCACAGCACCACTCTGCAGTGCAACAGTAGCAATATGAAATACTGTTGTTATCTACTTCCAATATTACTTTGACCTACTGTCCCATTTGAAACCTGCTTCCTTACTACCCACAAGTGAGGACAGAGATCCACATGGCTGTGTCCTAGCCACTTCCCTTGTTCGTAAACCCTGTGTCAGTTCTGATGGGCCCATTTCTGACTCTGAGCTAACATTTTTTTGTAAATTGATCATGTCTCAGGAACAATGAGTGTATCCTAATGGCGTGTTATGCTGTATGCACTGTATATCAAATTGTGGAGAGCTGCCAATTGCCTACTGTGAAGTCAGCTCAAATTGCAGAAATCATTGCTCTTACTTGATCATGTATTCTAGCCATGGAAGCTATTGTTACTGTGTATATGGACTCTTAGTATGTGTTTGTATTATCACAAAACTTTAGACTTCTGCGGATGCAAAGAAGTTTCTTGACTTCAGACAGTAGTCCTATTAAAAATGGACAATATGTTCAAAACCTAAATGCATTGCAGTAACCAAAAAAAGGTGGCAGTGGTCAAGGGTGGTGCAAACTAGCACCCTCTTGATGATGTTTCAATGTCAACTTTCCTAGCCAATTCAGCTGTTAAAAATGCATTGTCTAAAACCGCTAATGTTGCTTTCAGTGGCGGCTGGTATTAAGGAGCAGAGGGGTGCTGCTCTACCAGCATTGGGGAAGAAACAAAAGGGAGAGAATGAACACCATGGAACAGCTTTAAAAGAAGTGCTCACTGCTTGGTGCTCCCCCATGAAATGATTTAAAATCATATTTTTGTGCTCGAAGTATATCTGCGCATGTGCTATCTGGGTGAGGACTATTTCTCACCCTGGAAGCACAATCGAGGAGGGTGCCAACAGCCTTATGGGAGTGGCCGCAAAAAGTGGTAGTGCATGGATTTCAAATGGGGCATTTAGGAAGTGGGCCAGGGCACAGTCAGTAAAGCATCATTCAAAATAATGGGAAGGGGCAGTGCTGGCGCAGAGTGCAGGGGGTGGTAACAATTGCAGCACTCCTTTCGCCTCCGTGGATGAGGATTTCTAATTGGATAAGGCAAGCTTGGGAGAGTGGCCTATGCATGAGTTTGGCAGATCCTATTTCTGGGGAATGTATGACGTTACAACGAATTCCGTTGCAACGCATGTCTTTACCACGCATGCGTTACAACGGAATTCGTTTTCCATGCATAACCTTTACCTCGAATGCTTGCGTGGTGACGTCATACGTCGTTAAGAGAAAACGGAAGTTTATTTTCCGATTTCTCTTAAACGACGCTGATTAAATACATAACCCGACGTGACTTCAGGTGAGATTTGTTTTTGGGGGGGAGACTCCCCCAAGCCCCCCTTTTTTTACTTTTTACCTTTACCGCATATGCCTTTACTACAAACCTCGTAGTAAAGGTATGCGTGGTAAAGGCTTTCGTGGTAACCACGCATGCGTGGTACTGCATGCGTGGTTAAGGATTTAGTGGAAACGGCTTCGTTGTAGTGGCCGTTTCCCATTTCTGGGGCACTACACATACCAGTTTTCGAAAAAAAGAAATGCGCCTGTAGCCATGGTATCAAATGAGCGCACAGCAGGTTTGTTTTTTCAATTCACAGAGAGCTTAATTGAGGCTCGAGGGCTACCATTAATTATAACAAACGTGCTGAGTCTTCCTGCTTGCCATATTGTATATGTACTCATAATCCAACCATGGCCCATTCAGGTGACTGAGCGCAATACAGGCACACAAAATTCACCCTGTGATGATGCCTGGTGCATGTTACATGTTTGGGGGAAATAACACATTACAGCAGGGCGCAGGGTGTTATTGTCGTCCCCCCATGGTTAATGCAAAGGTAGTTTGAATGCGGACATGTCACACATTACATTTACTCCCACCACTTTCAATAGTCACAGGCCGCCACTGGTTGCTATGTATGTTACAAGAACTGATCTATTACCTGTACCTACTTTAAAAGATTTGTCTCATGTACAGGAGGAAGACCCTTAAAATGAAATCAGATCTATAGCAAGCAGCAATATCCTGGGGGATGTGGAGAGACAGCACTGGGCATGTGGTCACATTGATCTTTCTACTGCCCAGTTTCACCGGATTGTATCATGCAGCAGCCCACGTTAGTAGGAGTAGCATGATATGTGCTGCTGGAATCAGTTCCTCCATAGCCCATAGGTATTGCCAATCCTGAGCCATCTACCTGCTTTTCCTTGCACAACCAGAAGACTTTATTCGGGTTGGGCAAATGTAAAAATTATTCATATGTTCTTGTTTCTGTGTTTTCAGGATGGGTGGAAGAGTGCCCATGTATCCACGCAGATGCCATCACGGTAACAAAGTGGTTACTGAGAGATTTGATCCATCAGTTCGGGATACCGAATCGAATAAGTAGAGACAGCAGAACACACTTTTTTTTCAGTAATAGTGCAGGCAGGTGGGGTCCAGCATTGTCATTGTCAATATCATTCAGAGTCCGTGGGCAAGGTAGAAAGGAGCTATGGTACACTAAAGAACAAGGTAGCTAAAATATGCTCAGAAACACAGTTAAAATGGCCTGATGACCTGCCATTAATAGTCTGCCCTTTGACAGCAATCCCTTCCCAAAAGACAAACCTGAGTCCATACGAAATAATCGTTGGTTTACCTGTGATGTGCTACTCAAATCCACCTGTCTGTAGCCAAGCTGGATTTGCAATTAAATGAGGATGGGATCCTACAATATTGCAGACTGCTTATACAATGTCTTTACACAGTGCTTAATTTGAGCAGGGGCTTTCAGGTGCTCATCACCGGCTCCTAATCCTCAGCACAGGTGCTTATAGCACCAATTAAGGACCCACTCATTTGGAAGGCAGGCAATTTCCCCCATAATCACATGATTTTGAGCCACGTCAAGACTCGAACCCGGTTTCCCAGCTAAGAAATCAGCAGCTCTAGCTATTAGGGCCAGTCCTCTCCAGAATAAGTGCCAGAGCTCTGGTCAGGAGGCAGTTTGCACCGGCTTATTTCTCCTGTTAGCGATGCCTCCTGAGGAGAGCCTCGGCACTTTTTATTTTACAAATTAACCACTGTCTTTACAGTTTCGTTTTCAGCTGCAAACAAACTTTTTGGAGTGTCTCATTGAGGCCAGAAATTCTATTCTGCTGGAGTATTAGTCTACATTCATGTGTAGCAGGCGAAGACCACACAATTGCCTCTCTGATGCAGTCCCTATGAGATCCTGCTCATTACCAATACAGCTGTCAAATGTTGTGCTCCCTAGACTTGGATCCACTCTTCACATTGCAAGCAAATTGCTCCTCCAAGAGACAACGGTGCACCCACTGCCACCTCAGTGCCTGTGCTTGGTCCCGGATCAGTTACCTATTCCTGCTGCGGCCCATTTGCCAGTGTATCAAGGGACATATTATCAAGCCTGGGCGATAAAATTATCGCCGATTTATCGGCAGAAAACTGCAGATGAAGCGTCGATAATGGGCTTGATAATATGCTCTATGGAATTCCAATCGAAGCCCATGTTAGATGTCTTCAAATCTAACATGGGCTTAGATTGGAATTCCATAGAGCATATTATCAAGCCTATTATCGCCGCTTTATCGGCAGTTAGTTTTCTGCCGATAGAGCGGCGATAATTTTATCGCCAAGGCTTGATAATATGCCCCCAAGTTCTTTGTATCCCCCTCCTTCGCCTACCCTACTACCAGCATATGATGAGCCCCAACAGCCTCTCACCGCTACTTCTTCTATCCGAAGTCAGCAGAGTGCTTTTTCTGGATAACGGATACCCATGAGTGTCTGGCCTGCTGTCTTTATTCTTGCTTTAAGCATCTGATTGTTTGTGGGATATATCCTTGCTGCAGTTTGAGGAATTATTCCAAGACTGAACTGTACTGAACTTTTCCTTACACTGAGTCACCACTCTACAAAAATTGTAAATAATCATGTTTCTTCTGGAAAAGTACAGACAGACAATTAATGCTTCCTGTTTCTAGATGCCTATTGATGTGGAGTTAGCATTCCTTTGATCAGAGTGCCCCTCTGTTTTAATGACAGTGACCTTCATCTTTTCCATTTCAAGCATTGACTGCCAGAGTCTGCTGTCATCTCCCCTTCTTCCATCCCAGGTATTAAAAGTTTAACAAGCCTTTGAACCGTAACATGTCAGATGTGACTCATCCAGCAGTGACTTAACAAGGATTTATTTGCACAAACTGAGGAGCCATACTGTCTTTGCTGGACATAGCAAATGTGATTTAACGGTGGAGGACATTCCCTTTGAATCATCTGCCTTTGAGTACAGTCTTCCCTACGGACTGCTGGTTCTCACATGCCACTTACAGGGAGGTCATACATATTTTATTTGCGGTTCACAAGCTTACCCGTGGCTGCCTTAGACTCGACTGGGAAAGGATACATCTCTCCAGCTATAAAGCACTTTCATGATCATACTTAAGAACGAAAAAGGGGTATATGTATAGACCATTTCAACTACTTCTAGGTTCCTTTCAGCTTTAATTTCCATGTATGGAATGACCGTGGCTTTAGATGAAATAAGGAGAAAAACAGAAATTTTAGAACACACAGCAAATTCAACCGCATTAACTTTAGAGTTGTTGACATAACAGTTACCCATGCTAAAAAGCTGATTCAAAACAGAATGAACTTAGATTATCTTTAGGAGGCCAAAAAGGGTATCAGTGAAATCGTAGGCACTGAATGCTGTACCCATCAACCCAACCCTTCCCTTAGCAGTCCCATAACCGAAAGGAGAGTGAATAGAAGGTACATGAGTCACAAAGCGGTCTGTATCCAAGTCCCAATAGCATCTCATAGCTGCCACTGTAACAGTATTATAGCTTTGGATTGGTAAAATACCATCTGAGCCAATCTGCAATGAATAGCAGCAACCCCTGACACGTGTTACTCTCTCATTATGAGCTCTTCAGAGAAGCTTAGCTTTGTTGAGATAAAAGGGATCCAAACAATACCCTGTCAGGCTTAGAGTGCCATATAAATTACGCAAATAATGAAGCAAGGAACTCTGGGTAGTTCCCAAGTTTAGGTTTGGAGCAGCTCCTATATAGAGTTCCCTACAACACCAGCAACAGTCTAAATCTGCTGACCTCAAATGTCTTTTTTTTCTAGCAATTTACAAATTACATCTTTGGATTGGTATATGTGTGTCAGGGGTTGCTTTTATTAATTCCTGGTTGGCTTGGATGGTATTTTACCTATTGAAGGCTGTAATACAGTGCCCGGAATGGTAAAAGGTCTTTGTAATTTTTCAGCTCCTGCATGGATAGCACTAGCTGATCCTATGCTAAAAGACTTTGCTATAAAAAATGGCAAAATACTTTGTCACTTTCTGGCTCTGCATAGATGGTACTGCACTAATCCTATACCTAAAAATCCTTTTTGTATCCTGCTCGTATATTCGTATGTTTACGCTTATGATCAAGAATATACTAATGTTTTATAATCAAATGTGGATGTTATTTCACAATCATTCAGAGCATCCAATAACTTTGAATGTGCTTGCTAATTTTTATTGTCCGCATAAGCCAAAAGTCATGTTTCTCTAGGTTGTACATTTGTACATTTCCAAGAGGCACCACCTCACTTTCAAAACTGGCAAGTGGAAGTGGTATTTTAGGGGAATAATGAGCCTAGTATTGTATTTATGAATGACACCTTCTCTTGAAGGACGTTCTGCATTTCCTCAGGGTGAAGATCCTGCCACCTGCACATTAGATGTTTTAAGCTCCATTGACTTGTATTCAGCGAAATAGTATACATGCTGGTCAAACATTCTACATATTTTAGTTTTATGCTCTAACCGACCTTTTCTAGTGCGAGCCCTGGTCAGTTGAAATGACAATTGCCTTTGATTCTTTTGCTGTGCTGTCTGCTACTTTGAATTAAACACTAGTTCCACTTTCGGCTTCCTGGCATGTGTGTTTTATTTTCAACACCAGCCACTGATGGATTTTGACCTCTTATAATGGCCTAGAGCATAATCGGGCCGTTTTTTTTATTATCATTTTGTCAAGTAAACAGTCATAGCCAACGACTAGTAGATTTCCCCTCCCACAATCAGCGTAATCTCATCCGTGTCTTCAGCTACATGCCCGTGCGGTACTGCCATGGGGCATGGCATTCCTCTGCCCACATCAGAAGTATAACAGGGAGTCAGGCAACGAGCCAGGGGTCATATCAAGTATGTCAACTCAGCAAGTCAGGGAGCAAGAGGGTGGCCAGTACAGTCATCTCCATCAACTCATTACATTGCACAAAGCGTCCTCTTGATCAGGGGGCGGAGCCGGAGCCGGGCGGTCGTAATCCGTCTCGGCTCCCGGCTCCAGCGCTGCTCGGGAGCTTAATTTGGGGGTTCCCCAGTGGCCCCGGGGTTGTTCCCAGCACGACTCGGAAGCGGAAGGTGCGGCGCTCAGCTGTGGAGCGCTTAGATGCTTCTGGAGATACAGGATCGTCCCTGGCGCGACCTCGGGGGGATCTCCTGCTTGTGAGGCAAAATGGCGGCTGCCGGGCGGCTTTGTTCACCGGATCCTGTCGTGCCAGCGGAGGTTGCCACCTGAAGACCTTGGCCTCCCATGTTACACCAGCACTAGAGGTGAGCCAGGCCCCACCGCAACTAACGGGGCGCCCTCGCTGCTCTCCTCCGAGAAGCGCTCCAGTCTGCTCTGCCCAGGGGCTTGCCTGACCCCAAAATGGCGACACCTTAGGGACATCGGTGCCAATGACTCCCCGGACAGACTTTCAAGCTCGCGATCGGCTGCTGCCTAAGCATAGCCTGAAGAGCTCTCCTCCTGATCCCTCCTCCTGTGCCCATCCTTGCTGAGGCTCCTCCAGTTGGCCGTAGATGATGTGGGTCGGCTTTGTGGCGTGTTCTCCCCTCCTCCCGGGACTGCCTCCCGTTCTGTGAACAGCTGTTTTGGCGCCTGTGGTCTTTCTTCCCTGACTCCTGGTATCCGGATCGAACTCCTCTGCCCCAGCTCCTCATGGATGATGAGGCTGTGACTTTGCCGTGGACTGCCTTTCTCCCCCAGGCCTTGCTGGCTATGGCAGCCCTCTTCCAGGACTTTCGGACCTGGACCTCTGAGTTTCCCGCCATTTTCTTTTTATGACTCGCTTCTTCTTCTACCTTTCTCCTCCGCCACTTTAGCGATCTCTGACATCCCCCTCGGTCCTAACGACCTTTCTATTGTCTCTCCTGCTGCCTCTGACACACTCCTCGCTGTCTTACTCGTTACTATCTGCTTCCCTCTCTGGTTTGTCTCACTTTCCTGCCCTTCTCTGTCCCTCCCTTGGTGCTATGACTGCATCCCCCCTCCGACCCCACCTAATAGAACGCTGCTTTTCTGTATATAGAGATAACTCTAATCACTAGTATATGCAGTAGACCTTTGTACTCTCTACCATTCCTATGTGACCCTTAGAATATATCCATTTGTATCCCTTCCTTATGTATATAGAGATAACTCTAATCACTAATACATGCAGTAGACCTGTGTACTCTCTACCATTCCTGTGTGACTCTTAGAGTATATCCATTTGTATCCCTTCCTTATGTATATAGAGATAACTCTAATCACTAGTATATGCAGTAGACCTATATACTCTCTACCATTCCTATGTGACTCTTAGAGTATATCCATTTTTGTCCCTTCCGTATGTATATAGAGATAACTCTAATCACTAGTATATGCAGTAGACCTTTGTACTCTCTACCATTCCTATGTGACTCTTAGAGTATATCCAGTCATATCCCTTCCCTATGTATATAGAGATAACTCTAATCACTAGTATATGCAGTAGACCGCTGTGCTCTCTACGATTCCTATGTGACCCGTAGAGTATATCCAGTCATATCCCTTCCCTATGTATATAGAGATAACTCTAATCACTAGTATATGCAGTAGACTGTTGTGCTCTCTACCATTCCTATGTGACTTTTAGAGTATATCCACTTGTATCCCTTCCCTATGTATATAGAGATAACTCTAATCACTACTATATGCGGTTGACCTTTGTACTACCTACCATTCCTATGTGACTGTTAGAGTATATCCAGTCATATCCCTTCCCTATGTATATAGAGATAACTCTAATCACTAGTATATGCAGTAGACCTTTGTATTATCTACCATTCCTATGTGACTCTTAGAGTATATCCATTTGTATCTCCTCCTTGTGTGACTTTACATCTTGTACATTTGCAATTATTTCTGTTTGTATCCTTTATGTAACGCATGTAATTCTAAGTCCTTATGTTTCTCAACTGGTTCTTGTGTAAAGCGCTCTGACACCTTCGGGTAAAGTTCACGCTATATAAAATCGCATAAATAAATAAATAAAATAAATAAAAATTGCAGGGTCACCATAATCTCGCTCCTCCTGTTTAAATGGAATTTGAGCCTCATCAGGCGCTCTTTCCCTCCAAGAGTGACATCACACATCATTCGAGTTAATTTCAGCTCTCGAGGCCAAGTTCATGCTAATCGGGCACCAGATGTCTCTGGGCCTAGATTTGGCAGGCATCATAGTCCAATATTCCACCAGCTGTTCCTGGCAGTACAAGACACCTTTTAGGCTACAAGCCACGCACACAATGCATTGCCGCCCTTCTTTTTTCCGGAAGTAGCATCATCGCAGTAAGCCAGCCTGTGCTAGCCAGAACTTCTTTGACGTATGACAATAAGGCCACCAGTCGGTGTTTTAGCACTGGGTTCTTCCCCCACCTCTTCAATGCAGTCATGTACAGCTGTCCTAAACCTGGCCAACCCCAAACTTCCACGCCAGTCATAAAATGTCGTCATGCTTTAGCCACAGTGGACACAACATGAGTTATTTATTAGATCCATATTATGTAGTTTGACAGGAGTGTGATATAATTTATGTAAATATTTAACACGCATCAGTCAAAATCTGTAATTTGGTGACAGTGCATCAATCTGTGCACAACAAAGGATCACATGTACAAGGGGATAGCACCAATGGAACGTCACTTTTACCAATGTTCTGGTGGCGCAGTGCCATTCTCCATATTTACAAAGTGGCATTAAGCCACTTTGTGTGGCTTAACGCCACTATGTAAATATGGTACCCTTTCACACGTCTCTGAGTGAAAGAGGAATGCAATGGGTGTTTCTGTGGGCATTCCACTGCAACACCAATTGCTTTTTTATGCTGCCCAGATTTACAAGATCTGTAAATCTGAGACGGTGCCAACAACTAATGCCATGCAAAAGCAGGCGTTAGATTGGCACAACGAACAGAAATACTTTTATTTCCCTTTGCTTTTGCTTTTTGTATGTGTACTGCATTCGAGAGCACACATAGAAGTAGCACACCACCATTATTGAGGTTTATGTGCAGGGAGGAACATCTTCCTGCACATAAACATTCATCCCTGAACCGCAGGCACCCTTGCACTATGGCGCAACAGTGTCTGTATTGGTGCTTGGCAGAAATTTTTAGCACCAGCGCTAGGGAAAACACTGGGGTGCACTGTATTCTTGTAAATGGCCCACATCTCTGTGTTTTGGATATGCAAAATATTTCAGGCGCAGCAAAATTTGACACAACACTGCTCTATGCCATTTCCTATTACATATACCCCAAAATCTCTCTGCTTATCCGTTATATCAAAGCCAAGGTATGTTTTGACATTCTAAATTTGCTCTAGGTGTGGTGATAGGAGCTTTCTCTTGCAAAGTGTAGTAGAACTGTGTAATCAATCTTCTATGAGAGAAGAGGTCAGTATGCAATACAGCGCAGTAAGACCCAGGGGCTCCCAGGGTAAGTACTATGCACTTGCTTCCCTGTGCTGAAAGCTGATAATAGAGAAGCATATCAAGTGATGTGCATTTCATGTTGCTTTGAATGTCCTGCAGCAAAACAAAATCCTCCCACCACCCAACAACACCCCCTGCCCCCTAGGGCTGGGTTCCCTGCCTACTGCAGTCTTCTCAAATATAGACAAGTCAGCTTTTCTCTACATCTTAGCCAATTTCACACCTGCAATGCACATTTACAGTATCAATATCACCTCTGGGGCACCCTGAGGCGGGGGTGGTGGGCGTCAATCGCAGTTGCCATGGATGCAAGACTAATATTATCAGCTTCAATTGCAACATGTGGCTGGTATGGATTAGAATACATTCACTGATGAACAAAATGGGTCTGTGCACAGGAGTAGTAAAGTTCAAAGTTGGCATGAACAGCCCATCCTGATCAAATGATAGATTCAACATCTTCCACGCCAGTCTCAGCTGCCACCCCACCACGTCAATCCAATCAAAAAGGATTTGATGCAATCAAAAAAGGCTCTTTTTAGCTGAATAGGTATGTTAACAAACAGATAAAGAAATGTTAGCGATCCCAGTTCTCCCAACAGGAACAGCGGACGTTTGGCCCACACAGGTGCCCTCTTCCCTTGCCAGGAGACACCTCTGCCACAGTTCCCCTGTCACAGCACATCAAAATCTCTGATGATCCAGGTGCTCAAATATTTAATAGGTCTGGACCTAATTTGAATTTTGTCTAAGTAATTGGAGCAATTAAGACATTTTGCATTAGTTTGGTGAAGCATAATTACCAATTTTAATGACATGATCCCACATAATGGAAGTTCTTTAATGGGGGCAGTCACTGGTCAGCAATTCAGGTAGGTATTTTACCCGAACAGGTGAAAATTAAACTCGAAATGCATTTTTCAAGTAGATATTTTACCCGAATAATGGGGCCCATTATGATCGCGGACGGACTTGAGTCCGTCCGTGACCATAGAGGAGGAGTGAACCTCCGCATGGCCTGCAGAGTTCCCTCCTGTAGAATTAGGATGTGACCGCCACCCTGGCGGTCACATCCTCTATTTTTACCATTGCGGCGGGTGCGGCTTCAAGCTGCACCCGCCGCAATGGTAAAAATGCATACATTGCATTTGTATGCAGAAAGCGGCAGCCACCGTGCGGTGCCTGACGATTTCTGCATACAAATGCAGGGGGGTACCATAGGTACCCCCCATGTGCACCCCCCACCCCCCCTTCACCCAGGGGGCCCGCAACGGGCCCCCGCAGTGAAGTTCCACATGCTTTTCCACGGCGGAAAACCCGCCGTGGAAAAGCATTTTTTAAAGCCCATCCTAATATGGCTGGCGGTGTCTGAGAGACACCGCCACCATATTAGAGCTTTTCCGCCGCGGTCGTAAGCCAACCGCGGCGGAAAAGCTGCGGACGGAAACCAGGACCCACCAGCCATCCTAATGTGGCGGTGGGTCTTTGGTGGGTCCGCTGCGGTTTTTCCGCATCCTCCTGGCCGACGGTGGCTTCCGCCGGCCCGGAGGATGTGGAAAAACCGCAATCGTAATAGGCCCCATATTGTTTGGGTATTTTTAGCGCAAAATTCACTGTTTTATTTTTAAACAAGAAGGAAGTGCCATATAGGCTGTGAAGCTACTGTACTTACAGTAGCAACTTTCTCTTCCTGTCCTGAAGAATCCTCCCACCATTTTGTTTAGCCCTGGGTAACATGGGATTTGGATTTTGAAGGGAAAGCATCACTCTCTTTGCCTGAAATCTCTGTTGCGTCCACACCCTTGGAATCTTAACTGTTTGGGAAAAAAACATGTACACTGAATCCAGCACTATATAAAAGAGTATATTCTTTGAGGAAGGGCATGCACCAATATTTTTTTCCTTCTTGTGTTTTTTTGTATCTTTGTTGGTGGGTGGCTTGGAGTTTTAACTGGAGTAGGGGTCCCATGTAGGATTAACATTATGTAAGGGATTTGGTTTTACTTTTTATGGTGAAGTCCTGGGTTAAATGTACTTTTGCACTGATTTGGTTATCATTTTACTTTTGTTTTAATGTTAGGAGCCTAGTCCGCCCTGCTTTAGGCCTTGCATGTAATGTTGGTATATTTTTCACATTCTCACTGCTGCAGTGCTATTTGCGTTTAAAAACCTGTAGGAGGGTGTGGTGCATGGCTTTGGATTAGATGTAAAACGTATGTTTTTTTTTTGTCTGCATGTGCTTGTTGGTGTCTTGGTATGGGATGGCTCCTGAAGTTCAGGCCTATGTAGCTAGAAATCGACCTTTCTTCTCAACTACCTTCTTCTTCCCCTTGTGTTTGCCATCCAATTTTTGAGAGTTTGTGTATTGTATAACATGGTTGTCACATCAGTAGCATAACGAAACTTGAGGGGGCCCTCTCTATGTACTTTGCAGGGGTGTTCCCTCTCGGTGGTCCGGCCCCACACATACCACTTTGCCCTACCATCTAAAAATCTGGTATATCTTGATTTGAAACATCCAACATTTAATGAAATACCTCTTTATTGTCTTACTCAAAGTTTCAATAAAAAAGTAGGAAACACTCTTAACATATAAACTATGCAGAGGGTGTGGCCACCATGGCATCTGCTATGGACGAGTAATTTGGAGCCCTGCATCGGGCCCGCCAATAATCCTACATTTATCTCCTGCATCCCTACCATCCTCGGTCCCCGCACCTGCTAGTGTGTCACTCTTGACTCGGGGGTAAATTCAGAGCTCACCCCTCCCTGCAGGAACGAGAGAACTTAACCATACCCCTTTGTGGTGAGCATGGCCTGGCCTGGAAGGAAGGCCCAGCTGCAGACCCAGAATATGGGTATACATGGGGTGAGCATAATCAGCGCAACGGACCAAGATATCGATTCCGGATACCGGGAGGCGCCCAGAGTCATGGCTGTTCCCTCTCATGACCACAGTGGGTGTATGACCTGCATTTACATGGCTCCTTACCGCATGGTGTGAGTTGTGGACCTGGCCTGTTCATCACCCTGCCAGACACCCTGCACTGGGCCCCTGACGTCCCGGGTGATCCGGAACTGTTGACCTCTGAACCCAGCATTGCAGTGTTAAGGAGGTCTCCCACCCTCCTTTGAGTGTGACCGGTTCTGGTGTGGCTGAGTAGGGATGAGGGAACCCGGCTGCAGCCTCCTGCCTCCCCTGACCAGACTTCTCCAGAGGGTTTGCCCTGAGCCCACGCGATCGCCATGGGACAACCTGGTTGCATGGCTTGCAGGCCTCCAGGCTGCACTTTTGAGAGCTGACACTACTGGACTCCGACAGAGTGGGATCCAACCACCATGCTCTCTAAGGTGGGACAGCTCCCCACCAAGTGCCCTGGGGCCCTATCAGTGAAAGCGACTTGCGTGAGGGAGTGACAGCCTCCCTGGGGCGACTCAGAGGTTTGCTGAAATGTGATGCAGGAGCAAGAAGTGTCATCCTCCGGCCTTACCACTGAAAGCGTCCCAGATCCCATGGGACCTTCAGACACACTATCCCCCCTGCCTGCCTGATCTATAGTGCCACTAGCTTGAGGGCTGACATGCATCTGCTGTTGGAGCTGCCGGAAGGCACCTGGGGATTCCACCCATGCGAAGGCCTGGTGGTGAGGACAAGGGCTGCACAGTTGCTGTGGTAATGGGCTGTCCCTGCTTGAACATCCCAGTGCCCACTGCACATAGGAGCTGCACTGCGCATCAGTGGGGAGCTGAAGAGGACTGGAGTCACATACGTCTGGAGGCTCTGGGGATCTCTCTGGAGCACTTCTGGGGGTCCCGGGCATTCACACCCTGGCTAATCACTCTCTACTGTCACATTGGGCTCTCTCATATGGAGTCTAAACTTACCATTCCGGAGGTGCTTGTGACTTTGGGGGTTGTTGAGGAATCGCTCCTCCGGTGATCATAGCTATCTCACACCTCGATTTTTGCAATTTTCTACGCCACCCTGCATGTCCCTTCTTCACCTCTTGGCTGAGACCACCCATGGCCTATGTATCTGGAGATCTAGCCTGTCTCCCCATGGTGGGCACCCTTCACAGCGACCTACCCGGGGATCACACTGCCTCACAGACTTGGTAAAACCTAAAACCACCATACCGCAACACCCGCCGGATGAGGCTAGTGCCAAGGAGTCGGCATGAGGGGACAAGACCATCAGTAGCCTTCAGCACCTGGAACAGACTCTCCAAGCTTACAGGGCGCCTTTTGATAAGGTACTTCAAGCTATTCTGGACACCACGACTTCCCAGGTGGCCCGCATTGACATGGTCACGATAGAGGTGAATCTATTATGCGCTAACCACCGCATACTGATGGACCGAGTGGGCAAAACGGAATCTGCGCTAGTGGTCCTTAACCCCTCCAACAAGGAATTCAGGAACGCCTAAAGAACGTGGAGGTGGAAATCACCCTCCTGCATCACAGGGGGGTGGATGCAGATGGTAGTTCCAGACACAACAATATCTGCCTACTGGGCTTCCCAGAACGCTCTGAGCTCCCCAGCATGGAATTGTTACTTGAGGAATGGTTGGTGAAGAATATCCTTGGTGGCACAGCACCGAATTTCTTCTCAAATTAAAGGACACATCACAACCTGGGTCGCCCCCTTACCCCTCCCAGGTACTCCCCCTGCCCTATTCAACTACCAGGATCGTGACCTGCTTCTGCAGAGCTTTCGCACCAAAGATCCATGGACATTTGAAAATGCACAAATCTTGGCCTATACTGACTTCAAACTGAAGGCGCAGTGCCACCACGGATCGTACCTGCATGTCAAACAACACCTGGCGTAGCAGGACATCAAGTATGCACTCTATTCCCCATAAAGCTGCGCTTTGTTGATGAGGATGTGGTCCACAACTTCCAATCCCCAGAAGATGCCTGGACACAGCTCCTTGCGAAGGATCTGCTGAAAACAACATCCCCTGAGCAACCTGTGGATGCCTGGCTTTACCCTAAGCCACTGCTGCGCAGAAGCCACTCATAGAGCACACCCATCTAAAAACCAGGCTGCAGAGGAGCAGGTCTGAGAGGTGGCAGAAGCCACCCTTCACAGCACAAACCCCTTTGCCCTTCTGCGGGACAGTCACCCTTCAGAGTCGTAAATGGACTCAGCTGGCTTCTCTTTCCACACTGCGTGGGGTTCACCGTGGACCGGTGAAGGCGCCTAGGTCAGCAGATGATCTGTAACTAATGCTGCAGAGCAGTGATGAAGCCCTGGCATTGGCTGGCACCCCTCACATCGCTTAATGTTGCCCTGTAAGAAGCACATCATGGGTGCGGGACTGAGAGCTGTTTCCACTAACTGGGCCCAAACCATCACTGCTACATTAGACATTGCTGTCACAGTGTTGTTGCCACGTGCACTCCGTAATCCGAACCCAAGCCTCCTGCAGGTTCCTACATAGACTCTATGTCTCAATGTAGTATTGCTGTTGTTTTTGCATTTTTTGTTGCCTTTGGTATTTGGCTTAGGGATGTTTAACTGGACGGGCCTGAGTGGCACCTGGGGGGGATTATGTTTTTGTGTTACTGTTAGGTTCTCACTAGGTGCTCTACTAGAGACTGATTTGTTCCTCATTACTCACTGCCATAACCTGGGTTCACCTTACACTGCGTGGACATTTTTGGGTGGGCTAATGGGTAGGGTAGTGTTTTACACATTTCTGCCTCCTTAACGCATGATACATTCCCTATGCCTAATCTCCAAATGAATACACACTCCCCCGTTATCATGTCATGACCTGGAATGTACGGGGCATGGCTACGCCAATGAAACGCCATTGTATACATGCTTACCTTAAGAGGCGCCATGTTCACATAGCAATGCTTCAGGAAACACAGCTCACTGCCACTAAATTACACAAACTCTGGGTGCACTGGTGGGGACAGGTACATGGCACCATGTCTTCCTCCTTTGCCCCTGGGGTTCTTATTTGGATAGCAGCGGGAGTTCCATATGTTGTGACCACTCTGAAGGTCGACGTGGGGGTAGATATATAGTGCTTGAGGGTCACCTGGACGGCTCCCCCCCTGACCCTTGCTGCATCATACACCTTGAACACACTTCAATGTGAGTTCCTTCCTTGACACTTTAACCCTGGCGCTCCTCAACGATCCATCCTCTTCCGCCTTCTGGGGCAGTGATTTTAATCATGTCTTAGATGTGGCCGTGGATCACGCTACGCCTCCGCTCCATGTGACGCCATCTGAACGCGCTGTTTGCCATTTCTGTCGGCGTGCGACCCACATGCATTACCACGATGCTTGGCGACTCAGACACCCGATGGACCATGAATAGTCTTTCCATTCTCATGCACATGACGTTCACACCAGGACTGATCTCTTACTCTGCACACCCCACAGCGCTCAATTGGCCGGAGTGGAGTACCTGGCGCGCACTTTGTCTGACCACTCTCCTCTGATGCTCACTGTTCAATTGGGGCATTCCCACCTCCTCATACCCACATGGTGCCTTCAAGTGGAGGCATTGTCCAACCCACCCTTTCTCATAGACCTTGCTCAATGTATAGAACGCTGTTTCACACTTATACAGGCACTGCATTGACTCGTGCTGTCGAATGGAATGCTTACAAGTCGGTGGTACGAGGTCACTGCCTCTTGACCATGTGGGGTATATGCAAGAAATTGACTGAGGACCTCCAGACCATTGAACACGACCTTCGCCTCCTAGGGTGGCCCATGAAACGTGAGGTGTTGGGGAGACTAAACCTCCACTATTCCAGGCTCTGTTCATATTACTGACATCTGACTCCACATGCCATGCTGTCACGTTTCTGTACTCTGCTCTTAACGCTACACCTGCTGATCACACCACAAGGGCTTGCGCCAGATGGAACGCAGTACTCCACCAACCTCTAACTGATGCAGTGTTGACCCAAGCCCTATGATTGGCTAAGGATGTTTCCCATAATCCTAGGTTTTGCTTTACCATATCCAGGGCCAGATGTAGATAATCCCAGTTTACCGATTCTTAAATACCGAATCATACCGAATCGGTATTTCAGAATGGGAAAACGGGATGTAGCAAATAAATCAGTAACATTTACCAATTCGGTAACATTCGGATTTCCCAATCGGTATTTACCGATTCGGTAAATACCGATTCGGTTTTTCCCATACAACCCTATGGTGCTCCAGGCCCATAGGAATGAATGGGATTTACCGAATCAGTATTTACAGAATCGGTAAATACCGATTGGGAAATACTGATTCGGAAAAACAAATAGAACCCATGTGAGCCAGTCAACCAATCAGGAATACACACCACACCCCACAACAAAGCAACAGAGGAACCGTATACGTGCGGTGTGTCTGTTGATTTTAACTTTTCTGTGTCACGATAAGGAGTGAACTCCTCTACTCCTGTTTTCTTGCACCACATTTTTGCACTATTTTGTGTTTTTTTGTTTGGACACTTTCTTTTCCTTATGAAGGGAATGACTACCAATGATGAGAAAGGGGTTTTAAGTTGGTAACATCTTCCACCCACCCCGAGGGTGTTGCGCCCGTGAGGTGTCATTTTCTTCTTCACAATTTTTCTCACAAGTGATTGATTGTGGGTGGATGTACTGCTCCTAGGTTGCAGACATTTTTTTGCTCGGGACGACTGTTACGTTGAACTCCATCTGGAGATTCTTTATAATTTTTAATTGGACGTAACACTGATAACACACCCATGCTTATGGTTAGGGAGTGTGACACTGGATGTTGACTGTGTGCTTTCCCAGTGAAATTGTAATATAGTAAATAGAAGTAAAACGTCCTTGGCACAGGGTCATTGTTATTGAAACGGTTTGAGTGGGGGGCTACCCTGTCCCTTTTTTCCCCCTAGGCTCCTGTGTTGAATTAGTAGGCTACACAGCACCTGCACATGGGTTGGAATGGCGTACGCCCTTGGTGTTGGGTGATCCAGGAGTGGGTGGAGGTCCCTGATCAAGTCCAGGATGGTTTGGGGGTGTAGCCTGTACGTTTGCAGTATCTCTGGCTCAGTCAGTTGGAAGAGCGTTATCCTCTGCCTGTAGACTCGCTCCTCCCTTCTCCATACCCTCTCTCCTGCTGCCTGTAGCCGTAGCCACCTTGCTACGACGTAGAATGCCGCCATTCTGGTTGCACTATTGCATTTTGGGTCCTTAATTTATAGCCTGCACCTGGTTACCACCTGCTTTCAATCCATGGTATTTACCGACTCTTAAATACCGAATTTCATGAAATTCGGTATTTTTTAGGTTTCCTACATCTCAAAAGTCATTTTTTACCATTTCTTAATTACCGATTCGGTAATTAAGAATTCGGTAAATAAGGATTCGGAATATTCCGAATCGGTAGAATACCGACTCGTATTTACCGATTCGGTAGTATTTTGACTCCTACATCTCATTTTCCAAACACCGGTCGGTAACGGCCGAAATTACCGAATTTCGGCCGTTACTGACCGGTATTTGGCTACCTACATCTGGCCCTTAATTACATTCACCACACTTACCTTTCACCACTCCGCATTCAACACGTTCCGAATAACCTCCCCCGGAATGCCCTCGATACAGACTTCAGAGCATAGACTTCATGCACATGGTATGGACTTGCGCACCATTATTGTGGACATAGACTGAAGTGACATCACTAGTGGTGGAACTGTCCACACATTGCCTCACCCCACCTGAATCCTGCTTACTGGAGCTGCAGCCCTGTGTGAAAAGGGACAAGTACTTACACCACTTCATCAACCTGGCCCTCAGTCTGTTCAAGTGGGTCATTATCATAGCATGGTAATCCCACGCCCCCCAGAGGTTTGTGGCTGGTTCTGGGAACTGTTGACATGGACCAGAGCTGAGGCACACACTCTCAAATTGCTCTGCATGTGGGGCGATTCCTGCACGGGAGGAGAGGAGTGGGAGATGTTCCTGTTTACAGTTGAGACCAAGACTGCAAATGCCCACCGTGAACCCTTGGGTACCGTGTACCTCTACACCTGTAACATTAATGATCAACACCTTGCTGATCATGTTGATACTCTCCCTCATCTCCGGGGATACTGCCTCATCTCAGTGCCACACAAGTATACCCCAACACAACTTTTCCATAATGCGCTATTGCCAGCTCCCACAGCTGTCCTATGGGTACCCACCCTGCCCATTGCCCTCTTACTCGAGATATGGCTAGTGAGAAACGCATTTGCTTACCTGTTTCCTTCAAGTAACAACACTTTCACAGGACTTTGCCACAGTGTAGTCCCTTGCTACTGCTGGGACAGATAGATGTGTCGATCCCTAAATCCACATTTACCAGCTTCATGGACTGTAGAGCTCTCACACTGTTACACTGTTGTTTGCCCCCTCTTTATCACCTCTCCCCCTTCCTGTATCTTTTTCCCCTCCTATTCTTACCAGATGACAGTGACCCATTTCCATGATCAAATGCTTTGCATATAGAATATGACTCATAACTTTGCATGATGTACATCTGGATAATTTTCTGTATCTGCAACTACCACATTATGCTCTTGACTGTTACTTGGCGGTCGCTATATCTTATGTTGTTAAAAAACATATTAAAAAAACATATGAACTATGCCAGTTGTAAAATGATTGTCAAGAGCAGATTATTTAACTGAGAGAGCAATCAGAACAGGGTTCCTATTGTCTTAGGAACTGCCAATCAATGAAGAACTAAGAACAACTATGTAGGGTCTGAATTAGAATTTACATTGATGGATATTAACTTGAAACTTTGAAAGACAAACCTAAACCTACAATTTCTCTCACTCAACCTACAATATGCATGAGGCGTATACAAGATATACCTCAGTATGCTGCCAGCTCCAAGAGAAATAAACTGGTGAATTATCTGCATGCCACACACTTGCAACTGTCAAGGGTTGTGCACGATAATAATGTGTACTAAGGGAGCAATTTCTCCTAGCAGCTCTACGGAATGGGTTCTTATTCTCAATGCCAACTGTTGTGAAAATGCCTGGAGTGTATTTAATATTTAAGGAAGCCAGGCAGTGTTGTGTTCCATCATCGCTACCCACTTGACCTCAGGATTCCAGGTTACTGTGCTAGAGGAACATTATTTATATTCTGTTACCCCCTGCAGGAGTGCCCAATTTCATTCAACATATTTTTCACAAGTTTTATGGTAAAAAACATGGGAGATAGAAATTATTACCTCCCATGTGAATGATAAATACATTTTAAAAATATATGCATTTGATTAAAATGTAAGTTTTGTTAAACTGCTCATCTTATTGTACCATTCTTGATGACATTTAGTGAGAATATTTGCTATTTTGATATTAACACTATCAATGCTACAGCAATTCCCCCTCAGCGCTGGACCTTATTGATTCCCATTGTTCATGACGAGCTCAGCTTGTCATGAGCACACGAGTAGTGTACTGCATGACGAGCTGAGCTCGTCATGAGCATGGAAGGGGTTAAGCAGTCTACGGAATAGGAAGTTAGTGCAATCAGGTGTGGCACTTTTGACAAATAATAATTTCTCTTATATGTTGGAGTAGTGTAGTACACATTAAAATAAATGCCAGATTGACAACTCCCCATCTCACAAGCCTACGAACCACAAGTTTGCGTTTGAAAAATACTTTGTGGGTTCAATCAGCTCTGAAGTCTTTGAATTTTGGGCAATTCAGAATTCGTCCATCTTCATTTATCCAGAGCTGTGTGGACGAAGTACATCTGTAGATGTAGTGTTTATTCCTTTTGTACCACTTTGTTCGCCATAAGTTGGGAGGGTATGCTCAGACGTGAGTCCCTTACTCACTTTTCCACTGGATTCAAGCAAGTATTGCCTAATATTCACACATACGTTACAGAAAATGGAAATGGGGCAAGTGTGATTTCCTCTAATCGTTTGGATGTGAAACACAATTGGGTATTTTCAGCACAATGAAAAGTTAACATTTTGGTCTTGATGTTTGTCCGCTTTCATAGTTCCCTCCAAGGTGCAATGGAATCGCTTTCTACAATCCTTAAGAATGACTGTTGCAGAAGTCATCCTTTGACAAGTTTTTATTTAGGTATGTGTCCCACCCCTTCTCTCCCTTGCAGAAACTGGAGAGTGACCGGTCGACTCGCCTGAGACCTACAGCTTCGTGGCAGAAATAGGCGGGCGGCAGTAGACTGTAGCTGGCAAATCAATTTTGGTTTGGTCCCAGTGTTCAACAAGGACCAACCGGCCACCGCATGTGCAATTTACACTGACTGCGCATGATAATTCCGTCACACCAGCCCAACCCTGCCCAATCCTGTGGCTGAAGACAGCGCTGAAGACCACACAGCTGAGCTGTGCACACGTTGCAGCATACACCATGTAATTTATGAGCGAACAGCGTAGCAATGAGCATAACTTTAAAACTAGATTCAAGAGATGGACCCTGTCAGTGTAAGTGTACTGTGTGCTAAGGTAACCCCTGGAGCTTCAGCCCCCCGCACTGCAGTGGCCCCTGTGTTTTGCCCATGTGACATATTGTGGTTAGGACATTTTTAAAGTTAGTTACATTTTTATTTGTGGCATTGCTGATATAATGTTGGTGGTTAAAGTTTTATGTGTGGGCTAAGACAATTTGGGTAAATTATATCTCACACCACTTGATATGCAATGCTACTAGATGTTTTTTGGGGATGGGAAAGGGAAGGTGCTTCAGGCAGGACAGAGCAACTGTCTTCTTTTTCCTCCATGTCACCTTCTTTGCTTACCATGCTGTTGTGGCCATTTTATGTGGCCAGTGTGTGTGTTTGCCATTGACTGACAGGTGTTCTTTGTTCTCCATCCCTCCTTCTTTGGTAGCCATGCAGTGGTGACCTTTTTGTGGAGCCAGTGTGTGCTATTTTTGTCATAGGTCACCATATTAACTTTGTTCTCCAAGTCTCCTTCTTTGCTAGCCATGAGGCGGTAGCAGTTTTGTGTAGCCAGTGTGTACTGTGTTTGTCAACATTTTGTCTTTATTCTCTATGCCTCCTTCTTTGCCTGCCATGCAGCGGTGGCTGTTTTGTGTGGCTAGTGTGTACTATGTTTGTCATAGGTCACCATTTTGTCTTTGTTCTCTATTCCTCCTTGTTTGCTGCCCATGCAGTGACCGCCATCTTGTGGAGCCAGTAAGGTATGTCTGTTTGTTAGCCATTTTGTCTTTGTTTTCCATGCCTCTATGAGCAACATACCCCGATTTTGCGCAACCAGTATGTTTCCATCCTTTTCTTCCACTTTTAAAAGGCATTTTATATGAACATTAACAGGCGAGCCTATGACATTTTTGACAATTTTTTTCTTTTTTGCTGACATATGTATTTGTGTTGTTGCTTATTGTAGTGCAAAGTTGTTGTTCTTAATCATTCTTTTAAAATTTTGACTACCTCACCTACCTCCCGTATAATCCCCAGGAGGGGGACCAGCAACTATTTAATATCTTTTTTCGATTTTTGGTTGACCCCCAACCCCCTCCCACTGCTCATATATAGTCCTCATAGGCCTCGGAGGGACACCATAAAATATTTTATGTATTATTTATTCCATTTGTGCCTACCTCCGCTGCCTCCCTTAGAGTCCCCATGAGCCCTGGACGGACATCGGCAATTATTTAATGTTTTGGTTTTTTTGCCTGCCTTCTTGTTCTGTTCCTAGAGTACCCAAGGGGTCCTGAAGAGGCATCAATAATTATTTAATGCATTTTTTCAGAGGTTGTAAGGTTCTAGAGGGGCACAAACTAACCTTTTGTGTAATGTCATGAGACAAATAGTTTATGCATGGTTTGGGTACACTATTGTTAAGGGTTTGAGATGAATATGAGGAGGAGGAGTACTTCACTTGTATTACACTGGCTTTTTGTGTTGCTTGCAGGTCCACAAAACATCACACACAGTGCTGATGTGGAGAGAAGTTTGTTTATTGTCTAACAGTAACACTTGAGTTCTCCTATTCTAAGTGCTTGTGCTCCAAGTGCTTGGTGTCAACTACTTTTGCTAAGAAGATAGCCCCAAAAAAGGATGTTCCTGCCACGAAAGTGGTAAGTGAGGAGAAGGAGACGCCTGTTGCCACCACTGGCATCAAGCCCTCATCCCTTTTCAGGAAATGTGACATACCTGCTACACACTCTTCTGGGCAGAAAGAGGCTGAGAGAATCATTCCTGTGTCAACTGCACCACTACCACCAAAACCTAAGGCCATGTCTCTAAGTGCTACAGCAACTGCAGTCATAGAGAGCAGAGAATCTGAAATGGAAATGTATCAGCTACAAACTAAATCATCGCAATAAAGTCAAAAACAGAAGTGGAGTCAACAACAGATCTCTTGGAAGTAGGAACAGAACAGGAAGCTCCTACTGATCAAGATTTTATTGTGAAGACTACTCTTCTCCCATCAGCTACATGATCTCCAACAAGAAAAAGTATTCCTCCATCCTCTCCAAGTATCCCTTCTGATAATCTGGACATGGAATGGACCCCAGCCAGGACTGAGAGACATGGGAAAAGAAAGGTTCCTGAAAGTCTTGCAAGTGAAGAAGATGATGAGACGGTGATCATCAGTGTGGAGTGTGGCACAAAGGAAACACAGCTCACATCTATTCAATTTGCTCAGAGGCATGTGGTTCCACCAACACCTCCAGTTCCCATATTTGCAAGACCACAGAACCTGCCGCCACCACCACCTTTATGACAGTTGTAGCACGCCCTACAGAAGGGTAAACAACACAACCATCTAGCTCTACCTCGAGTTCTCCAGGCTTTAGTACAATAAGAAAGCTCTCCTCCCCAGTTTGGGACTTCTTTACGCTTAGCCAGCATAAGAATAACATTGCAATATGCTCTGTTTGCCGCAAGAAATGTTGTTTTGTCAAGCCAGATAGGAACTACCCTGCCGGAGTACAACTCCCCCATTTGAAAAAACAGTACACAATCAAGTAGGAAGTGCAGCTTAAAAGCATAGCTGGTGTTGGTGAGATAGAACCAGAGGGTGAAGTGAACGAAAAAGGTGGAGAGGCGGAAGAAGAGGATGCCAGCAGCAGCATTACACAAAGCAACCCTGTAAGTCTCACCCATACTGTACAATCCTCACCCACATCAACCTTTGCATGACACAGGACACAGCGGGATACAGCCACTTCCACCCCAAAGTGCCCAGGTAACCTACCTGCTGCTGGTACCCGTAGGTCACTTGGCAGTAGATCCACAATGAAAACAGCCTACTGTTAAGGTTATGTTTACTAAGAAGTCACTGTACCACCGGAACCACAAAAAGGCAGTTTCTACAACAGGAAGCTTGTTAAAATATTAGCATTTGACCTCCTCGCTATTTCTTTTGTGGAAGGAGTGGGTTTTCTAGGATTTTTTGGTGCCCTTTACAGGAAATGGAAGGTTCCCATTCAGACCTATTTTGACACAGTTGCTGTGACAGCGCCTCATCATGAAGTGCTGCAATTAGTTGACAACACTATGAAGCAGAGCAGTGTTCAATCCATTCACCTCATGCCATACAGGTGGACCAGTTGTCAGGTCAACACATTACATGTACTTCACTGCACACTGGATATCTTTCCAGGGAGTTAAGCAAAGGCTAGCTTCTGATCTCACTACTGATGATGTTTTGTGGGATATTCAAAGTCATGCAACAGTTGTGCTGTTCGGAATGGAGAAATCACATTCTTAGCAGCCAACATCTTGGATGGTTTAATTGTAAGGTATATGAATGCTTAAAATCCGAGGTCTCACAATTGGATTTATTGCCACTGACAATGGGAGCAATATAGTCAAAGTCATGGCTGATGGTGGATATATTGGAGTCCTGTATTTATCGCATTGCAGCAACCTCATTGTGCATAACTTTCTTAAAAAGAAGTAGTCTGCAAATTATCGCCGGTTTAGCGGCAGAAAACTGCTGCTAAAGTGGCGATAATGGGCTTGATAATATGCCCGGGAGAATTCCAATAAAAGCCCATGTTCACACCAGAACATGGATTTCTATTGGAATTGGAATTGTTGTATTGGTATGGGAAGAAGGCACAAAGGCCTGAGCTCAGCAGGCTGGCAATAAAGTATATTGCATGCCTGGTAGCCAGTGTGTCTTTGAGCTTCTTTTCTGTGCACCTGGCAGAAGTACCAGACGCTTGTCTCAAAATTTGGCGAGACTGATGTTGATTAAAATGAACACTTCATTCTAAAAGATTATAGTGCTCCTGAAACAAACGAAGATGATGAAGCCAATTTAACTGACATCTCCTGTTTGGCCAGTGAACAACCAGATGACCCCCTCCCTAAATTTGGGGATGATTTTAGTTTCCAGACTAATACAACAGAAGTTACATATAGGAGGACTGATTAAAAAAACATTCATATTTATATATAATTTATATTTGATGTGCAGCTTACACAGCCTATAGTGAATAATAAACTGAAATGGAGTAGACCAGTGTTCATGACATAAATAGTCAATCAAGGAAGTTATGGCAATTATTTGGCCATGGCTGGCTGAGCGAGGAGAAAGACTAATAGAACATTTGGTTTGCCGTAGACTTTAAAAAAGAGCAAATGGACAGAGTGTACTGCAATAGAAAGCTAAAACAATAGTTGATGGACAGAATGCAGAACAATGTCATACATTCACCCCAGTACAAAGATCTGGGCCCAAATCCAACGTTATTTTGCTCACCATGCCATTCCAGTTTGAACCCAGCTATATGCAAATCAGTCTTGACCCTGTGCCCCATGGAAACAGTCTAGCCCAAACTGCCAAGCCAGGTCCTCCCTAGACTGGAAACAAGCATCCTATGATCAGTTTCGGGCTTTCAGCCCACATCAGCCAGGATAGCTTGATTCCAGTGGCATGGAGAGCACGAGACTCACGTCTGAGCATACCCGTCTCACTCGGGGTGACAAATGCAAAACCAACAGTTGATGGACAGAAAGCAGAACAATATCATACATTCACCCCATTACAGAGATCTGGGCCCAAATCCATTGTTTTGTTGCTGCTGCATGCCATTCCAGTTTGAACCCAGCTACATGCAAATCAGTCTTGACCCTGTGCCCCATGGGAACAGTCCAGCCCGAACTGCCAAGACAGGTACTCCCTGGACTAGAAACAAGCATCCTAGGACCGGTTTTGGGCTTTCAGCCCTCATCAGCCAGGATAGCTTGATTCCAGTGGCATGGAGAGCACGGAACTCACGTCTCAGCATACCCGTCCCACTCTGGGTGACAAATGCAAAAACAAAAGTTGATGGACTGAATGCAGAACAATGTCATACATTCACCCCAGTACAGAGATCTGGGCCCAAATCCATCGTTTTTTTGCTCACTATGCCATTCCAGTTTGAACCCAGCTAGAAAGCTGTCATTTCCTAAAAAGAAGCTAAAGAGCAAGAATATGTCTCCAATCCCTATTCTGTGTTTTATGCCCTTACAGGGCTGCCAGTGAAGGCTTAAAAGACTGTCTTATATTGAATATTACCTCCATGGAGAAGACAGACCCATAGGAAAATGGACACCACACTTGGAATAGGTAACATACTTGCACCAAATAGTAATAACAAATACATGATTCATGCTGTGGTGGCCGGAAGAGGTCTGGATCTGGCAAACTAATGTTGATAATACGGTGTTTGGGAGGATCTTTCTTCATTAATGATCGTCTTTAACATTTTACTAGGATATGTATACTTTCATTTTCCTTTAGATAGCCTAAGTTCATCATCTCTAGGTTCTTCTGAGACCTGTCAGTTTATTTACCAAGGCTATACTAATCCCCAAGAACTTTTCCTATTCATATTCTTAAACTATCATTGGCAACAACCAGGAGAAGGACCATAGCCTCTCTGCTTCAATGGGAAACAGGAAGCCTCAAAGAGGCCTACCCCTATGGACTTGAGAGACATTGATTAGGAAAATGAGCAGTGGCTCAAGTGGCAGACTCTAATTAAGCGGCTGACATGCTGTCGGCTTGACTGGACACAGGAAAATGTTGTTATTGATAGAGTCAACAGCCGGGTACATGTAGCTAGATGCCTAGGATTGATGATAAGAAAATGGTTTTTCTCACATGTTAGTTAATGGCACGCCATCAGCCCAGCACACCCTCCCCCTCTTACTCCTTATGCACAGTAATGCTTAGTGCTTATTTCGACTCTGCAATATTGACCTTTTATTTTTGCATTCCACAGGCTATCTCTTCTGCAAGAACAATGCTTCATAACACTTCCATTTTGTGGGTCAGCCCTGCATCCAAGGCCGAAAATGCCAGAAGAATGCAGATGCACTGTCCATTTGTGTAGAGTATCATTTTTCTATTCCTAACTGTAACTATTTTGTGAACTGTGTGGGCCCTCCCTTTAGGAAACTGGCTTTTTATGTAGTGGGCAAATATAAGAGCATACGATTCAAAAAGTCCAGACAACCCTCATCGGTTTACAGTGCTTACTTTAATAATCCCAAGTGCTCTATTTGTGGCAATGTGGTTGAGCAGATTAGGCTTATAAAGGGTGAGTATCAAGAAGAAGTCTGAGACCAATTTATACAAATAACACAGATTTGTATGTAATTTTAGACACCAAGATCACCAGAATCAAGTAAGTACTTTCGGAGTTATTTTTTTTAAAATTCTTTTTATTGTTTTCCAACATAAAAAAAACAATAAGGAGTTGCAAACATACATGGAGATGGAGCTCTGAGTCAAAAAAGTATCACATGTACCAATGAGCAATGATGTTATACTGTAATACATTAGCATTCATGGCAGTATATAACCGTCTGGAGGATGAGCACAATGCCCGGTGACAGGCGGTGTCAGCAAGTATGATGATGAGGATGCGCAGTATAGACGGCATATCGGAACCACATAGTACGTGAGGGCCCAACGGGAGCGTCTGTGAGTGCAGTGTCCGTTGGCAACATGTAACGGTGCCTCGTGCAGATCAGTGAGATATAGAGAAATGTATTGGGTCGGCTTATTGGGTCAAAGGGAGGTCAGTGGGGCATGTAGCGGTAGGCAACATCTCTTAACCCAGTATCGCTAATATGTTCTCCTTCTGGAGTATCGTCGTTATCCGCCTGGGCAAGTAGGTAGCTAACCAAAGGCCCCCAAATGTCTTTAGGTTGGCTTGAAATCGGTAGTAGTTCAGTGAAGGTTATATGCTGTTCCTGACAGTAAGTCATGTCCGCTAGCCAATCTTTAAATTTAGGTGCCCTGCCCCGACCCCAACGACACGCCACTCGTCGTTTTGCCAAGAGCAATGCAGTATCTATGAATTTTTTGCAGGATTTAGGGATGTGTGGCGTGTGTCCGAGTAGCATAAGTAGTGGATCTATAGGTATGGGTTCTCTAGTCATTGCAATGAGAGCGTCATGAACCTGTTGCCAGTAGAGACGAACAGGAGGGCACTCCCAAGCAAGATGCAGGAAGCCCGCATGTTCGGCATGGCAGCGCTCACACCTGTCGTTGTCCGCCAGTCGGAACCTATGCTTTTTAACCGGGGTATAGTATAGTCGCTGTAGGAACTTGTAGTGTATTATCTTGAGTCTACAGCTGGCCGATATTTGGGCCGTAAGGGTGCAGCAATACTGCCATTGTTCGTCAGTTAGTTCAGTAGCTAGGTCAGTACCCCAATGCGCTCGAGCCCCGGCTTCCGGCATCGGAGCGTTAGCCCTGAGCTGGCGATATAGGCCAGAGACTAGGTGTGTACCGTCTTGTGAACATAGCAGAAAATGAAGTGGAGGCAGGACTTCAGGCTCACCAGGGAACTCAGGCAGGATGTCTTTCATCCCCTGGCGCAGGCGTAGATAGTAAAACACATCAAGCGGAGTGCGATCGTGAGAAGCAAAGAACAGCTCTGCAGATTTGAACTGGCCGTCTGAGAAAAGGTCACCCCAACAGGTGATTTGTACTCGTTCACAGAGCATTCGAAAGCCTCGTTCCTGTAGAAGTGCGAGTTTAGGGTGATATGTCAGTGGTAGTCTAGGTGAGTACGGCAGGCTGCAAGAGAACCTCTTAGCTATGCGGTGCCATGCGTCTAGTGTGCAGGAGACGGAAGTATTCGATGTCATTATTGATGATTCCGGACAGTGAAGTAGGCCATTGAGCGGGAGGGGGTGTACAATCCAATCCTCCACTGCCAGTTGAGGCATGAAGGGGGTAGGAACCAGCCAATGATAAGCATAATGGGCCTGTGCACATTGATAGTAAGCCTCAAGGTCAGGGACATCGAAGCCTCCTTTGTCATATGGCTGAATTAGCGTGGAACGTTTCAACCGTGGGTCCTTACCCCCCCCAGAACAATCGACTTAGTTCCGACTTCAAAGTTTTAAAGAAGAAGGCTCCCGGATAGTAGGGGATGTTGAGGAAGAGGTATAGGAATCGGGGTAGTACTATCATTTTGATAAGGGACGCTCTGTCAGCCATGGAGAGTGGCAGGGTAATCCAGCGGTCCACTGAAGCCGTGAGTTTCGTGATTGCTATTCCGTAGTTGGAGCGCAGTGTTTCATCTTTGTCGCAGGAGATCTGTATACCTAGGTAACGGAGATCCGATCGACACCACTCAAGGGGGTAATCAAGGGGAAAGTCAGCAACCGCGTCTGTGAGTGGGTAAAATTGCGACTTGGACCAATTTATGCGTACTCCTGACATCCTACCGAATACTACAAATTCTCTAAGGAGGTGATTAAGGTTCAAAGCAGGGTGTTTGACATAAAGTGTCATGTCGTCAGCGTATAAGGACACATCGATCTGACGCAGAAAGCATCGTATCGCCCCATCACGATGTAACTGCCGGAGTCTACAGGCAAGGGGCTCGATCGCAATCGCGAATAAGAGGGGGGATAGTGGGCAACCCTGACGGGTGCCCGTAGAGATGGCAATGGAATGTGAAAGGCGACCGTTTATGAGGACTTTTGCCGTTGGTTGCGTATAGAGCAATTCAACCCAGGAGATATATTGCTTTGGGAAGCCCATACCCGCCAGGACAGTAAAGAGGTATGACCATTCGACCGAGTCGAATGCCTTGGTGGCATCTAGGAAGACTGCCGCTACTGGTAAGTCAGGGTGGACCGTGCGAAGCAGGGAAAACAGGGTACGCAGGTTATGGGAGGTTATGGGAGGTGGAACGGCCCGTGACAAACCCAGATTGATCGGGCAAGACAATCCTAGTCATTAAGAGGGACAGTCTAGTAGCTAAGACTTTCGCAAGTATTTTTACATCGCAATTTAATAGGGAGAGTGGGCGGTAAGAGTCGCAGGAGCTAGGATCTTTGCCGGGTTTCAGAAGCGAGGTAATGACTACCTCCCGCATGGAACTGGGGAGGATACCGTCGGTCAGCGATTCCTCGAAGACTTAACGACGGACAGGGGCCATAATATCTATGTATGCTTTATAAAACTCGGCGGGGATTCCATCTAGTCCGGGCGCTTTACCATTCTTTAGTGACATTATAGCCTCACGGATTTCATCTAATTCGAAGGGGGCCGCTAGGAAGGCTCTATCTCCGTCGCTAAGCCAGCAGAGAGCTACATCGCCCAGGAAGTCAGCATAAGGCACGTCGGCAGTGGTGGCAGTGGTATAAAGTGCGTGATAGTGAGAAGTAAACGCAGTGAGTACTTCATCCGAGTTCCTGACTGTGTGCCCCTGACAGTCTGTGAGCTCTAGAACCGTGTTACGGTCACGCGGAGTGCACGTCATCTCCGCAAGCGCCCTTCCCGGTCTGTCACCTTCGCAGTATTTCCTAGCCTGCCAGTGTTTCCCCCTGAATTTTACTTCCCTATTAGCCTCTTCCTCATACTTTGACAATTTGTCTCTGAACTCAGCATGTATGTCAGTACTGTCGTCCTCCACCATCCGAATCTCTAAAGCCTTCAGTTCTCTATCTAGAGTGTGGATAGTGTTTTGTATATCACGTAGAACCCCAAAACTTTTGGATATACAATACCCCCTGATCGTGACCTTGAATGCCTCCCAGATGTGTTCAACCGAGTCGACAGATCCCTTGTTCCTAGGAAAGAAAGCAGCAACTTCCTCTCCGAGCTCAATGCGGAATACGTTGTCCAACAGGGCCGTCGGCTGTAACCTCCATTGTGGCCTAGGGTTATCCCATCCGGGTATACGTGTGTGCATCAGGGCGGGGCTATGGTCAGAATATGTCCTTGGTAGATGTGTCACCCCCAAAACCCCCGCGGAGATCTCCCTGGTAGTAAGGAAGTAATCCAGTCGTGCCCATGTGCCTGTCTGCGAAGTGAAGTGTGTGCCCTCCCTTCGGGAAGGATGTAAATATCTCCATATGTCCACCAATCCGCCTTCTGTGATCATGCCTCCAGTGCCTCCCTAGATCTGGGCTTGTAGTGTAACACTCCATCTGCTCTATCTAATTGTGGTATCAATGCCAAGTTAAAGTCTCCCCCCAAATAATGTGGCGGGACCCTACATCCACTAGTTGGCCCCAGAGCGTAGTGAAGAAAGTGGGCATGTCAATGTTAGGAGCATAACAATTAACGAAGGTAAAAGTGTCACGGCCCACCCTCCCCCACAACAGGGCGAAGCGCCTCTCTTTGTCAATCAATTCTCCGCACTTTTGGAACGGCACAGTTTGTCTAATGAGGATAGTAACTCCCCTCGCATAGGTAGAGTAAGAGGAGAAGACGCGGACTCCAGCCCATTTACTAGCAAAGGTAGCCTGTGTTTGTGGTGGTAAGTGAGTTTCCTGTAACATGGCGACATAGACATGGTGTCGGTTTAAATAAGCAATCACATTTCCAAATTTTTTTGCGATGTTCAGCCCTCTGATATTCCACGACATACAGTTCAATTGTGCATCAGTTCTTAAGTCCGCCATAAGCCACTAAGCATCAAACCATCAACTTTCGCTACCAGGAATGCAGCAACGTCTGTCCCACTCAGACGACTAGGGTTACCATGACACTCTGTATTTCGTCTGTCCACTCCATGTGTAAAACTTCCCACCCCAAACCAACTCAACCCCCCTCCCACTACAGCATCCCAATCATCCCAGCAGCCACCGTTCCCACCCCTCCCCTCCCCCCCTCAACTTCAACAATTCAATGTTATGTATGGGGATCACACGTGAGGGAAACAACATCGAGGGCGCACAGCCACTTCTCCCGCCGGTAGCCTCCCAAACTGTACCACCCTCGGTGGAGGCCAGGGCAGGGATAGTGGTCCTTGGAATACGTTACCACTGGAAAGGTCAGTTAGTCCCATTCTGCAGTATATCTTCCGGGCCCTCTGTATCCGTGTAACAAGGGTAGGGCATGGCAGTCCTAAGTTACAGCAAGTCCGGTCATGCTGGTTACATCTGATCAATGTTCGTCTGCTGCCAAAGACGGGTCGTCTTCTGGATTCGCCTCGGCATCTCGACCACCCCTACGTGCCTTGCGAATCGTTTTCAGGTAGTCCTCAGCTTTTTGCGGGTTTGTGAAAAAGTGATGCTTTCCCTGGTATGTCACTCGTAGCTTCGCCGGGTAGAGCAGGGCATATTCCAGTTGGGCTTCCCGCAACTTCTTCTTGACAGCTATGAACTTGCGCCGCTCCTCCTGCACCAGGGGAGTGAAGTCAGGATAGATGGGAAATGTGATTCCATTGTAGTGCAGGTTCTGTTGAGTCCGAGCCGCTCTCAATGCCACATCACGATCGCGATAGTTCAACAACTTAGCGATAATTGGCCTAGGCGGCAATCCAGGCTTGGGGGTAGGGGCCAATGATCTGTGCGTTCGTTCAACGATGAATTGAGGCGAAAATGCATCTTCTCCCACCGATCCCTTAAGGAGTTTCTCCACATAGAGTTCCATCTTGCCCGTGTCTGTGGATTCCGGAATTCCCGTGACGCGAATGTTGTTGCGTCGACTACGGGCTTCCAAGTCCTCATTCTTAGCTGCTATTATTCGTAGCAGGTTGTCCATGCAGGCGAGTTGTGTAGTATGGGATGCGGTGACGTCGTCATTTTCTGAGATTCGCTGTTCCGTTGTCGTGATCCACTCCTCGTGCCGGTCCACCTTATGCACTAGGGCGTCCATCCTGGATGTCATACCGTCTACTTTTTCCACAACAGTGGCGAAGCCTTGCCTCATCTCCTGAAATAGGTGGTGCAGGTCCAATTCTTTGGTGGGAGAGGCAGTGGCAGTCGAGTTTACATCGCTAGGCCCTGGGTCAGCCGACTTCGTACCCCTTTTCGCACCGTCAAAGTTTATTTTCGTCTGGCGGTTCTCAGGGCGCACCATATTGCTTCTCTGGTCTCTCGTTTCCTGCTACCTCGAGGCCCGCCGCCGCAGCCTTGTGCGTCACCGAGCCAGGTATGGCGTCGCAGTGGCAACAGGCGCACTCCGAGTCAAACGCCCCTACAACACCACATTCAGTGTTCCCTGATGTCAGGAATACCCTTCACTTCGAAAGAGAACTGCACTGTGGGGTATCCAATTCACCAGTAGGTGCACGTGCAGCGAAATCGTGCAAGGGGTATGCACGAATAGCTGTCAATGGTGGCTAGTGCCCATTGGCATTCAGGATGTGCTCCGCGCGGGTCACAGTGGCGCTATGCGTCAGCACCAGCTTCAGGCTGGTAGCACTCGGCCGTGGGTGCCTTTTTCAGCATGTAAGCTGTTCCACGGCAGACTCTGTATTCTCGATGGCGCAGGGATGTGGATAGCGCAGTTATCAGCCCCAGCAGCAAATGGCATCAGCAAAGTGGAACAGTGCCAATCACAATCTCCTCTGCCCTGCAAACTGCCCAATGTAAGTAGGTCCCAGTATAGCGTAGAGCCAAGATGATTGCAGGCCTGCTTATGCGGCAGTATGGCTTACAGCAGGGTACAGGCGTAGCGTCCTCACCTCTCCCCGGCCCCAGCAAGGTGCCAACCCACGGCCGCCACCAGCGCGATGTATTTCTCACCTCGTTCAGTTTAACAGAGGTAACAGCAGGTGTCCAACTCCCCCGCGGTGTAACCGGGGGTCTGGGCAGCGGCGCCAGCGCTCAGCCTAAGGGCCGTTTCACAGTGCAGGCCGCACGGGGATCAGTAGTGCTCTTCAAGGCCTGTTCCTCCGTCTCCGCTCAGTGCTGGGCCGTAGATAGGGGCAAGCCAGTATTGACAGCAGGCAGCACACAGCGATATCTGTATTCAAAGCCGATATCAGGGTCAGGCGCCAGGCTCATCTCGGGCGCCGCATCCGAGGACGCAAGTAGGGCCCACCGCCTCGTGGTGAGCACCGGCCTTGCGTGCTTATCGGCGGCCGACCACCTCACCTCACAAGCTCCGAGGGCACCGTCGGCAAACTTTACAAGGCTGATTTTGCGGGCTCAGATAACACCAGTGGTCCGAAAATCGGGTCGATTGTAGAGGGCGTCTCTATGCATCAAATGCATAGTTTTGTGAGGACTTTGCTCACCAGTGGTTAAGGATAATGAAAGGATTATGTGCCAAGGAACGGGAGCTACTTAGCTAAGCAGCCATTCCGTGTGTACGCCCTCTAGTACCCCCCTACTTTCGGAGTTATGGATTAAAATAGTAAAATACACATATAACAGCTTTTGAGGTATGAGCCTCAAACGAGGTAATGTTATCCTATGGGAGGAAAGACATATACTGCATACATATACTTGTAGTCGAAGTTCGGGGGTGCCCTTTGGAACTTAAGGAGCTAGGGGGCCGTGGTCCAAAGAACCACCAGCTGTTTTAGTCTATCATCCCTGGCGGGTCTGTGTGCAGAGGTGCAGGACATCATGGTAGCCTTGAGCGCTACAACTTTGAAGTCAATGTCTATCTGAAAACAAAGATCGCAAGGACCTCTTGGGGACAAGTCTGGCAGAACAAAAAGGGAGGCTTGGCTCATGAGGGTCTTGAGAGCAAGTGAGCTTAGTCGGTTGTCATGAACCCGGGCTGTAGGGCTTGGTGTAGAGGCGTTTGGCCGGTTGGCCCCTTGTGTTGGAGGCTCTCACGGTTCTCGGTTTGACCTGTAGAGGGGAGGAAAACAGGACAGCAGGACCACTCTCAGTGTAAGCCTCATCAGGCCTAAAGTCCCTCGTTATTCAAGCCGACTTTTATGGTGGGGGTGTCAGGGCTGGACATTTAACAAGCCTTAATAGCTGCAAGAGCTCTGGTACCCAGGGTATTGGTGCAGAGGGACTCCTGGAGGGTTTAGCATCTTGAAACTTGGTTAAGAGACCGGGCTGACCTCTTTTAACCACAAGCATCTTTTCCTGGTGCGATGCTCCAGTGGTAGGCCCCATGGCCACCAAAACCATGTACCAGATAAGTGTGGTTGGTGCCTCAAGATGCAGAGGGATGGCTCCTCCACCAGAGGAGATGCTAAGTGGTTGGAGAAGTGCTGGACAGTCCTCTCAGGGTTGAGGAAGATGTACAGCTTTTGGACGAGTCTCGTCTTTGCAATTGCTGAGGTACCAGCAGCCAGGCAAAGTTGTATGCCAAGTTTGGTGTAGGTCCTCAGTTCCTGCGGTGATGACTCTTCTTTGTCTATCTTCTGATCTAAGGTAGACATATCTGTCTGTCTGTCTGAATAAATACTGAACTGAGGGTCGTTTATGGAGTGTAGGACAGTAGCCAATGGATTTCATAGCCCTGGGTTTTCTACACTCCTATCCTGCGGGGAGTGGGCATAACCCCGACCCAGAGTTCCTAGTTTCAACAAAACCAAGATGAAACCCCTCTTTGACTGTCCACTTCAGGTGGCCCACCTTAGAGGTGTGCCTCGCCTGTAAGTGTGACACACCCTCTGACTATCTAATTTTCTGCTTACTCTGGTGCAAAATGGGCCTCAGGGCAGGCAATGACATTCCCTTGGTCTGGGGGAAGCCATGGGTTGCTTTCAAAGGTGGTAGAGACTTTGAAGCCTCTGGCCTTGAGATGCTAATCTACTAGCCATCCTGCTGGAGGAGGTGTGAACACCTTTTGCGGGAGCAGACAATATTTCTGACCTCTGAGAGCAGGGGCTCTCCCTTATAGGGAGGGAGTCAGAAATGTGACTGTGGTGGCAGACTGGAAGATACCAGTCAGCCAGCACACTTTGGGTACTAGTAAGGTTTCGGGTGGCACTTCTGAGGTGCCATCTGGTTGCATGTCATAATACATCTGATACTGGCATTTGTATGGATTTATTAAGACAAGGGGGGATATTCTCAAGAACGTGTGATAATTACTGCAAAATTAGCTAAACGCAACTCTTCTCATCACAGTATATTGTAGGAAAACAACACCGTGTTAACGTTGTATTCATAACACAGAGGTACCATGCGATAGGCCCACGATACCACATCAAATGTCCGGGATAAAGTCTACACGATGCCGCAAAAATGCGAAACACGAATGCAAAAAAAGTTGCGATGAGGCCAATTGCGATACGAAAATTTGCGAAAACCAGTGACAGCCATGCAATTCACACACGTCAGGTGGGAAAAATCACCATAAAAGTGGAAAAAAACACACAAACAAAAGCCAAACAACAGCGAAGCACAATGAATGTTGCAGGAGCAAGTACTGAGGACAACCAGAACCCCTCAAGTCCCCCGGAGGACCAGCCTGGGACCTCGGGGTCAGGGAAGGCCAAGGAGAAGAAGTAGGAAGAAGCGGTTCAGTCCGCAGGAAAACAGGATCGTGGGTGTTAGAACACATCAACTACTGTTCGTCACCTACACTGTGTCAATGACAACACAAAATGGAATATGGCAGTCCATCGTGGACAAGGTGAATGCAGTCGGAGTGCTGAAGAGGACAATGGAAGAGGTCAAGAGGCACTGGAATGATGTGAAGCACAAAACCATGCAGAAACTCTCAAACAACCGGAAGGCAACAATGCAGACTGGAGTTGGGAGTCCAGCGCCACAGGAGCATCTGGACCAGATGGAGGAAATGGTGTCCACAGTCATCAGTGAGGAAACAGTGGCAGGAGTTGGGGACAGGACACTGCTCAACATGACCGGACACAACAGCACCAGGCTGAGTAACAACCAGGGACTGGGGGGACGGGGGAGATGGGCACAATGACACACATGCACAATTAAGTATAGCATATATGCGCACAAACCATACCCCAGATCCCCAACTCCCATCAAGAGACCATTGTACCCAAGTATGCAAAATTCCAGCACTGTACAAGCACAGACGTCAAAGGCACGCCGCATGTAAGGGAGAAGGGGTAGCAAAATCAGAGCTGCAGGTGCGACTCCCCCAAAATGCAGCACACACACATAACATGCAGAGCACATCAACATTGACAATGATGTGGTACAAACCGCAACACGCCCACAACAGAACACAGGACACAACTGGTGCCACATGTATGTAGAAACTGGCCAAACACATTTGGCACTGCAGGCAAATGTGAGTTGATAATGTACAAGTACAAACACACATCTGTGATGTTGTCGAAATGTCCACTGTCCTGCATCAAATAGGCAGCTCCTCCCAAACAGTCACAATGTACACAGTCATGCAGTCTGTCTGTAAACATGTACAATGCGACAACATACATGTGAACACAATGTTAAACTGCATCTCCCCTTCACATTGCAGAAGGAAGTCCAACACCTCCTGCAGAGCAGCCCAAACCTCTCTTCTCTGATGATGAAGAGGACCACCACGCCTTCGACTTCAACGCCCCCTAACAGCTCATGGAGAGTCTCCGCAGCCCACCTCCAGGTGCAGGGCAGCCCAGCTGCTACGAGGAGACCCCACCCCCTGCACAGACCACACAGCAGGCAGTGCCTACCACCACTGCTGCCAACTAAGACCCCCACGAAGAACACATGGCCTTTTAACGTCGTGTGTTGAGGTGTCAGGAGAATATGGCTGAACAGGTGCGGGTGGTGTTCGACCGCATGGCAGTCAAACTAGATGCCATACATGGGTGTCTAAGTCCCATCAGGGACCACTCACAGTCCCTAACAGACACCCACAGTCCACTCCATGTTTTCCAATGGACCATGGCTGACATCGCTGGAGCCCTGACTCAGAGACTAGAACAACTGTCCGGTCAGAGTGGCTCTAGCAATGTCACACAGGAGTTGGGACACATGCGGAGTTTAATGGAGACCATGGAGCGGACGCAGGCAGAAAGAACGGCTGCCTCGGCTGCACACAAGCAAGAGGTAGCTGGGTTCCTCAATAACCTCAAGACCATCCTCATGGCATTGCTGTCATAAGGCCTGGTGCTGATGCATGCTGCTGCTACCACTACGTCCATATCTCCATCCCCTGAAGTGTCAGTGCCACACAGTGGAGGAGACAGAACACCACCACCCACATGTGAGGCACATGAAACAGCAGTGGAAGAAGATGCAGATGAACGTGTCTTCATGGTACCAAGGATGCAGTAGCATTCTTATCCGCCATATGGCCGGTTTCTGCTTGGTCCTGCCCTCTGCATCATCACCTTCCACTGTCCCTCATTACTCTCTGCGACAATCACCTTGGACCTCCAAATGGACTGCCATATTCTGTTTGATCGCCAATGACACAGCAATCAGACTGCAGACTTAACTCTTCCTTTGGAGTTGTCATTCCCTGATGGACTCTGGCTGGCCCTCCACGGGCCAACATTGTAAAGTGAGGTTTGCACGGGCCTGTACTGCTCCAGCTGCAACACTCCACTGAATGTGCATTAAACATTCATAATCATACAGATGTGTCATGCCTATGATCTTTCAAGTATGGATAAATGTAGGGTCAGTGATTCCCCTTATGCCCATGTTGCTCATGTCATTGGACTTGGGTCACAGGGTGACACCTTGCTGAAGGTGGTCCAGGTGGCACCGACACAACAACAGGGACACACACATTAGTTACTTCCTTGTCCAGCCCAGCCAGGTACGGAACCATGCCCAGTGCCTCGGGGTCATTGTTCAAACCCTTACGCTGGACTGGCATACGCCAGGCCAGCCCACTCTGCTTACGTTCACAGGGGGGATGACAACGCTACATGTCCCAGGTCTTCCCTGTAGTGATCTGCTATTCACAGGTCTAGTTGTCAGCATGCCACAGCTACTCCATCATGGCTGGTTTGCACCATCTAATGAGATGTATTATGATATATGTTTTTATAGATGTGACAAATCAGGGAACGAGTCCTGAAGAAGGTGCAAGATTAAAAGAGGCACCGAAACACCGCGTCAACAGTTTGTTCCTATAAATCTATTGTTCAACAATTATGATGTTTTAACATGTTTGTGGAAAACAATGCTGTATAAGCATTTTTTTACTTAAAGATTTTTTTAGAGAGTGTTTACATTTTTTGCAAAAAGTGAATGTGGATTTCTTGTTGTTTTTTATAACAAAATTGTGTTACTATGAATTTTAAACTTTACAAATAAATAAATGACAATTTTTAAATTAAGCTTTTCTTGTGCATATGTAGTTTTTCATGATACTTTTGGGTCTGATATATCTAGTTGGAAATTTGGTAACCCAGACAATACTGCAAATCTCTTTCATTAAGGTGAACGTCCCGGTTGGGATTGGTACACCACCCACGATTCATAAAATCAGGAGAAGGAGCTCTGTTTTTGTATATGATTGTTGACCCAATCCTTTTCCTGACAGAAAGGGTAGCTCCTTACTCATAACTTTTTGGATATCTAAGCACAGTTATTTAACTGGGGAGTTTTTGTTCTCTTTTCCTCACGAAAGAGTGAGGTGTGATTTCTCACACGGTGGCTCCAAAATTAATAAATGGACACCTTTAAAGTATTTAGCTTTTCAGAAGATCAATTCAATAAATTAGTTAATTGTCCAGATAAAAATGTCAATACAATATCAACAGCTAACACCGATGTAGAACAGTGGAAAGAACTTTGGAACTATAAGAAAAAGATAATCAGGACCGAACTACATTCTGATTTTCTAATACAGTATTGTGAGAAGGGAATGATACCCAAAGGACTACAGGTCAAGAATGAACCAAGTCTTTTTGTAAAAAATGAGAAGTTTATAGAGACTTGGACATTCATAGCGAACAGATGTAGCAGAGATTGGCTTTTACTAATTATTGAAACAGCACAAGCCACCCTGATCATAGAAAAAGTAGAACTAGATGAGATGGAAAGGAAACTTAAGGATAACACCTCAGTAGAAGATGCTAAACAAAAATTAGAGGAAATTCAAAGGGACCTGGATGGATACAAAGACTACCTAATTAACAAAAAGAGTAATAAATTTAGGAAAGACCTTAACCAATACAAACAGGAGCTAGTCTACCCCTACATGCAGAAAGATTATTTCGATAGACCGAGGGAAGATTGGTCAAGTAAAAATAACTGGCAAGCCAACAAACGTCAGGGCGCCAGAAAGGGAGTAACATTCTCTGACACATCTTACACGAGTAGTGAGTCAGAGAATGAAACCACATCAGTAAACCAGACTGAGAAAGAAGGGGAGAGGCTACAGAAACAAACCAAAGACAGTCTCATTTTTTTAGACAGACGCAAGGGAAATCAAAATCAAAACCCAACTCCGAGGGGACGAGGGAGAGGGAGAGGACACTACCAGACCAATCAAGGCCAACAACGTCCCTATATGAGAACAAGGAGTCAAAAAACATGGGATTAAATCACGACACGAAAGCACCCATAATAAACTTAGCAAACAGGGAAATGACCAAGGAAGAAATTAGTCTATTAGAGAAAGGATTAGGCTTTGCAATAGCGGGACCGCCAGATAGATTTACATTAGAAAGAGACCTACAACATCTGGTACGGAAAATTAGACTACACAAATTCTTTGAAGGTAAAGAAAGAGTGCCTACAGATAATAAATCTGGTCTACGCCCCAAGTCTCTATGGACCCCATTGAGTTCAATGGTGAATAAAAGTGTAGAAACTTTTGAGAAAGTAATAACAAGAGATTTAGATGACATATTAGATCAAAGGATGTGGGTAAAAAACAATCTCACAGCAGAAGAGAAAAAGGCCCTAAAGAATCTAGAAAAAGATGAGAAAATCACCATTAAACCTGGAGACAAAGGTGGGAGTATAGTTGTACTAGAAACCACAGATTATGATAAAAGGATGAACCATCTCCTAGATAATCCAAACCACTATGTGAAATCTAATATGCAAGAGTGGCAGGACTTGGGTAAACGCATTAAGAGTCTACTCCTATTAGCCAGAGAGGATGGTGTAATTAATCAAGAAGAATTCAACTTCCTTAACAATGAAACTCCTACCATCCCAGCGATCTATGGGTTGCCTAAGGTACATAAAGACATCAATGACCCACCCATGAGACCGATAGTCTCCAGCCTAAACTCCCTTACAGAACCATTAAGTAAATATGTGGACAAATTCATCCAACCATTGGTTACAGACCAACCAGCCTATATAAAAGATACAACGGAAATGATAAGGAAAGTGGAAGGGACTGAGTTTAATCCTTACACTCAATGGATGGTAACGCTTGACATAGAAGCGCTTTACACAAACATCCCCCAAAATGACACCATAAAAGTGATTAAAAAGATGCTGGCAAATGAGGAGGAAGACCTGTCAGAGCACTCAACCTTTATGATAGAATGTTTAGAGCTTATCCTCAAAAACAATATTTTTCTATTTAAAGAGAATATGTATAGACAAACAAAAGGGACCAGCATGGGAGCCACCTGTGCTGCCAGCCTGGCATGTCTATACGTAGCAGATTTTGAGAATAAACATATTTTTAATCCAATGGCGCCATTTTTTGAAAATATCCAAAAATGGTCAAGATTTATTGATGATATTTTTTTTATATGGCAAGGCAATGAAGAAGAGTTGGTGGAATTCATCACATGGCTTAACCTTGGTGATGAGAACCTGAAATTTACCTCCTCATATAGTAACGAGGAATGCGATTTTCTGGATATTAAAATAAAAAATGTGGAGGGCTCTCTGGCGGTGGAATTATTCACGAAACCGTCAGACCGGAACACTATGCTCCACTTCGAGAGTCACCATCCAGCTGCCCAAAAAAACAATATACCATTTGGACAATTTTTAAGGGTGCGGCGAAACTGTACCACAAAAAAAGAATACGATAAACATGCAAATGTTTTGATCAATACATTTGTTGAGAGAGGGTACCCCAAGAAAATGGTAAAAAAAGCCTACAAACGGGCCAAGTATTACAATAGAGAGAGTCTTTTCGAACCAAAAACCAGACAGGAAAATGAAGCTAAACCTATTGTATTTGTGACTAATTTCTCCTGCATATCTAATAGATTAAAAAACTGTATCAATAGGAATTGGAAACTGATAAATGACCCCGGCGAAATACCAATACCGAAACCCATTTTCGCCTTTAGAAGGAATCGGACAATTAGAAATTGTCTAGTCCAAACTTATCCCAACAAAAACCAAAGGAATCTGATCAGAACCATAGACGGGTCAACACCAACAGGCAATTTTGCTTGTGGCAACTGTAAAAATTGCCCATCAATAATACCAGGCCCAGTCATAAATTACGGTAAAACCACACACACATATAAAGCATTATTTAACTGCAGAACCCATAATGTTATCTATATGATCAATTGTCCTTGTGGCAAAGCATATATAGGAGAAACTCAACGGGAGATTAGAGTTAGAATAAATGAGCACAAGTCAGCCATCCGCACGAAAAAGATAACAGCACCCCTGGTAGCACATTGGATGGAGATGGGCCATCAAGTAGGAGATTTGCGATGGTGTGTATTAGAAGCTGTAAGTTTGAACAGGAGAGGAGGAGACTCGACCAGAAAACGTAAACAAAGGGAACAATACTACATGTCCAAGTTTAGCACCTATAAAACAGGACTAAATAATAAAGAAGAATGGGAAAGAATCTTTTAATGCTAATTTAGGTCCAGGTCATTTCAGTAATATCATGATTAAACAGAGGAGGGGATAAGGAACTAAGAAGCTTCAAATGTAATTATCTAAATAAAATACATGGAGGAATCGCCCAATATCAAAGAGTAGATGCCTAACCACTCCTATTTGAGTACAACCTCTTTTCCATATAACTAGTTGTAAATCCATAACATGATTATCCCGTGGTAGACCTGATCCAATCAAACGATGATGGAATAAACAAATATAGGAACTCTGAGATACCTGTATGAAGATAGAACAACACAGCCAGTAACTAGGGAAGGGCAAAGGTAATACTACAATAAGATATGGTAGGGGAGAAATAAGACTAAGATTGACAAAATTAATATTGAAGTTCTAAGTTAGACATAAAACGATAATGGCGTAAAAATATTCCTTGGGTAGAAACAAGGGTAGAATTATAATTGATACAATTATAAATTACGTTACTAATGAACCACGAAGTCATTAATGTGTAAATACGAATATTGAATAAAACGATATCGATTCGTTTTTTTCCCCAAACCAAGATGGCGCGCACCAAATGGGACATATCGAGGATGATGATCATCGCTATTCCTTTATTCTTTCGAATTAAATAATACCAACTAGTATGCTTTGTTAACACAGAGTAAGAATCTGTAACGTTATACCACCCAGATCTAAAACACGGCAATTGAAGAATAACCGCGGTTAAGCATCAAACACAGTCTCCCTATCCAAAATGGCGGCCACGGGGGAGGTCGGGGATGGACGATCAGACGAGTAAAGGCTGGTAGATGGATTGAGCACACTGAGAATAAGCAATAAAGGACAAGACGAGGCGTAGATACGGGGGTATCATGAAAATAAAATTATTCAAATCAAAATAACACACGAAAGAAAAAAATAAATACCATCTCAAAAATTCACCAAGAGCACAAATTGATTTTAATAATAAGAAGAACATCAGTATAAAATAATATAAGATCATAATTACAAATAACGGGAGATGAACAGAACAGGAAGTCTATAATATGGAACATAAAATACAAGGAAATAAACCCACTACAAGATGGCGACCATAGAGACGACTCCTAACAACCGACCAGGAATAGAAAACAAGTGTTAGGTGGAATGAATTAACCAATCATTGATGGTATATATACCAGAGATAGGAACAAGGTTAATCAGTTCCTAAAAACTCGGAGAGGAGGAGGACGCCACGCAGTTCAGCTACCACCATCAAGTAAGTAGGGTAGAGGGAGAATTTGCATAGACAGATAACAGTTACCAAGAATAGACTTTACTGATAAGGTACAAATATAATATTTGTTTCTCTAGAGTTGCCAGCCAAGTCAAAAAAGCTCCAACTAAGAGATTGCCAACCCCACAGTGGATTTATACAAAAAGAGTGAATTAAGCACAAAGTAACTCTCAGTAACTAGCAAGGTAAGAATCTGAATACAAATGATAGATACGGGAGTAAGTTAATTAAGGATGAGACGCACTAACAAGATATATTGATCCTTAGATCAAGCTGGGAAAGGCAAAGAGTGAAAGGTAGCTCCCAGAGGCGTCCTCCTAACTATGAAAGTGAATATGAAAACAGGACCGGTAAGGATCATGTATATCAGCCATCAAAATGCTGAGTGATGAGGGATAAGGAAAGGGGAAACATCTCATAAACTTGTCTTTTTCCCAAATAGGATTGAAGTTGGTCTATTTTCATATAATCTGAGTAAAAGACCGACAAGATCGATACCTAAGGTAAAAAAGAGCATTGCTGAACTTCCTACTAAAGATAACAGAATATAGTAATATAACCAAACATAAGGTTCTTTTCTTTCTAGTACAGAAGATAAGAAAGAAATATGAGCAGATGCAAACAGACTCATAAAGATTGAGAAAACAGATCCAGGGAATATAACTCACCTGGGTAAGTTGAGAAAGATCTGTGGGTGGGACTGAACAGTAAAAGTTAGCCTATTTGCCCCAGCTGTCACTCCTTCCTGCTCCACAGGACGCTGTTCTCCCCCGCATCCCTCCTCCTCGGGAGCCTGGAGTACTTCCAAATGTAGACAAAATCATAATGCACATATTTAGATGCCTGCAACCATTCGTACAAGTGACAAAAACAATCCCTCACGAATGTTGTCATCTTCATCTATCTTTTGTTTAAAAAGTATCACTTTGAAAAGTTTGATTGGGATCTTTAAAGTGCCGGGTCTGATTCACAAAGGTAGACTTACATGTTCGTGTAAGTTTATTCTTTTTTGGGATTCGCAAAACGGCAACCTAATTGTTAGTTTATGACAGCCGATTCTCCACAGTCGTGGTGGAGAGCTGCCATGTTTTTTTATGTGCAGAGTTCTCTGCCCTGACTGCAGAGTCTCTGCAGTCAAAAACGTAAATTAAGTTGCAGTTTTGTGAATATCAAAAAAGAGTAAACTTACACAAATGTGTTAGTTTACTTTTGTGAATCAGGCCACAAGTAGTCAACCATTCAACATTATAATATTTTTTTCTCATAATGGAGGAGCATGGCTATAAACAGATCTGAAAAACAATGGAGGAGTATGCAATTGGTAACTTGCTATGCTTTACTGCTATGACATCATGAAACCTTTAATAACATCTTGTTGGGGTCCATGATGACCATTTCTATTTCTGTACCATTGACTGTGTGCTCAATAAAGTGTTCTGTCAACCTACAAGTTGTGAATACATATGTCTACAACCCTCTTCATGTTACCAACAATCCTCTGTTAACAACACAAGTGACGTGAAAGAGGGGTGATGAAAAGGCTACTAAAAAGTGGGGGGAAAAAGCTACACAGAATGATGCAGAAAATGATGGAATATAAAAGAAACAGTCCATAAAGAGATATGTGTTAAAAAGACTACCAGATACAGAGGCTGGATGAAGTCTTATTTTATTCACGGCCTCCACACGCCACCAGGGTAACATGAAACTTATTCACATGATTGTCTCTTCACGTTCAGTCTGCCTACTGTCAACATTCTAAGGCAGCCTTCAGGAACAGAGGAACGTTCCCATGGGGAATAGGAGGGAGGGGTAGGAGGAAGGTACCAAGTGGAGGATAAAAATAATAAAGGAGCACTTATAAAACACGAATGGTGCTATCCCCGTGTACATTCTACTCATGCTAACAACCCTGTTACATAAAATATATACAGGATAATCTTGAGATTATAACACATCTATTATACACAGGATAATCTTGAGATTACAACAATATGTATGCATGGTAAAAGCGGACACTGAAGTAGATAGCGTGAAGATGGAGAAAACCGAAAATGAAATGCATGCTAGTTGAAAAATAGGAAATATTAAGCATAACTTATTTATATATGAATATCAGTTAGACCGCCAAATCTAAGAAACTCTTGCAATATGTTCACAAGATTTAAATCAGGATCATTAACATTGGTAGCCACAATATCTGCATACATCAAGACCACTGACCTCTGGGCAGTATAATTTAGACCTTGTTTAGCATGGTGTTGAAGCGCATTGCAAAGGCATATACAGGCACATGCATCATTGTTGCAATTAAGAAATCGCAAAACCCTATGCATGTAGAAATTGCGTAAAAAATTATGATTTCTAAACATTCCTTAATTGCGACTCGCAATTTGCGAATCGCAATTAAGGAATACCTCCCCATTCATTCCTATGGGCCGTTAGGCCCATAGGAATGAATGGGAAGACATTCTCAATTTGCAAATCTCAATTAGAGAATTGCAAATTGAGAATGCAATTTCAAGGGTGCCAGGGTGTCAAAATGACACCCTGTTGCACCCCTGAAATTGATCTGTGCACATATGTTGCGCACATACATGCCCTAAGGGCATGTGTGTGCGCAACATGAAACTTTGAAAAATGCACAAAAGTGCATTTTTCAAAGTTTTTGCAAATTACCATGAAGTTAAACTTCACGGTATTTGCTACTCCTATTAGCGAAATCGCTAATTTTTTTACTTTGATGCATTGCATTTAAGGAATCTCAATTTGGGATTCCTTAAATGCAATCGCAATTTAAGGAATCTCATTTTAGAGAATCCTTAAATTGCGATTTTTGCATTTGGGATGATGCATACCAAATGCAAAAATACCGGTCGCAAAGGGGCAGATTCTGAGAATCCGCCCGTTTGCGACCGGTTTTTCGCTTGATGCATGTGGCTGAAAGTATTGGGGACAATGGCCATCCCTGGGGGGGTGCCACTGCTAATCCAGAAAGCGGGTGAGAGAACATTCAATCGGAGGTGCTCAGTGGGCTGCATGTAAAGCAGTTTGATCCACTGAATAAAGGAGGGAATGAGCCCGATTCTGTGGAGCAGAAAGAAGAAGTTTGGCCACTCCAGTGAATCAAAAGCCTTTGTGGCATCTAAAAAGACTACATCTGCCTACAGGGGTTGTATGATTTTACAACGCATTCCGTTGTAACGCATGCCTTTACCACGCATGCGTTACAACCGGAATGCAATCACTACGCATATTATTTACCACGAAAATACCTTTTACACGCATACTTTTACAACGATTTTCGTTGTAAAAGTATGCATGTAAATGGTATTCTCATGTTAAAGGATTTTCACCCTAAAAATTTACTTTTTTAATTTAACTCTCCGCTACACCACCCGCTTATTCCTCCTTACCTCTCCTCTCCTTGTTTTTCTGTGATGACGTTGTACGTCATTAAGAGGAAGCGGAAGTGTTTTTCCGTTTCCTCTTATGACGCTGATCTCCTTTCACATCTTTTTCTTTCTTTTTCACAAACAGGTGTGTTTTTTTCTTTTTAAACCCACGCTTTTTTTTTGTGGGGGGAGACCCCCCAACCCGCCCCCTTTTTTTTTTTACTTTAGCACACATGCCTTTACTACGTATTTCGTAGTAAAGGTATGCGTGGTAAAGGCTTCTCGTTGTAGCCACGCATGCGTTGTAATGCATGCGTGGTTATGGTGTGCGTGGAAATGACCGCGTTTTAGTGGCCGTTTTCCACTCTGTACCTTTCGCCCACTCTGTACCTTTCGCCCACTCTGTACCTTTCGCCCACTCTGTACCTTTCGCCCACTCTGTACCTTTCGCCCACTCTGTACCTTTCGCCCACTCTGTACTTTTCGCCCACTCTGTACTTTTCGCCCACTCTGTACCTTTTGCCCACTCTGTACCTTTCTCCCACTCTGTACCTTTCAACCAATCTGCACCTTTCACCCACTCTGCACCTTTCACCCACTCTGCACCTTTCACCCACTCTGTACCTTTCACCCACTCTGTACCTTTCACCCACTCTGTACCTTTCACCCACTCTGTACCTTTCACCCACTCTGTACCTTTCACCCACTCTGTACCTTTCACCCACTCTGTACCTTTCACCCACTCTGTACCGTTCACCCACTCTGTACCGTTCACCCACTCTGCACCTTTCACCCACTCTGCACCTTTCACCCACTCTGCACCTTTCACCCACTCTGCACCTTTCACCCACTCTGTACCTTTCACCCACTCTGTACCTTTCACCCACTCTGTACCTTTCACCCACTCTGTACCTTTCACCCACTCTGTTCCTTTCACCCACTCTGTACATTTCACCCACTCTGTACCTTTCACCCACTCTGTACCTTTCACCCACTCTGTACCTTTCACCCACTCTGTACCTTTCACCCACTCTGCACCTTTCACCCACTCTGCACCTTTCACCCACTCTGCACCTTTCACCCACTCTGTACCTTTCACCCACTCTGTACCTTTCATCCACTCTGTACCTTTCACCCACTCTGCATCTTTCAACCACTCTGCATCTTTCAACCACTCTGCATCTTTCACCCACTCTGCATCTTTCGCCCACTCTGCTTCAGTCGCCCACTCTGCATCATTCGCCCACTCTGCTTCATTCGCCCACTCTGCTTCATTCGCCCACTCTGCTTCAGTCGCCCACTCTGCTTCAGTCGCCCACTCTGCATCATTCGCCCACTCTGCTTCATTCGCCCACTCTGCTTCATTCGCCCACTCTGCTTCATTCGCCCACTCTGCTTCATTCGCCCACTCTGCTTCATTCGCCCACTCTGCTTCATTCGCCCACTCTGCTTCATTCGCCCACTCTGCTTCATTCGCCCACTCTGCTTCAGTCGCCCACTCTGCTTCAGTCGCCCACTCCGCTTCAGTCGCCCACTCCGCTTCAGTCGCCCACTCCGCTTCAGTCGCCCACTCCGCTTCAGTCGCCCACTCCGCTTCAGTCGCCCACTCTGCTTCAGTCGCCCACTCTGCTTCAGTCGCCCACTCTGCTTCAGTCGCCCACTCTGCTTCAGTCGCCCACTCTGCTTCAGTCGCCCACTCTGCTTCGGTCGCCCACTCTGCTTCGGTCACCCACTCAGCTTCGGTCACCCACTCTGCTTCAGTCACCTACTAAAATTCAGTCAACCACTCTGCTTCACTCACCCACTCTGCTTCAGTCACCCACTCTGCTTCAGTCACCCACTCTGCTTCAGTCACCCACTCTGCTTCAGTCACCCACTCTGCTTCAGTCACCCACTCTGCTTCAGACACCCACTCTGCTTCAGTCACCCACTCTGCATCATTCACCCACTCTGCATCATTCACCCACTCTGCATCATTCACCCACTCTGCATCATTCACCCACTCTGCATCATTCACCCACTCTGCAAATTGATGAATGTTAAGCCATTTTCATAGACATAAACAACTTTTAGGACGGGAAAAAACAATGGATGTCTACGGAGTAGTGCATCAGATACGTTACACACAAAATATACTTCCCAAAAGTGAGCTACAGCATGCAAGGATGTTGATCAGGCTTCAGGCCAAAAAGCAAAACAAATTCGTACAATATTACTACAACAAAACAAAAGAGAAATATGTGGAAGGAAGCGAGGACGAGGATGTACAAACACTAAATTGAAACAGCCAATTTTTGAATGGGACAATAAACAAGCACTATTCATCCGGGGAATGGGACGGATTAAACACAATGCTCAAGAGTTACACAAAAAAGCCGTACGCATATAACAATAGAAGTTATTCACTCGGAATTACATCAAATATAATAAAGATATTACGCAATTTGCATTCAGCACGAACAGCATCAATAAACATTACATAGGTCTCTTAGCTTCACAAAAAAAATGTAAGCTACAGCATGCAATGATGTTTATCAGGCTTCAGGTCACTAAACAAAAATTATTCGGACAAGATAACACCAACAAAACAACGAAGAAATTTCTGGCAGGAAGCGAGGACGAGGAGGTACAAACACAAATGTGAAACAGCCTATTTTTTATTGGGGGAATAAATAAACATTATTCACCCGGGGAATGGGACGGATTAAACACAATTGTCAAGAGTTACACAAAAAGCCGTACGCATATAACACGAGCATTTATTCACACGAAATTACATCCAATATACCAAAAAATAATTTTTGCCTACTCTACAGTAATGTGGACATAAGTCTAAATTCTGATAGCAACATGGAGAAAGCATATATAACAAGACAATATTGCTTTAAAAATACATCGTAACACAAAGCGGAGACATTGCATTAATTTTTAAAGAAGAGGAAGTATCACAAACCACAGCACGAAATTTAAATACACATCAAAATAAAAAACTATACAAACATACATTTAATAATTAAAACAATAACAGAACGGAGAGATGAAACAATATAAATTATTCATGCACATATACAACATACTACACAATTACACACAAAAAAAAAAAATCTCTAATTATTAACACAACTACTGACTAAAAGCAGTCATTTCAAAAATTAAATCTGAACAATAGGATACAATGCTTTACATACATAACGAGCCGACAATTCAAAGTATAAACATCCTTCGTTGCAAAACAAAGACACTACTATGCCAATATAACTAATAGGAAACAACAAATCGAATTATTAATAACACTATACACACACAAAACAAACAACAAATAACAACTTACCTGTCGAACGATGCACGGAACAGACGACGAAGCCAACACTCCTTACACGGGACCCGCTTTCAACAATATGGGGATTTCCAATTAGACGCGAGTAAATTGTTACGCAACGTGAGAGGATTTTGAAATCTCATTGGCTGACACGCACGTCAATTAAAATAGTACGGGATTCAAAATAAAAACTAGAACGCAATCACTGAAATACTTTAATATAATTATGGGACAGTCACACAAGCACACACACCACAATCACACAAATACACAACACACAAACACCCTCACACACCCTCACCCTCACACACCCTCACTCACACCCACCCTCACCCCCCCACCGTTACAACACACTCACCCTCACTAACACTCACCCTCACACCCTCACACACCCTCACTCACACTCATGACCTCAACCACACACCCTCACATGCCCCCACCCTCACACACCCCCACCCTCACACACACCCGCCCTCACACACTCTCACACATCCTCACACACACACACACATTCTCAATAAGCCTCACACCCTCACCCTCGCCCACCCTCACTCACCCTCACCCTCACCCTCACCCTCACTCACCCTCAACCCCTCACCCTCAATAACACTCACCCTCACTCACCCTCAACACCTCACCCTCAGCCTCACCCTCACTCACCCTCAATCCCTCTCCCGCACTCACCCTCAACTCCTCACCCTCACTCACCCTCACTCACCCTCAATCACACTCACTCACACTCACTCACTCACCCTCACCCTCACTCACCCTCACCCTCACTCACCCTCACTCACCCTCACCCTCACTCACCCTCACCCACCCTCAACGCCTCACCCTCACTCGCCCTCAACCCCTCACCCTCACCCTCGCCCACCCTCACTCACCCTCACCCTCACCCTCACCCTCACTCACCCTCAACCCCTCACCCTCAATAACACTCACCCTCACTCACCCTCAACACCTCACCCTCACCCTCAGCCTCACCCTCACTCACCCTCAATCCCTCTCCCGCACTCACCCTCAACTCCTCACCCTCACTCACCCTCAACCACTCACCCTCACTCACCCTCACTCACCCTCAATCACACTCACTCACACTCACTCACTCACCCTCACCCTCACTCACCCTCACCCTCACTCACCCTCACTCACCCTCACCCTCACTCACCCTCACCCACCCTCAACGCCTCACCCTCACTCGCCCTCAACCCCTCACCCTCACCCTCACTCACCCTCAACCCCTCACCCTCACCCTCACTCACCCTCAACCCTTCACCCTCAACACCTCACCCTCACCCTCACTCACCCTCAACACCTCACCCTCAACCCCTCACCCACACTCACCCTCACCCTCACTCACCCTCAACGCCTCACCCTCATTCACCCTCAACCCCTCACCCTCACTCACCCTCAACACCTCACCCTCACCCTCACACCCTCAACCCTTCACCCTCAACCCCTCCCTCACCCTCACTCACCCTCACTCACCCTCAACACCTCAGCCTCACCCTCACTCACCCTCACCCTCAACTCCTCACACTCACTCACCCTCACCCTCACTCAACCTCAACAACTCACCCTCACTCACCCTCACCCTCACTCACCCTCACCCTCACCCTCACTCACCCTCACCCACACTCACCCTCACTCACCCTCACTCACCCTCAACCCCTCACCCTCACCCTCACTCACCCTCAACGCCTCACCCTCACCAACACTCAACCTCAACCCTTCACCCTCAACCCCTCACTCTCACTCACCCTCAAAACCTCACCCTCACCCTCACTCACCCTCAACACCTCACCCTCACTCACCCTCAACACATCACCCCCACTAACCCTCAACACCTCACCCTCACCCTCACTCACCCTCAACACCTGAGCCTCACCCTCACTCACCCTCACCCTCAACTCCTCACACTCACTCACCCTCACCCTCACTCACCCTCAACGCCTCACCCTCACTCACCCTCACTCACCCTCACTCACCCTCACCCACACTCACCCTCACTCACCCTCACTCACCCTCAACCCCTCACCCTCACCCTCACTCACCCTCAACGCCTCACCCTCACTCACCCTCAACCCTTCACCCTCAACCCCTCACTCACCCTCACTCTCACTCACCCTCAACACCTCACCCTCACCCTCACTCACCCTCAACACCTCAGCCTCACCCTCACTCACCCTCACCCTCAACCCCTCACACTCACTCACCCTCACCCTCACTCATCCTCAACCCCTCACCCTCACTCACCATCACCCTCACTCACCCTCACTCACCCTTGAAGTTGCAACGCCACTCACCCACGCAACGCCATTCACTCAAAGCAACGCCACTCACACACGCAACGCCACTCACACACGCAACGCCACTCACACACGCAACGCCACTCACACACGCAACGCCACTCACACACGCAACACCACTCACATACAAGCAGAATATGTGCATGCAGATTTCCAATATAGAAAACAAATTGGACTTTATTCCCCAAAAAAAATATACTACAATTGGACTCCTTGTGTTCACTCACATGCAAACATCAAGTGACTCCAACTATTAAATCTTCATTAACACAAAGAAAGATACTTGGCACAAACCCACCCAATAGGCATACTGCCAATAAAACCATGCTCAAATCAGGCCAGAAAGTTAGTCTCGTTTTGCCGTCAAGGAACAATGAATTTACAATAAACATGGCCATTGAAAATGTATTCTTAAAAATGAGGATTGGAATTATCTGCCCATTAAGTTATTAACTATTTTGCAGATGAAAAGAAACAGTAAGTCCGTAACTGACACACTAGTTAGAATTCTTTAGATAAGTACTGAGCTCTGACATCGATGTACAACCTTCAGGCCATAAATGTAAACCCTGTCAGGACTGAATCCGACCTTCATCCTTCTGAGGTGGATACACGGAGTACCACTGAGTGATCAACAGACACACCTTTTACGAACAGCGCTATATATAACAGCAAAACTAACGAAGCAAGGGAGGGTTAAAACAAGAATATGCTTTATTCATAGAGGAAATTCTAAAGTGGGGCTGCGACGTGATAAAATACAATGGAAAGTAATGATTGACGTCATTGACAGCACATGTGAACATATCATCCACGAGCTGATCACGTAAATATCGTTCCGGCGTTTCTTCCGCCGATTACTTTCAACATTCATCTGGCAATGCATAAGTCTTAAAAACCCCTTTGTAAATCAAACCAATGCACATGAAAACATTTTCGGGCATATTGGAAAAAACATAGACTATTTGAAAAAAAACCGAGCCAAAACACTTCACAAACGATCACAGGCTAAAGCAAAATAAACTGCAAGTACAAAAACATATTTACTGCAAACACCAAGTAACACTAGTTTAAACGTTGAAGGTTGTTGCATACCAATAGTGTCTAAATTCACCTCAGCCTTAAATATTAATCAAAATCATTCACAACACAAAAGAATAATACTGCAAAAGAAAGACACTGTGATTACAATACAACAGTACAATCGCAATCGCACATTGTCAACAAAAAAATATTTCCCAAAAAATGTCTGAAGTACAGTACATAAAATAACTACATCGAAAGATATTTACTAAAAACAACATTTATACATAGCACATAAAAATTTTGAAACTTTCAATAGCTAGACACGATGTGCAAAAGAAAAGTCTAATTCAGTCGGAATATTTCGTACGTACATCACAAAAAATTCCAACATTGCCATATATTCATTACAAACAACATTTATACATAGAAGATAAAAATTTGAAAACGTTCAATAGCTGTACACAAACAGCATACAAAAAGTCAAATTCAGTTGGAATATGTCGGAACTACGTCCCATAAAATTAAGACATTTGCAATATATTCATTAAAATCAACATTTATACATAGCACATCAACATTTTAAAACGTCACATAACTATACACTAAGTACATACGCAAAACGAAATACAGTCTGAATACGCAAACGGCATAAACAATACAAAACATTAATAATATTAAAATTCAAACTTACCTGTCAAACGACGCAGCAACAACACCAGAAGAACAACGCGCCTTTCACACGTGACGGTTCTCGAAGAAATGGGAATTTCCCCGTTGACGCACGTCAAACGCAACGCTACGTCACAAAACGTAGCGCTGCGATTGGCTAGAAATTACGTCACACTAAACATTACATCAAAATAAAAAAAAGACTAGAACGCTAATCTCCCTTACGTAACAAACGTAAAGGGAATACAAAGCGTACGACATTTTTACATAATAAAAATAAAACACACTTTAAAAACATTAACAAAACACTTATAATCCCAATACAAATACACGAATACACACACACATTACATTAAAAATATAAATTAACACATGCAAAACACTCACATATGCCAATCACACATGCAACACCACTCACACATGCAACGCCACTCACACATGCAACGCCACTCACACATGCAACGCCACACACACATGCAACGCCACACACACATGCAACGCCACACACACATGCAACGCCACACACACATGCAACGCCACTCACACATGCAACGCCACTCACACATGCAACGCCACTCAACCACGCAACGCCACTCAACCATGCAACGCCACTCAACCACGCAACGCCACTCAACCATGCAACGCCACTCAACAACGCAACGCCACTCAACCACGCAACGCCACTCAACTACACAACGCCACTCAACCACGCAATGCCATTCACACACACAACACCACTCACACACGCAACGCCACTCACACACGCAACGCCACTCACACACGCAACGCCACTCACCCACGCAACGCCACTCAACAACGCAACGCCACTCACCCACGCAACGCCACTCACCCACGCAACGCCACTCAGCCACGCAACACCACTCACACGCAACGCCACTCACACACGCAACGCCACTCACACACGCAATGCCACTCAACCACGCAACGCCACTCAACCACGCAACGCCACTCAACCACGCAACGCCACTCAACGACGCAACGCCACTCAACTACGCAACGCCACTCACACACGCAACGCCACTCACACACGCAACGCCACTCACACACGCAACGCCACTCAGCCACGCAACGCCACTCACACATGCAACGCCACTCACACAGGCAACGCCACTCACACACGTAACGCCACTCAACAACGCAACGCCACTCAACAACGCAACGCCACTCAACCACGCAACGCCATTCAATGACGCAACGCCACTCAACTACGCAACGCCACTCACACACGCAACGCCACTCACACACGCAACACCACTCACACACGCAACGCCACTCAGCCATGCAACGCTACTCACACAAACAACGCCACTCACACAAACAACGCCACTCATCCACGCAACGCCACTCATCCATGCAACGCCACTCATCCACGCAACGCCACTCATCAACGCAACGCCACTCATCCATTTGCAAAACGAAAAACGTCAAACTCTTCTATTGCGAGACCTATTGCATTTTCAATGCTTGTTTTGTTTGCTCGTGTTTGCCCTGTAAGTTTGTCCCATTGTCCATCGTGGTTCCCTGCACCCCCCCGCTCCCTACCGCTGCTCCCCCGCGGCCCCACCCCCGCTTCCTCCAGCATCTCTGCACGCTCCCCCCCAATCGCCACCCCGCTCCCGCCTCCCAGCTGCTCCTCCCTCCCACAAAGGTACATAAGGAGAGGCTCACGGGGCAAGGAGCTGTGACCTGACCTGACCTGGTCAGCCCGGTCGCTCCTCCTGCCGCGTGGCCACCCCGAGTGTGCTCGATCTCCTCCCGCTGCCGCCGCCGCTGCCGAGTCAAGACTGCCCCTATCTTGGTTTGGCCCCTGTCCCTGACTGTCCCTGTGCCTGCTTGTCTTTATCGTTGTCAGCTGTTTGATTTTGCTGCCGTTTTTTCGTTTGCCCTGTAAGTTTGTCCCATTGTCCATCGCTGTTCCCTGCCCCACCCCGCTCCCTGCCGCTGCTCCCCCGTGGCCCCACCCCCGCCCCCTCCAGCATCTCCGCACGCTCCCCCCCGCCACCCCGCTCCCGCCTCTCAGCTGCTCCTCCCTCGCCCCGCCCCCCCACTCTCCTTTATGGCAGAGTGCATGCGTACGCGCAGCGGGCGCGCCGATTGTGCGCCGAAGGCGCGCCAAAGGCAAGCCCGTCTGCGCCCGTTCGCACCTGGCCCGCGCCCAACGCCAGGACCCCTGGCCCCCGACGAAGCCAGCCCACCCACTGGACCTACGACGCAGCCACCCTCAATGCACTCAACACCGGCCGGACCCCCGGCTGCCACCAAGCCACCCCAGGACGCACCCAAGGACCCTTCACCTGCCAATCCTGCAAGTTCTCCTGCATCCGGACCTGCACCGCACCCGCCAAGCCGAGCACCAGCAGCACCACCTGAAGTGCATCCTGCTCAACACCCGCTCTGTCCACAGACACGCCGTCGAACTCTGGAACCTCCTCGACTCCACATCCCCAGACGTCGCCTTCCTCATGGAAACCTGGATGAAAGCCTCCTCAGCGCCCGACATCGCCATCGCCATCCCAGACGGATACAAGATCACCCGGAGGGATCGCGTCAACCAGACCGGTGGAGGCATCGCCAACGTCCACAAGAACACCATCCGTATCACGACCAGCTCCGACGACACCTTCGCCACCGCCGAACACCTGCACTTCCAGATACACACCAACCCCAAGACCACCCTCAGAGGTACCCTCATCTACAGACCCCCGGGACCACGCACACTATTCAGCGAAGACATTGCCGACTTCATCAGCCCGCACGCCCTCCCCTCCGCTGACTACATCCTCCTAGGGGACCTCAACTTCCACCTGGAGAATAACAACGACCGCAACACCACCACCCTGCTGGACAACCTCGCCAACCTCGGACTCAAGCAACTGGTGACCACCCCCACCCACTCCGCCGGCTACACGCTCGACCCCGTCTTCTCCTCCAGCAAGCACATCTCCTTCAGCCACGCCACCGGACTCCACTGGACAGACTACAGCTGCGTCCACTTCAGCTTCAGAAGTACCATGCTCCACCACCACCCGCAACAGGTTCCCCGCAGAGGCTGGAACAAGATCACAGCCGACCAGCTCGCCACATCCCTAAGCCAGAACCCTCCCGCCAGCTCAGCGAACCCCAACCAAGCCGCCATCAACCTCACAAGGTGGATCAGCAACTGCGCAGACGACCTCGCTCCACTGAAGACCCCCCATCAGACCCGGCAACAAGAAAGCATCATGGTTCACCGATGAACTCAAGAGCTCTAAGAAGAACTGCCGAGCCCTCGAGAAAGCCTGGCGCAGAGATCCGACACCAGACAACATGACCACCCTCAAGCTCGCCACTCGAAAACACCACCAGCTGATCCACACCACCAAGAAAACCGCATTCAAGGAACGACTAGACAACAACGCCCACAACAGCAAGGAACTCTTCAACATCGTCAAAGAGCTCTCGAACCCTAGCGCCGGAAACAACGACATCACCCCATCGCAAGAGCTCTTCAACTCGCTCGCCTCGTACTTCCACAGCAAGATCGTAGATATACACAACAGTTTCAGCACACAGCCGACGCACCCTACGACCACACCAATGCCCCCCACCACCATCCTCCGCGCCTGGACCCCGATCAACACTGAAGACACCATCCGCACAATGAACTCCATCCACGCCGGATCACCAACCGACCCTTGCCCTTACCACGTCTTCAACAAAGCCGACTCCATCATCGCACCCCATCTCCGGGACATCATCAACGCCTCCTTCGACACTGCCACCTTCCCAGAGAGCTGGAAGCACGCCGAACTCAGTGCCCTACTAAAGAAACCATCAGCGGACCCCACCGACCTCAAAAACTACCGCCCTACCTCGCTCCTTCCGTTTCCTGCCAAAGTCATCGAGAAGACCGTCAACAGACAGCTGGCCGCCTTCCTCGAGATGAATGGATCCCTCGACCACTCGCAGTCCGGTTTCAGAGCCAACCACAGCACCGAGACCGCCCTCATCGCAGCCACAGACGACATCCGGGCCCTGCTCGACAACGGGGAAACAGCGGCACTCATCCTCCTGGACCTCTCCGCGGCGTTCGACACGGTCTGCCACCGCACCCTAGTGCAACGCCTCAGCAACATCGGAATCCAGCAGAAGGCACTGGAGTGGATCATCTCCTTCCTCGCTGGAAGAACCCAGAGAGTCCGCCTCCCCCCGTTCAGATCAGCGGCCACCGAAGTCATCTGCGGCGTACCACAAGGATCATCGCTCAGCCCCACGCTGTTCAGCATCTACATGAGCCCCCTCGCGGCCATCGCACGCCAACACAACCTCAACATCATCTCCTATGCCGACGACACCCAGCTGATCCTCTCCCTCACCAACTACCCAGCAACCGCCAGAACCAACCTACACAAATGGATGAAAGACGTAGCCGAGTGGATGATGAACAGCCGCCTGAAACTGAACTCAGATAAGACGGAAGTCCTCATTCTGGGATCATCACCCTCCGCCTGGGACGACTCCTGGTGGCCCCCTGCCCTGGGCAGCGCACCCAAACCAACGGACCATGCACGCAACCTGGGCTTCATCCTGGACTCCTCCCTCTCGATGACCAGACAAGTCAACGTCATCTCCTCGTCTTGCTTCAACATCCTACGCATGCTACGGAAGATCTTCCAGTGGATCCCCACCGAAACCAGGAAGACGGTCACCCAGACACTCGTCACCAGCCGACTGGACTACGGGAACTCCCTCTACGCCGGAACCACAGCCACACTTCAGAATAGACTCCAGCGCATTCAGAACGCCTCAGCACGACTCATCCTGGACATCCCCCGACACGGCCACATCTCCGGACACCTGAGAGACCTGCACTGGCTCCCCGTCAGCAAGAGAATCACTTTCCGACTCCTCACCCACGCACACAAATGTCTTCACAACCAAGGCCCCAGATACCTCAACGACCGCCTGACCTTCTACACTCCAGCCCGCCAGCTACGATCGACCAGCCACGCCCTCGCCGCCGTTCCCCGCATCCGAAGAGCCAAAACGGGAGGAAGATCCTTCTCCTACCTGGCGGCCAAGACGTGGAACTCCCTCCCCATCCACCTCCGCCTGACCCAAGACCACCTCTCCTTCAGGAAGCAACTCAAGACCTGGCTGTTCGAGCAGTAGCGGACCCACCCCCCCTCCAAGCGCCTTGAGACCCTCCGCAACTAGCAACCATTGACAAAGCCAATAGTCCGGGTTTATTGTAGGTGTACCATTACTTGTATTATATATATGGGTGCACTGACAGAATCTGCAAAAGTACCAGTTGGGCGGCACACTATGCCAAGCACAGATCTTTAGCGTATGTGTTTTTAAGCTATGCCCTTAATTACATCAGCCACACCCCTTAGATAGACCTGTTAGTTTTTTCATCCCACTTAAAACCCTGGATGCTCCCATGCCTTTAGTGATCACCCAGTAATCGATGTGACACCAAGCATTTCTTGAAGTAGCGATGCATGAGCCCTCAGTACTCTCGGATGTCCCACCATATGTCAGTTAGATCCAGGTCAGTAATGATAGTCTGCCGTTGCAAAGCTGCACATGGAGGCGGCCAACGCGCTGCGTAGGACTCGTCATTGTCAGGATGCAGGTACGATATTAAGTAGCCACCCCATACAACTGTTGAGTGTCTGAACCCCAATATTTTCTGCCATATGGTTAGAAACAGATCAGGACATTCAGTGTTAGGGCCATAAACACATACAGTTGTGACTTTCTTGTAATATAAGAAATCTTCCTCATTGCCAATGGAGTAAAGAGTGTGCAGTGACCATTGCTACACCTCTCACTTAGCAGAATAAAGGGCCATCACAGTCATTATCATTGAGGTGGCTCTTATAGCTGTCAGCAGCCACAATCCCTCCATCAATAGTCAGTGAGACATGCTTGCTGAAGAATGTGGCGGCCATTTTGGGATTGGCGAAGGAATTGACTTTTCAATTCACTGTAACATGCGGTTTGGCCAGGCAGATGAGAGGGTATGGCAGGTCAGCCTTAATCAGTTATTGTTTAAGGGGGAGAAATTCTTTTTGAGTAGCCTGGACCACTAAAGTAAAATCCGAATAGCTGGAGATCTTGTTTCCCTAGTAGTGTAACTCACCCCTTTCCCATGCAAGCTTAGAATTCTATCTCTGACTTTGTCAGCAGTGGTCAGGTGTGCAGGGGCCCCAGGGGTGGACATGGACCAAGTGATCGGTGTGCATGATAAACCGGGAACATACCAGTGAGCTGCTTGTCCAAGAATGATTTCAGCATAGATTCAACATATGTCTCAATCTTGTCTACGGCTGTGGATTCCGGCAACACCCTTGGAATCAATAGTACTTAGGCTGTGCCACATTTCAGTGAGCAGGTATTTGATACCTGAATCAGCACTGGTCTCTCCGGATCTACAGTTAGGTGAGTGCTGCCGGCTGACGTCAACACTGGCAGGCCTCTCACGTCTGTTTGTCTCAAAGGTCAGCTTAACCTGGCTGCAGTGGTTATTTCCCATCTTGAAGCATGTTCAAGGGTGCAGCACTGCTGGGACCTCAATCAATGCCACAGCTTTAGGGTCTTCTAGGAGATACTGTAATGGATGATCTATCAATCCTGTGTTACAGACTCAGTGGGTACTGCCTCACCCCAACACGACTCAGAAGGGGGCATGATCAGACCCCCAGTGTTACTGCCTCTCCTCTAGTATCAAATGATGGGAGATTACACCTCGTCACACTCGTCAAGGACAGGCTCTATCATCAGCCTTCGATGGAAGAGTGTTAGACATGGCACCATTGGTGTGTGTCTCCCCTGCATTTTCTGCCTTTGTCTCCTGTGTTTTTCCGGCATGTTGGACTTCATTCTGCTGGTTTAGATGCGTTGGGCACTTTGCTACTGCTGTTCAGTGCCAAAGCTCAAGTGCTCCAGTTGTAAGTTATTGGTATAGATTGGTGTTTCCATAATTGGCTATTTGATTTACTAGTCAGTCCCTAATACAGTGCACCGTGTGTGCCCAGGGCCTGTAAATCAAATGCTGCTAGTGGGCTGCAGCAATGATTGTGCCACCCACATAAACAGCCCTTAAATGTAACTCAGGCCTGCCATTGCAGAGGCTATGTGCAGTCTGGTACTGTCATGTTGACCTGGCAAGTGCAGCCACTAGCTAGTCCCTAACCTTTCCTTTTTTTACATGGTAGTCACCCCTAAGGTGGGCCCAAGGTACCCATGTGGGCATGGTGCATTGTATGTGAAAGGTAGGACATGCCCTGAAGTGTGTGGCATGTCCTGATAATGAATTACTGCCGATTTCCTTTTTCACTATTGCACGGCTGCCTGTTCCCATTGGATAGAATGGGGAGTTTGCTAATAACATCTTATAAACATAACTACCCCTGGGAACAAGGTAGGAAAATAAAGGTTAGTATGTCTGAACTCAGAATGTTAAAATACATCTTTTAGTGAGAGTGATTTTTACATTATGTGTTTGAAAATACCACTTACAGAAAGTAGGTATTTTCTTGCTTAGCCATCCAGTGTGCCTCTGCAAGGTTTGTGTATTGCAGGTCTGCCTTTGGAATGACAGGGGCAGGGAAGGAACAATGGCTACAGAGAGTCTGATGACCCAGGGCTGTGCCACATAGACCTGGGCTGCTTTTAGAGTAGGGGAAGGAGATTTCCTTGCACCTGAATGGGCCTGGTCTGCCTTCCACAATGTTGTCTCCACCTCCTACCAGAAAGCTGCACCACACTAAACCAAGGATTTAGTAGTATAAATATTGGGGCCCAGACCCCACAACTTTAGATCACTTCTGGGACTCAAGAGGAACCTTTCCCAAGGAGAAGAGCCGGAGAAGCTGAGGAGGAATACTGCCCCTGCGCTGTTTGCTGTCTGGGGTTGGCCTGCAGTGGCTACCTGCTGCCAAGGAAAGGAGAATGGACTTTCATGTTTGCTGTGCCCCCTGCTTGAGGAAGATCCCCCAAGGGCTTGAAACTGAGCTTGCCTCCTGTTCTGACGTCTCAGGGACACAAATACTTCACCACTAGCTCCCCTGAACTTCCTTGATGAGAGTTCTGACCTCCAAAGAGGTGCCTCCTGTTGTTTTGAACCTCTAGAGACTGTTTTCCACTGGGAGCTGGAAAATCAACGTAACACCGAGAAGTATGGCCCATCTGTACCTGTTTCCGACGCATCGCTGAAGAAACCGTCGCAGCGCCTGCCATGGCTCAAGAAACCACCTCACGCTGCATCGAGTGCAATGATCTCCGAAGTCCGAGATCACCGCACCGATTCCGACACAAGCCCTGCTGGAAGGCTGCAAGAATTCACACTTCGTCCGGATCTTCGATTCACCTTGGGGCGCCAAGTCTTTCACATCCTTGGGGGACGCAGCAAGAAACCGACACATCATCTCCCCATGCAGTAAGAAACTGATGCATCCCCTCCTCTCTGGTAAGGAACTGACCCATCACCTTCCCTGCACAGCAGTAAGAAACCGAGGTATCACCTCCCCAGAGCAGGGAGCCAAAGTATCACCTTCCCTGAGTATAAGGAACCCACGCATCACCTTCCCTGCGACCATTTTTGTTCGTGTGCGCGACGCATCCAAGGTACTTTGTGTGAAATGTGTCACATCTGCAATTGCTTTGAATTGAACTATTTCTACCATTTGAAAGTCATGTTTTTTTATTACTGTATTGTGGATTTTTGTTGTTTTGGGTCTTGTTTGGTTTAGCTAAAGATTACTTATTTTTCTAAACTGGCGTGGTGTCCTTTTGTAGTGTTTTCACTGTATAACTGTATCTGTTCACAAATGCTTTACACACTGCCTCTGAGATACGCCTGTCTGCTCGTGCCAAGCTACCAAGGGGGTGAGCAGGAGTTATTTTAGAATTGTACCCCCCTTACCCTGACTAGGAAGAAGGGTCCCTACTTGGACAAAGGTACCTACCTCTGCCAACTAGGGACCCCCATTTCTAACAAAGAGTCAATGTGGTCTATCAGCAGTGTCTATCGTTACCCAGACACCCAGGTAAACAAGGCAAATGCTTAATCAAGAGTGCAGCCTGAATGCACCACATGGTTCTATAACAGGGTTGAAAGAGAGGAAGTTTCTGAAGCGCCATTTCAATGCTCTGTATTTGCAGCCCCATTGGGCCTAGCCGGCACTTCGATACCAATACACAAGTTCAGGTGCCCCCACACCCCCAGGGATCAAAGTGCTCTCCTCACACCAGCAATTAAACTTGTGCCACAGTTGGGGTTGAGCCCACAGGTATTTACAGGAACTCCTGGGGGCTCAATCATCAGCAGTTCCGGTCTCTCAATAGCTCCAGCCCGTCATGGGCTTTCTCTTTAATCGGGGATTCAGCAGCAGGAAATCACCCACCTACCTCATCCCCACTTTCTATTTGGCACCCCTTGTGGAAGTAACAGAAGCTCTCACCAGCTGCAAATCCTGATCACCCCACAGCCTAGTTTGCTCCTCTGTAGTTCCCTCCAAATCAATGACACTTCGTCAGAGCATTCCCGTATACTTCAGGGCAGGTTTCATGTTGCCAGGGGGGGCTGAAGGCCACAGTCTTTTAAATCATCACTGCCACAACTTCAGCCATCAGCCAACAGTTTCAGCTGCAGCTTATCCCCTTGGGGTAATCTCTCTTCTTGAGTCAAGGTAGTTTAGCAAGTTGTTTGCATGAGTTACTGCCAGATTCTCCTTCCAGCCAGTAGTCTCACTCAAGGGGTGGCCATCTTGCAGCCGGCTCTTTGGTGCCCCTGGGGCAGAAACAGTAGGAGCAGTCATGATACTTCTCCACCAATAGCTGAAGTTCATTAAATGTAGAAGTCATGTTTGAATCTGAGAGGCTAAATACTCGATCACCGTGCGGTGCCTGCCACGTTGTGCATGCACATGCACGACATGCATTTTTGGCATTGCGGTGGGCGGTGCTGAAAGCACCGTCCACCACAATGTTAACAATGCAGGATGCGCCCACCGGTGTGGCTGGCGCATCCTAATGACACCCACAGGACCCCCCGCACAAATGGCAGGCGGTCCCTTTAACCATCAGGTTGGCGGCCGCTCAAAGTCTGCCCGCCATCCTAATGATGCCCTATATTTTTGTAGTCATTTACACTTGTGTATTAAGTCCCTACCTCTATTATTTTCTATGGGATAATGTTGTAGTACCAATGGTTATCCATGTGTAGTGCTACTGTCTACAAAAGTGTAAGTTACTGCAAAAGTGGTTTGTGAATACCGAAAAGTAGTAAATGTACTCAAAAGTGTGCATTTACTCAAAAATGTAAGTTTCCTTTGTGTATCAGGGCTTAAGAGGTGCTACAGCAGGGTAAATGCTAGAGGAGAGCTTGCAGCATTTTATGATGGCTCTAGTAATGAGGTCAAGGCACCCGTCAAACTTCTCTTCCCAATTGATGGTGACAATAGTTTAATCAAGAAGTGTAAGATATTTAATTACTGGGCTGTTTTCAGCTTTTGGCAATATTTCCCTTAGACATATCAAATCTAAATCGCACTCTACTATTAGATTATTGAAAATAAGGCATTTTTTCTGGCAAAGTTAACATTGATAAACATAAAATATTTGCGCCTGAGAGGTTAAATAGGATAGAATTTTGGATGTAGAAGGTACAATATTAAAGCTGCTGCGCTGCAATCTTATTGGGTTGAAATACTTGTAAACCCACAGATTTGAGTGTGGATTTGCAGAAATTACCAAGATCATGTTGTGCATAAGACAGCTTCAATAAATGAGGGCTGTAAACATGGCCAAACTCATATTCCTTCAGAACTGATGATGGGCAGCACAACGCACCACTGGTCACAATTCTGGTAAGAATGAGAGTAAATGGGTTGCAAGCACATCCAAAAAACACTGAAGGCCCTATTTACAAAGGTAAACTTACACTTTTGTAAAAGGTTACACATTTTCGGTATACACAAACAAACAATTTAATAGTGACTTTATGACTGTGGAGACTCCAGTCAGGGCAGAGAACTCCACACATAAAAAGATAGGCCTGTCCTATCTTTTTATGTCTGATTGTCGCTACTCTTCATAGACAGGAAGTTACTAATAAATCACTGGCTCTCAAGAGACCTTCCTGGTCCTGGATGCCAGCTGAAGTCAAAGTCTTTCAGTCCATCTTCTCAGTGTGGTCAGATGGCTTTTCCTTCCAGATGGGCATTTGTTTACTGTCATCTCTCCCAGGGTAAATGTATTTCCACGGGTCTGTCGCTTATATAGGGTTTTTTAAGTGGGGCTAAAAACTTGTGAAAGGTAGACACCCCTGTCCAATCATTGGTTGCCACCTCATCACTCCATCCCTGGCCCAATCCTCTTGTACAGCATTATGGGACATTTAAAGACGGACAGTTCAAGTGGTTTATGAAAAAACCTTCCCTGGGAGCCTCAGCTCTCCCCAGCTGACAGAGCTTCCTGATCTCTGCCCACCAAAACTTCAAAGGAGAACCCCTTGTCAGTTTGGCTCCCAATGTCTAACTTTCCTCCTTTGTTTCCTTGTGCTTGCCCAATCCAGGGGCAGTGAGAAGAGTTAATTAACAGGTCTACATTACCTCCTACACCTGTTAATTAACTGGGCCAAGCACTGTTAATGGTTATATTGTGTGGAGAGGCCTTTGCTCTTCTTTTGAGGCAGCAGAATAATTAACTTAACTCTGTAAGGGGGGACAAAAGCCTGGAATCTGATTATGGCTGAACCATGAGAATATGGCGATTCTTAAAGTACCACTTGGAGTACACTTATCACAATAGTGACAGTTGATCTACACTCAGTGTACATGTTTACCTTGAAATTGATACCTGTCAGGTATCTCTAGGCCTAAGTATGGTGAAACTGTCACCAGGATGTGGGAGCACACCACTGACCTCTCAGGTAAGGTTCGACCCTGGCATTCTGGAAAATGCAGTCATTTGTAGCTCGCTCCGATATTTTCGAGTGTTTCGCCAAGGTTGGCGCAGATAGTGCTGATCTCTAGACACGTGTTTCTGGTTTATTAACCATCATCAGTAGAGAATACAGTCTTGTACTTTGGGATGAAACTGTGGTGGTGCATATTTGGCCTATGATGTATAATCAGGGCCACTGGAATTATGTGATTCTGAGTCTGCTACTTTTTTTGTATGCTTATAGATTTGTCTCATTTGCCAAATAATCCACCTTCTGCTACATAATCTGCAGATTTCAACAAACAAAATTGTTTCTAGCTCATACGGGTCAAAACTTAGTTATAAAAATTATGGCAACATGTGTTCAGGTGCAGTGGAAGGCTACTCACACAGGTTAACTGGGGTATACAACGTTTACAACGGCACTTTTACAACGACCTACCATTACAACGCAACTTTTACAACGCAAACTATTACAACGCATTGCTCTGGGGGGCGCTCTAGGATAGGGAATAGGATAACTTACTATCCAATAACCTTCCCTACTATCCACGGGGACTGGAGTTGGAATAGTAAATTAAACTATTCACTATCCAGCACCCCAAAGCGCTATGCGTTGTAATGGTATGCGTGGTAAAAGCCGCGTTGTAAAGGTAGGCGTTGTAAAAGTATGCGTTGTAACATCATACATCCGTTAACTGGTCATCTTTCAGTTGCTAATTTCTGTGTTTAGTTGCTAAAATGGTACTAATGAGATGAATCTTTTTCTAGACAGTATTAACATGTGTAAAAATGCCAAAACAATAAAGTAATAGTACCAAAAAATGTTCCGCATTATGCTGCAGAATTGGCCTTTTCTTGCTACATAATTTAGTCAACCCTGCTGCATAATTTGGTGCTCCTCTGCCAAATAATTCCAGTGGCCCTGGGAACAATGCAGATAGCACGCTGCCCTTTAGTAAGCACTGCAGACCCACACTATGAATACTCACCCACTTTATAAGGCCTATACCAGGTCAGCACCAATCCCTGCAGCATCTCTCCATGACAAGCTAACTGGGTGCAAATACAGGGCTGAGCTAGACAGCAATTTCACATGCTCAGCTAGAACATGTATGCACATGTGTATGCTCACACGTTCACCTGCAACCAGCCCAGAGATTATCACCCTATCTGCGCACCAGAAGTCTCATCTTAAAAGGTAGACTCTAGAGCGTAGCACTCTTAGTCTACTTCCAAAGAATTTACTGTGTGTGAGACTCAGTTTGTGAAACTCACTTACAGGAAAAAGTCCAAAAAACAGGTAATCAAAGAAAAAACCCAAGGGGACTAAATGGGTGGAATCTTCAATAGGTATGTAGGTATATTAAAAATATAAACAATTATCATGTAGGACAGGCCACACCTAAAAACCTTTCAGTTTTTTTTTCTACCATCTTGAGGACTGGTGAACTGTTAGTGATGATGCCCAGAATGTTCCTTAACCCCTTCGCTGCGGCGGTTATTCTGCCGCAGCGCTAAGGGGGAGGCGGGGCTGCGCAGTGCTCCCGTACTTGTGATGGAACCGCTCCGTCACGGCCCTCGGGTGAGCTGTGCTTGTGACGGAACGGTTCCGTCACGTCCCCGCCCGCTCTTTAGAACGTCAGCGCAGGCGCGGAATTCGCGTCGTGCAGGCACGGCGAGCGGGCCGTGACGGAACCATTCCGTCACCAGCACAGCCCACCCGAGGCTTGTGACGGAACGGTTCCGTCACGACAGTGGCGTCACTGGGGTTGGTGTCACCCGGTGCGGGTAACTCATGGTGTCACCCCCTCACGACTTACCGCATGGACCACCTCTGTCGGAAATGTACGGCGCTAGGTACTGTCTTACTCCCTCTAGCTCCCTCTCTCTGTCTTACTCCCTCTAGCTCCTTCTCTCTCTGTCTTGCTCCCTCTCTCCCTCTCTTACTGCTTCTAGCTCCCTCTCTCTCTGTCTTACTCCCTCTAGCTCCCTCTCTCTGTCTTACTCCCTCTAGCTCCCTCTCTCTGTCTTACTCCCTCTAGCTCCCGCTCTCTCTCTCTTACTCCCTCTAGCTCCCGCTCTCTCTCTTACTCCCTCTAGCTCCCTCTCTCTCTCTTACTCCCTCTAGCTCCCTCTCTCTCTGTCTTACTCGCTCTAGCTCCCTCTCTCTGTCTTACTCCCTCTAGCTCCCTCTCTCTGTCTTACTCCCTCTAGCTCCCGCTCTCTCTCTCTTACTTCCTCTAGCTCCCGCTCTCTCTCTTACTCCCTCTAGCTACCTCTCTCTCTCTTACTCCCTCTAGCTCCCTCTCTCTCTGTCTTGCTCCCTCTAGCTCCCTCTCATTGTTTTACTCCCTCTAGCTCCCTCTCTCTCTGTCTTGCTTCCTCTAGCTCCCTCTCATTGTTTTACTCCCTCTAGCTCCCTCTCTCTCTCTGTCTTGCTCCCTCTAGCTCCCTCTCTCTGTCTTACTCCCTCTAGCTTCCTCTCTCTCTGTCTTACTCCCTCTAGCTCCCTCTCTCTCTCTTACTCCCTCTAGCCCCCTCTCTCTCTGTCTTGATCCCTCTAGCTCCCTCTCATTGTTTTACTCCCTCTAGCTCCCTCTCTCTCTGTCTTGCTCCCTCTAGATCCCTCTCATTGTTTTACTCCCTCTAGCTCCCTCTCTCTCTCTGTCTTTCTCCCTCTCTCTGTCTTACTCCCTCTAGCTTCCACTCTCTCTGTCTTACTCCCTCTAGCCCCCTCTCTCTTACTCCCTCTAGCTCCCTCTCTCTGTCTTACTCCCTCTAGCTCCCGCTCTCTCTCTCTTACTCCCTCTAGCTCCCGCTCTCTCTCTTACTCCCTCTAGCTCCCTCTCTCTCTCTTACTCCCTCTAGCTCCCTCTCACTCTGTCTTGCTCCCTCTAGCTCCCTCTCTCTTACTCCCTCTAGCTTCCTCTCTCTGTCTAGCGCCCTCAAGCTCACTCTCTCTCTGTCTTACTCCCTCTAGCTCCCTCTCTCTGTCTAGCTCCTTCTCTCTCTATCTTGCTCCCTCTAGCTCCCTCTGTCTCCCTCTCTCTGTCTTATTCCCTCTAGCTCCCTCTCTCACTGTCTTACTCCCTCTAGCTCCCTCTCTCTCTCTTACTCCCTCTAGCTCCCTCTCTCTCTGTCTTGCTCGCTCTAGCTCCCTCTAGCTCCTACTCTCTCTATCTTACTCCCTCTAGCTCCCTCTAGCTCCCACTCTCTCTATCTTACTCCCTCTAGCGCCCTCTCTCTGTCTAGCTCCCTCTCTCTCTGTCTTACTCCCTCTAGCTCCCTCTCTCTGTCTAGCTCCCTCTCTCCCTGTCTTACTCCCTCTAGCTCCCTCTCTCTGTCTTACTCCCTCTAGCTCCCTCTCAGTCTTACTCCCTCTAGCTCCCTCTCTCTGTATAGCTCCCTCTAGCTCCCTCTCTCTCTATCTTAATCCCTCTAGCTCCCTCTCTCTGTCTAGCTCCCTCTCTCCCTGTCTTACTCCCTCTAGCTCCCTCTCTCTCTGTCTTACTCCCTCTAGCTCCCTCTCTCTCTGTCTTACTCCCTCTTGCTCTCTGTCTTACTCCCTCTAGCTCCCTCTCTCTCTGTCTTACTCCCTCTTGCTCCCTTCAGCTCCCTCTCTCTTACTCCCGCTAGCTCCCTCTCTGTCTTGCTCCCTCTAGCTCCCTCTCTCTCTGTCTTGCTCCATCTAGCTCCCTCTCTCTCTGTCTTACTCCCTCTAGCTCCCTCTCTCTGTCTTACTCCCTCTAGCTCCCTCTCTCTGTATAGCTCCCTCTCTCTGTCTCTTACTCCCTCTAGCTCCCTCTCCCTCTGTCTTGCTCCCTCTAGCTCTCTCTCTCTCTCTGTCTTACTCCCTCTAGCTCCCTCTCACTCTGTCTTGCTCCCTCTAGCTCCCTCTCTCTCTTACTCCCTCTAGCTTCCTCTCTCTGTCTAGCGCCCTCTAGCTCACTCTCTCTCTGTCTTACTCCCTCTAGCTCCCTCTCTCTGTCTAGCTCCCTCTCTCTCTATCTTGCTCCCTCTAGCTCCCTCTGTCTCCCTCTCTCTGTCTTATTCCCTCTAGCTCCCTCTCTCTCTGTCTTACTCCCTCTAGCTCCCTCTCTCTGTCTTACTCCCTCTAGCTCCCTCTCTCTGTATAGCTCCCTCTCTCTGTCTCTTACTCCCTCTAGCTCCCTCTCCCTCTGTCTTGCTCCCTCTAGCTCCCTCTCTCTCTATCTTAATCCCTCTAGATCCCTCTCTCTGTCTAGCTCCCTCTCTCCCTGTCTTACTCCCTCTAGCTCCCTCTCTCTCTGTCTTACTCCCTCTAGCTCCCTCTCTCTCTGTCTTACTCCCTCTTGCTCCCTTTCTCTTACTCCCGCTAGCTCCCTCTCTGTCTTGCTCCCTCTCTCTCTGTCTTGCTCCATCTAGCTCCCTCTCTCTCTGTCTTACTCCCTCTAGCTCCCTCTCTCTCCGTCTTAGTCCCTCTAGCTCCCTCTCTCTGTCTTGCTCCCTCTAGCTCCCTCTCTCTCTCTTACTCCCTCTAGCTCCCTCTCTCTCTGTCTTGCTCGCTCTAGCTCCCTCTAGCTCCCACTCTCTCTATCTTACTCCATCTAGCTCCCTCTCTCTGTCTACCTCCCTCTCTCTCTGTCTTACTCCCTCTAGCTCCCTCTCTCTGTCTTACTCCCTCTAGCTCCTTCTCTCTCTGTCTTACTCCCTCTAGCTCCCTCTCTCCCTCTCTTACTGCTTCTAGCTCCCTCTCTCTCTGTCTTACTCCCTCTAGCTCCCTCTCTCTGTCTTACTCCCTCTAGCTCCCTCTCTCTGTCTTACTCCCTCTAGCTTCCGCTCTCTCTCTCTTACTCCCTCTAGCTCCCGCTCTCTCTTTTACTCCCTCTAGCTCCCTCTCTCTCTCTTACTCCCTCTAGCTCCCTCTCTCTCTGTCTTACTCGCTCTAGCTCCCTCTCTCTGTCTTACTCCCTCTAGCTCCCTCTCTCTGTCTTACTCCCTCTAGCTCCCGCTCTCTCTCTCTTACTCCCTCTAGCTCCCGCTCTCTCTCTTACTCCCTCTAGCTCCCTCTCTCTCTCTTACTCCCTCTAGCTCCCTCTCTCTCTGTCTTGCTCCCTCTAGCTCCCTCTCATTGTTTTACTCCCTCTAGCTCCCTCTCTCTCTGTCTTGCTCCCTCTAGCTCCCTCTCATTGTTTTACTCCCTCTAGCTCCCTCTCTCTCTCTGTCTTGCTCCCTCTAGCTCCCTCTCTCTGTCTTACTCCCTCTAGCTTCCTCTCTCTCTGTCTTACTCCCTCTAGCCCCCTCTCTCTTACTCCCTCTAGCTCCCTCTCTCTCTCTTACTCCCTCTAGCCCCCTCTCTCTCTGTCTTGCTCCCTCTAGCTCCCTCTCTCTGTCTTGCTCCCTCTAGCTCCCTCTCTCTCTCTTACTCCCTCTAGCTCCCTCTCTCTCTGTCTTGCTCGCTCTAGCTCCCTCTAGCTCCCACTCTCTCTATCTTACTCCATCTAGCTCCCTCTCTCTGTCTAGCTCCCTCTCTCTCTGTCTTACTCCCTCTAGCTCCCTCTCTCTGTCTAGCTCCCTCTGTCTCTGTCTTACTCCATCTAGCTCCCTCTCTCTCTGTCTTACTCCTTCAGCTCCCTCTCTCTCTGTCTTCCTCCCTCTAGCTCCCTCTCTCTCTCTTACTCCCTCTAACTCCCTCTCTCTGTCCTCCTCCCTCTAGCTCCCTCTCTCTCTATCTTACTCCCTCTAGCTCCCTCTCTCTGTCTAGCTCCCTCTCTCTCTGTCTTGCTCCCTCTAGCTCCGTCTCTCTCTGTCTTACTCCCTCTAGCTTCCTCTCTCTGTCTAGCTCCCTCTAGCTCCCTCTCTCTCTGTCTTACTCCCTCTAGCTCCCTCTCTCTGTCTAGCTCCCTCTAGCTCCCTCTCTCTCTTTCTTACTCCCTCTAGCTCCCTCTGTCTCGCTCGCTCTCTGTCTTACGCCCTCTGTCTCCCTCTCTCTCTCTATTACACGGTATACAACCTTTACAACGCAACTTTTACCACGACCTACCATTACCACGCATTTTTTACAACGCAGGATCCATTACAACGCATACCATTACCACGCATGTATTTACAACGCAGGTACTTTTACAACGCATACCATTACAACGTAAGTATTGGTAAGTATATTATTTTATTAAAAATATTATTTGGGTTTTTGGGTAAAGGGGTATTTTTAAGGTTCAGGGTCAGTTTTCAGTTTTTTGGGTAAAGGGGTATTTTTAGGGTTCAGGGTCAGTTTTCATTTTTTGGGTAAATGGGTATTTTTAGGGTTCAGGGTCAGTTTTCAGTTTTTGGGTAAAGGGGTATTTTTAGGGTTCAGGGTCAGTTTTCAGTTTTTGGGTAAAAGGGTATTTTTAGGGTTCATGGTCAGTTTTCAGTTTTTGGGTAAAGGGGTATTTTTAGGGTTCAGGGTCAGTTTTCAGTTTTTGGGTAAAGGGGTATTTTTAGGGTTCAGGGTCAGTTTTCAGTTTTTGGGTAAAGGGGTATTTTTAGGGTTCAGGGTCAGTTTTCAGTTTTTGGGTAAAGGGGTATTTTTAGGGTTCAGGGTTAGTTTTGGGGTTTTGGGGTACAGGGGTATTTTTAGAGTTCAGGGTCAGTTTTGGGGGTTTGGGTAAAGGGGTATTTTTAGGGTTTAGGGTCAGTGTTGGGTTTTTGGGTAAAGGGGTATTTTTAGGTTTCAGGGTCAGTTTTGGGTTTTTGGGTAAAGGGGTATTTTTAGGGTTTAGGGTCAGTTTTGGGTTTTTGAGTAAAGGGGTATTTTTAGGGTTCAGGGTCAGTTTGGGGTTTTTGGGTAAAGGGGTACAGGGTAAAAAGTAAATATAATTAAATTTAAATTACATTAAATTAAATTGATTAAATTAAATTAAATTACATTAATTAAATTAAATTAAATTAAATTAAATTAAATTAAATTAATTAAATTAAATTAAATTACATTATATTAATTTTAATTAAATTACATTTTAAAAAATATTATATACTTACCAATACTTACGTTGTAATGGTATGCGTTGTAAAGGTACCTGCGTTGTAAATACATGCGTTGTAATGGTATGCGTTGTAATAGATCCTGCGCTGTAAAAAATGCGTGGTAATGGTAGGCGTGGTAAAAGTATGCGTTGTAACGTCATACATCCGTATTACACCCTCTATCTCCCTCTGTCTCTGTCTTGCTCTCTCTAGCTCCCTATCTCTGTATTACTCCCTCTAGCTCCCTCTGTCTCCCTCTCTCTCTTACTCCATCTGTCTTCCCTGGATTTGTATAAAGAAGAGTGCGAGCAACAGGTGGCACTGTAGTGAAGAGCAAGCTGAAATTTGGAACTGGTTCACTGGAAAACTGAAGACTTTGCAAGATAACGAAAAATAGGAAACCATGCACACTCAGATGAGCTAGGCTGCTATAGAGTTGCCTTGTGAGCAAATAAAATTGCAGTCAAGCATTGCAGATGCAGATTGCGAGACGCTGGCGAGTGTGAACAGCATGAGGAACAAGCTTGCACAGGGAGCGACAGTAAAGGTGAGAGCAGAGGCGAGGCTGCAGTGCAGATTGGTGTCACCCCAAGTGTTGGTGTCACCCGGTGCGGTCCGCACCCCCCGCACCCCCCTAGTGATGCCACTGCGTCACGAGCATGGGAGGGGTTATAAGGATTCCTCTATCTTGGATAGGAAGCAAGGAAAAATATGCTTACTATTAGGGACCTCGTTTCCTCTCACAATTGGGGCTTAATTACATATTTTACAGTATTGCTGACTTCTCCTAAATGTTCCATCTTAGTAAACAGGAAAATATTTTGTCTGAGGTAGATAAGTCTACCAGGGACATGCTAATGGCAGAGTCGTCAAGGCATCTGTTGATACAAAGGCTTATTTTTGAAACTTTGTGGCTCAACCAAAACTGTTTTCAGCTGCCAAAAGAGTAAAACATTTAACACATATCAGACACACTTCATATACTGCCCGGAGTCACATGTACATTGGATTTATATAAATATATAAACAGCACAAAAAATATTAGGGTTGCTGTGCATATCTGTTAAGTACCTTGGCCTTGCTCTGTTAAAAAAGCAAAAATGATTTGAGGATTGATAGAAACGCTTGTCCCACTACACAGATTCTCTTAAAACTTTTGGTAAAATAAATATGAGCAAGCAGAGCCATAGCAGCCGTAAAAATGTCTTGGATGACAGTATAACCAGTAAATCCATAAGGCAAAATAAGGAAGCCCGCTTTTAGGTGTTACTTATTTGGCGGCACTAAATTTCTGACAGAAGGCCCAAACGTGGTGCTTTTTCATTATATGGGGAGTGCTCCAGCTGGTAAAACTGTATTTTACCTTGTGATGGCGCTGTTTGTAATTTAGAGATGACACAACGACAGTTGTTTATGAGTTTAATATACATAAAATTAATCAATACCTGCCGCCTAAGCCATTCTTCTTACAGCTTTGGGAGCCTGGTATAGTCAGAATGGCGTATACGAACTGCATTTAGACGAGAAAGACAACACTTATCGCGGTGGCAGCTCTAGGGTGTGGGAATGCCCATTTATACTAATGTTTATTGCTGGAATATTGAAGATATTTAAAGCTTATTAGCCTATTTAAACATAATACCCTGGCGAAGTTCCATGAGGGTTTGGAACGAAACACGTTGGTTGGGTTGCATTTATTGTAAATTAATTTGGAATAAAGAATCTCTTTACACAACCTTTGGGACTGGTTTTGTTCTCCTGGTGCACTTCCTTACTTTCAACATAGTCAGAACTGTGGTACTTGTAAGAGTGTGATGGTTAGTAGTTATGCTGTTCCAGATGAATGTGGAATATGTGAAGGTGTGGCACTGAGAAAACTTTTGAGTCTGTGGAAGAGTATATAAGATAATTGAATGACATTTACTTGAGTATAAAACGGGAGAGGTTGTGATAGATGAATATGAATGAAGTACTAGAGAAGGTAACGTGTTTACAAGATTTATATCCTGTGTTTAGGTGGATATAAGAGGTCTTCCTTTATTGAATATTGAATATTTATGTATTTATTGTATTTATCTTTAGAGTGAACAACATTGTTTTTAAACCAAAGACTGTCCTGAAGAAGGAGGTGTCAACCAATCTAAGTCCACCGAAACGTTGTTTCGACAACTTGTTTTTATTGTATTTTTTCATTATTATTCATAAATATGTGTATGCTTTAACTTTGGAGACTCACTGTTAGAGGTACCATCTGAATACGGCTGTCCATTAATATATATGTACTAGTGAACAAAAATTGTATGTGGTTCCTTGCCTATAATGCAATATCGGATATGTGCAAAGTATAATTGAGTAGCAGATCTAGGACTACTACATATAGAAGTGAATAATCCAGTATAATAACGTTTGTGGTCTCTTCTGTATAAAGATTTTATGAATTGTTTATGAATTGTTTCAATTTTCTATATTTTTATTGTTGTATACAAAATTATTTTCAATAGAGGAGGAGATACTTTTACTAAAAAAGAATGGATGCATTGCCTGTAAGTGTGTAAGAAGTATGATGTGGAGGCAGTAAGTGAATACTAAAAATAACACGTGGAACCACTTTTTGTTATTGCCTTTTTTAGCCCAGTTCCCTTTGTTCTAGAAGGGATGCTCTATAATTTGTTTTTGAGTTATGTTGTTAAGGCCATTGGCAGTGTTGGTAGGGGCAATAGGTGGAACAAGCTACAGTGGCCTCCTGATGAGGGCCCTGGCACTACCCAGGGTATCCTGAAGCCCCGAAATGATATCTATTTCGAAAAATGATTCTGTCTTCCAGCCTCTGTTCCTCCTGCTGCAACACACCTGTATCATCTTTGAGATCCCTTGGCTTATCAACCACAACGCTGCTGTTGATACAAGGGATATCCCTGGCTTTACAGAGCTAGGCTGGTAGCAATGAAATGACGGCAGGAGACATGTTGACGATCACAGCCCACCTCACAAGTCCGGCATAAGACGTGCAGAAGCGCGCGGCCTCTTATCTCGCTCAGTGTCAGCGCGCGGTACAGCGCAGAGCTGACTTCCAGACTGCAAAGCCGGCTGCGTAACCTGCCTTCAGGCTGTGCTTTGTTGTAAACCTTCGGCATAAAAAAGTTTTGTAACGTGTCTTATGGAGCATCACAGGACTGCTGGCATATCTAGCAGAGGGAGGGGGGGAGCGGAGAGAGGCAAGGCTGACATGACAAGCAGTCCTAGATCCTGCCTGGCGTAGACTCTGTAAGATACCTCAGAAGGTTGACAAGCAGCGGCTGTGTATTCCAGTCCTTGTTCATCCTTCCAAGAACTAAAAAAAAATACATTTAATTTTATTTCAGGTTTTGTACAGGACTCACACTGCTTCACAGAAAGGGCCTGATTTACAAGATTTTGCCATAGGGCAGCACCTCAGGCCTTGCCCTTCCTGCTGCCCTGCCCTATGGCAAAAGAAAAGGGCAGGCAATGTGCCGTATCTATGACGTACTCCTGTTCTTTTCCCCTGAACTGGTGCGTAATGGGCTTCCATATACCAATGCAGACACCTTTTGCGCCATGCTGCAAGGGTGCCTGCATTGCGAGGATGATTGTTTTTGTGCAGGAACAGAAACCTTCCCACACAAAAATAATCTCAAGAGGCTTTTTCCTCTTTCTATGTGTGCTGCAGAATGCATTAGAAATGGTGATGCATGTACGGAGTATCTTCTATCAGAGAAGATGGATATATGGAGCAGCGGATATCTAGAGGACATCATGGATATATGGAATAGTCAATAGACAATTTGGTATTTGGGCCCTATAGACGAGCTATTAACATAGTATAAAATAACAGGTGATGGATTGTGGATTAACCTGTATTGAAGGTGATGGCTACAAGGAGCAGACTGCAGGTTTAGGTGGGATGTTGGATCCGAGGAACACATCGCGACAGAGGGAAGGATGGATGGAACTATGTCATTGAAAGAGGCGGGCACTTTTAACTGACTCTGAAAGGGTGCCAATATAAAAAGGGTGCAAAAAATAAAGAACGTACAGATTTGATTGGCCATCAGGAAAAGGGCAGATAAACTCTGCTGCTGGGGAAAGCATTTCAAATCCTTTAAGTCCAAGGACATCTGCTTTTGCAGTAGGCAAGTGAGCGGGAGCATTAAAGAACACATTAGTAGGTCTGAAGGGGGCTGGATTACCCTTCTGGGCGGGCTGGGTCTTTGTGGGGATCCTGCTGTCCCAATGTGCCACCGTCCTCAGTCATTACTACTGTGACTTTCAGCAGAGCGTCAGTTCCGGTGTTACGACGCTGCTGGCAACGCGTCCGGTCTTAAAATGGGAAATCGCAGGTTTGTCAGGCATCTTCCCAATCAGGGCGCATCCGCCACCGCTGTTATCGGCGCTACGAGTGAGAGACAGTTGTGTTTTTTTAAACGTCGCTAATGAGGGTCTTGCATGGAAGAATCAAGCCGGGCTTCCGTAGACGCGCCAAACTGGAAAGTGCACGCCGTTCAATAACAGCGCATCCTTCCGGGGCTCGCGGCGGGAGCCCATTCTGTTCCCTTCTCTTTTAATCCGTAGTTTCAAAATAATGCTAATACTCACACTGGCAAATTCACGCAGATAACGATGACGTTAATTGGCCCAAATCCCTGACAGTCCTGAGGCCTAGCGAGTATCCTCCTGAGAACTTGGCAACTAGGCTGCTGGGAGACGACTTTAAATGCTTTATTGTTAAAAATCAGTTTTTTTCATGTCAGACGATGCCAGGAATGGATGCAGGCCCTGAGGCCCTGATTCACTAAAGGCCTCCGCCTCCTAGCGGAGGAACTCCAGTCCCAGGGGAGCCTCCGCGCTCCGGGCGGAATCTCCATCAAGATTAGATTCCTCTACGACTGCGGGGCCTCCGCCACAAGTGAGAGGCCCTTCGTGACTCAGGCCCTATGGGTATAGAGAAGGGAAAACGGGACTACGTGGGAGCAGTGCCCAAAATAAAAAAAATACACATCACAACAGTGCCATGGAATTTCCCCGCCTCTCACCAGATGTATGTAGTCTTCAAAACGGTATTGCACCATCTGCACAGGCTGGATGGGGCCTTGGTGCTGTTCTGCTGCTCTTAGAAAACATTGCAAAACCCTGCTGTGGTCAAGTCATGCCTAGATTACCAGAACAGCCTATATACAAATCCTTTTCACAACTGTAGAGTTTAAAAAATATGCAACCTGCCTGCATTTTGACAAAAAAAAATAAAATCACATCATATTGGCGCTAGAAATCCTAGCATTGTACAAGGCACCTTAGCACAGTGCACAAACTACCTTCAATCTTGTTTGTCCCTTGCCAAGTGAGCAAAAGATTTGTGTCAGCGACTCAGTGCACACTGACAGCTTGACCGTTCAGGTACAGGATACAGGGTGGGTGCTCTCTAAGCGTGGGCGTAAAATCCGTTTCGTTCGCGGAATTTGCGGATTTTTGGCAATTTCACGATCCGCGAATCATGCGAATTTGCCCAAAAATCCCCCAAATTCGCAAGCTGCGGATTTTTTAGCGCTGCGTTGACTTACCGTGATTCTGTGTTCGCCGAGTTGTTTTTCTCCCAGTTTGCGTGTGCTGCGCCATTTTGGATCTTGCTGCGTGATCGCGCGAGAGTTTTTCGACTGCGATTACGTCATCGCGGCTCGCCATCTTGCACAGTGAGAGTTTGACAACGCGAGTACATCATAAAGGCCCACGATCACGCATTGCTTGAGTAAACAATGGCAAAAACGTAGATGCGGCGCGCAGCTGACTTCCGGCGGGAGATTTGAACAGCTCGCTTTCCCGAAATTGCAAAAATTGCAATTCTGCACAAGAAATCCACAGCAGGCAGCATAAACCTTCTGAAAATGATGATTTTGATCAGAATGACTCCTCAGATTGAGATTTGGCTGCACTTTTTGGTGCAAGGAGTCCATTTTTGGGGGGGTCGGAGGAAGGAAGTGCCCCAGAGTCTCCAACTTCCTGTTCCTGTCCAGCAGGCTCCTCCCAGTGCTTTGTCCATGTCCTGGTCACTTTTGATTTGGATCTGGAGCTGCAAGGATTACTTTTTGTGACTGCTGCTGGATATTTGTATTTGAGGACTTTTTGGACTTTGGAGTTTGGATCACTTTTGGACTTGAGATTTTACAAGTAAGTTGGTGTTGTTTGTTTGGGGCATTGCAGTTGCTGCAACTACAGTTTTAAAACCTTTTTCACAACTTAAAAAAAATATATATTGTGGGTAGCCACAGTATCCAGTAGGCCCAGGGTTAGTCATGGGTGCATGATACAACTGTTTGTGTGATTTTTTTTTACCTTAATTTTCATTTATGTCATGGAATTTTAGCTCACTGTTATATGTTGATTTTTTTTTATTTTGGGGTGCCTGTAAAGCCTCACTAGCCATTAGGCCCAGGGGTAGTGAGTGGTGCATGGACCAAGTCTTTCTGTGGGGTGTCTTGAATTTAAACATCATTGAGGGCATGGATGGCATTGGATTGTGGTGATTTTTGTGTGTTTTTTGACTTTTTGGGGTGTTTAACTGATGTTCCTCTGGCTTCCATTGCTTGTAGGCGCACAAGAGAACCACCAGTGCCAGGAAGAAGTCCTGCAGCGGTGTGTGCAGCACAACATCACGTGATGTCACGTGTGGCCACAGACAAGACAACTCTACAACTCGTGCCACTGCGGCCTGCTGTTCTGACATCTGAAGAAGATGGGCCCAAAGAAAGGTGACCGTAGCGCCGCAGCAAAAAAGTTGCCAGTGCCACTGCCAGAAAGAAGGAGCAGAAGAAGCAAGTGGCACCACCTACCAAGGAGACTGGTGTGCCCACCGACACCTTTTTTGGGAAAAGAAAACTACGCGTGCAGCAGCAGCGGTGTCCGCCGGAGACCAAGCTGGAAGCAGCACCTCCGCTTCATTGGGCTCAGTGCCACCACGCCAAGTTAGGTCCAAGGCCATGAGTCCTGCTGAGGCAGCCACTTTACTTTCTCAATCACCATCGACCAGTGATGTTGGCTCATCACCAGAAAGTACCATCCAATCAACGCCGGGTGTAACTCAGCTGACGAGTGTTCAACAACCACAGCCGCAAACGACAACCACAGGTGCAACTAGTACAAGCGCTAGTACATGGGCAAGGAGAGGCGCAAGTAGAGGCGCAAGGAGAGGTGCAAGTAGAGGCGCAAGGAGAGGTGCAAGGAGAGGCACAAGGAGAGGCGCAAGTAGAGGCGCAAGGAGAGGCGCGTGGAGAGGTGCATGGAGAGGTGCAACTAGAGGTTCATGGAGCGGCACAACTGCCTACAACGCTTGTTCCTCCAGAAGTAGGGGCACATCAGGAAATTGATATTCAAGCAGAGGTATCATCTGAGGAAGCCACTCCTCCTGATGATGATCCATTGTCTTCCAGATGCCCAGCAAGAAAAAGGTCAAGGAGGGCTGCTACTACTACTACTACTACTACTACAAGTTCTTCTTCAAGCCCCCTTCATTCTGATGACCTTGATCTTGATTGGAACCCAGCAATGCAGTCTGACAGTGAGGCACACCATGAGCCGACAAAGGTCGCTAAGCCTAAAAGGAAGGTTCCCGCAAGGCTTCGACTTATGGATGATGACGACGAACAAGAAGTGGTGTCTTCTGCTGCTGATGAACAGTCTGACGACGACCCAGTCATCACAGACGTCACTCCAGCCCCAGCGGGCATGCAGCAGACAGACATTTTCACCCTATCCCGAATGGCTGCTGAGTGGGATGTGGGCGGCGTGGCACTGGTACCACCACCAACGCAGTTAACTACAACACCAACATGACCTACAGCTTCCATATTTTTTTGTCAGAAGGGCCGGCAGGGACCTCCATCCAGCTCGACCTCCATTACCTCAAGTAGTGGTGCTGTAAGTGAACAACAGAAACGAATTCAGCCACGCCCATCCTCCACTTCATCTGGCATTGAAAGTCATAGTAGCACCTCCACCACCAGCAGACATCTCCAGTGCCCAGTTTGGGACTTCTTTACTGTTAGCGAAAAGGCAGAAAACATGGTTGTTTGTTCGATTTGTAAAGTATTAGTTAGTCGGGGTAAGCTTGGTATCAACTATGGTACCGGAGGCCAGAGAGGTCATCTCAAAAAACACCATACTATCCAGTGGGATGCGCACCTAAGGAACATCCTGGAAGCCAAAAGTAGAACTGATCCAAATGTATCCATTCACATTGCATCTGATGGTGATGAGGGGCTGATTGTGCAGGGGGAAGTCAAGAACCTACCGACATTTTTTCTGGTACACCCAGTACCCCTGGCAGCAGCACTGCAATGGTAGCGCCCACACCCTCTACCCCTGAAACATGTATGAGGCACAGTAAGAGTCTGGGAGAGACACCAATGTGAAAAAGTACATCAATGAGCCTAACTGGTTTGAAGAAGACTGCATCATCATCATCACGTAAAACGGTCCAGCCCACCATTAGAAGAATGTTTTGGTCGGATGCGCCATTTGAACGCAACCACCCAACGGCACGTCTCTATAACGCAAAGCTGGCTAAAATGCTAGTGCTGTATCTTCTCCCTTTTTCTTTCATGGAAGGGGTGGGTTTTCTAGAATTTGTGGCAACAGTCTGCCCTAAATGGAAGGTTCATAGCCGGTCCTATTTTGCCAGAGTTGTGGTTCCAGCACTACATGAAGATGTGCTGGAAGGGATTGGGTCAGCTTTACAGAAGAGTGCTGTTCACACTATCCACCTGAAAACAGACATGTGGACCAGTTGCCAAGCCGTGGATTACATGTGCATCACTGCACACTGGGTCTCTTTTGCAGGGGTTAGAGAAAAGATGTCTACAAGTGTTGACCCTGCCACAATTTTTCAAGCGAGTCGGAAACATGCAACAGTAGCCATGTTTGCCATGGAGAAAACTCATACTGCACCTAACCTTTTGGAGGAGTTTGATAGGAAGGTCTATAAATGGCTGCATCCAAGAAATCGCATAGTTAGTTATGTTTCAACGGATAATGGCAGTAATATAGTTAAGGCCATGCATCAAGGTGGCTATTTCAGAGTGCCGTGTTTGGCGCACAGTATTCACATTGTGGTGCAAGATTTCTTGAAAAAAGAAAACACAGTCAGCAAGTTACTGACCACCTGCCGAAGAATCTGCACACATTTCAGCAATTCTTTTAAGGCCCGGAAGCAGCTGAGGAGCATTCAACATGAACGTAGACTGCCAGTCAAAGGACTCATCCAGGAGGTGGCAACACGTTGGAACTCAACCTTTTACATGCTTGAGCGTCTGTCTGAGCAGTGGGGGGTAGTAAATGATTATGTCTATAAACTGGGTTCTACTATGAAAGAAATGAGGCTAGAGTGGGAGGAATGGAAGCTAGTTGCAAGCCTGACAGACATGCTTCGTCCTTTTGAGGTCTTCACGAGTGAAGTCAGCAGGGATGACTGTTCTTTGGGCAAAGCTATCCCATTGTTGGTCATGCTAGAGCACCAACTGAAGGCGGTGTCTTCAACATTCCGAGATGATGCAGAAAAGCAAGACGCATATCAGTTGGCGGAGAGGTTATTAAGCCGCCTAGTTGACAATGAAAGGCTTAAAAACATACATACAGAACAACATTACATTTGTGCCACTATTCTGGATCCACAGTACAAAAAGGCAGTGGCCAGCAAAGCATTCATTCCTTCTGATGAAGCAGATGTTTCAAAGTACAGACATTGGCTAGCTGTGTCAGCCACTCGGTTCGAAAAAGAGCGGCAGAAAATTCAAGGAGCCGGCAGAAGTACAACTGAATCAGCAGGCCATCCGGCGTCAAGTTCCACTTCTGAATCTGTGGCCGAAGGGAGTCACTTTCCCGCACAGCAGTTAACGACACCAGCAACCGTATAATCATCCTCACCTGCACCAGGCCCAGCCATAATATTGTTGGAAGCGGATTGGCTAACTCATCAAGGGTTTGCTCGTTCCAGTGATGCAAAGGCCACAGATGCTACGCAAAGTGGAGCAACCCTGGAGAACCTTGAGTCGATGGTGCAGGCCTATCTGGATGACCCAACAGAGGTCTTTGTTAATCAGAACCCATTGCTGTATTGGTATAGGAAAAGGCCTCTATGGCCACTGATCACCAACCTGGCTCTTAATTATTTGTCTTTCCCACTCGCAAGCGTGTCTTCTGAACGTGTTTTCAGTGCTGCTGGTGCCATTGTAACTTCAAAAAGGACCCGCCTCTCGCCCAAAAATGTGGAGAGGTTAACACTGATCAAGATGAATCAGCACTTCATACCACCAGATTACAAAATACGTGAATGCACGCAGGAAGAAGAGGACACCGACTTAGGTGAAGGAAGTTCTTCTCTGTTAGCTGACCTACTCCTGACTCAATTCATAGAGTTTGAGGACGAGCTCTACTTCCCTGACACCGAGGCCTGAAAATGACTTCCTTTTTTTTCGTCCTTATTCACTTTTATTCCTGTGTGTTTCTTTGTTTTGCACCTTTTACCACAACAAAACTCTCACAACAAGTCCATCAGCAGCACTGTCTTCATCTTATTTTCCTTATTGATTTGAAGGTGCCGCAGTCTGCATTCCTGAGGTTCACAAGTTCACAACTAATTCATGCTCCTCTATCCTCCTCCTCCATTCTCCCCCTATCCATTTCCCTCAAGGCAGATGGATGGATTACGAAGAATAAAGAAACTTTGTTTTCGTAGACGAGTCCCCTCAAGTGGGACTGAAATTACTGACTGACTATATGCTTGCTGATTGCTGACAGAGTTACTTCTGAAATTGACAGGAGAGGCTACCCTGTGGGCCCTCACTTTCCGAAGAAGTTGCGGACAAAAAGTAGAACAGGTAATGAATAATGAGAAGATGCCATGCAGTGGATAGCAATGGCTGTCTGGCTCTGATGAAACCAATTGCTGTTTGTTTTTTGTGCATGAAATGAATCATATGTCTTGTCTTAGTTATTATTTAATCTTTTATACAGTAATTGTAACTCATGTCTACTACTTTGTTTTTTTTACCTTGTTTAATTCAAATTTTACTTCAAATTCAGGGCCCACTATGTTGCATTTTACAATATGCAAATTGTCCTTGGAGTGGACTCACTTGCCAATATACCATGATGATTGATTAAATAATATATATTTTTTCTTTACAGTCAATCACTGGGATGGATGGATCATCAGCGTCGGTTTACGGAAGAGCTATGGCCAATTCGTGAGTGGCAAACAGGTAAACCAGTCTACAACAACTACTACAGCAGAACTACATGTCTGTCTATTCGTGGTATGTAGTGGTCGAGGGTGAGGCAGTGTACTGTTGTTGTTATGCCAGGCATAGTCCACTCCTGACAGCAGTTCATGTAAAATTGGGGCTATGTGGCTTGCTGCATACAATTAGATATGCTTTGTCTGTCTGACAAAGAGCCTAGGTATGCTACATCAGGTTGCTTCACTCAGTGGTGCCTGCCTTGAACGTCTGCATGGCACTGCCTCAAGCTTGGACCAAACATCCGTTTTGTTTACGAAAATTGCTGTTTTTCGGTTTTTCACAAATCTCGCGAAATTACCAAAAATTCGCAAATTCTTGAGCGGAACAGATTTTTGGCCCATGCTTGCGGCAGGGCTATGCAGACGGTCAAGGCAGGCACCACTGAGTGAAGCATCCTGATGTAGCATACCTAGGTTCTTTGACACAGACAGACAAATCATATCTAGGGTTTAGGGTTCAGTGCGATTTACTAGGGTTTTTGGGTTTAAGTTGGTAGGGTTCCCGCTGAGTCTAGGGCTCAGGGCCCGATGCAGACTCGTTCATAATGATGTTGGCAAGGTTTTAGGGGGGTTTGGCGTTGTTTGGTCCAGAATTGGTAGAATGTTGGCCTTTTTTGATGTTTTGCGGGTGCGTGTGTTTGGGTGAAAAGTGAAAACTAGCCGTAGACCTTCTTCTTCTTCTTCTTCAAAGAGCGCAGTGGTTAGATTTTGTTCTGCCTTGCTGAGATTCTTGGGAATCGCTGGAACAAGTGTCCAGGTAAGTTTCAAGAGGATCGAAGTAGTGGAAGTGCTGAAAACAGCAAATTTTTGTGAACAGCGCAATTTGCCATGTTTTGAATATACCAGTATTGCATGTGTTTGGGGGGTCTTGGAGCACTGCTGGGGAGGTCTAATTTTGATTGCAAGTGGTTTCAAGAAAATCCATGGTGGAAAAGGGGGGTTTGGGCCTAGTTGCAGACAGCGTTTTGGCACAATTTAAACTGAGGCCTAGCAGTATTGCATGTTTTGGGTGGCTGTTTGGTGGGGTTCTAGGCTTTTGAGGGTGGGTTTGGGGGTCTGGGAGCACTGCTGGGAAAGTCTAATTTTGATTGCAAGCGGTTTCAAGAAAATCCATAGTGGAAAAGGGGAGTTAGGGCCTAGCTGCAGAGTGCGTTTTGAGTGATTTTTCAAGTTCAACTTTGTTTTTCATATGCTGCTACTGCTAGTGTGGTACCACTCCTACTAACACCACAACAACGGAATTTCAGTCCGGGGTGTAATAATCGCCATTTGCCATGCAGCCATCGCTGTGCCTAGCTCTATTCTCAAACACGAATCACAGGTAAGCTAAGCATTTTGGGGGGGGGTAGAATAATGGGCTAGGACTCGTAGGAGAGACTGACAGTAGTACTAGTAAAGTACTAGTAGGCCAATTGAATTCACTAACTCTGTTAGTGGCTCTTTTGAAAATTTTTGGACGTTTTAGATAATTCATGCTGGTAAGTTTGAGGAAACAAAACGTGCCGTAACCCCCGCCCACCACCCCACAAAATAACATCAACGCGTACATTCTGTTGAAGTATGTAAAATAAATAATTGTATTTACCCTAACAAAAATAAACTAGACCCACCCCTTCCTAACCCAAACAATTGTCCATTTCAAATAGTCCTCTGAAAAGTCCCAAATAATCCCCAACTCCCGATTCCCACCCCCCCAACAGTCTTTAAAAAAGGGGCAAGGGACAGTCACTTCCTCCGGCGGTGTCCTGTAGACAGGTGGTCCCGCAGCTCTTTGCGGAGGTCCAGCAGCTCTTTGCGGAGGTCCCGCAGTGCTTTACGGAGGTCCCGCATCTGGCGTTGTTGTTTCTCAGCCAGGCGCTCCAGGAAGTCCACTCTTTTTCTGAGGCGGCGCACACGTGTCATCCAGGCTCTGGGGGGAGGCAGCAGTTGTTTTGCTGCTGTGCGGCGGCGGCGGGAGGCTGTCGGGCCACGGCGCCGTTTAGCTGGAGGCTGCTGGCTGGTGGACCCGGGGGCACTGGAGGAGGGTGCAGTAGTTGCCGCCTCCTCGTCCTGCTCCCGAGCCCACAGCCGCCGATATTCAGCGCAAATGGCCTCCAGCTTACGGGCCCTGGCCCGGACTGCCATCTCCTTCCCGGTGAGCTTTTGTTGCGGAGCATCTATATGAAGAAAGAAAGAAAAATACTGTAGCCAATAGTCTTTAACATTAACTCAAAATAATTCATCAGAAAGTTGTCTCACAGTCAGTAACACTAGCAACCTGCAAGCACAGTATAACATTTTGGCATGTATCTTTCAGCCGTCTTTGTAGGCCTGTGACATTAGTGGGAGTTTCAGGAATTCTACTAGCACCACTATGGACTCACTACTACATAGTCAGAGAGTCAGAGACTATACCAGTCTTTTTCTTTTTTCTCTTGTTTTGCAAAAGAAATTACTTGTACGTGAACTTGTGGTAGCCTAGCCGGCAGCATAATGCCAGCTCACTCAGCTTGCACCCAAGAAAAACAGACACAAGCCATGATGACGCAGACTCGCATTACTTTAAGCAGTACATACAGGTGGTGATAGGGAAGCTCTTACTTTTCTATAGGGGTGGCACTGGCCATACTCGGTTACATCAAGGGCTACTGCTCAATGCAATTTATATTTTGCACTGCCCCCCCGGGCCTTGACTACTACAAAAGGAAAATGAAGTTTATTCATTTCTGATCCTATCTCCTGCCGATCACATGTTCTTTGCTTATATGATGGATGGCTTAAGATGCTTTGTTTTATTAGATTGAGTGAACACCAGCGATAGTCCACCCATGACACAGCTGAAAGAAAATTATTAACATAGGGAGTGAGTGTGGTACCCATAATTGCCGGAGGAAAGGACTTTACTTGATATAATGTCAACTATACAATACATTGACAATATATGCTGTGCTTGCAAAGTAAACTACTGAACTGTTAGTCAAGGGAATATTTCTGAACAATCACAACTTCTAGTATTTGGATTTCCTCAGCTTTGCTACTCTAGCACAGACATGCTGTTCAAAGTAACACTCTTCATCCACTGAGCGTCTGCTCTACTACATACACCTCTGCTATCTTTGAGTAAGAAGAAGATACCATCCAGGCTCCCAAAGTAAACGTCTATCATTCTTCTTAATGTCTCAACTGTACCAAGTTTACTTTTTCTCAACAACCAACTAACACCCTTTTCATTTTATTTGGTAAACCACCGTCTTGACTTGCATTTGAGTTTGACCCAAATGTATTGCAATGCTCACCACACATGCATTTTCTCTGATTCACCCACACAGGCAGTCATCTTTTCTTTCTCCTCCAACCATCTTTGCTTCAAGCAGCCATGCATGTGATTCCTTTCTATCAGCCACCTCTGCCTGCATTCAAAAACACGTATCGTTCTTCACAATCATAAATGTTATGACTCGCTCGTCCTTCCTTTCGCCCTTCTTTCCCTTTTCGTTCTTCACATCCCTCAAGTTCATCTGATATGACTTGGCTTCATGATAAAAGTTTCCCATCTGATTTGAAGTCAAATAGAGGGTGCCATTGCTTACTCAAGAACTACCGCCGCTAATGCTATTGCTAAGTCAAGGGTGACTGTCTTCTCCGTGATTGGCTAAAAAAATGTAGTTCTAAATCAGTAACTGTTCTTAACAGTACAGTGTACTTGTAGTAGTGTACTGTACAGTACATCATACACTCCTTTGCGAGCCTACTCTAAAATGTCAATAAGTAAGGAGTATAATAATAACTTACCACCATCCGCCGCTGCTGAGCCTTCCCCTCAGCTCCTCCTGGTGGCGCCGCCGCATCCGCCGCTTGAGTGGACCCCTCTGCACTGCTGGCCCCGGCACTGGTGGTGGCAAGTGCTGCATCCGATGTTGTGACGCCTAGGAAAAACATGTCATATTTTTAGATGCCATACACCACCCCCTACTTCGTCTCGTAATGGAAGAGAAAATGTTAAACAATTTTTAATTATTGGGACTGAAAAGAAGTCACGGTTTTTGGGAAGGGTGTTAACTTATATGCTTAGCCATAACATGCAACTCTTTTTGGCACAACTGATGAATGCTTGCGCTTTAACGTGCAACATTTTTATAATTACAGACAGAACCAACTACTCCTCATCACCACCAGGAGGACTTCAAGTTCCAACAAGGTGAGGGCTCCCGAGTCTCGCACAGTTACTTCTGACTGAGGTATGTGGAAAGTCGAACTGCACCTATCATCAACAATTTCCTATTTCTCTTGTCGATACTTCTGTATGTGCAGAATAGTCCCTGAAACACTAGCGGTATGGTATGTGCTGCTAACAAATCAAAAAGCCAACTACAAGCTTATTCTTGGGGGACATTGACATTTTGCTGTTGGAAATTGTCAAAGCACTAACATTAAGAAGACTGGAATAGACAGCAAGGGCAACCCAGAGGACTGCACTGAGTGCCTCTAGAGCTATTGCTGGATCAGAGTTTTGTTTAACACCGTTTGTCGACTGGGCAAGCTTAGCTACCTACACAGACCGGCTCAGAAATAATAGTAAATACTAGTAGTAGCACAGAGAGTGATGGTAGAGAGGCAGGATAAGAAAGTAGAAACAGTCTACAAGAAGATCAAAGACTATTTTGTAAAAAATAGAATTAGGAAACAGTTTGGAATGAATAGGAGCTGTAAAAGTTAGGGAAGTATAATTATATTAACAACAGAACAACTTACTGGGGCCAGCAGAAGAGCCTGCAAAGGACCGTTCCTGCCCACTCTGTTCCGCCGGAGTCTGGGGTGTTGCTGTCTTCTTGCCCCTGGGAGGTGCTGATGATCATGAAATAAACACAAACATGGATGATTGTTTTTTGGAAATATTTGATTTCTTTGACCACAATCTAAAATTATCTCGGGGAAACAAATTAGCAACAATTGCACTACTTGTATTGACCTATCTGATCTGGTCAACTAGGAGGATACTAGTACAGTATTGCTGGATTCGCAGACCGTCTACTTGGAAAGTTATGTAAATCACTAACTAAACCAACAACAAAAAGGTTCTACTACGACTGCCAGCACTCAGCAGCACGCGACGTGACAGACACAGTCCGTCATCATGATTGCAGAGCACTAAAAAATGTCCTTCTACTAATAACAAGTCATAATATATTCAACCTATCAATCCATCACTATCTCTTCTTCTTAGTGGCAGCAGGAGTACAAAGGAAGGACTAGACTTGAGTCTCTAATCTCTCTAGCATTACGTAGTTCTGTAAAGTACTACACTCATACATATTCAGGCCAAATGAGCACAAAGTTGCAAACAAGTAAGCATAGTAGCAATGCCACTGAGGAGGTGAGCACCTGCAATCACAGAAGCTATTTAAACACTATTTTACCTAGAATGTAATCGAATAGGCAGCATTCCTGCTCTTCGGGAAAAACATATATTAGCAATATAACACAGAGCAGAAGAATACAAAGTAGTTATTAAATAGCTACTCACCAAGGCCAGGGATCTCCACACCTAGCAGGTGGAGCAGGTCCTGCTCCCGGTCGAGGACGTCGGCCCACCGGTGCATCGCTTGGTCACAGGTGCGCCGGACCTCCGACTCCCTCCGCATGGCCCGGCACACCTTATACCACTGCTGCTGACGCTCCCGGAGGCCATACCCTTGACTGGGCCTGCCGCCTGCTGCCACGGTCTTAGGGAGGTGGCGCAGAACAAAAAATATAAGGGCGGCCACCTCCACCGCAGTAAAAACCTCCCTGGCCACTACATCCAGTCCCCTCAATCGCCCGCAAGTGAGCCGGCTACGGGGTGCGGGACCCTTCCCCTTTGACTTGCCGGCTCCCTTTGCCATGGTCCTGGCCGAAAGAAGAAAAGAATAGGGGGAAAATAATAAATAAAATAAAAGAGAAAGCTAAACAAAAAAAGTAGTTATTAAAGTAACAAAAAGTTGAAAAAAACACAAAATATAGATCTAGACAAATAGAGAGATAGATAATGAGCAAAAAAGAGCAAAAAAAAGTTCAAAGGAACAAAGGATTGCAAAGATTAAAAGAGCATAGAAAAGCCAGGCCCAGAACCATAGCAATGAATGAAAAACACGATGGCCGTGCCCATTGAGGACCGCGTGGGTAAGTTTGCGCGATATTTCCCCCGCGAGCACGCAAAAACACACGCGAACTCGTAATAGCGCGCCGCACACAACGCGAGATTGCCAATAGCGCCTGGAAACGGAAATACGCAACGCGCACAAGATGCCCACGCCCATGTACGACCACATGGGTAACTTCGCGGATGGTGCGCTGCAAGCGGCCCGTGAATACGCAAAAAACCCAGAGAACACGCAAAAAAAATCCGCAAATTTGCACAAATTCGCGGATTATGCAAATTGTGAATTTGATTTCGCGCAAATTCACAGACCGTGAATTCGCAAATTTCACCCATACTTAGTGCTCTCTCCATGTCCAAGGCCATTCCCTGTACATTTAGCGACCACTCAAACTGAGACTGGATTTTTTTGATTTTTTTATAAATCGTTTTATTGATGACAGTAGTGCAACATTTATATCACAACAATCAAAGTGAGGTACTTGCTTTCCGTATCATATGTGTACATTGACAATTCCTTTACATACAACAATAATTACCATATCGTACTAGGTTATTATATTGTAGCTGAGACAGGAGGGGAGGGGACAGAGGACGGGACTCAAATATTACCTCTATACTTGTTCCATTTGCCCCATATTTTAACAATTTTTTGGGGCAGCCGGTGCCATTTATATAGTCTTATCCCTCATCATACATCAGTCCATGTCCGTTTTGTCCAGGCTTCTACTGAAGGTATCACACTCGCGCCCCACATTCTGGTACCAGTTTGTTTAGTGACCATCAGGCCCATTGTCACCCATGTTTTTTCTTTACTATTCAGTACTTTGGGTTCCCATATGTACAACAAACATCTCTTGACAACGAGATCCATTTGTGTCCCGAGGACTTCCTTCAAGCTACGGTGAATTCCTTCCCAGTATCTTTCAATATGAGTGCACTCCCACAGTATATGTATAAATGTATCCTCATGGCCACATTGCCTCCTGCACGCGGTATCTTCTCTACTGCCCATCTTGACTAGTGTTGGTCCCATAACATATATCCTGTGAAGAATCTTTATCTGGACCAATCTAAGTCTAGCTGAGATTGCAATCTCTCTGGGAGAAGCCATTGCTTCCTGCCATTTGTCTTTGTCCAAGTGTGAAATGTCCCAGTCCAAACACAGACTGAGCCTTCCCAGGGGGTCTGGGGCATTGCCAATCTATTTTTTGTAGATTAACGATATCGCCTTTGTTTGAATATAGCCATCTAGGATCCTGTCTTCCAGAGGCGAGGCCTCTGGGGGGGACTTCCCCTTCGGTATCTGTGACGTCAAAGCGTATCGCACCTGTAGGTACCGAAAACGCTCCATGTCCGCCATCTCATATTCTTGTTGCAGGGAAGAGAATGAAATAACCTCTCCACCCTCCATAAGTCGCCAACCCTGGAGATCCCTGTTATATCCCATTTATCAAATCCCTTCATCTTTCGCAAGGTGCCCAGCTGTTCTGAATCCCAAAAGGGAGTGGCTTGAGGTATCCTATGTCCCCAACCCTTACTTCTAGTGGCTGCGTGCCATACCTGCACTGAATGCCTGGTGGGTCCTGTCAGTTGGATTTTTTTAGGTTTGGAGTAGAGTATCATAATATAATTCCCCCCAGGAAAAAGCCATTTTTCCATCCTGTAGTCCTGGTCATCCCAGTGCCGATACGTGCTTTGGTTGATGGCAGTCAAGTGGGCATCCAAAAGTATTTTTTAATGTCTGGGAGCCCTATTCCCTCATCGTACCAACCCCTCACTAATTTTGTAAGTGAAATATGGGGATGCCCTTCCCAAAGTAGTTCTCTCTGTGCACTCCCCACCTCTTTGAAATATCCTGTCGGAACCGGGTTAGGGAAATTCTGTAGGACATACAGGAATCGCCGTAATGACATCACTTTAAATAGGGCAGCTCTTCCTAGTAATGATAGTGGGAGAGTCTTTCAGTTTCCCACATCTCGTTTTAATCATTGCAGCGGGGGAAGTAGATTACGCTCGTAACTAGCCCCTGGGTCAGTTGTTATATACATCCCTAGGTATTGAAATCCGTCTTTTGCCTCCTGCACTGGGCATTCTTGGGGCAGGGGGGGAAGTCTTCCACTTAGGACATAAATCAAAGACTTACTCCCATTAATTGTATATCCCGAGTACTTGCCAAACTTTGTAAATATATTGAGGACTCTGTGTAGCAATGCCCTGGGTGAAGCCAAATACAATAGAATATTGTCTGCATAGAGGGAGATGCGATCTTCCCAGTTTTCTGCCCAAATCAGGCCTCCAATAATGGGGTCTCTACGGATCCAGGCCGCGAGGGGCTCCAGAGTTAGCGCAAAGAGTAAAGGGGACAATGGACACCCCTGTCTAGTCCCTCTGCTGAGGGAGGAGACCGCAGATTTATTATTATTGACAACCACTTGTGCTTGAGGTTCTGAATATAAAAAAGTTTTACACAATTGATTAAATTTGGTCCAAATCCTATCTTACCCAGAACTGCAAAGAGGTATGGCCATTCTATAGTGTTAAAGGCCATAGTGGCATCCTAGGACACCACTACTGCATCTTCTCTGACGGTTTCCTTACGTCCAAACACCCTGTTAAGTCTCCTCAGGTTGAGTGCCGTGTTTCTGTTGGGAATAAACCCCGACTGGTCCGGGTGTACCAACTCTCTAACAACCCGACTCAGATGAGCGGCCAATAACTTGGCCAATATTTTAGGCTCAGCATTTTATAACAAGATTGGTCTATATGAAGAACACTTTTTTTTGGGCTGGCCTACTTTGTGTAAAGTTATTAATGTGGCCACATGCTGATCTTGTGGGAGTCCACCCAGGTCACCAGTCTGCTCAAACATGCTTCTCAGATACAGAGTGATTCTGTCCGGTTTCAACGTATACAATTCAACCGACAGCCCATTTGGGCGCATTGCTTTTCCTGATTGTAAGTTTCTTATAGCTTGAGCAACCTCATCATTAGTCATATTACTGTCCAACAGTACCATATCTTCAGTTGATGAAGTTTGGAGTGTTATGTCTGGGAGCAGGGCTTTGGAGTCTTCTTCTTGGAGGAAGGCATGCGCTTGATAGATGGTATGATAGTAATTGGCAATTTCATTAGCTACCCGATCGATCGCTTTGTGTTGGGAGTGGTGTCCGATCAAGCAGGGGAATCCCCAGTACTTCCAATCCATCCTCATCTGCCCGGGATCACAATAGTGTAGTCCCCTCTGGCTTCCACAAGGCCATTCACTGTATTCCGTTGGGTCGTGATTCTGACCTGGACTCAAGGCAACAGTTATGCAAGTCCCGCTGGGTCCCTCAACCAGCAGCTGCAACCTCCAATCTCGCGTTTCCGGCAAAGTCGATTTCACTACATCACTGCATGCCACATCCTGAGTACGCGAGTCCCCAACTTCCGGCCTCCTGTAGGCCGCAACACACAGTTCTGTTTATCTTCGCAAGCTACAGGTTCGTTTAATCCCGTTTTTGGCTCGCCAGTGGCGATAGTTCCTCTGGTGTCCCGCAGTGTTTTGGGATAGATCTATGCAACGGATATTAAGGTAGAGTCGGTATGTGCCGGAGCTGGCCTTACTTGTGTCCATTCCGTGCAGTAATGAAACCATGCCCCCAAGACTGGAGTTTAACTACCTCAGACTCAGGCAAGCCTTAAAGACTTGCTTCTCCACCATATCATTTGGGAAGTCTTATGTTCTCCATTACGTTTGCCCCATAAGACACCAAAGGTCAGTTTAGCTTCTTCACACAGGCATTCAGGGATCTTGTTAGTAAGGGTTTATTGTGTTGGGAGTCCTAGTCAATGGGGGGTGTCTCCAGGCAGTGTTATTGGCTTCCCATTGCTGCTGGATGATATAGTAGTTCACACCACTTGTTCCAGTAATTGCATTATTAAGGGCCAGATGTACATAAAAGCCAGTTTGTAATTTCCTAGTTGCACATTTTTGTGATTCGCAATTAGGAAATTGCAAACACCCATGTACAAATGTGTTTTAGACACATTTTGCGATTCCCAGTGGGTCGCAAATAGACCTATCTCATTAATATTCATGAGGTAGGTCTCGCTTTATGACCCATTGGGAATGGCCTGCACTCACACGGATGGTGGCCTGCTGGGGTCCGCAGACCACCATGTCATTGATTGCTTTTTAAATAAAGCATTTTTTGTTGTTGTAATGCAGACCATGTTCCTTAATGGAAAACAGGATGCATTTGAAAAATGCTACCTTTTCTTTTTGTAAGAGCAGGCAGTGATCCGTGGGACCACTGCATGCTCTTAAAAAAAGTTGGCGTCCACATTCACAAAGGGGAAGGGGTCCCCTGGACACCCCTTCCCATTGGGTTACCACCAACTTGAAGTTGGTGGTAACAGCAAGTCTTTTGTGACTGCATTCTCAATCGCAAACCATTCCAACATGCCAGTGCAACTCGCTATTAGGAAGGGACACCCTTAACACGCCTTCCTAATAGCGACTCACAAACCCTATTCGCGATTTGGAAATCAGTTACTGAATTGCAAATAGCGTTTGGTACATCAGAAAATACTTTTCTCTGGTTGCTAATTGGGACATTTGTGAGCAGAAAAAGCTTTGTATATTGGACCCATAGTTACCCGCAACTCCCTCTTATATGTCCCTCTGTGCCTAAAGTGATCAGAGGCCTCCATTGGGCATGTATAAGTGCTTTACAAAAACCCCAAATGAAATTAAATATATAAATAGTACATTTGTATACATGTTATGTGCACTTCTCTGGTGCTCTGGCTGGGTGGCTCACAATAATAGTGATTTATGATTGCTCAAAAGGTTTACATACATTGACAGCAGTGTGCAGGATGTGCTACCGTTCTGTGGCACTGTAGTATTAGATGTGCGTCTTCTGTGACTTTGGGATTTCCAAGCTGCTAGGTAACCTCATCTTGTTCTGTCCTGAAGGCAGCAAGCCAGTCTCTGGTGGTTTGCACATATTAATCAAACTATCAATAAGTGATCATCACCTTGATTGCGGTCGGCAAGGCTGTAACCGTGGGCGTGTAAAGGGAGTTCAGCATTTAGGTTGCCACTGAACAAGTGAGGCTGCCTTTTTGTCGGATTTTAAGAGAGCTAAAGATATTATTAAGAAATGTATAAGTGAAATGAATTGTTACAAGAAGCAATTACCTGACATGTGACGGATTCCTCCCTGTGCTGTCGGCCTTGAGCGGACCACAATCTGTCGCGAAATCTTGTAAATTCAACTAACACTGCCCCATGTTGTTCTGAAGCACAAAGGTGCTGAGCTCCTCCTTCTATCCTTCTCCCGCCTACATGTTCAGCCATATAAACCCTGGAGCAGAATAGGAATCCAGGAAATGGACATCCCAGCTGGCATTTGTGGCATTTACCATGTACAGCCTTCATTTGACACATACCTCCTTTCAAGGCATATTAACACCTTGGTTGCTCGTGACGAGCTCAGCTCGTCATGAGGCACAGTGGCACTGTGCTCATGACGAGCTGAGCTCATCATGAACGCCGCTGAACGCCTACGCGGGTATAATTCCCCTGTTGTGCTGAGCGTTCCATGGAAACGGGCGTGGTCATGACGCGCTCAGCTTGTCATGAGCACAGCGCCACCGTGCTGCGTGAGGAGCCGAGCCCATCACGAGCACCGTGCGCGGTCCCCCAGCACCGCAGAGGAATTAGCCCCGCGATGAAGGGGTTAAGCGAACTTAGGGCCTGATGTAGAGTTCAGAGGATGGTTAACTCCATCTTAAATGTGACCGATGTCCCATTCGAAACGTGACAGATGTCTTGTCTGCCTTATTTCAATTGCATAATATCTCCCTATATGGGTAATAATGCGGATGGGCTATCCGCCATGTTTGTGATTGAGGACCTCTCTGCAAAATTTTAAATCTTATCGTAGCTGTGTTTACGGTCAAAGATATGGTAAGACCATCTCTGTTCATTTATGTTTCCATATATTTTCATTAGTGCTTCCATTTTGCTTCAGGCACACATATAGCTTGAAGACTAGGTCTGGCGTAACTCGTTTAATTCCGTGTAGTGTAATCAAGCAATATTAACTAAAGATTCCACAAGAATATGCATAGCTAAGTAAAAAGAGCACTTATGTGTTTTGTGCTATTTCTTACCACAAAAATGCCTCCCCGTCCAAAATGTGCACAAAAATGCATTTTGTGCAAAGAAATAAAGCTAAATGCAACAGAATGTGAAGAGTGAGCATGCACAGCTATTCACACTTACTAAATGTGTTCTTGGGGTAGGATTTTGCCCCAACGTAATCTTGGCATTTAGGGTGGTTTCCTCTGCACAAAATACACCCTTGTGTCCATAACGAATGGGAGGATGGAGTTTGCGCTAAGAAATAGAGCTAAATGAAGCAGAACACAGATACGAGTGGCTGCACACGGTCGCTAAATGTGCTATTGCAGTAGGATTGTTTTCCCTCAAATTACTCATAATTACACAAGCAAGAGTAATCATGTTATTATCAGTAATTCCACATCAAAGAGTAATGCAGGGTTACCAAATTTACTCCAGCGTAATTTGTTATTCCCTGGCCTATTCAAGATCGCAGCCGTAGGATGCAAAAGGCGGTGGCCACGGAGGATCCCAGATTTTGCCTACAAACTAAGGGTGTGTGATAAATTTCGCTCCACCCATGAGTTGGGGGAGTTTTGGCCTCTCCGTGTTATGCATTTTCCAGCCACATTTTTCCAAACGCCGTGTGGTGGATTTTTTCTTGTGTGTGGCTCACCAACAGTAAGTTGGCGAGCAAGATTTGGCATCCCCTAGCACATTTTTCGGTCGTTCGGAGGGCACCCAGCAGGATTTCCCCAACGTGAGTGGGCGCAGGCGGCCGAGTCTGTTTGTGATCAGAAAGCTGCCACGCAAGTAAAAAAGCTACTTGAGTAACAGCAAAATCAACTTGAGAAGCAGCATGCCATGTAGTGCCATTCGTGCTGATTTTTCAGTGCTGAACGACCACCCAGTATTAAAAATCAGCGTGAGCAGGGAAACATGCCTAATTCTGCCCATTAACAGAACTCCGTGGAATCTCGCGGAGTTTTCATGTACCTCCACGGAACTCTGCAGAGTGAAACTCCTTGATTTCTGCCCACCCCTACATTGCAAACAGCAAAGGACATAGGGTACTTGGGGTGGAAGTGTGGACGTGGAAAGAGAGAAGATGGGGGGCTGACAGGGAGTGTGTGAAGTGGGCTTGGAATAAGGATGGGGAGAAGTGGAAAGATGAGGTGGAAGTAAAATGAATGAGTTGGGGCAACAGAAGACTTGAATTAAAGATCTATTCATTTTCTACTGACAACATCTTCAGTGAACTTCAAGAACCCAGAAGAGAAGAAATGGGATGACATGTATAGAGGTGGAAGAGTGCAAAGCAATGAAAGAAAGCAAGAAATGGAGGGAAAGTGGAAACTTGGAAATAACTACCGGGGTGGAAAAGAGGAAAGGTGTGGGGGGAAGGAGAGAATAGAATGAAAACAAAGGAGCACAAATGTGAACAAAGAATACGAAAACATTGCTCAGACATACCTAACTTTAATGTCACTCTAACCTTTGTTCATATGCTATTATTGTCTTGAGTGGGCACCGGGACACCCAATATAACTTTTATAAACAAAAGCAGCACAAGCCTTTTATTTATTATTCACAGCTCCTAGGAAGAAGAACCCCATAATGCCCTGAAACATTACAATAAACAAAAATAAAATACATAAGTTAGTGGGGAGCCACAGTCTTCCTAATATATATAATAATCCATACAACTTTGCTAGTTACACAAATTTACTTTAATATAAAAGAAATTCCCAAATGTAATCTTCCTACAAAAGAATCCTTAGCATTCTTAAGACACTAATTTCATTCACAGAAATACTTCACCTTGGTAACTGGGGCAGTGTCAAAAAGTAAGCACATTTGAGAAGATCCTGGCGGCAAGTTAAGATTACTGCATGGGATCAGACGTACATTTGGCGCTCCCTCACAGGCTGCCAAAGGATTAAATGTGAACTGGCGGCACTGCGGATAATGATGACTCAGTGCGCAATGAGACAAAGCTGATGCTGGCGCAGTTTAACACCTTGGCTCTAGCGCAAATTCCGCTGCAGTGCTAGATATTCCAATCGCGAGCGAGGCTCGGATGGCCCCCGGCCGTTGTGTGCACATGCCCACCGTGACTCATGACGGCCGGGGGCAGTCATGAGCACGGAAGGGGTTAAGGAGCGATATTATGAGTTGTCCCAAGATAATTCCATTATGAAGGGACTAGCCCCCAGATTCATCATTGTCCCGTTTTGCGAGTCCTTAATAGCGATTATCAAGGAATCGCTATTAAGGACTTGCAAAACGGGATTCATGTAGAAATTGCAAAAAAAAATGCGATTCCTACAGCTTCCTTAATTGCGATTAGCAAATTGCTAATCGCAAATAAGGATGCGATTTCAAGGGTGCCAGGGGTGTCCAAAGGACACCCTTTTGCTCCCCTGAAATGAAAATGTAGACTGATGTTGCGCACACACATGTCCAAAGGACATGTGTGTGTGTAACATACAACTTAGAAAAATGCACTAAAGTGCATTTTTCTTAGTTTTCCCTATTTACCACGAGGTTTGACTTCGCGGTAAATAGCGGCCCAAAATTGCGAATTCGCAATTTTTAAATGTTTCTTGAATTGCATTTAAGGAATCTCAAATAGAGATTCCTTAAATGCAATTTCTCGCAAAATTGCGAATTTTATAATAGCGATATTTGCATTTGGGATGATGAATCCCAAATGCAAAAATTGTGCTCGCAAAGGGCCAGATTCTCAGAATCTGGCCCTTTGCGAGCGCAATTTTCAATGATGAATCTGGCTGTAGAATAGCAACACTGCATGACCGTGTGATATTATATCTTATCCATCATTGAGTATGAGTAGTTTTGGGACTCAGAAGCCAGGATTCTTCTTTTTTTACCTTTTCATCTACGCCCAAAAGATGCAGTTGCTGTGCCGCAAAGCATGTTCGCTTTATCTGTACATCAAGCAATTACTCACGGCTGTAGCTATATCTGTTCATTAAGCAAGAATTCTTGAGACTTTAATTTCTCTTTTCAAGAGAAAATATTTTGCCTTTCGTATAGCAGTTCGGAATGTGAAGTATATCTGTGAATGAAATCACTCTGTCTCGAGAATACAAAGGAGTTTTTTGAAGGAAAATTACATTTGGGCAAATCTTTTTTAATGAAGTAAATTTGTGTGAACAGCAAAGTTGTATGAATTATTATATGCAATAAGCAGACAGTGGCTCCCCACTTACTTGTGTATTTAATTTATGTAGTTTATCTGTCAGTTAGGTTACAGACCCAGTGGGTAGGAACCAAGTACAGGGCCTTATACATCTGCAACATGTAATAGAAGACAGTTATAATAAACAATATTTTTATGTTTTCTCTGCCTCTACAAGCGGCAGCAGCACCTCTGGCGATTTTTAGGTCTCGCCTACGCAGCACGCATGCACTGCGAAAGGCAAAAAGACCTTTTGGGTTTGCTTTGGCTTTTCAGCCAAACACGTTCACACGTTCCATTGCCATCAATGGCAACCGTGCACGTCAGGAGATTCACTCCTCGCTCGCTGCCATTTGTCAGCAATTATCGCTCCCGCAAGTGAATCGTGCAGGCCATACCCCCCCCTGCTTCCGCGCGAGCGCTTGTTTCGGGTGTGAGCGGAAGTGATGTCTAGGGACGGCTGTCGCGGAAATTGGCGAGTGTTGCACTGCAGCTCAGGACGCTGAGAGTGATGGAACCTGTGAGCTGGGGTGTCTCGTGAGTGATTGATTGACAAGTGCCAGGGACTGGATGCCAGTAACCCCCGTTTGCAGAGAGGCGGTGGAGGCGATCCCAATGCCTCCCACTGGGAACATCCACCATGACCCACACCCGCCCCACCTTCTACCATCAGGAGCTGAACGAGATCATCTGGGAGGTGCCTTAGTGGTACCAAAATTTGTCCCCGGTGGGCTGCGGGGCATATGGCTCTGTCTGGTGAGTAACCCGTCTTGGTGTAAGAATCATTCAGACCATAGCAATCATGCAGAGCTTGTGGAGGTTGCAACATGGGCGTCCTCGCTGCGTGAGCGTCAGTGTGTGCGTGTGCTACATTGGAATTTGCAGTGCTTGCCCAGTATAGGTGTATGTGTGGTGCACGTGCAGCACTACGTGTATTTATCCTCTGCGAGTATATGTGCGCAGCACCGGATATAGCAGACGTGCATGTGTAGTGGCTGGTGAATGTTTGCTTTATGCGCTGCACATGGTTTGTCTAATGAAAATGCACTAGTACAACTGTGATGGGTTGTCGGCCAAGAGGGCATGCACAGTTGTGCCTGCAACCTTGACTGCATGAGTGGTGTATGTGACGCGCATCCCCGGTGCATGCATATGTGGGTCATGATCAGCGCTTGCTGCAGTTCTGGGTGTACAAAGAATTGAATGTATATGTACCACGGAGTGCATGCGAAGTACACATGAGCGATAGTTGTCATTGGATATATAAGTGGAGCATTTGTAGTTCTTAGATTATAGTAACATAGTATATATGATGGGTATGTGTAGTGCATGGAATGTCAAGGTGTCACTTGTCCAGCACTTAGTATCACGTTTAGAGTGCACGTCTGGTACGGGGTGCATGAGAAGTATACGTGCAGCATAGGCACATTACATTTGTGAGTTTGGATTGGATCTCCAGTGCTGGTTGTGAGTGGTGCATGTAGTGTCTGATGTATGGGCAGTAGTATCCGTCGCATGAGTTGCAAGAGCCTGATTTATGTGCTGCACTGTGGCCAGCACACTGAGGATGAGTAGGGTCTGCGATGTGTGGGTTTGTCCGCAGCATGGGAAGTATGAAAAATGCAGATAAATGAAATGCATTTGAAGCATGTGAGCAGCCTGGGTATATACGCAGTGCCAGGTGGAACATTCATTCATGTTCAGTGCTTATTGGAAGAATGCTGCATGGATAGTGTTAGATTAACCAATGAACCAGTTGTACCAGCAACTACTTTACGATTTACGTTCCTAGGAGGGTGTATGTCTGTGTAATGTGTGCATGAGTTGCTGGTGCGGAGCATCTGGAATTGCATGCGAGACATTGGACCATACGTAGTACGTGCAGAACAGAACACTGTGTGTGAACTGTACATTTGTAGTGTATTGTGTTTTGGTATATGTGTGTGAACCAGTGGGTATATACATGGTCCATATTCGACCCTTAGTAGGGTTCTGGGACATGTACAACGGAAGTAAATACAGGATAGTGTTGTGCAGAACCGGGTTTACAAGAAGTGCGGGTGTAATATGAATATATGCGCACAATTACGTGTTTAGGTTCTTCATGCACAGATCAAGCACTGGGTGTAATTCATGTGCTGTCTGAGGCACGTGGAATACTGGGTATGTGTGATGCATGTTCCACACTGAGATGTGCATGAGCTTGTAGCACAAGGTGTGCATGAATAATGCCCGTGCGAAACATAAGGACATGAATGGTGACCGCAGCACTGTGGTGTGAGTGATATTGATGCAGTGCCTCCTGCAGAAGTACTTCCCATGTACACATGTGCAACTTCATGTGATTTATTTGTGCAGCCTCAGGTACATGAGCTGCACTGGAAGTTTGAATGCTGTGGAGTATGAATAGAGCATGTACAGAGTCCAGTGATGAATAGAACATATTTAGCATCTGTTGTCTGAGTGGAGCATGTGCAGCCCTGTTGCATTATGGTGCTTATGCAGCTGCAGGGCTTACGAGGTGTGTGTGTGTGTGTGTGCGTTTGCATATATATCAAAGGAAGGAGAATTGGTCCATATTCAGTGCTTGGTGCATTTTTCGGATATGTAAACTAAACAGTATGTGAGTGGTGTCCTACAGCACTGGTACACTGCAACTGATCTTTGCAATGGCAGGTGTATGATTATTGCAAGTGTAGCGCTTTATCACGAGGGGTCCCTATTTGATTCTGCCCATGAGTGGTGTTCTAGCTGCATACGTTGTGCATCTGTAAGACTGGTTACATCAGTGGTGTATTTGCTTCACATGGGACATTTGCAGGAAGATCCAACTTGTGCTCATGCAGTTTAAGTTGCTTTTCTGATGATTGTGCAGTACTAGTTGATTCTGTGATTCTCGTTCAGTGCCATGTGTTTTTTTGTGCTCCTGCAGCTGTGGGTGTGCATGGTCCAGGTGATGTCCCATGTGCGTCTCTGGTAATTGAACAAGGCTAGGTTTGTTTGTAATGCTCTACAGTTCTTGGAATGTTTATAGTGCAGATGCGGAGCCAAATACATCCAGTGCATGTTCTATGGCAAGTGTTCCTGTGTGCGTTTAACATGGCACGGACCCTTGGACAAGTGCGGATGTGCATGATACATGAAAAAAAAAACATCTTTAGCACTGCCAACCCATACCACAACAACCTAAAGTTGTGGAAACGTTTCATTGACGATATCCTGATTTTCTGGTATGGCACACTAACTGACTGTGAAGATTTTGTGAGGTGGGTCAATGGTCTTAATGAATATCTAAGGTTCTCCCACACAATTTCAGACACGTCCATTCCATTCCTGGACATAAGCATCACACGCTCAGGAGGGAGCCTAAACACCTCCCTATATAAAAAAACTACCGACCGGAATAGTTTGCTTCTTTACACCAGCCACCACCCTAAAACGCTGAGGGATAATCTACTGGTGGGTCAGTGTTTACGAATTAGGTGCAACTGTTCTACAGTTGCAGACTACAAGATAGAGGCAAACACATTAGCATCTAGTCTCAAAGCCAGAGGATACCCAGAGAAACATATCAAAGACTCACAAAAAAGGGCAAGGAACAACCCTAGGGAGTCGCTACTTAAAATTCACACCAAACCATCCACTGACACTCTGACGTGCGTAACATCATTCACACCTGACTCTGCTAGAGTCAAAAAGATAATTCTTAAACACTGGCAAATCCTTAATACAGGGGAGTTACGACTTCCCAGACCTAGATTTGAGTATAAAAGAACGCGCAACCTAAAGGACTCATTGGTTCATACCAGACCTAGGAAACAGAACACTGACACACAGAGGATGCTGTGGGATCTTCCACCAGTGACTGGACATTACCCCTGTGGTTCATGTGTGGTGTGTCCACTAACCACCATAACCAAAGAACTATCACTTCTACCGAATTTCAACTAGAAGCAAAAGAGACATACCAATTGTAATACCAAACAATGCATTTACATGCTCAGTTGTTCCTGCGGCATGAAGTACGTAGGTATGACTATGCGACCTATTAAGACACGGATCACTGAACATAGAAGCAACACCCGCTGTCAAAAAAGCACGACAAAAATGTACACTCACTACAAAGAGATACCTCACACCCCTGACGATCTATGCTGGACGATACTGGAAGCCTTTCCAATCATCATCAAAACTGCACTGTTCAGGATTGAACAGCGATGGGTGCATAGACTATCCACACACATCACTGGTTTAAACTATGACATTTCTTGGGGGCTGCTGAACTAAAATCTCACCCTAGGAATCAATATGACCGACAACACTATTGAAATTTTTTGTGTTGCAGACACACCTGGGATAAGAGAGGAAGAAATCCCAACCTGCACTCACATAGGGTGATAACCCTTTCACGCTATTTACCACTTATGGTAGTTCTATGTCTTTGGCAATAACAAGACAGTTGTTACAGCAGCACCATACCCACACTGGGATTGTGGTGTCTTGTAAATTACCTTAGTCCACTCCAGGATAGACACTTGTTCGGCATGTACACTATTGCTAATAACCGATTGAATCATCATGCCCCACCCATCACACACTATTCGGGTTGGGTTAGCAACCCAGCAGGGCAACGTTCTGTTCTACACGAACGGCTTCACTCTCTAAACACTCACCCTCCGGCCATGTTCCTACGAGCCATCTTGCATGGTCAATACAATCAGCAAGGGTTAGATAATTAGACGATGTATTGGCTCCTTAACGTTAACCTAAATGCAGTAATAGTGTGCAGATAACACCCTCTTTCTACCTTCCAACTGAACCCCATGGTGTTACTTAGTTAACACAATTCCTTAACTAATACGTTATTAATCCGCACACACTACACTACAAGATGGCCGCCACGGCAGTTCTCATTAAGGAAGACCTTGTTGGTCTAGTCCTTCTTCTTTGTCCTGGTCCGGCGTGCACACGTCACTTGTCACCGGACCAGCCCCATCCCTACATCAAGACCCACCGCCGACATACCTTTACCATCCCGGTGTCGGCGGCAGGGTAGGACAAGCGGCTGTGAGCGTACTATACGCAGGTGAGTGCTGACTGAGACTTTTGCCAACTTAAGAGGTGAGTGCACAAAGCTCTGGGCTCTGTCCGGTTTTAGTCCTTAACTACCTGGATACTGCCCTGAGTGCGCTGGGTTGCGGGGGGCTGTCTGACCTGGCTCTCATGTGCTCACGGGACTTTCTCTAGCCTCGCTGGGACTTTTATGGGGGCACAGAGGGAGCTTGGTGTGGACGCCGCCCAACCTGGGGCATTTTTGGTGCAATCCTAGGTGGTGTGAGGCCATCGATTGGATGTCCTCATCTTGGTACATTAACCATCTGCAAACAGCGCATTTACAACCAGCAATCCTACCAGCCAGGATCACTGGAGTCTGCTCGCTACTCCTCCTTTCTTTCTTTTCTATTAGGACCCAATCGGTGTTTCACTTTTTACAAAACTGGCGACCACTGTAGCTAACAATGCTTGGGTACAGTTTAGGTGAGTCCTATTTCGTCTATGATTCATATGTCCATTGTTTTAATGTGTACAAAGACTTGATAAATGAGTGATTTGATCATAAACATGTTGTAAATGGTATTATATACTGATCACTCGTTTTTCTCCACGGTTGCCAGGTCATCTAATACATTGACCCTTGTCATGAGCATGATTTCACTTGGATGAGTTAAGACCGTCTTGTAGAAAATGTTTTTATTTCATGTGCGATTCTATAATATTCCCTTACAATTTTTCTCATATCCAGGTCTACTTTGAAAATAGGTATGTAGCTCTTACTTACCTTTTAGTGTAGATAGGATGGCGTTGATCCTGAAGAAGTGTCCTGATCAGTTTGACAATTAAGACACAAAACATGTTGATCATTTGAGAGGAGGGCACTCACCACTAGACACCTTATGATTAGGTTGGGCCCCTCTCCACCTTTTAATTAGGCAGTTTACCTTCAGAATAAAGTTTGGATAGGACTAACTGACCTTTTAACACACATTCCTCTGACATCTACACACACTAGGCCCCTCACCCCCACTGCACCCACCGGCAGGAACAAAAGATCCTCGTCAAAGAGCCCCGGTCTCGGGTGTCCGTCAGGTATTGCAGCGTCGACCTGACGAGGGGCAGGCTCAAATGATGAAGCCTGACACCGAAGTCGCTGGGTGTGTGAGAGCCCTAGTTACAAAAGGAGAATTCCCCCTCCTGTTATCACACAAAAGTGGTCATCTGGTGACCCCTGGACTGGCTCATGCCTAATACTCATCACAGAGAGGAACTCCATACCGATCTTGTAGCATAGCCTCTTGGGGCATGTAGGCTGGACCTTGTTAAACTAGCCCCTAGTATCTTCCTTGGTTCTACCTATGAGACATGGAAGTCATTTGAAGTACAGAGTGCAACAGCAATCCGTTGTGCAGCATATATATTATGTTATGCTCGCTGAAAAAACACCAAAGATTAAAGCAACATTATAGTTAGGTCTTGTGCTGTTTTAAAGACGACATTCACCAGTTATTCTCACTGACCTAAGCATCTCCAATTAATTCGGTCAGTGGTCCTTTTATATCAATAATGTCCTCCATCGTTGAGTATAATTCTCCTGTAGGACACGATAATGTTAAATCTTTTACTTCTGAAGGAATTACATCAGAGAAGAACCACTGTAGTTTGCACAACAGGGCTAAAATCGACAAAACAAGTTATGCCTTTTCCCTAATAAAGACTGTGGCACAGGAAAGAAAGACTGCCAATTTCTTTGCTTACTAAAGATGAAGTGATGTTGCTAAACTATTACCCTTGTAATGTTTATAATAGTATGAATGAGTTATTTATATAATGCAGAGTGCAGTCTTGTTCTGTTAGTCAGAACAATGTTGTGTTGCAGTATAACGTTTATATTAATAGTTACGAATGTCCCAGAATATTTTTGAGATTGGTACGTGTTTAGTCTGAATCTCATTTGTTGAATCTACTAATTATTTTGTCATAATAAAAATAATGTTTGATATGCCTTCAATTATGCTGTTCGAGAGATGCAGCTAGATTTTTGCAACTAATGTAGTGACATTCTTCCTCAAAGTCCCTTTACCTCTGTGTTCCTGAACCAATAAAATCTTTTACCACCGTTTACATTTGTGCCTGTGACTGAGCAATTAGAAATGCCATTAAAAACTCCCTTTGTGGTAAAGTAACACCTTGTAAAAAAAGGCCAGGCCAAACGCACACATCTTCAAATGTGTGTACCCTACTGTTTCTCAAGTTTACTCATTTTCTTGATCTAATTCTTATCCATATTCTATTGTTGCAGCAACTGCCAGAAAGGCATGCATCTGCTCCATTACCTACTGTTATACATGATAACAAATGTAAGAAGTGTTCTCTGTACAAAAATTAGCTGTTCAGTTGTAACTTCGATTCCAAGGCTGTGTATTTAACTCTGGAAATCCTCACTGAACTTTGCGGATGGCTTCCAAGAGGTAATTGAGATGATCTATGAAGTCATGTTTTATCTACCTAATTGTTAGTTCCACTTGTGATACTTTGGATATAGCAGCTCATGTATACTGCCAAGATTTAACCTTTAAGGCCCGAGGCCTGTTGCCCTGCAATCGAAACCCTTAATATTCTGCTTTAAGGAACATCTTTTGTCAGTAGCCATGTAGATGAAGGCATGCCATGGTAAAATCTGAAACTAACACTCCAAAGTGCGTTGTTGTGGTAAAACAAAAGACTATCAAAAACACCATAAGGAAATATCAAGAATAACAAATTGACCATCATAATGCTCAAACTGCTCAATGGGAACATTGTCAGACTCAACAGAAATATGCATGTCAATAAAGCAGAGCTGAAAATGGTAGTGGCATGTGAATTCCAGTTCAGCAGTTTTGATATCGCCAACAGGAGGAAATCAATAACTACTTTATTCTTTCCTCTATGTTCACCGCTCCAGTAGGGCAAATGAAAGTTTCTTGTGTGGCAAAAAATACCAGTAGAAGGGTGATTTAATATTGTTCAAAATTAGGAGCAAATCACTAGAAAAATAGCCAATTCTATGTGGATCTTTTTAAGAAAGATGTGATGAAACATTTCCTAGCTAGCGTAACAAAGTTTCAATTCTATTAAGGACCAGAAGCTCAGATTATGCTTATAGGGCCAGATGTAGGTAATGGGAATTTACCGATTCTTAAATACCGAATTTTACCGATTCGGTATTTAAAAATCGGTAAATGATATGTAGGTAAAAAATCGGTATATTTTACCGATTCGGTAAAAGTCGGTATCGGACGATCGGTATTTACCGATCGGTATTTGCCGATCGGTATTTACCGATCGGCATTTACCGATCGGCATTACCAATGCATTCCTATGGGCCTTTTGGCCCATAGGAATGCATTGGAAATACCGATCGATAAATACCGATCGGTAAATACCGATCGGTAAATACCGATCGGTATTTTCAAAAACGTGCAGAAAACAAAAGTGAAACATAACACAACAGCCAATCAGGTGCAACCACCCTCCCCCTTCCTACCAGGAAGTGTCTGCCCAGCCAGCTGCAACTCATTAGAAAGTTCTGGAGGCAGGCAGAGCTGAGCAGACAGACAGAGCAGCAGGGAGAGAGTTGTTTGGAGTGAAACACAGAAAGAATGGCAAGCAGCACAGAGAGCCAGAAGGCTGAGAGAAAAAGAAAAATAAAGTTCAACAACATGGAGCTGCAGGTATTAATTGAGGAGGTGGTTAGAGTGCACACCCAACGTTTTGGAAAGCTGTCCCTCACACTAGCAGAGTCTGCAAAACGAAAGCTCTGGCTGCACATTGTAGAAAGGGTGAATGCTGTTGGAGTCACCACCAGGAGCATGGAAGAATTGAAGAAAAGGTTCTATGACCTCAGGAGCCACACTGAGAAAAAGATGGCTGAGCTGCACAAACAGGCTGGACTCACCGGGGGAGGCAGGAATCCAGCACCCCCCCTGACTGACCTGGAGGAGTTGGTGGCGTCTACCATCGAGCCTGACAGTGTGGTGGGACTGGGAGAAGTGGACAGCTCCGCCAGAGCCAAAGCAAAAGGTAAGAAGAATGCACAGCACAGCACCCCATACCGAGCAGCATCCCTTAACCCTTTGTGCACAGGCCAACCCCAGTCCAGTACTGCTAGCACTATACAGGAGCAATGCATTATGGGAAATGTAGTCAGCAAATATTAGACCATGTATAACTGAACAGACATCAGCAAGGCAGTGAAAGTAATGCAGATTAATGAAAGTTAAATGTGTAAAGATTTATTTTAAGTCACTGTGACACAGTAGCACTCAGTTGACATACGCTTATTTACACCTAGGGGCACCATCAGACAGTCAAGGCACAGCGACAACAGGGACTGCAGCAGCGAGGGAGGAGAGTGAGGAGGCAGGGCCAAGTCATGTCCATGCATCGCAGGATGAGGAGGACACAACTGCCATCACACAGGAAGAGGAGACAGTCCTGACCCCCGAGTGTCCACACTCCCCACACCTTTCCCAATCCCCAGCATTGCAATTCTCTCCTGAGACATCCCCATCAATGCTACAGGCTGCACCTGCAACCCCACCAGCCAGGAGGCGACTCGTGGCCCCACTGACAATGATGGAGACAACAGAAGCTGAGGATGATGACACTGCACCTAGGCCTCAAGCTGCACTGCAGCCCAACACAGATCCTGACACCATGCGCAGACGTCGCCGCATGCCCATCACTTCAGGTGGCTCTGGACAAGGCACTGTCTTCCGTGGGCTGGAGGGAAGCATGGTGCGCATCCAGCGCATGCAGGGCAAATCTCTACAGGCCTGCCACCGCCAAATCCGTGCCCTAAATCAGACAATAGGAGAAATGGGGAAGGGCATTATTGACATCGCACAGAGCAACAGGGACATTGTCAAATCTAATGATAACCTAGCTGCAGGAATAACTACTGCAATCACGCAGCTGTGCACTGAAATGAACAACATAGAGCACACAAGGCGCAGGGACGCCCGAGCAACAAATAGGGCCATTAATCGCCTCGCCACTGCCACAGCCCAGCTATGCCGTAGAGACAATAATATGCAGGAAAGCGTCACCCAGAACACGGCCGAGGTCACCAGGGGCATGGCCAGAATGACCAATGCCCTAGAGGCAATGCTGATCTCTCAAACAGCTCAAAATCCTGCCCTGGATGTGCCTGAAGGAGAGGACACCAGTAGTCGCAGCAGCTTGGGAAGTGCTGTGTAGGAGCCGCAGGCGCCCAGCTGAGCCTGCAGGCCAGGAGGAAGGTAGTGAGGAAAATCCCAGTGGCTCTGGGAAGCGGGCGCGAAAGTGACTTTGCCAGTGTGGGTGATGTGACCCAGGACATGTTTCCCCCCCTTTGTTTAATTTCATTAGTTGCACTTAAGTGCTTTAAGTTTGTGACAACATATAAATACTTTTGTTCCATACACAACCTGTCTGTGTCTCATTACTTACTCAGAAATAGTTGCTTGTTATTTCCTCACGTCTGTATCTGCCATCACTTGGTGTTGTGACTCCAGCAAGTTGTCTCTCAGGCACAGCATTGTCGTCGTCATGATCCTCGTAGTCAGACAACTCGACCTCTGTACCCTTCCTCACAGCCAAGTTGTGCAACATGGCACAGGCAGCTATGATTTTGCAGCAGGTGGTGGGGGTATACTGCCTTGCGCCTCCACTCTTGTGAAGGCATCTAAATCGGCTTTTCCATATGCCAAAGGTCCGTTCTACCACATTGCGTGTACTTTTGTGGGCCCGATTATACCTCCTTTGGCTGGGTGTTGAGGGGTTGAGGTAGGGAGTGAGGATAAATGAATGAAGGGCATATGCACTGTCTCCTAAAAGGGAAATGGGAATTCATTACTCACATGCATACTTGTAATTCTCACTGCAATAGGTGTGGAAGGGGTCGCAGACTCTGTCTTACCTAGGAGATATCCTTCGCCAAATTCCCCTGCTGACAGACGTGCATAGATGCCGCTGTTCTGAAATATATAAGAGTCGTGGGTACTTCCAGGGAATTTTGCGACAAGGTCTGTGATGACATACTTTGCGTTGCAAATCACCTGGACGTTGATGGTGTGGCTTGACTTCCTATTGCGGTAAATGTATTCTGTGGCAGCAGGGGGACAAATGGGGATGTACGTGCCATCAATGCATCCGATGATATGGGGAAATCTTGCCATCTGGTAGAACTCTGATTTTGTTTGAACAAGTTCAGCATGGGTGGATGGGAAAGAAATGTAATGCTCCATCCTGTGCAACATGGCGTCAAGGAATTTGTGAAAAAACCTTGAGAGGCTGCTCTGGGTCACCCCTCCCACCGCAGCAACCACGCTCTGGTAGCTCCCTGACGCCAGCAGGTGGAGGCTGCACAGCACCTGCACATGGGGTGGAATTGCATTTGCCCTTGGGGTGGGGTGCTGCAACAGTGGGTGTAGGTCCCTGATGAGCACCAAGATGGTGTCTGGAGCCAACCTGTACCTTTGAAGTATCTCTTCCTCTGTGAGCATGAACAGGGTCACCCTCTGCCTGTAGACCTGCTCCTGTCTCAGCCATTCCCTCTCTCCTTCCTCCCGTAGCCGTCTTGCAATGACATAAAATGCCGCCATTGTGCAAACAGAATTGCATTTTGGGTCCTTTTTTATAGGCTGCACCTGGTTACCACCTGATTTGAATCCATGGTAAATACCGACTACCGATTTTGAGGCAAAATCGGTATTTCAGAGCCTCCCTACATCTCAATGTTCAATTTTACCTATTCTTATTTACCGAATCGGTAAATTTAACGATCGGTAACTATTCCGATCGGTAACTTTACCGATCGGAAAGTTTACCGATCGGTAACTAAACCGATCGGTAAATTTACCGATCGGTAACATTACCGATCGGTAACTCCTCAAAATCGGTATTTACCGATCGGTAATTTTACCGATTCGGTAAAATTACCGATTCGGCCTATTTTCTATCTCCTACATACCGAACTCTCAATACCGGTCGGTAACGGCCGAAAATCGGTATTTTCGGCCGTTACCGACCGGTATTTGGCTACCTACATCTGGCCCTAAATCTTTACTTCATCCACTTAATAGCCAATAGGTCTCGCCTTTGGAACCTTATAAGTGTTTAACCATGCAACACTTAATGTTGGTTCACCAAGGATATTTTGCTGCATAACTAAATACTTATAAGGTCCCAAAAGCGAGACCTATTGACTATGCCAATGCTTGTTTTAATGTTGTGGGGAGGAGGGGGTGCAGGAAGAGATGCATCCTCCTAGAAACAATAGGGAAAAACAGTGTTTCCTGGGTCATTAAAACCATGACCCCAGGAGAACTTACCATATTTTATGAAAGCACTTCGAGCTGGTACTTTATGATATTCAGCTGGAACTGAAGGCCCTCTTGTGGTTGTTTTTATGGTTGCATTTTGTAGGCTGAAAAGTGTTAAAAGAAAGACTCTGGAACTTGTTGGTTTTATTTTTTTTTTTTAAAACCAACACAATATGACTCCCAGTTTTTTGTTTAAAGTTTTCAAGTCCACAGCATGCAATAATATAAACTATGTTAAAAGAAGGAGTCTCAGACATTTCTTTTATTAAAATGTATTAAATATAATTATAATAATGCTTATTAAAAATTGCATTGTATGAATTACTGAAATATACATTTGATAAAAAATATTGGTTATTTGGAGAAAGGTGATAATAGACCCTCTTTTTATTTTGTAATGTTGTGAATTTTTGGCAAAGTGAGTTAGTCCATCTGAGTGCAGCCAGGACCTGCAAGACCGACTGCATGCTGTGAAAGCCAGAAGGCCATGCATGGTATGAGGTTGGCTGCTTTCAAGGAGCTGGATGCAGGAACAGGCCACAGGCCACACCCTTCAGCCACCTCCATGTGACGCACGTCCAAAGGCCGCATGTGGCTGGAGGTTGGCTGCCCATGGGATATTGGATGCAGAAGGTGGTCACAGGCCAGCCACTGCAGCCAACCCCACACCACACATGGCCAAAGGGTGCACAGGAAACCAATCAATGCTTTTCTGGTCCAGTCAGGGCCCAAAAAGGCTATAAAGATAGCATAAAAGGCAAATATTCAACCCCCAAGAAAGGACTTTAGGCTTCGCAAATGTATGGACAGTGCTTTAAAAATACCAATGCAATGCAATAAATAGAACATATTAGCAGCTATTCCCAAAATGGACATTAAACTGAATTCCAGGCCTCAAACATTTCAAGGTTATGATCAAGTAACTCGCACTCGTGGAATTCATAATGATAACAAGCTGAATCTACCGTAATAGAATGTATAGTTTTAGTCTGCCCATTACACGCAGATCTGACCAGCACAATAGCCAACCCACTGAGTTATCTTGAAGCCTGCAGATAGAAAGTAGGTTGCTCTTGCAAACTGCTTTCAGAAAGGGAGCTTGGTGGTTCGAAAGAAATAAAAATGACAAAAGTTTGTTAAATTACTTTTAGAATACTCTCGCCAAATGTGCTCAGTTTATGTTTTAATAAGTGAAATATATGGTATTCACTATAAATCTGGGAGCAGAAGAAATTATTCAAGAATTATTAGCAAGCTGTATTTTAAAAAGGATTTTCTCTAATAAAGCCAATGTGTTTAAAACCTGATGTTTAATCATTGGTGTCTGTGCACAATTTACAGCTGAAACGTGTGGTCCTTGGAATATTTCATGCTTAAAAAACACAAACTGAAGCACCTATGGGGTGGTATTGGCTTAGTAATTGCTGAGCAATCTAACTGTTTCTAATCTAGACTGCACTGTAAGATCAGTGGTACTCTGTCCTTCTGTTGTGCGTTGGAGAATGAAAGAGTAAACCTTTAATTCTGTAGATGTAACTATATATGTTGTTGTTTGATACTCTCTGTAAGCCCTGTATTTTACACCAAATGCACATTAAATGATGGCCATGTGAACTCAGACTTCTAACAAGAAAAAGAAAAGTGTTCGAATGCAAAGTGCTGCTGGAAGAAGGTGCCACTGATGACCCAGGACGCCACCTAGGTTTATGCTGCATGTAATGGTGGAGGTGTTTGTGGGCTTCTGAGGGGGAGAAAATGGAAATGCATCTTAATCTGACAACAGTATGCATGCATGTATGTGTGTTTGTATGTGTGTATGTTTATGATATTTCTATAGCACGGGCCTAGCCAAAACACTGATATCATCTACAAGTGGGGTCATTTCAGTTTAGTCCCTGAAAGTGGGAGTCACTTCAGTGCTAAGCATTGTGAAGGAAGGCAGGCATGATGAGTTAGAGAGGGCAGTGTCACAGAAAAGGCAATGGGAAAGATAAGAGGGATCTGGAGGGACTCCTGCTATTAATCTCTCTTTACACAAAAACTCTCCATCTGTTCATCTATCCACGAACTCATAAATACAAGCATACATTCATATATCCACTCACACACTTGCAACCAGCGTATCATCTAACTATCCACACACAAACTCTTGATTAATCCATAAACTCTCAGTTCATAAACCCCCACCCATCAGTAGACCGTTTGTCCATCTGTAAACTCATACATCAATCTACGCTTGGATTCATAAACTGTAACCAGACACTCCCCATGCATCCATCATCTCACCATGCAGCCATTCTCTTATATGGAAACTCCCTACCCTCCTATATACTCAGTGCTTTGAGATCTGATCTAGAGGCAGGATAGCAAGTTAGAAATGCTGAATTCAGTGCAATCTGTTCATCCATTCATAAACAAAGCAATCTATATATACTTTGATGCCTCTATCAGCCATCTATTCATCCACCATTCCATCCGTCCAAAAGCATGCTTCGATTAACTCACCACTGCACTGTGCAGAGATCAATTAACCATGCATCCATAAACATACACATTCTGTTGGCATATCCTTTTATCCATTCATACAGAGATACTTACAACATCCGCACACACCATAAACACACACTCCCAAATATATTTTCAAACTGAGCACATACACATCCACTCACACTGGAAATTCATAATATTCAGCCACATACAAGCCTGCATTTATCTAACCACACACTTCTCCAGCATTTAAACACAAATTCTCCTTCCCATATTTTTCAGAACACTCTCACATCCTTCCGCACTTATTCAATCATCCCTTTACCCATCTACCATCTTGCCTTTCTATGAATCCATGCATGGATTCCTACGGTAACTCATCAATCCACGCAAACACTGGGAGGCATTGTAGTAATTCTTGTGATGTTCTTATGTTAATATTCATTAGCAATTTCACACAAGGATCATTAGCTCAATTTGCAAAATTCCTAATACTGTATTTCCAATAGGTGTTTCACGCTGTCGCTCCGTTTCCTTAATCTGTAAAAGATTAAGTTCCAGGCAAAAGTTTCTCTCAGAAGCCTGCTAGTGCCAGCACCACTATTGAATGCCGAGGCTGCCTAATACCAAGTCTATACAGCCTTGATTTCACCTCATGTCTCTTTCTTCAACCAACGTACTTTCCCTGCCCTTTTATCTCAATCTTGCAAGTTCTTTTTCATCCTTGCGCTCTCGCTTTGTCATTGCTTTTCTGACTTTCTCTTCATCTTTGTTTCCCTCTTCCCTGCTTTTCTCTTGTCCTGCTTCAAAGTCTGATGATTCAAAATAAGTCCTGGTCCTCAAAATAGAGTGATCGTGGTGCTCATTTGCAACCATTGGCTCAAAGTAGGCTCTGGTCAGGACGTTCTCTTTTAGGCTAATATTCAAATAGATATTCCATTTCGTAAATGAAAATGCTCCACAAAATGGAAAGACTCCCTTAAGCAAGAGAGTCTCCAACTCCTATCATTAGTCCCCAAAATGAGGTGGAACAGAGTATTATATTATTGATACATAGCCTCCCAATTTTGAAAACAACCAATATGATCATCAGCAAGAGAACGTCCTGGACCTGAGAAAATGAAAGTATAGATCTGAAAGACAAGTTGGGGATTTGGTACAAGAGATTTCTGCAAACTGGCCTAATGAATCAGGTAAAACATTACTAGTCAATATTAACATAATAACATTAACAAAAGTATAACTGTGCCTCCCGTTATTATCTTTTCTCCTGAAAAGAAATATAGGTGTTTAAGCAATGCTATTTTTCTGAGAAAGTGATCTGACTGTGTTCCAAGAAAGACCCACTTTGTAAACATTTGCAAAATACTTGCGACGTCCAAGACTCAACACTTAACTCACCCTCCCATTTATCCAAGTACATGTGCCCGCAGTTCCCTAACCAGTATTGTACCCATCCATTCACCTACGTCTGCACTGCTATTTCTCCACACTCTCAAATCCATCCTCTCAATTAGCCACTGACTCATTGATCAATCCACCCACACTTTGGTGCCCTGGGACTACCCTTTGAACCATCCTATAAAACCGGGCCCAATGCAATACTTCATACTGGCTCTCCAAAAGTAGGCAACAATGTGCGCTGCTGTTGACACACTTGTAGCTGTTTGTGCATGCACATTAATCTTGCCTTCTCCATGAAATACACCTTTTCTGCATGGTCAGAAGAGGTGTGAAAACTGGTCCCAGAGGCCTGGGTGTGGGGAGGTGGTATTGTTATCTTGACAGGATGGCCAGTGGGGCAGAACCCAGGAACAGGATTATCTTCAAAGTGGCATCCCCTGCCACAGGCAAATGTTAGATGACACTTGGCAGGCCCCTTCCTTTGTTCCCCAGCACGGCAGGTTCTGATCACAATGAGCTTCTTTTTTAAATTACAGCTTCAAATCATGTTGGTGGCTCAAATCCTGAATGAGACATTTGCTGCAAGTTACCTATAACTCTGGAGGCACACTTGAAAGACTGGGAGACCAAATGGCAAAAGATTTCTTGTGTATCCACTCTCTGGTTGCTGGAAAACCCTACCTTGATCTATCAGAGTTCTGCCTCTGGGTTTATGGTGGGTACAGTGACCGTACAAATCTGGATTGCCATAGTACAATCCCAACAAACACCCCAGCCCTCAGAGCTCAAGTTTAGTGAGGTTGAAGTCTTTCACGATCTTAAAAATTCCCAAACTGGGTAGGGTTGGCCACAGGAACTTTCTCGCCATTGGTTAGACCATGCCACCCATTAGCGAGGCTTAAATGTGGCTCCTCCAGGCACCTACTTCAGAACATTCCTGGACCTGAGGAATATCAGAAAAGGACTGAACATGCTCTCTGTGAGCTAAGAAAAGCCACAAGGGGCTCGACCTCCTCTGTCTTGTACCTAGGACAATGAAGTGGACTCCAAGGGTCATATGGCTGCCCTCATGATAAAGCTGCAGGAATACATCAAGAAACAAAAGGCCTGTCTTGCTGATCAGTGGCAATTGATGAGTCACTAAGGGCCTCCCCTGAGGTACTGGGGGACTTTAGAAATTTACTACTGTGGTGAACAGGAACTTAAAGGACTAAAGTCAAAAGTTAAAATCTTCGCACAAGATGAACCTGGTTGGTGTACCTGATGAAGGATGACAAGCCGAAACGCGCGTAGTGTTCTCCATCTACCGCTTTGCCTCCATCGTCTTTCTTGTCTAATGCGATGTTACTGTTTGTCATTTTTTAATGAATTTTCATGTTGCTGTTGTATTTACAATTCATTACCCTTACAACATCTAACAGCATGATATCCAACAAAGAATTATAAAACAAAAATATTGATTTAATATATAATAAAAAATAAATAATTTTTCTATCAATTTGGTGATTAGTCTTTCCTATGTGGGCTTTTTCCTTCACTTTGTAGGTTATCAGTTTAGTTGATTTATTGTTACTTGTTTACTTAGCTATAGAGCTTTTTCAAATCGGGTAGCTGACCCACTCTCCATTGCAGCCAGCATTCAATTGGCCTGGGTTACTGTCTACTGTGACCATTGACTATCATTTGCATTTCATTCTTCTTGGTGCTAGCTCTACTGCAAATCCCACAAATTCATACTTCTAGTATACCTTATTGATTTATTGTCATTTTGCTGTAATTTTTTTAATGAAATGTTACATTTATCAAATGTTACTCTGTTTTTCTAGATTTGGTTTGGGATTTTAGTTGTTTTCCATTTCAATGTTTTTACTGTTTTGACACAACATAAATACTCCACACATTGCCCTAAGGGAAGCCTGTCTGTTTTTTGGCATAGCTACCATGGGGTTGAGCTCAGGCTAATTTAATGACTTTAAGGGTTCACTATGACAAGGTTTGTAGTCATTCTTTGAGTTAGACAGTCACCGCCCAAATTAATAAACCAGGTTTGTGCACCCATACTTCACATGTAGCAACGGTGTGACTTGTGTTTGTGTGTGTATTTGTATGTGCTGCTGTATGACAGAAGCCAGCAATGTTACTTGTGCTACACCTGCTCACTGCGTCTGTGGTAGGGAGTATACATTTTGCACTGCTGCTTCCCACCTAGAACCTGTTCTGTGAATAATGTTTGCAATGCTGTTATCTATGCTGTCCCTGTTCTGCATGTGATGAAGGCTTACACTTTTCCAGCCCATGTGATAATAGTAGTGTTCTTTGTATTTGAAATTAATTATATTTCACAGCTTTTTTCACTTAAGCCTTCCTAAAATATTTTTCACTGTTGCGCTTTTTTTCCCTGCAGCCCTTGATGTTCCGCTTTCATCCTCATCCTCAGGGGGCCTCTAACTGCAACTCATGGGGGAGCTGCTTCTGGAGGTGGTTCAGATTCTACTTGCTAAGTAATAAGCAATTAAACAAATATGTTTAGTAAGTCGGGGATAATTACATTAAAATGCAAAGCATAGTTTACATTGAAGTAAATAACCAACTTATTTAAATACACTTCTATTCAGGCGGGGCTGGTACCATTTGAAAGTGGCTGGGAGAGCAAAGTGCCCCCCCCCACACTGCACTCCAAAAAACAAAATTAGACATCCCCTCCTTCCAAAAACCCAAAGTAAAACAACCCCTCCCTCCAAAACCCCAAAACTTGCATAAACTAATTACACATTTAATATATGAAAAATAAACGTAAATTGTCCTTACCCATGGGCTATGACGCATCCTCCTCAGTGTTCTCCTGCAGTCTGTGGCAGGCAGAGCCCCCCTAACCAGTCCATATGCTGCTCCCATGCTGCTAAACAGCATGGGAGGATCACCAGGATTCGATGGAACCAGTTGCACGCTCCTTTAGGCCCTGGAGGCCTATGCTTGCTCTCCAACCAGCTGTCTAACACAGCTGAGTGCAGAGCTGAAAAGTGTGCATGTCACTTTGGTCAGCATAAGACAGCTGGCCAAAATGACATAAGTAATTTGCAGTGTCAGGCCAGTCCACCATGCTGCCATTCAGCAACAGAGGGCAAGCCCCCCATTTTTTCTGGCTCAGGGACAGACTGCTGGCTGCTGTGAGCCGCGCTAATTGTTCAAAATAAAATGTCAATGTACTAATTGTATTGCCATTTTATTTTTAACACAGCATGGCTCGCAGCAGGCTGTGAGTGATGCTCTCACAAAGAAACCACTGCTGCTCGTATTACAGAAAAGAAAACTGTGGGAGACCGATGACTTAGTGTTGGTAATTACTTGTTGCTTGGTTATTCAGAATAGTAACATAACAGCTCAAAGCTTCGTATACTATCATTCCAAGACCCTTCTACCTCATTTCATCAATTAAACTAGCATGACAAGTGCTTCCGTTTCCTCTCTTCTACTGCCTCTTTCAATAACCAGTAGTGACAGAAATACTATGGGGCCGATTCCGATCTGGGTCAGAAAGCACTCCGACCGAACCGGATCCGTGGGGGGTTTTCTGACCGAACCGGACTCCTGCAGTCCGACCGAGCGAGTACGATGCGGCCGTAAGCTGTCAGACTCGGTTCGGTCGGACTCCCATAGAAGGCAATTGGAGCAGGTCGTGTACGACGCGTACATGGGCTCCCTATGTCGCGGAAAGTGCGCCCCCTACAGTGGGTATGCATCGGTGTCATCTGCACCGTACATGCCTGTGTTGGGAGACCCATGGGTCTCCCCCTGTGTCTGAGTCATAAGGCTGCGGGTGAGGGGGGTCCGACGCGGACCCCCGAAGTCTGACTCCGGGACCTATTGCGAGCCAGACGCTCCGACTCAATCCGGCTGTCTGAATCGAGCATCGTACTAGCTCGGTCATGAAACATCTCCATTGTGTGCCACGGTTTGCTTGTGACTGAGTTGTACAGAGTGGTTTGGACCCGGAAACGATTCGGATGGAGATTTTGCGCTTGTTTCGACGTCCGGACCCGTGTACGACTCAGACGGAAAATCAGCCTTTCGAATCCGATCCGCTTATGCCGAACCCGATTTGGTGCCCTTCCAACCACAAATGGAATCGGCCCCTATGTATCAACAAACAAGGCATGGACAACGTGAAGGGATTGAACCAAGCAACCACCAGAGAACTAAATGAGGGCAAGCTTTGTTATTACTTTTCATACTGTATCAACTCGGCTGGAAAGTGAAGTCCCCACACACCACTCTCCCTAAGTTACAACTTTCAATTCCATTAATGAACTAGGACAGTAGCCAAAGTCAAGACCATCCGGTTAGAAATGGCCTTAGCCACTTCTGTATAGAAACCGGAAGAGCAACATTTTGTTGTACACTATAGACCATGGTGTATTATAATATTATGCTTCCGCTATTTGTGAAATGTGTCAAATTATCACAAGCCCGGTGAAACTCCCCCAAGTGAAAGTTAATGTAGGGGAGCTGAATTGCTCAACATGGATTGTGCTGGCACAAAACCTACTCTAAAGTTTAAAAAAAATGGGTGCTGCAGAAGCGAAGCTCGTTATCTTTCACACTCTGGCTGCAGATTCTTTACATAATATTGGCGGTTCATCAGAGCTTCTAGATTGTTCCATAAAAGAGAAGAAATTTGAACTTATGATCTAAAATCCCATGGCAAGGGCAAGAGAATTTTGCTACTCAGCATGCATCTTTCTGAATGAAAAAAGCATGTCTTTTTTCCGAGGTCATGCATGACTTTATTAAAAGACCTTTTCTTCAGATAATTAATTTCTCAATCCCATTTGGAGGAAAAGGTTGCACTTTGCAGCTGTCAGTCTGTATTCATTATGTTTGGCTGAGGTCCCTGAGCAACAGGGAAGTTCGATATAAAGGTGCAGGAATAGTGAAACACAATGAGCGAGGGCCCATTTCTGCTGACAGAAGTCTACTGTAGGAGGGATTTATAGGATTCTTACCCTAGGGTCCAGTGGCATAATGAAAGTTTAAGGGGGCCCCCTGCAATGTACACGAAGGGGCCCCCACTCTGGATTTTATCCGGATCGCTCAGATCAGAGTACTGTGCTTAGGGGTTCCCCTGTAGATGAGGGCCCCCTGTACCGCGAGGGGTGTGTGGGCCTGTGTTACGCCCTTGCTAGGGTCACCTGGAAGCAGGCGTGCAATACCCATAGGGCTTAAAGGGCTTCAGACCTCCCACCCCCCCCCGTTGTGCGTCTCAGCCCGGGCTGCTGCAGCTCGAGCTGCTGTGGGCCCAGCTGGGCAGTGTCTAGGGTCTTATCTCCGGCACGCCTGAGTTTTTCACAAGTCTTTAAAGACCATTTGCATATTTACATACCTTTGTAAACTGGTTACCGATGTGTAGTGTTTTTCTGGTTCCAGTACTTCCTGGGCCCCTACTCTGCTTATTCATTACATTTGTATTATACATTTACTGGCGAAGTGTTGGAATGTATTTCATGAAAAGGAATATAAAGTAGGGTGGCCAAAAGAAAAATGTGAGCCATGTGTTGTTTAAAGAACCTGCAAAGACCTCTTCTTGACACTAAACAGGGTTATAAATTAAAAAGTATGTATTCATTTGTAATGTAACTTTTCTGTCTTTGTTCCCTTTAATTATCAGTCATGGATCATTCAGGCAGCCATAAAACAAAATACATTAAAAGTGCTTTCTATTTATATTTGATGTTCAAAGTATGCACAGATAAGTGCTGAAAATATGCTTTAGGTGACTGTTTAGTTTTGTGCCGTCTGGGACATCACAATAATGAGTTGGAAACTCTAATCATAAGACTGGACATTTGTTGCAGGATCAGCATATTATTTATTTCCTCCACCTTGGATTGCTGATTAATGCCATAATAGCAATAGTTTAACTTATATCTGCAACCCTACACCACCGTCAATAACATATTGAGTTACTTCAAGTGTCTGGGAATGCACCCTGAATTCAGACAACTCACTCCTCATACTCGCCCTTCACTTTCACACTCACCATGCACTCACAGTGATCACAATGCACTCACACTGATCACCATGTACTCACACCATTCACCCACTCACCCTGCACTCACAGTGATCACTCTGCACTCACAATGCACTTGTGCTGTTCACCCTGTATCTCACCCTGCGTTCACACGAGCACACTACACACCCTGCACTCACTTGTCCCCTTCACTGCTCAATCTGCAATCTCACTCAAACAAGCCCATCATTAACCATACATTCATTTGTCTCACTCTTCATTTACATCCACACACAAATGCATATGGTTGCCTCACCCATCCTGCAGTCACTCCTCTTACCCTACTCTCACACTGTTGCATCGCTCACTGTGAACTCACATGGGTACTTCTGCCACCCACACAGCACAGAGGGTTAATGTGCCTGCTACAAAGACCGTGTACCCAGGGCCGGGCAGGCCATAGTGGGCACTGGGCTTTTTACCAGTAGGCCCTGCGTGTGCCATGCAGATCACAGAACTGAATGTGATTAAACTACCAGTAGCGCTATACAAATATTGAATGTTTGTCAGAAAGGTGCTATAAAGAGATGAGGTGCATTGTTGGTAAGTGGTAGTGAGGGAATTCATTGACAAGGAGGAAATGGGGGAGTGGTTGCCAAAACAGACTGTTGCACCATGTATGACCAGTGCTAGGGCCAGCCCTGGCTTGGAGTGTTAGCCCACCCCCATTCCGAAGTTCGAGACTAGTTGCGCCCCTGCCTGGAAGGGCTCCTTTGTAAGATTCCACTTCTATATATGCCTTAAACTTCTTTCAAGCATTAGTCTTTTGCTTATTTTCATGGGAGTGAAGGGAGGACTAGGTGAGGAAATGTATGAAACGAGCTGTCACAGAGCTGGCTGCCTTCTGGCGCTAGTCAGTATGCATGCATGCACCACAGTGCACTCGACTTAGCAGCAGGGTGGTGAATAGTGGTGCCACACATCTAAAGACAGTATTAAATTCTACACAAGATAGCAGTCATGATGTATGCAAGCATGCAAAGTGCGTTAAATCAAGAGGAGCGTTGTTTGATCACCAAAATGTGGTTTTCTGTGTCTTTTGTTAACATTTGACAGAAGTAAATAGAGGAGGGCAGAGTGGCTAAGGATCACCTTGCTGCATCCACCAAGGCAAGCAGGGTTGGATTGGTAAAGCGGCAAATGGGCTGGTATCCGAGTTGCAGCCACTTTCAGGGAGGGGAGGGTGTTATTCTCAGTCTCTCATTGGGCCCCAATATTGTTAACCACAGGCGGAGCTGGCGGAGCGGGACTACGCGGAGGTCCACGGAGTTGGGACCAAACTCCTTGGACCTCCGCTCCGCTCCACCACCCACACCTCCACCCCGCTTATTAAAAATGAATAAATGTTTATTAAAAACGAAAAAATAAACACTTACTTGTACTGCCGATCCTCCCCCCTCCCTTTTTTTAATAATACTTCAAACACTTGAAGCAGTGTTTTGCTAAAAGATGCAATCCGCGACTGTGGATCTCTTTTCTTTAGGGTGCTCGGGCCAATTTTTGATCTCAATCAAATCAATGATCACAAAAATGCCCGTAGTAATGATTCTCAACGCAGCCCACCCCAGTGACAACATGCAAGCGCATGCAGCTGCCGGTTGGAATGAGGAACTGCCTGCCTCCCTTGGCCCCTCCCCTCATGCCCGAACCGTGCGCCTACACCGCCTCCGTTCTCGCCATCTCATGGCTACCCCAATATTTTACTAGGCCGTCAGCCGTTCAGTGTAAGTTACAAGTGGTTTGTTTTATTTCACGCTGCTCTCAGGTCTATGCCGCTCCAGTGGTTGTGTCGCTGTTAAAATATGTGGGAAGCCAGCTTCACAGCGTTGTCCTGTCTGCTGAATCTCCATGGGCCCATTGTTTTTACCTACTCCACCGAGAGTGGGCGTCTGCTTGTTGGGTGCCGCTACCCTGGCAGCGCCTTCCAGCAGCAGAAGTCACTAATACAGGCTGTCCCTGAGTGCCACGTCTCTTGGGGTTCTCAGTGTCGATCCTGCGTGTAAATGCTACTGCTGATTAGGTGGTGGCCATATGTCTCAGCTATTAGCTTCCCTTGGAAGTCTAACGACAGCAGTATGAAACACTGTTGCTTGTTTCTTTTGTGTCATACAAAAACATGGGACACCAGGAATGTCAATCTGCCGAATGCCGAAAATAAGCAATGTTTAAAAGCTGAAGCGGGGCTGTTCAATGGAGCTTGCCTGTATTAATTCTCAGTTTCTGGCACCTGAAGGGAGGTGATACAAAAGGGGGTGATGGACGTAGCGTTTGAGCAAATCAAACACTCACCCCCAGTCAACTGATCTGGGTTTAATCCATCACCATTCTTTAGCTCACTCGGCCACCCAAGTTCAGACATGGCCATATGCAAATCAGTCTGACCCTGTGCCTCATGGGAACAGTCCAGCCCGAACTGCCAAGCCATGTATTTACTGGACCGGAAAGAAGCATCCTGGGACCGGTTTCGGATTCATAATCCTCATCAGCCAGGCTAACGTCTGAGCATACCCTGCCACACTTAGGGCGAACAAAGCGATTCAAAAGGGGATGATGGACGGAGCGTTTGAGCAAATCAAACACTCACCCCCAGTCAACTGATCTGGGTTTAATCCATCACCATTCTTTAGCTCACTCGGCCACCCCAGTTCAGATATGGCCATATGCAAATCAGTCTGACCCTGTGCCTCATGGGAACAGTCCAGCCCGAACTGCCAAGCCATGTATTTCCTGGACCAGAAACAAGCATCCTGGGACCGGTTTCAGATTCATAATCCTCATCAGCCAGGCTATCTTGAATCCAGTGGCCAAGTGAGCAAGGGATTCACGTCTGAGCATACCCTGCCACACTTAGGGCAAACAAAGTGATACAAAAGGGGATGATGGACGGAGCGTTTGAGCAAATCAAACACTCACCCCCAGTCAACTGATCTGGGTTTAATCCATCACCATTCTTTAGCTCACTCGGCCACCCCAGTTCAGACATGGCCATATGCAAATCAGTCTGACCCTGTGCCTCATGGGACCAGTCCAGCCCGAACTGCCAAGCCACGTATTTCCTGGACCGGAAACAAGCCTCCTGGGACCGGTTTCGGATTCATAATCCTCATCAGCCAGGCTATCTTGAATCCAGTGGCCAAGTGAGCAAGGGACTCATGTCTGAGCATACCCTGCCACACTTAGGGTGAACAAAGCGATACAAAAGGGGATGATGGACGGAGCGTTTGAGCAAATCAAACACTCATCCCCAGTCAACTGATCTGGGTTTAATCCATCACCATTCTTTAGCTCACTCGGCCACCCCAGTTCAGACATGGCCATATGCAAATCAGTCTGACCCTGTGCCTCATGGGAACAGTCCAGCCCGAACTGCCAAGCCATGTATTTCCTGGACCGGAAACAAGCATCCTGGGACCGGTTTCGGATTCATAATCCTCATCAGCCAGGCTATCTTGAATCCATCATCCCCTTTTGTATCACCCAAAGGGAGGTGCCTTCAGAAGTTGCCTGATATGGATAAAGACTGGGGAAGAGTCAAAAATAAGGACAGACAGAAGAAGGAAGAGTTCGGATTTCAAGGCAATTACTGCCTGGAGACCGAGAGGGCAAACATACCAGGTAGGCTGAACCAAGGAGAGCAAATTTCCGGCAAACGGGAAGATAGTCAGTAACAGTCAGCATGGGGAGAGTGTCAGGGAGAACGCAACACACACTCATTGAAAACCAGGGAGAACTTCAATGCAGGTGCTTTGAGAGTCAAGGAGAGCTGCAATCCAGGAACATGCGGGAAGAGCTCTTAAACAAAGCCATTCGGAACCTTGATGAACCCAAATACACGTGACTACAGTGCCAGGGAGAGCTCAACGATACACTCATTCGGAACCGGGAAGTGCTGTACTACAAAGGCATGCAGTACCTGGAAGCACTCCTCTTATGCCAATTCTGCACTAGGGAGAGGTCACACGCAGAGATTGTGAGCTGCAGGGAGAGCTACGCAATAGACCTGCGGCGCTTGGGAGTTAGCACAAAGGAAAGCTTCAGAAGGCAGGGAAGGGCAGCGCTTAAAATGCTGCTCCGGGAAGAGCTCCAAGGCTGATTGATCGGCTAAGTTCAAGTTCAAGTTCAAGAATTTGTATAGCGCACTACTCACCCAGAGGGTCTCAAGGTGCTTGGGGAGGGGGTTCATTATTTATCGAATAGCCAGGTTTTAAGTTCTTTTCTGAGCAGAGCAGTAAGTCGGGAGGGTCAGGGAGCGTGAGGAGCGACGACCGCTTCCGAGGAAGGTAGGGTGGGCTAAGGGAGTTAAAGGCACGAAAATGGTCAGCACCTGGGAGAGCTCCAACATTTAGACACGCACTCTGATAAATGCTGTGAAAAGAGTCAGCACCAGGGACAGCTCCCGTCTCCACAGGCGCACAGCGGAGCTCTGATACTATTCCTACTCTGAGCAATTCTGAAAGGCTCGCTGTCAGCGCTCTCGTCGCAGCACGGTCCGTGCACCTGTCAGTCACCTCAGCAGGTGCCCCGCTACTGCTGAGCAGGATGTCAAGCAATGCCCGGATGTCACAGAATTTACTGCTGCGGTGAAGGGGTGGGGGCTGACACTCGGATCAGTCCCCGGAGAGAGACCCTCTACTCAAGGACGGAGGGCACTGATGTGTGCCCAGAGTGCACTGGGAGTCACCACCTCTTCATCGGGGTGTCCGATTTGCACAAGAAGCTACCACACAGTAACCTGTCTCAGCAGTGGGTAGCTAACTTTAATGAGGGCTGTCTTTGTACATGGTAAATAACTTTACTGAGAGATGTCTTTGTACATGGTAAATAATTTTACAGGGAGCTGTCTTTCCCCTCAGCAACTAGCCTCCCAAAGAGCTGTCTATACGATGGATAATAACAGCCACAAGAGAGCAGGATTTGTGCAGAATTTCTAAACTCATGCTAGTGTGAGTTCACATTGGGGAACTAATCCCAGAAAGACCTGTCTCTGAATTGAATTACAGGTCGTGAGACAGCTGTATCTGAGTAACAGGCCACAACACACCCTGTCTCTGTCCTATGTAAACTCATAGATAGTTCTATCTGTCTCAGGGGGAGCTGTCTCTGCTCTGGGTAACCTCGAGGAGAGCTGTCTTTACTATGGGATACCGCACGGAGAGCTGTCTCGGCACACAAAGGACTGGCTCTGCAGTGGAGTAACGGGCCAAATGGAGTGTTGCTTCTGGACCGCGTAACTTGCAACATGTGGAGCTGTCTCTATTGTACTCTGTAACCATCTCACGGAGACCCGTCTCTGTATTGTCTCTAAACTGGTAGAGAGCTGTCTCTGTTACGGGTAACTAACCTCAAGGAGTGGATATCCCTACCCGCTAAGGGCTGTCTCTGCAATGTGTCACGGGCCTCACGGAGAGTTGTCTGCACTCTCCAACTGGCCACACGGTAAGCTGTCTCTGCCGTCCTGTGTGACTAACCTTAATGAGAGCCACCTCAATACACGTAAGGAGACTGCCCAGGCGCAGCCGACACCAGAGGGGAGTGAATCATAGTGCAAACCAGAAAGAGAGCTAAGGAGAGATCCCGCCATTGTCTACCACAAATGTATACTGGATGCAACGTAGAGCCAGCCAGAATTAGGAAGAGCTCCATGCACGAGCCATTCAGCACCAGGGAGAGCTCCATGCACGGACCATTCAGCACCAAGGAGAGCTCCATGCACGGACCATTCAGCACCAGGGAGAGCTCCATGCACGGACCATTCAGCACCAGGGAGAGCTCCATGCACGGACCATTCAGCACCAGGGAGAGCGCCATGCACGGACCATTCAGCACCAAGGAGAGCTCCATGCACTGGGCATTCAGCACCAGGGAGAGCTCCATGCACGGACCATTCTGCGCCAGGGAGTGCGCCATACACAGACCATTCAGCACCACGGAGAGCTCAATACACGGACAATTCAGCACCAAGGAGAGCTCCATACACAGATCGTTCAGCACCATAGAGAGCTCCATGCACGGACCATTCAGCACCAGGGAGAGCTCCATTCAGTACCAGGGAGAGCTCCACACGCGGACCATTCAGCACCACGGAGAGCTCCATTCAGCACCAGGGAGAGCTCCACACGCGGACCATTCAGCACCAGAGAGAGCTCCATACACAGACCATTCAGCACCAAGGAGTGATCATGCACGGACCATTCAGCGCCAGGGAGAGCTCCATGAGCGGACTGTTCAGCACCAAGAAGAGCTCCGTGCACGACCACTCAGCACCAGGGAGTGCTCCATGCACTGCCCGCAGCAGAGGCAGACTTCATGGCACACAATAGTCAGCACTAGGGAAAACCCCATGCAAGTCTTTACTAGAGGTACATACACATTACTATCCTCGCCCATCTTTCGCATACCAGTCCTCAAAATATGAGAGTTCCCAATTCCTGGTACAGATTTTAACCATACATACAAATAAGCATTGATAAAGCCAATAGGTCTCGCCTACATGACAGCTATTGGCTTAGGCAATGTGTTTTTGCCATGTTGCACACCAGTGTGGCTGCTATTCTGCATGGCTAAAAGTTAGTGTTGTGAAGTGTCCTAGAGTGGAGTAGTGTGTCATGGAGTGGATTTGTAGTCGTAGAATGGAGTAGGGGGAGTAGAGTGTTGAGTTGAGGGGAGTAGAGCTCAGTGGTACAGCTACTCGTAGACTGCAGTGTTATAGAGTGCAGTGTCGTACAGTGGAGTGGCATAGTGTAGAGTGGAGTGGGGTGGAATAGGGTGGAGTGGCTTGGAATGAATTGAGGTAGTGGGGAGGATTGGATTGGGCTTGATTGTTGTGGATTGAATTGGGGTAGAGTTGGTTGGATTGAGTGGATTGCGGTGGATTGGAGTGGGTGGACTGGATGGGTAGTATTGGATTGGAGTGGGATGGATTTAAATGGTGAGGTGGATTGAATTGGGGGGATTGGAGCATGGTGTATTAGATTGGTTTGGTTTTGGTGAGGTGGGTTGATTGGATTGGGGTGGGTTAAATAGGATTGGGGAAGGGTGGAGTGGGTGGATTAGAGTAGGGTAGTTTGGATTTGGTGAATAAGAGTGGACTGAAGGGGTGGCTTCGACTGGACTGGAGGGGGTAGATTGGAGTGGAGTGGGATGGGATGGACTGGAGTGGAGTGCAGCGGATTGGAGTGGGGTGGATTGGAGTGGGGTGGGGTGGGCTGGATGGATTTGATTGAATGGTGTGGAATGAACTGGGTAGTGGTGGATTTGATTGGGGAGAGTGGGTGAATTGGACTTGGGTGGATTGGAGTGTGGTGAACTGGATGGGGTGGATTAGATTGAAGTGGAGTGGATTGAAATATAATAATAATAATAATAATAATCCACATTTGTATAGCGCACAATCACCCGTTAGGGTCTCTAGGCGCTGGGGGCCGTCGGGAAGATTAAGCAAGCTATTGCCCAGAGTCGCATGGAGCTGGGCTAACCTGCCGCCGGGGATCGAACCCTGATCCCCAGATTCCAGCGTCAGTCGCCCTGGCCGCGGCGCCACACCTCTCCGTAATGGGTGGGGAGGGGGGGTTGGATTGGGGTGGGTGGCATGGGGTGGCCTGGAGTGGGGTGGATTAGATTGGAGTGGGGTGGGCTGGAGTAGGGTGGAATGGAGTGAGGTGGAATGGTGTGGGGTGGAATGGAGTGGGGTGGAATGGAGTGGGGTAGATTGGATTGGCGTGGGTGGGTGGAATGAAGTACAGTAGAGTAGATTGGATTGCAGTGGATTGGATTGGAGTGAGGTGGATTGGATTGAGTGGGGTGGATTGGGATGTGGTTGATTGGATCTGGATTTGATTGGGGGTGGGGCAAACTGGATTGGGGTGGGTTCAGGTGGATCATGGTGGATTGGAGTGGGTGGGTTGGGGTGAGATGAATTGGATTGGAGGGGGCGAGTTGAAGTGGGCAGATTGGAGCAGGGCAGATTGGAGTGGGGTAGATTGGAGTTGGGCGATTGGAGTGTGGCCGATTGGATTGGGATGATTGTAGATGCATAGACTAAAATTGGGCGGAATGGAGTGGGCCAGATTGCTTTGGATTCTAGTGGGGGCAGACTGGAGTGGGATGGATTGGAGTAGTGCAAAATTGTTCTTGATTTGAGTAGGGCAGATTGGAGTGGGGCAGATTGAAGTGGGCAGATTGTTTTGGATTGAGTGGGGCAGATTGTAGTGGGGCGGATTAGAGTAGGACAGATTGGAGTGGGGCAGATCGTATCAGATTGGGCTGGGGAAGATTGGAATGGGGCTTATTGAAGTGGGCAGATTGTTTTGGATTGGAGTGGGGTGGATTAGAGTGAGGCAGACTGCTTTGGATTGGAGTGGGGCAGACTGGAATGGGACAGATTGGAGTGGGACAGATTGGAGTGGGACCGATTAGAGTGGATCAGATTAGAGTGGAACAGATTGTTTTGAATTGAAGTGGGGCAGATTGTAGTGGGATAGATTGGAGTGGCGCAGATTGCTTTGGATTGAAGTGTGGCAGATTGGAGAAGGGCGGATTGGAGTGGGCAGATTGTATTGGATGGGAGTTGGGTGGATTAGAGAGGGACATATAATTTTGGATTGGAGTGGGGCGGATTGTTTTGGATTGAGTGGGGCAGATTGTTTTGGATTCTAAGGGGTCAGATTGCAGTGGGGCAGATTGTTTTGGATGATGTTGGGCAGATAATTTTGGATTGCAGTGGGGCAGGTTGGCGTGGGGTGGATCGTTTTGGATTGGAGTGGGGCAGATTGTTTAAGATTGGAGTGAGACAGGTTGGAGTGGGGCACAGTGTTTTAGATTGGAGTGGGGCAGTTTGTTTTGGATTGGATAGGGGCATATTGAAGTGGGGTGGATTGTTTTGGATTGCAGAGTGGCAGATAGGAGTGGGGCAGATTGTTTTGGATTGGAGTGGGACAAATTAGAATGGGGCAGATTGAAGTGGGGGAAATTGTTTTAGATTGAAGTGGGGCAGATTGTTTTGGATTGAAGTGAGGCAGATTATTTTGGACTAGGGCAGATTGTTTTGGAGTCAGGCAGATTGTTCCGGATCGGAGTGGGGCAAATTGGAGTGAGAAAGATTGGAGTGGGGTAAATTGTTTTGGATTGGTGCAGATTGAAGTGGGAGAGACTGTTTTGGAGTTAAGTGGGGCAGATTGATTTGGGCTGGAGTGGGGGAAACTGTTTTGGATTGGAGTGGTGCGAATTGGAGTGAGGCAGATTGGAATGGGGTGGGTTGGGAGGATTGGAATGTGGTGGATTAGATTGGAGTGGGTGGTTGGGATTGGAGAAGGGGTGGATTGAATTGGTTTGTGGTTGATTGAGTGAGGTGATTGGTGTGGGGTGAGGTGGTGTGGATTGGCGTGGATTGGAATGGTGTGGATTGGGGTGTACTGCACGAATATGTGATAAAGCATCATTTCTGATAATTACACATAAGAAAAAACAATATTGCTTTGTAGTAAGACAATCCTCAGCTTTTGAGAACAGCATCCACCTGCAAAAACAATAGAAAATATGAGTGCAAAGTGAGAAAAGAAGACTTGGAAAAATAAAAGAAAGTTAACTATAAAAAATAAATCTTTGCAATTTTGTTTGTCCTGCTGGGAACGTTTTTTCCAAGTCACACACCTTCTGTTTGCAAGGTACTAACAATTAAACAGAACAAAATATTACCTCTATCACGCCGGGAGCAGTGGACGGGCACTGACTAAGTTGAATCAATCAGTGCTTGGTCCCTGCTCCACAGAGAAGAACGGAAATTATGTTATGCCTGCCTTGACGAATTGCAAGACTGTAAAGAAGAGTGCCGACACAAGCCAATAAATGGTAAGCAAGGGGGGGGGGGCTCCAAGCCCTTTTTGGCTACATGAGTGGCTCACAAGCAAGATGCATGGGCTAGCGCCTGGCACATGCCCTTCCTAACCTAGCCAACACTGAACTTTCTGTTGTATGGAAGAGCTCTGGCATGCAAATTTCAGTTTTTTTCTGTATCCATTGGATGGGTTTTGTTCATATGTCTTATTGAGTATTAATATTTATTGTGTCCATAGCATTCATTAAGCTTTTTTCCCATTAGTAAGCCTATAGGCCTGCTTTAACTGCCTTTCTCTGCATTGTGACTTCAACAGGGTGGGGTAGGGATTGCACTATTATGGAGCAGCAATTTAGATTTCTAACTGACATTTTATGTGACTCCTTTTATGCTGCTGCTGTGACCTCAGGTTCAGAAATTGCAGCTAGAAGTCTCATCTGGTTGTGCTCCTGGAAAGGCAGAAAATTCATGGAAATCCTTGATTCTTCACCTTCTATTTAATGTAGCAAAGTTGTTTGGTCCATAGAAGGCCTGGGCATGAAATTCCACTTTGTTCACAGAGTTTTCAGGATTTTTCCCACTCCACATAGAGCAGAGAGTTCTGAAAAACTCTGAGTAGTGGTGTGGAGCGGAGTTTTTCTTCTCCAGTGGCTCGCCAACATTTAGCTACTGAATGCGAGTGAGGAAAATCTTACCCAGACCATCTCCTGGCGAATTTTCTCAACGCGGGTGGTTGCTGCTGGTCGCTACCACACACGTTGAGAAACCTTCCACTCATGTTGAGGAAGTTGCCACTCGAGTAGAACATCTACTCGAGAGGCAAAAAGAAGCAGCATCCTCTTTTGCTGTGTGTGGTGCAGTTCAAGCTGATTTTACAGTGTGGGACGAACACCCAACACAAAAAATTAGCATGAGCAGCACGACGTATCGCGCTCCACCGCATGCGGAACTCTACATAGTGTGGTAGAGTTTTTTGGTCAGTTTCGCATAGTGGAACTGCATGAACTCTGACTAGGCCTAGTCCACAGGTAGAGGAATTAATAACAACATCTGTCAAGGATCAGAAACTACTAGTTCCAGTACATCCACGTTGGGAAGAAAGAGGATTCGGATTTTGATGGGTCTTTGGTCAGGCATCTTCTTAATACGTTTCAATCAGCCCTTTCAAGGCAGGAGCTGAAGCTGAGGTCATCCCTTCACTGATAGATTCCAGGAACAACAACTATATCTCCAGCAGCTCCCGCCTCCAGCAGCCTACAAAACTGAATATATAATAAAATTGGGAAGTGATTCCAAACATTTTTCAAGGTCTGGTAATCAGATGTCTCAGCCTCCAGTATTCTTCGGCTGGTATAGGAGGGATAAAAGATAGATTACTCAAATTACTCCAAAGGCATCTTTATACTAACAACTCCATGCAACCCAACCAAGCGGCAAGGGTTGATCAAAGGGGTTCAGGACTTGTTGAACAAGGAGGGGATAATTCCAATACCAGAAGGAGAGAGCAAACAAGATTCTGAATCCTTTATCTTTATGGTAAGAATTCCTCAGGTTAATTTCACCCAGTTCTGGATCTGAAGACTATAAACAGTTTCATTCCATATCAGCATTTCAAGATGGTGAATCTCAAATATGATTCATGTGGTACAACCAGACATGTTTCTGGCATCGCTAGACCTCTTGGACACCTACATGCATATCCCAGTGAATCCTCGGTCACACATATTTCTATGGTTATTTTTCCTAGGAAAGCATTTCCAATTGTGCGCTCTTCCCCTTGGTCTAGTATCAGCTCCAAAGGCATTCACCAAGACTCTAGTTCCATTGGTGGGTAACATTAATTCCTGAGGCATTTTGGTTTTCCCACATCTATACAATGGATACAATAAGTGCTTCTTCTTCTTTTTCGATGGGTCTGGAAGCAATTTGTCTGGTGTGTAATTTTCTCATATAGAATTGCTTTTTCCTGAACTCAAACAAATTCCATTTTCTGCCAATCCAAAATCTTCAGTTTATAGGGGCCCTGTTAAGAACCAATTTGGGCAAGTTGATGCTATGGTTAAAAAAAAATCTTGCATGCCAGTCTGCCTCAGCAAGACAATGGAAGAGAGTTCACGGGGTTATGGCAGTTGCCTTTCAGGTGCCCCCCTGGGCTTTCCTACATCTTTGTCATTTGGTGTATCATCCCTTTTCCGTCTGGCATTCAAAGACACCTAATTGCTAGACTTTGGTTTCAATCTAACAAATAGTTGCACAAAGGCTACAATGGTTGCTGGATCCCTCACATCTGAATAGGATGGTATAATTGTCTCCTCCACTTCCAGCAATAGTAACAACAAATGCAAGAAGGTTGGTTTGAAATGCAATAAAGGGAGACCACAAAGTACAGGGTATATGGCGAACCACAAAACAGAAATCCTCTTCTAATTGGAAGAAGCTAGTCACTGTACACACTGCTCAGCTATATCTCACATTGATTCTCAGGGATCGAGTGGTTCAAATAAGAACAGTCAGGCCCAAGGGCTTGTATCAATCCTTTAGGAAGCACAAGAGTCCCTCGCTTAGGTGGATTCTTTGTCACCTCTGGTCGAGTTAAAGGGGTCATTGTCCTTCTACTTCAACCTTAAGTAGGGGGATTAAGATCATCATTTCCTTTGCATACCAAAGGGCATGTGTGTCTTTGCCTTCAATAATTCAAGGTTTGTCCACAAAGGGCACATGTTCTTTCTGGGCCACATTTAAGGGTGCCTCCCAATACCTTTAGTGTGCACTATAGGTTAAATATGGCGAAGGTAGTTTTCTCTTCATTTAGACCAGTAGTTTTATCAGTGGTCCAATGATGTGTTTGGGTTTAATCACTTTGTATATTATAAATCCCTTGGTGTTGCATTTCATGTTGTACTCTGCCACATAATAGCAATTTTAAATAAGCTTGGGCATATGCTTATTATATGCAGACTGGGATAAGGAAGATAGGCAAGGAAGGTAATGCTTTGACTAATAATAATACTTACTCGTAATCTGTATTACTCCTTGTCACAGTCTTTCTCGTCACAGTCCTAATCCTTTCCTTCCCTCCCAGGTAAAAAATAATGATATATGACGGAAGAACCAGGAAGCACTGGCGAGAGCTCCAATACCCAGACTTAGGCACTTAGCACCAGGGAAAGCTTGAATGAGAAGCGCGCTAAACACCAGGAACAGCCATGGCCCATCCTAATGGGCAGAGGGGCCTTGGACCCCACCTTTTTCCTGACAAGAAGACCGTCTATTAGGAGGAGCAAAGGTCAGCCTGACAGACATTCTTCTTGCTCAGGTCAGGCAGGCAAGAGCTAGACACATATGGTAAATGCACAGGCTGTTGGCTGCCTGAGCTGCACTTTGCTGGGCAGAAGATGTCACAGCTCCTGTGGCCATGTACTTTTCAGCCTGGAAAAGCACCTCAAGGCCTTCCTCTTCATGATGAGGGTGAGCGTGATTGATATCCTCAGACCTGGGTGCTCTAGCTTTAAGGTCTGAAGTGCCAGGGAGACTGTCTGTCACTGACACCTCGTCACAGAGTGGGGTGGGGTCAATAGCTCTCACTGACCCCCCATCCCACTCTGTGACAAGGTAGGGACTGCTGCCTCACCTGATACGTCAGCAGTCCCAAACCTTCTGGAACCTCCGAGGCTTCCATCCACGGGGAGCTGCAGTAGGTAAGTGTCATTTTTTTTAATGTTTGGGGCGTGCATGTGTGTATGTGCGAATATTTGGGAGTAAGTATTGTAAATGATTGTGTCTGTGTGCACTTGTTTGAATTCAACGGAATTAGTTCGTGTGTATGTATGTATGTGTGTGTGGCCTGCCCGCCCCATCCCTGCCAAATATTCCAGCCACCATTGACAGGGAAACTTAGAGCACTGTCTCCTCCATGAGTAATAGCCCCAAAAAGAGCTGTCACTGTGATCGCTAATAGCCCTACTGAGAGCTCTCTTTGTACTGTCTTTACACTGTCTAATAGACCAACTGAGAACTGAAGTGGTCATGGGTAACTAACCCCAGTGAAGCTGTCTCTGTACTGGGTAATTTTTCTCAGTGAAGACATTTCTCTGCTGTTCACAGACTTCCTATTAGACCCAGAAGTTTCGGGCTGGCTAAGACGCATTGAAGTTAGCCAGAACCCACTGTTCCAACTAGGCTGAACACCATACACTTGTCCAATAACCTGCGCTCACCCTCTGGGAACTTGGCACTGAGCAGACAGGCTTATCCTTTGGGCTTGAGTGTAAAGCGTTGGCATAACAACTCCCACGCAACACACTTCATTCACCACAAAAAGACTCCATGCAGAATGTGTAAAAATACTTGTCTTTGCATTACACATACACACTGATATCAAAATGAGATACACATTATATGTACACTATGCAGTTATATGCAATTGTCAGACTTTCCCATTGCAGAAAGGTCAAACCGTCTCTAGTCTCTGACTATGCCTCTTGACCCAGCCCCTCAGTCTTTCAACTCTACCAGCCGACGATACATATGCCCCTGCTGCCACTCTGTTGACTAGAAAGTCATAACCACCTAATACAGAAACAAACGTTTACTTAGATTTGTCCATCCATATTAGACCTCCAGGCGTCCAACAACACCTGCACAAGGGTGGGTTCATTATGCCCACTGTAGACAAAAGGTTATGACCGAGGTAGCAGGTATGCTTCCCATCTGGAGAAATGTTTTCCCCTAAAGCAAATATGAGACCTGCTGCAGATGCCCACAAGGCACACAAAACACTTTCAGTCTCGTAACAATGTTTTCCACAACAAAACACCCTGTAGCTTGGGTCCAGGGAGAGGGAGACAATAACCTCAGACAGAAGCCGCTATGTCAGGTACTGTCATCCGCCCGATCTGGAGGGCAAAGACTGTCTCAACTCCTGGCTCAGGTCCTCCCAACATCCCACGGACACCAGATGCTCTAGAGGCACAACTGAGTATAGGTCCCATTGGTTACAAACATGGGTCCCTCGGAATCGGCAAGCTTGCCTCGCATTCCTCGAACTCCTCACGTTCCAGCACCTCAGATGGCGGCTGATCTTTGCGCACACACTCTTCTTGCACAGCAAGATGATGGTGTATGTCAGGATGGCTGTTGTCCCAACTACAATCACTTTCACCCATCTCTGTTGCACCCAGTGAGGTCCTTATTATCTCATGGAGACAGTGAGATCCTTTGTGTCCCTGGGATCTCTTGAACAGGAGGCCAGCTCACCGGCCCTCTAAGAGTACTTTGAGACCCACGCCAGGGCAGTTGGCACTAGCTGCAGGCCAGCAACGTCCAGTCAAAATTCACCAAGTGATAGTCCCGTTCTTGAAGCATGACAAGCGCACCCCCTGTGCCCTAATGATTCCTCATGTCAATGTCCCGGTATACAACCAGCATAGTTTTTGTTCAAGCCCCCTTAGTTAGTTAGGGGAAAATGTCTACCTGAGTTGCAGGAATACCAGCACAAACTGCAGTTTGCACTGCACTCTGCCACTCTTGGAACTTCGCAGAGATTTTTTGTAACTTCGTGGAGTTCCGCCTAGCAAAATGCAGCGAACTACGCCCAGGCCTACCTAGCACCCAGTTGTGAATTAGAAAACAAGCCGCCAGGCACACAGAGCCACGCACATCAAAATGCCCACTTTCCTAAAGTGACAGTTCCATCACTGTAATGTAGAACCAACTCACACTTCCAGAGAGGATTCGCCATTACGAACTCATTGATACCAAACATCATACTGTTACTATTCTACCCATGGGAAATAATGCTAGACAGCCTTCCCTTATATCCCTACATCCCCTCATTCCTCTCATTCCCTATATCCCCTCATGCTAATCCAATTTAAGAAGCAAGCCCCATCACGCCGAACATACCATCTGGTATTGTAGGTGACACATATTCACCTGCCCAACCTCTACCCAACAATGCACCCTGTCACCAGGGAGAACACTGATATAACAGGAGACATGCAGAACCTTGGCATACCGGTTTGTAAATGCTATTTAGAGTAACAGTAACCCTTGCACACAGGCCCCACCAGGGCAAACCTGTGACACAATAGATGAGCTACCACTGTGAATGGCACAACCTGCACAGCAGGCCCATGGAGGCACATTCGAGATGGATGTATGACATTACAACGCATGCTTTTACCACGCATGACTTTACAACGCGGTTTTTACAACGCATGCCTTTACAACGCATAGCGCTTAGGGGTGCTGGATAGTGAATAGCTTAATTTACTATTCCAACTCCAGTCCCCGTGGACACTAGGGAAGGTGTTGGATAGTAAATTAAATGTATTCCCTATCCTAGAGCGCCCCCCAGCGCAATGCATTGTAATGGTTTGCGTTGTAAAAGTTGCGTCGTAAAGGCACTGCGTGGTAAAAGTTGCGCTGTAAAGGATGTTTCCCATTCGAGATACATGCCCCTGATAGAGGTCTTTCCCCATGACAAGGGACTTACAGCAAACTCAGATCAGCCAATCATATTTTTATCTAATGGAGTTTTATATAGCGTGAACAAGACCCAAATCGGGTATCAGAGCGCTTTACATTAGCACCAGTTTCATTACAGAAGAACACATTAATTTCTTTGTTAGGCATGGGGAGATTAAGTGATTTGCCCATATCAAGACTGCTCTAGGACACGTTCATGATAAGCACAGCACTTTGACACTGCATGGCAGTGCCAAACTCACCCAAGCCCAAAGCTACCAAAACAAGGCCAAAACAGGAGGTCGACAGCCAAAAAGGTTAGGGGAGACCACGTCAAGAAAGGTCTGGTCCAACACTTCCCCTGGAGGACTATTCTGCTCTGGCAGTTCACCCTCATATTGAGTTTTTTCCATTGATAAATCATGCAGTGACAAGTATTTTTCTTATTCCTAAATCCCTAAATCAGGGCATAAGAGGATAATTATCTGCACAATAGGTAGCAGGACATTAGCACCTTTAATTTTCCCACCATTAGACCACCAACATTTAAAATGGATCAACATCTAAGAAAGGATTTTATTGATTTTGAAGGTTTGTACTGCTACCACCACCTTAACCCCTTCGACGCTGATGACGAGCTGGGCTCATCATGAGGTAGCCTCCTGCTACGCTGATGACGAGCCCAGCTCGTCACGTAAAGTGCGCTTTGAAAAATCTCAGCGTACGAGCGGAATTCCGCCCGCACGCATGCGGTTAACCAACCCCACAGCCAGCATTAGCATTGGACACCATTTCATACTGTCTGTGGTGAATCAGTGTTTTCATCTTGGTGACATTTAGAATGGATCTTTTAACAGTCTCTCTTGTGCTGGTACACAACTCATAGCTGGGAGCAGAGGCATAATTCACTCCCTCTCGCTCTTCGGGAATGCCACTCTCTAATTTTATGCTCCTTGTACAGGGCCTGAATGGATGGAGCAGTCAGTCTTGTGGATATATCTCTGAGTATGGAACTATCAACCTTAAAATGTGTTCTCCCTCTAACCTTGAGCCTGCCTCTTGGTACATGATACTGTTATTGGCTATTGCCCAATTGATAGCTCTCTCAATTCCAGGGAACCTGTTCTGTGTTCACCTCTCCCTCTTCTTTTGTGGCCAGCCCAACAGGGGCAGCTCCTCTGCTATGGCAGAGGAACATCGCCCCCCTGCCAGCACCCTCCAAATCACGAAAAATAAAAAAAATAATAAAATGGGTTTAAAGCCTGTTTTATTCTCATTTCATTTTCCTTTGCCGAGTCTTGGGGTGGGGCCACAGTGAGGACAGGCACTGAGGGGAGTGGCATGTGCACTCCCTTCACAGCACATGAAGGTTTGACCAACCATTTCAACGCTGCTGGGTTGGAGAGTACAGGTACAGATTCACACTCTGTCCTTGAGCGCAAATTGAGGGTGCTCAGGCCAATCCTGAAGCTGCTCTCATGCGAGAGCAGCTTCAGGATTGGCTGTGGGGCAGGCTGGGAGCCTGTGCCTTCGGTAGAAGACAGGAGAAGTTGAGTGCAACGCGATGTAGGGCAGCAAGTAACTTTATTTTTTATTTTTCACGTTGTTCTCCCTCATTCCCTGTTTCATCCCCCCGCACCCTCCCTTGCCCACCCGCCTCTTTTTTGTGCCTTGAGCCGCGCCTGCAGCCCATCGGGTAACCTTTGATGTACCAGCTGGTCAGACTCATTGATACATTTCCTGTGCTGAGCCATCAGTCTCATTGCTGGCTCTTGCTGTGCTAGAATAAGAGCACCATGAACAGTAGGCACCAGAGATTACCTTTGTTGCTGTTAGTCACATGAGCAGGGATTGGCGAACCAGACAGCAAACCCCTTATATTACTCTCCCTTTACTCAGCAGCCAACCCAATGAAAGACTTTCCCTGTACTGGGAAGACAACCCAAAGATTGACTCTGTGTATTGTGTGGCAGACAGGCACCTCTTTGAGCACGTAAGCTGACACCATGGAGAGTACTACCCCTACAGGGCAACCAGGCCAAGAGATGGGCCTTGTTGTGCTGGGTGAACACACATATGGTTAGCTCTTGTTGGTGCAGCCAGGCGTCTCTATGTATAACTTCGCCTGTACTCATTTCAAATTGTTATCTCTTTCTGCTTTGCTGCCTCTCATGAGCATAGAGTAAAATACACTGGTGGTTGGGTTTGGGAATGGTAATAGGAAGAAGGGTCTGACTGCTCAGGATAATTGAGACAATTTTAAATCCTGAGCCGAAAATTGTAAGAAATACGCAAGATCTTTAGAAGTCTCCCAGTCCTCGGTAGACAGCCCAGTTGTTCACTCTCCCTGCCAGGAGCCTCTCTTTCTAAATCTGTCTGCCAGCACCACAGATAGCTCTGCCAATACTGTACATCCAGACCAAAAGGCATGGATGATTGCATTTGGTGGACAGATACATGACTAGTACTTCCTTTAGTGGGAAGACAGCCCATTAGTGAGTCTTCTCCTACTCAGTGGCCAAATCCATTGGTAGCGCTTCCTCTGCTCAACATCCGAGCTATGGAAAAGTAGGGGTGGGTGGAACTCACTGAGTTTCATGCCGCGGATTTCCGCAGAGTTACCTAAAAACTTTGCGAGATTCCTCAGAGTTCCGCAAATGTCAGAGTTTGGTACGTTGCACTGCTCATGCTTATTTTTGATGCTGGGAGCTTGTCCTGTGCAGTAAAATCAGCACGAATGGCACCATGCAGTGTGCCAGAGGGCGCAGCTTCTTTCTGCCGCTCGAGTAGATTTTCTACTTGTGCTGCAGCTTTCTCAATACAATCGGAGGTGGTCTGGCACACTTAATGTTGGCGAGCCGTGTGCGAGAAAAAACTTCATCCCACAGTGCTTGGCAGAGTTTTTCCAAAATGATGCATTCAAAGCAGAGCTCAGAGTGAGCAAAACCCTGCAAACTCTGCCAGAGAAGCGGAGTTTACTGTACATTCCTATGAAAAAGTCTCTTGCTGTACTAGACAGCCTGTCCAGACAGACACACCTCAATGTGCTGATTGAGCAGATAAATGTGCGCTCTTCCTGAGCTGGAAGCCCAGAACCCTAAAAAGTTCTTGCTGCACCTGGCAGCTAGCAACAGATGTGCCTACAATGGACATAGGAATACCTTCCCATTCATTCCTATGGGCTATGAGGTCCATAGGAATGAATGGGAAGGCATTCTCAATTTACCACCAAGTTGAAGTTGGTGGTCATTTGGAATTCATTAAGGCCAAATTGCACTTTCTTTTGTGCTTCTTACATTGCATCTAAGGAATCGCAATTTGTGCTCTTTAAATGCAATTGCAAAACAAGGAATCGCAAAATTTGTGATTCCTTATTTTGCAAGGGGGTTTTTGTGTGCTACATTGCACACTGCTAATTTGCGATCGCAAATGCTGAAATTCTGCGAATTTCAGCGTTTGCGATCGTAAATTGGCTTGACACATAAGGCCCTATCAGCCTGATTCATGAAGCGAAATAGCGCCCGCAATGGCTGCGAAAATGCAATTGCGGGTGCAAAATACGGAATCGGCATTCAAGAACAAAATAGCGAATTCGCAAACACAGAATAGCGATTATAATAGCGATTACGCTATAATAGTCGCAGAGTCCCGGTAGTCGAGCATTAGCGATACGGAAATAGCGACCAACCACGGAATCTGCGAAATGAATAGCGAAACGCAATATATTCTCAATCGGCATTCATGAAAAATATACAATAGCGGAAAACCCCAAAATCGCAATTTTGCGCGGCGCAAATTAAGGACAACTCAAAGCAGGTGGTAACCATAAAAGCCATGATTAAGAAAAATTTGAAAAACAGTTGGCCAATCACCAACAGGTCCAGGCCTGACCAATCACACATAAGGACATTCAGCAGCAGCATTAGGCGTTCCACAATGCCAGGAATGTACATGGTGGTGAGGCGGCGAAGGCTACAGCGAGCAGCACGGAGGAGACGCATGAAGCAGGAAAGGATTTACCGGCAGCGGGTCACCTTGCTGGGCCAAACCAGAGAACAGATATATGCTAAATACAGGCTGAATGGGGAAATGATCATCTGGCTGATACATGAACTTGACCCCCTCATGCAGCACCCAACAAGGCGGAACAATTCGGTGCCTACACATGTGCAGGTATTGTGCAGCCTGCACCTCCTGGCCTCCGGCAGTTTCCAGGGCATAGTAGCGGCTGCTGGGGGGATATCCCAGCCCACCATGTCACGCTGCCTCCACACTTTCGTTGACGCCATGCTCACCCAGCTCCACCGCCACCTCACATTTCCCACGAGCCAACAGGAATTGGACCTGACAAAACTTCAATTTTACAATGTAGCCCATTTTCCCCATGTCCTCGGCTGCATAGACTGTACCCACGTCGCCATCTGCCCACCAGCTGCCACGGAGTATATGTACCGCAACAGGAAGTCCTACCACTCCCTCAACATACAGATGGTCTGCAATGCCAAGACCATCATCACTGACATTGTCGCCCAGTACCCAGGGAGTACCCATGACTCCTTTATCTTCAGGCACAGCGGACTCCACACACGACTGCTCAGGGGAGAGTTTGGGGAAGGACACCTACTTGGTAAGTACACTTTGTCGACAATGTCACATTGCAATGAAGTCACTGCGCTGCACAGGCAATCAACATCTGCTCCTCTCATTCAGGTGACAGAGCTACGCCCTACGGGAATACCTCCTGACCCCTTACCTCAACCCTGCCACACCTCAGCAACGGCGCTATAATGTTGCGCACATCCGGACAAGGAACTGTATAGAAAGGACATTTGCCTGCTCAAGAGCAGGTTCCGTATACTGCACAAGACAGGTGGGGCCATGTATTACAGTCCTGCTGCCTGCTGCCGCATTGTGGCTGTCTGTGCAATGCTTCATAACATTGCAACCAAGCGCCGGATACCTGTTGAGATCTCAGGCAGTGAATCAGAAGGGGACGACCGGCCACCAGCACATGCGCACCATGCACGCGGGGAGAACCCAGCTGAAGGCCACAGACGTCGCAACCACATCACAGCGAACAATTTCTAGCCCACCCTCTACCCCCACCCCACATATCACAATTGCATGCAAAATGTAATGATCACACAAGGCTAATGTGTGCAGCAAAATAAATATATTTGTTTCATTCACAAGAAAAAGGTAATCAGTACAACTATTTACAACCAACAATATTCCTTCATACTGCAGTGTGCAAGTACATGGCAGGCTTATAGTCAGCCTGTGCCAGTGTTTTTCGGACAGAGTCAAGTGCGCCTCCTGCGCGTTATGCCCAGCCGCCTCTGAGGCTCATCCTCCTCCGGGGCACCTGTACCAGGCGTTGCCCTGGTGCTGCGCCTAAGTGGCGGGACTAGTGTTGCAGATTGGCTGCTGACGCTTGAAGCCCCCTCACTGCCATCGTCACCCCCTACAGTGGCAGGTAGAGCTGGAGGGTGTAGTGCCGTCACCGCGGTGGTTAGGTGCTCCAGGACCCTGGTGATGTCCTCACAGCACTGAACTAGTTGGTGCTGCTGTGTGAGTGACCGGCGTGACAACTGGGAGGTGGCATTTGCAGCCACATAATTTGACCGGCTGTAGGAGGCCAGCCGGCTCATGAGCTGGTGGTGGCGCCGGCTTGCTGCCCTGCGCTGCTTGCTCATCGCAGCAGTGTTTGCCTCCATGGCTGCAGTCATGCGGCCCATGGCCGCCGTCATGCGGTCCATGCGGTCTCCCACTCCCGCCACATTGCGCCCAATTTTGTACAGCTGGAGCTGTATGGCACCTTGCTGCTGTGACTGGCGCTGATGGATCCTGAGCATGCGCCTCTCTACGCTCAAACAGGCATGGCGCTGTCCATTGCCCCTCCTGCTGATTGGAGCTGTGGTGTGACGGTGAGAACTCCCACGCCTGCTCTGCTGGCCTGTCACAGTGGCTGGCCGCTGTGTTGCCGCTGTCGCAGGCCCAGATGACGTAGCACCGGCTGCAGGTGGTGTCACAGCAGGCGTTGCTGGTGCGGCAGGGACTGGAGGCACATTAGTGGGGTGCCTGGCTCTGGCTGCGGGTGGGATGGCAGATGCAGAGGCCACAATGGTGGGGGGCCTGGCTTAGCTGCGGGTGGGATGGCATATGCAGAGGCCACAACGGTGGGGGGCCTGGCTTTGGCTGCGGGTGGGACGGCAGATGCAGGGGCCACAACGGTGGGGGGCCTGGCTGCTGGTGTTGTTGCAGCGGCAGGGGCTGGTGCCTGGGTTTCCGGTTGTGAATCCTCCTCCTGGGCCTCCTCATCTATCTGCAGCCTCTCGCTGTCACTGCTTTCTGCGCCACCTGTGAGGGTAAGTGGATACTCATTAGTTGCATGTGACTGCCAGACGTGCTGATGTTACATGCATGCTGGGTGACATTCCCTGGATGGCTGTGGATTTGCGTACTTTGGAACCTGTCTGGCTGCATTGTGGTACTACTACATTGTGGACATACTACTTCTCCCACAATGCTTCAGGGCATTCCCTGATGCGCAACAAAGGCATGACTAAGGGCCAATAAGTGAGCCTATTTGGTCAGGGACGGTCATAGGGGACAGGGTCGCAGTCGCATGCCACTTACCTTGGGTGTCTGGGGTGGGGCGGGAGGAGTCCAGAGGTGTGACGCCAACGCACGCCTCCCTCTCAAGGGTGTTCTCAACCTGGTCCTCCAAGGGTGTGTTGGGAGGGACTGTCGGTCCGCCACCTCCAGTGCCCGATGCCTCTCCAAGGCGCTCCGCCACCCTCTCCTTGGCACGACCTCGGAGGTCATACCATCGCTTCTTGAGCTCCTCCAATGACCTATCGGCCACACCCACGGAGTTCACGCTGGAGGCTATTCCCAGCCAGATCCTCCGTTTGTCTTGCTCTGGGACCTTCCTGAAGTTGATCCCGAAGAGTCTGTCGTGGTTGGCCACCACCCCTTCTATCAGGTTCTCGAGCTCCTACTCTGAGAACTTCAGCTTCCTCTTACGCCCTGCGCTGTTGCTGGGGCCAGGAACAGGTTCCTCAGACATGGCAGCAGTTAGGTCGCTAGTAAAGTCGTTAGTGAAGTCGCTATCACTAGTTTAGCTGCTGTTTTCCGACTTGCTCCCTCGAAGGTTTGCCTCACTGTGGTGTTTGGGGGTGGGAACTGCCTGCTTCCTGGTTGTGATGTCATCACTGTGCTCGAAAAGCGACTTCCCGTTTTCCCGATCGCGCGAGATTGCGAGTCGCATTCCCGATCGCACGAGATTGCGAGTCGCATTCCCGATCGCACGAGATTGCGACTCGCATTCCCGATCGCACGAGATTGCGACTCGCATTCCCGACGCAGGTAGCCGGGAATAGCGATTTTTCTGCGATTTTAATTAGTCGCTAACGGATTTAGCGCCCGCGTGCGAGTCGCTATTTTTTTCCCGTAATGTACATGAATGCCGTTTTGCGTGTCCTCAATAGCGAGTCGCTATGAATCGCTATTAGGGCCACGCAAAACGGCCCGTACATGAATCAGGCTGTATGTTGCTTATGAGGGGCTGTCAGTCCAACACAGAGCTCTCTCTGACAGTAGTCAGCCTCACAGAGAATTGTCTGTGCTGAGCAATGAGCTGCAAAGAGAGCTTTCTATGCATCGTGCAGAAAACTTTCTATGCACCTTACAGTGAGATTTCTCTGCTCTGTGCAGTCACACCACAGACACCTGGCTGCTTGCAGCGCAGCGCTGCGCAGTCAACCCCACTGAGCAGTGTCTTTGCTCAAGGTGGCCAGCCCTCGAAGAGCTGTGTGTGTGGAAGTCAGTCCCACGGGCGCACACATACAGCCTGCAGTAAGTGCAGGAGTCAGCTCAGCTGTCTGAGAACAAGAACGCCCCACAACTAATACCTGTCAATGCTCACTGCAGGCTGCCCAGAGCCCTTTCCCACACAGGAGGGCGCAGTCTGCCCCAGTGAGAGCTATTCATGCACGAGACAGCCTCCCACAGAGGGCTGTGCGCGCAGGAGGCCCTCATCCCCAAGGACGGCTGTCTAGAGCAAGCCCATTAGCCCTAAAGTGTGCTGTCGGAGCCCTGTGAAGTCTTTTCCACCCAGAATTGCAGATACAGCTGTCGTTGGGCCTCCTGCGGGCTCCCCACCTGTGCCGGTGACATACAGGCCTGGGGACGCTGCTCTGCCTTCCCGCACAGGCCGCGGCGCCTCCTTACTTCTCTAATGCTGCCATTAGCGCTTTTATCGCCGTCAGTTAACGGACAACGCGGCTCGCGCTGCAGAGGCAGCAATCACGAGCAGATAGAGATCCAGCTGGAGCAGAGCAAGCAATCAACCCCCTGGAGAGGAGCCCTCCCCCCCCCCCCCCCCCCCGCCCGGCCGTCATCCGGCGCAGCACGAGAGCAGAGCGGCTCGCGCAGAGCGCCTGACGTCTCTTGTTCGAGGTCTTCCCGCGTGACCCCTCCCCACAGTCCGTTCCCCAAGAACATCCCTGTCTGACGCAAATAATCACACCGAGTGTTACACCGAGTGTTAAACCTCGGTTGGCCGAGGACGTTGCACCTTAATATATTCGCGGCCTTGCTTGCACCCGTCCATGTTAACAATAAGGACCTTCACCCCCGTCTAAGCAGTGGTCCAGGAGCCAAGCTGCAGGCCTGCAGCCACACAAGGAGGGTCCCCTGGTGTGTGCGGGGGCGAGCTTTTGTTTTTTAACCAGTCAGTCAGGCAATCACAAACATGCAATTACACATCAGGCTGGAACTTCTAGTGTCTGCTAGGTCTTTAAAAGTAGACATAGCCGCCAAGTGTTTGGTTGGCTTATGCCTGACGTTCCCATGTGTGCAGTGTGTTTATGTGTGACATTTTTAAAGCTTGTGAGTGACACATTTTTGCCAGTAAATTACACCCTTTTGTTACCGGTGATGAATTAAGATGGACTTGAAAGAACTGGAACAACCTGAAGCCATCACACAGGCGGTGTGGATAGTGGCCTATCAGACCTGATTCGGTGAACCACAGAGGATTCATACATTGAACCAGGGA